>NC_086321.1:73095082-73731428 GCF_036172605.1 Pelobates fuscus | reverse complement strand
TGCATACACACTGCACTCATACACACTGCACTCATACACACATTGCACTGCATTCATTATATACACACTGCATACACACACACTGCATTCATATACACACTGCATTCCTTATATACACACTCAGTAAATAAATATTCAGTTAATATAATTTTTTTAGGATCTAATTTTATTTAGAAATTTACCAGTAGCTGCTGCATTTCCCACCTTAGTCTTATACTCGAGTCAATAAGTTTTCCCAGTTTTTGGGGGTAAAATTAGGGGCCTCGGCTTATATTCGGGTCGGCTTATACTCGAGTATATACGGTAGATCTAATACGACCTGGCGTTTGGATGATAGTATTTTGAACAATGAGATTGATCAAATACAAATCGGGAAATTGATTCAATGGTATTTTAAAGAGCACAACTCGGAAGAACTTTCAGCAGCAACAATATGGTGCGCATTTAAAGCGGTTGTACGGGGGTATTTGATTAAACTCAAAAAAAAGATTCAGCAAGAAAGAGGTCAGACCAGAGAAAAATGACCGTATATACTCGAGTATAAGCCGACCCAAATATAAGCCGAGGCCCCTAATTTTACCCAAAAAAACTGGGAAAACTTATTGACTCGAGTATAAGACTAGGGTGGGAAATGCAGCAGCTACTGGTAAATTTCTAAATAAAATTAGATCCTAAAAAAAATATATTTTTGAATATTTATTTACAGTGTGTGTATAATGAATGCAGTGTGTGTGTATGAGTGCAGTGTGTGTGTATGTGTGCAGTGTGTGTGTATGTGTGCAGTGTGTGTGTTGCAGAGCCTTGGTGGGGGGTGGGCAATTTTTTTTATTATTTTAATTTTTTATTATTATTTTTATTTAATTTCATTATTATTAATTTTTTATTATTATTTAATTTCATTATTATTATTATTAATATATATATTTTTTCGTCCCCCCTCCCTGCTTGATATATGGCAGGGAGGGGGGCTCACCTTCCCTGGTGGTCCAGCATTGGCAGTTCAGTGGGGGCTGTGGGGGCTGTGAGAGAGCGTTACTTACCTCTCCTGCAGCTCCTGTCAGCTCCCTCCTCCTCCGCGCCGTCCGGTCAGCTCTTCTGTCAGCTTACACTGTAAGTCTCGCGAGAGCCAGGGCTCTCGCGAGATTTACACTGGGAGCTGACCGAGGTGCTGAACGGACGGCGCGGAGGAGGAGAGAGCTGACAGGAGCTGCAGGAGAGGTAAGTAACGCTCTCTCACAGCCCCCACAGCCCCAGTCTGTATTATGGCAATGTAAATTGCCATAATACAGACTATTGACTCGAGTATAAGCCGAGTTGCGGTTTTTCAGCACAAAAAATGTGCTGAAAAACTCTGCTTATACTCGAGTATATACGGTATATATAGATTACTACTTGCTGGCTAGAAGAAAAAAAGGTTACTTACTAATGATTCACTTAAACAACTATCAGAAATTCAATCGAAAATAGAAAGAGAATGAATAGAAAAAAATATGGAGAGGATGAAAATAAATTTCTATAATGACAACAATAAAATTAATAAATGGTTAACTAAAAAACTTAAGAAAATAAACGGCAAGAATAGGATTAGCAGTATCAGAAAGGATTTAATACTATACAAAAAGCTTTTCAAATATATTATGAAGAACTGTATAATATACCAAATCACCCAAGAGAGGAGATTATAAATGATTATATGAGGGAAATAAAATTTCCAAAGCTTTTGGAGGAACAAAAAACAATATTAAATGCTCCCCTCCAAAAGATGGAATTTATAGCTGCTATTAAGAAACTGGTGAGATATAAAACTACTGGCCCCGATGGTCTGACGAATAGATTTTTATAAAATATACGAAGATATTCTGGCTGAACATTTAACTAATACATATAATGAAATCTCATTGAAAGGTATAGGCCCAATACACAAAAAAAGATAAGGATCCTCAAGAACTAAAGAATTACCGTCCAATTTCACTTATTAATGTGGACTCCAAATTATTTTCATCGATACTGGTAGACAGGCTAAAAAGAATAGTTATGGATTTGGTAGATAGAGATCAGATAGGGTTCGTCCCCACTAGACAAGCGAGTACTAATATAAGAAGATTGATTAATGTTCTAGATTGGGGTGAAAGAACTCGGATTCCCCTCCTGACCCTGATGCAGAAAAGGCCTTTGACAGGGTCGGGTGGGGATTTATGTTGGGGGTTTTGAAGGCAACGGGCATAAATGGCTGGATGTTGACAGCGATAGGATCTATTTATCAAAACCCGATGGCGAGAGTGGTAGGAATAGATTTATACTCAGATTGGTTTCCATTAAAAAATAGCACCCATCAAGGGTGCCCGTTGTCACCAATATTATATATCCTATCCATGGAGGCTCTTGCAATTAGAATTAGAGAAAACCCTGATATTAAGGGGGTACCAACCCCTGAAAGAGATTTAAAAATTAGCATGTATGCTGATGACACTATCCTAACTCTCACAGATCCAATTAAATCAGTGAAAAAATGTAATGAAGGAAATAGAATTATATAGTAATATTTCAAATTATAAGATAAACATAAAAAAACTATAGTGATGTTTAAAAATTGTAAAAAAGAGTGGAAGGATGAAGTTATAAAGCATTATGGTTTTGTGGATGCTAATGGTAGCTTTGAATATCTGGGAGTATTAATATTGGATAATATAGAAAAAATGGTAGAGATTAATTTTACTAGGCTATTGAAATCCTCTGGGATATCGTTAAAAAATGGAATAATTTGTTTTTTAGTTGGATGGGAAGGATAAACATAATAAATGCGTATATAGTTCCAAGATGGACCTACTTTTTTAGAATGGTCCCGTTGGAAGTTCCTGTACCATGGCTAGAGATAATACAAAGGCTAGTTAAGAATTTTATTTGGAAGGAGAAAAAGCCCCGGATTAGCTTAGACCAACTAACGAACACCATAGGGCAAGGAGGGGTTAACTTCCCAAATATTATAAGTCATTATGAAGCCACTATTATATATCATACCCAGTTATTGGGCAAAAAAGATTCTGAAAAAACTGGCTGGTTTGGACTTGAGACCCAATCATTAAAAAGGAAGGAACTACTTAAATATCTTTGGCAACCTAAGAATACTGGAAAGGAAGTTAAAATGCAATACTAAACCATTTATTTAATAATTGGTTCAAGTTAAGGAAAAAATGCAAAATTTTGGGAAATATTTTTGGCTTTATGGAGATAGAATTACTGGAAGCCCTAATGCCTGACTTAAAAATAGATTCTTGGAAAGATCGGAATATTCAAATCCTGGATGATATAATAATTAGGGACAAAATGAAAGATTTTTTAACTTTGTCTAAAGAATTTGGCCTTTCTCAAGTAGAGACCTATCGGTATTTAAGAATAAAGTCTTTTGTAGGGAAATCTCTTGCCAAGGGTAATACAACTATTAGTGGCCTTATAAAGCAAATTTTTGGAAGCGAAAGTCCCAGTAAAAATATGGCTAATTGTTATGCTTTGATGAGATCGACTCCAAAAGATATAATGTCTAAGCAAATAAAAAGATGGAAAAAATAATGTAATTTAAAAATTGATCTCAAGATATGGGGCAATATGATGTTAAAGCTAAAAAAAAATATCCATAATACGATATTGTTTGAGATGCACTATAAAATATGCTATCGTTGGTATCTAGTGCCAAGTAGATTAAACAGAATTGACCATAATGAGTCTGACATTTGTTGGAGATGCGGGAGTGAAATTGGAAGCTTTATCCATATATGGTGGAGCTGCAAATTAATTAAGAAACTATGGGATAAAAGTCTCAGATTAAGAATGAGATAGGTATTCACAGGAGGAAAGATAATGTACAAAAATACCAGATGGGAAAAAAGTGTCTACAAATCATAGAAATTCAAGAGTAGTTTCATTAATTCACTTCGGATTTATGGAAAGTTTATAGAGTAAGAAATATATAATATTCCCTACGTATGCTGTATCCTAAACCCACTCTGTTTGTCCTAAGAATGATGTATGGTAGAAGTAAGTGTAGAGATTGAATGTATGGTATTTATTGTCGTTTTTGTATTCTTGTATGAGATGTGTGTAATTTATTTTTTGTCGAAAAATCAAATAAAAATGTATTGAAAAAAAACAAACAAAAAAAAACAATGTAATATATGTTTTAACGCCTAATTATTTAATCTAATATATGGACTTGTCTAACCAGCGCTACCTTGTCCATCCATCTACCCTGATCCATTATCATTGTTGAGCTCTCTCTTCAACACATTGTTCTTTTAGTGCTGAACTTATCACCTAGTAACAAATTGACCATGGACTATGACAATGTCTCAAGTATTCCATCTTCAGGACACAGCATGTGCAAATTTTGTAGAGCTGTACAATGGGTGGACTAACAGACACATAATTGTAACCAGACAAATGGACGCACAGGAACAGAGGGGTTGAGGGCCCTGCTCAATGAGCTTACATGCTAGAGGGAGTGGGGTGTAGTAACACAAAGGGTATAAGTAGGGGTAATGAAATAGGTTGCTAGAAAAGTAATAAGAGAACTTAGTAGTTTATATTTGACAGTTGCAGGAGAGAAGGCATGGTGGGGGGTGAAAAATACAAAAACAAATATGAACACTGACTTTTGCCAGTATTTGTGACTAAATGGATACTACAAAAAAAACTGGACATACCCCTGTTTCAATACCTTGGGGTGTCTACTTTTGCAAATTATATGCCATGATGGGGGCAATTCTCATTTTTGAGCTACCATATGGACTCAAGTTCAACATAACCAATCTGGCAAATTTTAGTGTGTAAAAACTGAAATGGTCAAGCCTTTGACCCTTTAACTATGCAAAACACCTTAAAACCTGGACATGGGAGGTGCTGTTGTACTCATGAGACAACACTGAACACAAACATGAGTGTTTTAGAGCAGTAAAATGTATAATGCTAATGATAACCTCGGTGAAAAGGCATTTTTTTGTGAAAAATGCAAAAAACAAATATAAATACTAAATCTGGCCAGTGTTTGTAACTAAGTAGTTACTAAAAAAGACTGAACCTACCCCATTTTCAATAAACTGGGTTGTCTACTTTTGCAAATGGTATGCCATGATGGGGGTAATTTTCATTTCTGCGTTGCCATGCTGTCTGAAAGGCAATATAGGCCTAGCAAACCAAACTTGCTAATTTCAATGTGTAAAAACTGAAATAGGAAAGCCCCATATTTAACCCTGTAACTTTTCAAAACACCATAAGACCTGTATATGGGGATATTGTTGTACTCAAGAGACATCGCTGAACACAAATATGTGTATTTTATTGCAGTAAAAGCAAACGCTATTATGACATTCACAGTTAAAATGCCATGCAGAAATTAGAAAATAACAAAATGTCTTAATATCTCAATGTTTTTTTTTTTAGATTTTATTCATAATAAATTATGTTTTATATAAAAATATTTTATGAAAAGCCCTGTTTCTCCTGAACAAAATTATATATATATTAAGTGTGGGAGTACATAATATGAAAGAGGTAAATTACGGATGAACAAACATAGAGCTCAAATTCTAGGGTTTGTTTACAATTTATTTTGATCAGAACATGTACAATTGGCGCTCGTCCTTAACCCCTTAATGACACAACTTCTGGTATAAAAGGGAATCATGACGGAATATATCCGTCGTCTGTCCTTAAGGGGTTAAGGGGTTTACATATGACCTTTTTAATCCAATGTTTAGAAAAACTTTGTTCAACCGTCTAATGAACTTCTTAATTTGCCATTAGATGATATGCAGACATTTTGCTGAATAACCTGACCGTGGGATTAGAGTGAATCTATAACTTGACATCAATCTAATAACAAATGAAGCAACAATGTCAGTAGAGCTGGGGATGGTCGTTGTTTCTTTTGTGATTTTGTTTTTCTACACTGAGTATAGGGGACTACTTAAAGGGAAACTGCAGGCATAGTAATGGCTTCATTACATTGAAGTGGCTACAGAGTAAGGAATCCCCTTGCGTCATGCTTCCATTCGGTGTTAAACCGTTATTAATGTTTTAATGCTCCATAAGCATTTACAACAGCTCATCTCATTGCACGAGCTAATGAAGAAGCAGTCTAAGCAGCAATGGGCAGCTGTTATTGGCTGAGAGGGTCAGCTGCCCACTGTCAGCCTTTCACAGTGTCCATTTAGATAGAAATTGGTATGGCTTGAAGGAAGTGTGTAATATCTGCCTTAGAACCTCTAACGGTGGGGGTAGACTAAGGGATGTCAGTGACCCATACTAAGTGTTAAACTGCTTGAAAATGGTTTAGCACTGAATGGAGGGACAGTGCCAGGGGAATCTAGGCAATATAACCAATTCAATGAGATGAAATAGTTATAGTGCCTCTTGTGTCCATTAACCCCTTAAGGACCAAACTTCTGGAATAAAATGGAATCATGACGTGTCACACACGTCAAATGCTGCCAGGGTTTCAGAAATTGTGTTTTTACTCTGCAAAATTGAGTCACGTCAAGTCAAGAAGTAGATTTCTCATTCTATTAGGACTTAATAAATAAATGATAATTTTTTTTAGTTAACATAATGTCCATTGCCCCAAATTTTTTTTTTGGTGTGGATAATTGCTTCGTTTTTATGAATGATAATTTAACTTTTAGACCTTAAAGGACCACTCTAGTGCCAGGAAAACATACTCGTTTTCCTGGCACTAGAGTACCCTGAGGGTGCCCCCACCCTCAGGGACCCCCTCCCGCCGGGCTCTGGAGAGAGGAAGGGGTTAAACTTACCTCTTTTTCCAGCGCCGGGCGGGGAGCTTTCCTCCTCCTCTCCATCTTGATCGCGACGTCATCGGCTGAATGCGCATGCGCGGCAGGAGCCGCGCTCGCATTCAGCCGGTGGCATAGGAAAGCATTTACAATGCTTTCCTATGGACGCTTGCGTGCTCTCACTGTGATTTTCACAGTGAGAAGCACGCAAGCGCCTCTAGCGGCTGTCAATGAGACAGCCACTAGAGGATTTGGAGGCTGGATTAACCCTCATTATAAACATAGCAGTTTCTCTGAAACTGCTATGTTTATAAAAAAAAAGGGTTAATCCTAGAGGTACCTGGCACCCAGACCACTTCATTAAGCTGAAGTCGTCTGGGTGCCTAGAGTGGTCCTTTAATAAGATGAAAACAAGTAAGAAAACAAATTTCTTTTTTTTTTTTTTTAAATGCATTTTTATTTATTTAGAAAGTGCTGTTATCAAAAAAACATATGTTATTCCTCTAATTCCTCTAACTTCCAAAAATGTCCGGAATGGCAGAAGATCACTTCAGGCAGCAGCAAGCCAATTGTTCTGAAACTTCCTCCGTATTCTGGGACCAAAGCATTCGATATAGTAGGAACCTAAGTTTATTGTGTTAAATAATTGGTCTCCTGCGGTGCCCTGTGGTATTTATTTATTTATTTTTCTCTATAACGGCAGTAATATTTCCTGGTGTTTGGGTACTTTCCTATCCAAGTCATTTGAAGAGAAGCCATGTTCTAAAAATATGAGGGAAATGCAAAATATCAGAAATGATACCTAAGACCGGCTTGCAAAATTCCCAAGCTATACCAAAGGGACTATTATTTTTATTACATTGAACATTATTAACTGTATCATGTGTATAACCTATAAACCTAATTCTCAATCCCATATCCTGTAGCCTAACAAACATTTCTAGCCCTAACATCCATAAATCCTAATCAATCATAATATTATTGTTAGACTTGAAGATTTGTTTCACTGCAAACTGCAATTCATCCAAATTTGGGTCAATCCGTTGGTCGCGCAAATTCTCAATCTCCAAACAACCTTATAGGCTAATCGTGAAACGAACGACTCACGCGTTGGATGGGCACGTTCTTTTTAATTTGTGATTCAGAATTCCTTCCATTGTGCCAAAAAAAGAGATGATTAATTGGTGTTACAAATGGCTATTTGTAACTGGCCCTTTAAATGAAAAATTGCCCTGCTTCCCTGGATTGTGGAGAAGCCTATTTGCCAGCCTCCTGCCTCATGACTATGGCCCCTGGAAGATTGTGCCCCTGAAAATGTATTAACTTTTATTGGTGTGTATGGCCCTTTAAGCACCGTCTGGGGACATATTGTGACTTTGCTGAACAATGCCCCTTTAAGACTATGTCCCCAGACCTGTAAAATAACTTGCCCCTGGCTCTCTCCCACTTGGTTCAGTAAATAGGGCTTACTGAACCAAGTACCACACAGGCGGACCACCCAGAAGTTAAAGTGTGCAGGCAATTTACCTCCCAGGCTGGGAGGTTACTGCAGGTTAATTGCCGAGCGTGGGTGGCCGCCATTCGGCAGCCGAACACGTGGCGGCGGCCATTTTGGTCAGCGGTGTATGTTAAAGATTCTGTGGAACTAAAATCGGCTACACATTCTGCCGAACACCGCTGACCCTTACCTTCTCCCATACGGAACTTGCAGCTCCAGAGACTAAGTCCCGTTTGAAATGGGACTTAGTCGTTTTTTCGCATGAAATTGACCGACCGCACAGCCCAAATCTATGGAACTGTTTTGGGCAGGAAATTGTGCTTGCGGTCGGTCATAAAGGACTTCCAGCTAACTTTTGATCCACTGGAGGGATTTGGCTGATTTTTGGAAGGGTTTATGTTTGATGTATGCTGATTCTGAATATGCAACATTTATTGAAATTGTATGTATGGTTTTAAAGTTACAGTGTGTGTGTAAAAACTGTATTTTTATTGTATGTAATAATTGGTTTAACTGTTTATCTGAGGGGAGGGAATGTGTGGGTTGCACCAGATGTGTGATTGGTGATTTTATGCCTCCCCCTGGGAGTGTCCTATTTGCATGTAACCTCAATAAAAGCCAGGCTGGGTGTTCCAGCATCTCAGACCTCTTCTGACCCTCTAACTTGTAGCCGTGACTCATGTTTGTAGGGGACAGCTATAATCACTACAGGGATTGCTATGCTCTTCATACTCCCTTAGCTACGGAGCTCTTGTAAGAGCTCTGGTTCCTGGCTCTGGTTCCTGATCCTGCTTCGCTCGAAGGAAGGAAGAGGTTCGCCTATTGGAACCTGGAGCCTGGTCGTAGGTCCAGGGCGCAGAGCAGACGGCGAGATACCAGCCCAGCAGCGGTGGTTCGTGGAGTTCGCAGTGCTTATGGTGGCTACGGTGCTGATGGTCCTTTGGTAAGCGCTAGGAGCATCCATTTCGACGGTCCAACTTCCAGCCAGCCTGGAGGCAACCGTAACAATTGGAAAAAAGCTGATTGATGGCTAATGGACAAGCAGTAACTATTGATATTATTCATAGATCCAGTGAGTAATAGAAGAGAAAAGAGAGGAGCAGTAATATAAATGCATACATTTTTAATGATACATTTAAGAAACATATCATTTTTATATATTTTATTATACTGTTCATCCTATTTACCCCTCTATTGATTACTTTTTTCACTTGGTCGTGTTCTTGTGGGGTGCTCCCAGTATGCAGTTGTTAGTACCGAACAAAAGTGATGCAAAGAAGGAAAACCAGTGCACCAGCAACAGGGTCATGGGTGCCCAAAGCTCATTGATGCACGTGAGGAACAAAGGCTAGCCCACTTGAATCAATCACAAAGAAGAGCTAATATAGCTTAAATTGCTGAAAAGTTTAATGTTGGCCATGCTAGAAATGTGTCAGAACACAGTGTATCGTAGTTTGCTGAGGAGCCACAGACCAGTCAGAGTGCTCATGATGCCCCCTTTCCACTGCTGAAAGTGTCTTCAATGGAGACGTGAGTGCCAGAACTGAACCAGGGAGCAATTGAAAAAGATTACCTGGTCTGATGAATCATGTTTTCTTTTAGATCAGGTGGATGGACCAGGTGCATGTGTGTCGTTTACTTGGCAGCAGGATTCACTATGGGAAGAAGGAAGGGCCGACAGAGGCAGTGTTATGCTCTGGGTAATGTTCTGCTTGGAAACCTTGGGTTCTGGCATTCATGTGGATGTTATTTTGACACGTACCATCTGCCTAGAGATTATTGCATACCACGTACACCCCTTCATGGCAATGTTATTCCCTGATGGCAGTGGATTCTTTCAGCAGGATGTGCCATGCCACACTGCAACAATTGTTCAGAAATGGTTTGAGGAACATGACAAAGTTTGGCCTCCAAATTCCCCAGATCTTTATCCGATTGAGTATCTGTTGGATGCGCTGGAGCAACAAATCCGATCAATGATGGCCTTACGTCGCAACTTGCAGGACTTAAAGCCAGGGTGCCCAAAAGGTAGATCCCCAGATGTTGTAGAACTACAACTCCCATGATGCTTTACATAGAAAGCTTTTAGAATCAGAAAACATCATGGAAGTTGTAATTTTAAACCATCTGGGGACCGACCTACTAGGTGACCTTGATTTAAAGTGGTTTGTCCACAAATCTAATTATTGTCATTATTAGCATTTATGTGATGCCAACAGTTTCCACAGCATGTTACAGTTACACATTGTAGACGTTTAATTATAAGTAAAAGACAAACAATAACAACATTGATAGCAGGTGAATAGGCCTTGAAGTCTAAATTCCATTACTTTTGACTAAATTGTAGTCCCTAACCATAGCTATTTAATATCTATGCCAGAATTATATACATCCTAGTCTAGCAACTATGCCATGTACTTTTATGGACACTACACACTTATCCAAACCCTAGTCTTTGATATGCGAATCCCATAAATCCTGCCAAACTCTTATCTCTAAACCTATCATAGCCCCTAGTCCAACCCTACCTGGTAAATGATTGAAAACCAAGCACACTCCACATGCAAAAAATTACCTAAATTAATATAATGGTTCAATATCCATGAATTTGCTGATGTAAGATAGAGAATAACATATGATAAAGGCACCATCAGCACAACTCACAAACTCATGGGATCGGCGTTGCCGTCAAGGCTTTTTTATTCACATGTTGAAGTTTTCCCTAGGTTGGTGTGAAGGGTTGAGATGGTCTTTATCAATGAGAACCTCCGTTAGATGTTTATGGAATATTGATTTTTCAGATTTTTTTTGATTGGAGGCTGAAAATCTTATCTCTCTGCGTCTGAATAATTGTAAGAGAGAACCTTCAATCTAAAAATACAAAACTATTTTTTTTTACTTTAAAATAAAGTGTTTTTTTTTTTCTGCTTCACCATTAACTAATTTTCTATAAAAACATATAAACGTCTAGATGTTTGTACAGAGCCCGTGTCACAAGCAGGTTAACTTTCATTTAAAAAAAAAAAGTAAATTTTAAAATGAACAGACGGAAAAGTAACATATTTTAATACATGCTGCAGCGTGTAAATATAATTTGCTCATCGGCCCATTTTAACTTTCATAGAAAATTGATGTAAAACAAAATTCTACATAGAGGCTTCACTTTAATGTTTGTAATTCCATAAAATCATATCTATTAATGATAAAACAAATACTATTTTGAGGCCCAAGGGCTAAGTTAGCATTGATCTCCATTGAAACAAACAGAACACTTGGAACATTTAACATTCTTATCCATCATTGATAGTCTTTTGCCTTTATAAAGCTGGCCCTTGCTTCTGTTTTGCCATCTTATGAAAGACTATATAATTTTTGTTTCACAATTTCACAAATTGATAAAAAAAAATTTTTTTTAGCAACGACATAAATGTCTCAGCTGCAAGACATAAACTTAATTACGTATGGTCTCCTAACATAGCATGCTGGGAAATGCACGGCGGTTAAAAATGAGCACTCTTCTACGATGAAGCGTTGGTGATCTCAGTTCTTTTGTGCAGAAATTTGGCTTAATGCCATCGATTTAAACATTAATCTAAAAATAATAATGTCATAGTTGTTATATATGTGCCCTGCGAAAAGGCGTCCACGAGGAAGAGACCCAGTTTACAGGAATGTCATTGATTAGTCTGGTAGACTAGGGGATTATGGAATTAAGATGTCAGTTTCCCGAAATTGCAGATCTATATTTCCTGCTGATTTGCTATTGTTCTACCATTTCCCCTGATATGAATGTGCTTTGAAATTGTTCTTATGACCTTAGTGAGTTGATCTCTCTTCCTAAATATATTAGTAGTTTGATTATTTTTTGCATTATTTACCTTGAGAATTCAAAGACTTGTGCTTACCAGCATAGAATTACAAAATAAACGCTTGAGTTTTTTTTTTGTTTATTATTATTATTAGTAGTAGTATACGGATTGTTAATCCATTGAATTTTATGCCAATGATTCCTAAATTATCTTATCTTTATTACATGTTATGAAGTTTATTGTCACCTTAAGTGACCAAATCAATTTAAATCATTAGATTAATTAGTTAAAGCATCCGTCAGGATACATAGGTTTACCTAATTTATAAATCCATTACATTTTATCTATAAACTTTACTGGCAGAAATGCTAGCAAATGTTTAGATAGTGAAAACTATTTAGAATTAGGTCCCTCCCCCTCCTATCAATCAATGCTTCAGTAAAGCTGATTGACAGGAACTAGTAGCAGAGTTGGTTCTCCTGCTCTCTGGCACAGCAAGTACAGCACCGTGGTTGCTTTGGTTACTTCTCTAGCATGCACTCCTTAAACTGTCTGCAGAAGTACAGGAATGATGTCACTCTGCTCATTTGTCAAACTGATGGAGAGGTTTACCCAAGCTGTGCCAATCAAATCAGAATGCCTGGGGTCAAAGGCAGGAACAGAGGCGAGGGGTCTTTAAAGGTGCCGAGACCATGGAGCTTTGAACATGGCAGTGAGGGAGCAAAGACAAAAGGTTCTAGATCTCAAAGCTTTTAACTATTTACCTATTTATTGTCTACGAGTGAGTTTTAGTTAAAGTGAACTAGTCATGACAAAACCACTTTAAGAACAAGAGGGATAATTTTATTTACTGAATGTTTTTAATACAAGAGATTTAACACTATGGAATACATCTATTCTAGTTTTATATTGGGGAGAGGGGGGTGTAACAATTATGCTACCTCTGGTCCTAAAATTCCATAAACACTCCTAACATTGCTCTTTTAACCATTAACCTGTCACTAGTAGTGTTTATATAAAATGTCCATTATGTTTGGAGATGTAATGTATTGATACATCAATTTCACTAGCCAATTCAACTATGACATAAGAAGGCTGTATTGAGTATCTGGAACCAAGATAGTGTATTATTTGTGTATTATTTTTTTTTTTTATTTTGAGTCCACACAATTAGCTACGGAATAACATAGGGATGATAGAGCTGAAGCTATAGACCCATGCCCATAGAATAGGCTCATTGATTTAATTTAATTTTTTCTTTTTTTACTACTTTTCACTTGCCCTTGCATTGTACAGAGGGAATTAAACATGGAAACCTACGAGGGGTCTAGGGGAACAAAACCTGTGTGGACTGGCTGACTATAAATTAGTCAAGGTAAAGCTGACTTTGCACACTGTATAAATACTCTTGCTGCTTTGGACTCTAACAGTGTGACATGTCCCCTTAATTAACTCTCACATCTGCCTTTTTATCTGTCCCAGACTGCATACCAAGAGCCAGGGCTGCCATCAGAAATTTTAGGGCCCCTGACACAGCTCAAGATCTGGGCCCCCGGGGCCAGCCCCGAGTCAGCCCACAAGGATGAAGTGTGTGTGTGTATAGTGGATGCGGTATGTGTGTCATGGATGCAGTGTGTATAGTGGATGTAGAATGTGTATAGTGGATGCGGTATGTGTGTCATGGATGCAGTGTGTATAGTGGATGCAGATTGTACGTTTGTGTAATGTATGTAATGTTTGTATGCATGCATTAGATGCAGAGTGTGTGTGTAGTGAATGCAGGTGTGTGTATAGTGAATGCAGAGTGTGTGTTTTTGTAGTGGATGTAGTGTGTTTGTAGTGAATGTAGTGTGTTTGTAGTGAGTGAAACGTGTGTATAGTGAATGTAGTGTGTGTGTAGTACAAAGTGTGTTTAGTGAATGTAGTGCATGTGTAGTGCAGAGTGTGTTTAGTGAATGTAGTGTTTGTAGTGAGTGCAGTGTGTATAGTGAATGTAGTGCAGAGTGTATAGTGAATGTAGTGCAGAGTGTATGGTGAATGTAGTGTGTGTGTGTAGTGCAAAATGTGTATAGTGAATGTAGTGTGTGTGAGTGTGTGTCTGTAGCGCAAAGTGTGTGTTTAGTGAATGTAGTGTGTGTGTCTGTAGCGCAAAGTGTGTGTTTAGTGAATGTGGTGTGTGTGTGTGTGTGTAGTGCAGAGTGTGTTTAGTAAATGTAGTGTTTGTAGTGAGTGCTTTAGTGAATGTAGTGTATGTGTAGTGCAGAGTGTGTTGAGTGAATGTAGTGTGTGTGTGTAGTGCAGAGTGTGCTTGTAAGGATTCAGTGTGTGTGTAAAATAGGGGGGAGGGGAGTATTATTTTATTTATTTATTTGTGTATATTTCAATTTTATTCCCCCCTCCCTGGTTCTTACCGTGCCAGGGAGGGGGGAGATCGCATTTCCTGTTGATCCAGTGGCATGGTGGAGGGAGCCAGCCGCGGTACATTGAAGAGGGGGCCCAGCAGCACACATTGTCTTCCTTTCCAGCTCTTCTCTGACTAAATCTCACAAGACAGTAACCCGTGGCAACGCTCTGGCAGCCGCAGGGTGCAGGAAAGTTAGACAGAGAGCAGCTGGAAAGGAGGACAGAGTTTGCTGCTGGGCCCCCACTTCGTCGTACAGGTAGCAGAGGGCCCTCTGCGCACATATATTTATGTGCTTCTCTATGACAAGCGTTCAGCGTCGACATGCAGAGCATGGAGATGTTGAATGTCAGTGCTGCACATTTTGCAACACTGACACAGGAAGCGCCTAGGTGTTCCTAGGCAGCAATGTAAACACAGCAAAAACCCTGCAGTGGTAGACTATACTCACCAGAACAACTACATTAAGCTGTATAATATAAATTAAGCTGTAGTTGTTCTGGTAACTATAGTGTCCCTTTATGTTTGTGCGTGCAAAGGGGTAGGGACTGCAGAGGGTGCCGAAAGGAAGGGGCTGTAAAGGGCGTGAGTGGAAGGGGCTGCAGAGTGTACAGGGGGGAATAGAGGCTGTAGTGGGTGCAAAGGGTAATAGGAGCTGCAGTGGGAGCAGTTGGGTAGCCCACTAGCCACTACCAAAAGCGAAACCCTACCATTGCGCACAGTGCAGGGGGTAGGGGATGCAGTGGGAGCAGGGGGGTAGGGGATGCAGTGGGAGCAGGGGGGTAGGGGATGCAGTGGGAGCAGGGGGGTAGGGGATGCAGTGGGAGCAGGGGGGTAGGGGATGCAGTGGGAGCAGGGGGGTAGGGGATGCAGTGGGAGCAGGGGGGTAGGGGATGCAGTGGGAGCAGGGGGGTAGGGGATGCAGTGGGAGCGGGGGGTAGGGGATGCAGTGGGAGCATGGGGGTAGGGGATGCAGTGGGAGCATGGGGGTAGGGGATGCAGTGGGAGCAGGGGATGCAGTGGGAGCAGGGGGTAGGGGGTGCAGTGGGAGCAGGGGGGTAGGGGGTGCAGTGGGAGCAGGGCAGTAGGGGGTGCAGTGGGAGCAGGGGGGTAGGGGGTGCAGTGGGGGTAGGGGGTGCAGTGGGAGCAGGGGGGTAGGGGGTGCAGTGGGAGCAGGGGGGTAGGGGATGCAGTGGGAGAAGGGGGGGTAGGGGATGCAGTGGGAGAAGGGGGGGTAGGGGATGCAGTGGGAGAAGTGGGGGTAGGGGATGCAGTGGGAGCAAGGGGGGGGTAAGGGAAGCAGTGGGAGCAAGGGGGGGTAGGGGATGCAGTGGGAGCAAGGGGGGTAGGGGATGCAGTGGGAGCAAGGGGGGTAGGGGATGCAGTGGGAGCAAGGGGGTAGGGGGATGCAGTGGGAGCAAGGGGGTAGGGGGATGCAGTGGGAGCAAGGGGGTAGGGGGATGCAGTGGGAGCAAGGGGGGTAGGGGATGCAGTGGGAGCAAGGGGGGTAGGGGATGCAGTGGGAGCAAGGGGGGTAGGGGATGCAGTGGGAGCAAGGGGGGGTAGGGGATGCAGTGGGAGCAGGGGGGTAGGGGATGCAGTGGGATAGGGGGTGCAGTGGGAGCAAGGGGGGTAGGGGGTGCAGTGGGAGCAAGGGGGGTAGGGGATGCAGTGGGAGCAAGGGGGTAAGGGGGGTAGGGGATGCAGTGGGAGCAAGGGGGGGTAGGGGATGCAGTGGGAGCAAGGGGGGGTAGGGGATGCAGTGGGAGCAAGGGGGGGTAGGGGATGCAGTGGGAGCAAGGGGGGGTAGGGGATGCAGTGGGAGCAAGGGGGTAGGGGGATGCAGTGGGAGCATGGGGTAGGGGGATGCAGTGGGAGCATGGGGTAGGGGATGCAGTGGGAGCATGGGGTAGGGGATGCAGTGGGAGCAAGGGGGGGTAGGGGATGCAGTGGGAGCAAGGGGGGGTAGGGGATGCAGTGGGAGCAAGGGGGGGTAGGGGATGCAGTGGGAGCAGGGGGGTAGGGGATGCAGTGGGAGCAGGGGTCATAGGGGATGCAGTGGGAGCAGGGGGATAGGGGGTGCAGTGGGAGCAAGGGGGGGTAGGGGGTGCAGTGGGAGCAAGGGGGGGTAGGGGATGCAGTGGGAGCAAGGGGGGGTAGGGGATGCAGTGGGAGCAAGGGGGGGGTAGGGGATGCAGTGGGAGCAGGGGGGGTAGGGGATGCAGTGGGAGCAAGGGGGGTAGGGGATGCAGTGGGAGCAAGGGGGGTAGGGGATGCAGTGGGAGCAAGGGGGGTAGGGGATGCAGTGGGAGCAAGGGGGGGTAGGGGCTCCCAAAACCCTCCCAAACCTTACCTCTCTGGTGGTCCTCTTCTGAAGGAACCTCTCAATGCTGACACGCTGCCTGTAAGTCTGCTCAGGGCAGCTCCGCACAGCTCACTCTGCACTGTGACTGATGATGTCACTTCCTGCAGAACAAGCTGCACAGAGCTGCCCTGAGCAATGTTACAGGCAGCTCAGTGAGGCTGTGTTTGGAGACAGGCACACTGAGGGGCAGCCTAGTGGGGTCTTTGGAAGGCCTCTATAGCTGTCCCTCAGTGTGCCCTGCACGGAGGAGATGATTAGTAGCAGCAGGGGCCCGCGGACGGCTGGGCGGGCCCCTTGCTGAGTGCAGGCTGGCTGGGGAGATTGTTTAACTCCCCAGCTCAGCCATTACTTACTGAAGCAGTATGTGGGGCTCGGGGCCCCCCAGGACCGCCGGGCCCATGACAACTGTTATGGTTGTCATGCCCTGATGGCGGCCCTGCCAAGAGCTTCTGGCCAACACTAGCAAGAAGGGAAGGAGAGTAGTGGACAAGTAAGTGCTCAGAGACACCAGGGAACTGACCAAAGAAAGCGTAGAGCGAGCGCATTATTAGATGCGTTTCTGACACTCCCAGGGTGCTGAAAGAGCGCGGTCTGCCTAGTGCGCCCCTAGTTGGCCAGCCTGCTGAATGGCAAGTTCCCTGGCATTTATTCACTCCAGACTGACCTTCCAATTCTACGGGTAGACTTGCATCCTTTCCAGGCAGGTCTGCAGTAACAGTGATGTGATTGACGTCACTAGCCCACCTCTTTATACCCGCCCACTGACATCATGCTTCATAGAATGTAGATGTTGGGGGGATGTTTGGTTGAGAGATGAAACTGAGAGATTAGCATAGGGTATGTGTATTCTTACGAATGTATCCTGTGAGTTTCCCTCTGGCATCACCTCCAACAGATACATGACACTTGGGAGGCCCTCTACACTTTCTTGGAGCATGTATTAAAACTCAGTCTTTATTAAACTATTATTTGTTATGTAAGAGTCATGTCAGTCAAATAAAAAGAGAAAATACAAATGCAAACTAGTTATTATTGCATAAAGGTATATCGTATTTCAGAAACCTACATAATAAAGATATTTATGATTGTAGCAATTATAAAAATATTATGGTGATTGTGAAAAATAAGCAAATATAAGCAGTTCAATAGGTAGAGATGCACTGAAAAACACCATATCTGCTAAACAAGTGATGTGCCAGTAATCCTTTAACTGTTTGAATATAAAAATAATTGACCTTGAAGTATGCTGTATGCTTGTTTTCCTTTAATTGTTAGTAAAGCCCTAATGGGTTCTCTCATCTATGCTTCAATCATTTACAATTCTCATTAGCCATATGGTGTACAACTTCTCCAAGTGGAGTCATGCAGCATTTGTTTAATTTAACATACGTAGAATGGGTTTAATCTGGGACTGTCCATTCTTGGCAAAACTTTTAAGGCATTGTCTTCCTAGAATTATAATGTAACCACAGCTGGTGGTCCGTGGTTGGACACACCTGGGTTACATCCTTTAATAATATATCAGAATGCAAAATTCCATTAACCTCTGTATAGGGAAGGGGGTGAGCAACCTTAAGCACTCCAGATGTTATGGACTACATCTCCCATAATGCTTGTACAGCCATGATGCTGGCATGGAGAGATAAGGATAACATATGTAAATATAGGGTAGATGGCATAGCCTTAAATGGAGATTTCCATTTTTTTATAGATTCCTATCTTAACTTTAGACTCCTTTAATGCCCTAAACATACCTAATGGAGTTCATCTTTTAACATGTGAGTGAATTCGGAAAAAGTTTTTTAAAGGAACACTCCAACCACCATAACAACTACATCAAGCTGTGCCCATGTACAACCAATGTAAGTAGTCAGAATGTTTAGGAATGGTTTGACTTCTTTCCAGGATTCCACCAGGCTCTGTGATAAGCCCCGCAGTGCAGGGCTTAGGCCATTAGCTGCGCGTCATAGCTCAGAAGAGCAGAGGCTTCCATCATAGCAGGAGTTTCTGGGTCTCCCTGAGGTTGAGAGGGAGTGGTGCCCAAGGTTAGACATACAACTTTTTCTTACTATACTTTCCTTCTACAGTAATGCAAGGTAAATAATATTAAGTATATCTGTCAGTACAAAATGCACATAGACATATATAACCTGTATATCTATTCACCCTTACTGTATAGTTACATTAATGCTTTTTTCCCTGTATAGCGAAGTACACTTGTTAGCTCAGCAGTTTTAGACTTGTGCATTTGGTTTCAAACTAATCACGATTCGTCCAAATTTTGGAAAATCAATGATTCATCCAAATTCCGCAAATCCAACGAAATGGGCAATGATTTGGAGTTCTGTCCATGGCACCAGAATGAGGGGGAGAAAATGGAGAAGAAGCTGATTTCTTATGGTGGGGAGGGGAGGGTGGCAAATAAGCAGCTTAGTTTGCCATGATGGACAAGACATCTGCCAAACTTTGTGGGCTGTATGTCCTTTCCAATCAACAGGTAGAAAACAGAGACGATTGATGGCAGGAATAAAGATGGTTGATTATGGTACAGTCACTAAATGTTGATTTTTATTCACAGATCAAGTGAGAAGTGACTAATAGAGAGAAAACAAGGAGGTGCAGTAAAGAAAAAAGAAATCTGTTTTCAAGCAGGATTCTTTCAGACACTTTGACAGACCAGCAGTGATTGTGTCTTTTTTACCATTGCTGTGCTTATATGTGGGGTGTGTGATAGCCTGTGTTATTGTTCCTTTTCTGAGGATATAACTACACTGAGTGTGGCAGGACTATTTTGCTCTCTGTGTGGAACATTTTTTCTAACGTTTATTTGACATTTTTTTTTTAAATCCCTTTTTAAAATTAAATTTACTGCTTCTCAAGGCACCATAACACACTGTTCAGTGGATCATGCCATTACAGTGGCGGAACTACTGCCGGTACAGCTGGTGCGGCACTCTCAGGGGGCCCATCGGGTGGCCTATGTACCTTTGCACACACTCATCCATGGCAGCACTAAAAAATTATATCACTTTCTCCATGCGCTCTCTGGAAGGAGGGAGCCCAGTACTGTGTAGAGCCTGGGGCCAGTTTCTGCAGAACCACAATCAACAGAAAGGAGCAGGAAGCAGCAGCATGCCTTTGTGGGTCACTGAGCGTATGTATGGGTCACTGTGTGTGTGTGCGGGTCACAGAATGTATGTATGGGTCACTGTGTGTGTGTGCGGGTCACAGAATGTATGTATGGGTCACTATGTGTGTGTGGGGGGTAACTGAATGTATGTATGGGTCACTGTGTGTGTGTGCGGGTCACAGAATGTATGTATGGGTCACTGTGTGTGTGTGTGGGTCACAGAATGTATGTATTGGTCACTATGTGTGTGTGGGGGGTAACTGAATGTATGTATGGGTCACTGTGTGTGGGGAGGGTCACTGAATGTATGTATGGGTCACTGTGTGGGGGGGAGTCACTGTGTGAGTGTGTATGGGTCACTCTGTGTGTGTATCTGTCAGTGCGTACATATATGTGTGTATGGGTCACTGTGTGGGGGGGAGTCACTGTGTGAGTGTGTATGGGTCACTCTGTGTGTGTATCTGTCATTGAGTATGTATATGTGTATCTGTGTCAGTATGTGTGTCAGTATGGGAGTGTATCTATGGTTTCAGTGTGTGTGTATCTGTGTCAGTATGTGTGTGTATCAGTGTGTTTATGTATCTTTGTCAGTATGCGAGTGTATCTGTGTGTCAGTATGTGTGTGTGTGTGTGTGTGTGTGTGTGTCTGTGTGTATGTGTATCTATGTATGTATATGTCTGTATGCATATCTATGTCAGTATGTGTGTGTGTGTGTGTGTGGCAGTGTTTATGTGTACTTATGTCAATATATTTGTATATCTGTGTGTGGCAGTGTATGTGCATATGGCAATACATCCAGGCATTCAAACACCAGCACAATACACAAATACACCCCTGCATTCAAATGCCAACACAACCCACAAATGCACAACTGCATGTAAATGCCAAAGCTACATACACACACCACTACATTCAAATGGCAACAGTACATACAAATACACTACTACATTCAAAAACACACATATTTAATGTAGAAACATGCTTACATTCAAACACACATACATTGCTCACAAATACAACCCTGCAAGGATTTGAAAATGTTAGATCTAGAAAATGTTAGATCTATGAGTTGTACGATAGTTAATGATCTACCATTTAGCCATTCTTGCGCTAGAGGGGTCCAAAAAATACCTCTTGCACCAGGGCACCATTTACATCAGTTCTGCCGCTGTGCCCTTAGTAATGCAAATAAACACTGCTGATTACTTAGTTTTAGAGAAGTCTTTTACTGTGTTCGCCTTTAACATGGGTAATTCCCAGAAGAGCAGCTGGAATATATCTTAGTTTCATGTCAGCAAAGATCCTTTTCGCATATATTTGGTAATAAGTTCAAAAGGGTCTAAACATTTTCTTTACTAATAAATAATTGCTAAATGTGTTCCAAGAGTCTGTTTTATTTCATAGTTTATAGTTTACTCAAGAATGCACTCTGCATCCTGACCCAGACCAATCTGGTTCTACAGAAGTGCTTTCAATGAATTATCAGTAGAATCAGCACTATTTATAGAAGGCCAAATTACTTTAAATAATTCAGTTTAAAAAAATCTGGGTCTGTTTGGTTGAAATTTCTGACATTTATTATCAGCCAAAATTATGAAATAAAATTATAAAAAAAATGTAACTTAAGCTTATTTTATCTGCAGTTTGGAAATGAACGAAGAATGTGGCAGGAATTCATCAATGTCTTTCTCCATATATGTGCTCTTCCTTATAAATAAAAAGCCCCCTAGGTAGGGGATGAGCAGATGCTACGTATCTTAACATCATATATAACAGGCCTCCCAACTGCCTTGATTCTGGCAGGACAGTCCTGATTTCCGGGTCCTGTTCTGCCATCTTGACTGTCCCCAACAAGCATTGCGTGAGTGCCTCATTAGTAAATAGACAATAAGAATTAGACAATGTGAGTTCAGGGCTCTAGGACCCTTAAGTGAGCAGTGAAACCGTGCTCCCTGCAGGATCTGTCCTCAGTGGGCTGACCTCTGATGGTTGGTAGGCATGCCAGGCTGACTTGCCAGTAATTTGGACAGACCCACCCTCTTTCTAGACAGGTTAGCCCCTTTGGGTGTTGCCAGTGACACAATTGCATCACTGGACCACTCCCTTTACACCTTTTCAACTCTCGGGAAGCAGAATTAGGGACATAATGATTGTGTTTGGCAGGCTCCAAAGGTAAGTGGAACCGCAGCAAATCTTCAAATGTGTGCAAATGTCTTAGATACTAAACACGGTTACCGCTACTGCACACTGCACTGGTTAATGGTAACCTTGTGTGTCTGGTTCTGATCTGAACTGGTATGGTTATCTGGAAGTTCACATTTCTGTCACGATCATGCCAACTTATACCAAGCTGAGACAATACTGATTGGCTGAGCTTGTTGGCCAACACTACAATGCAGCCAATGAATAATGTCCCAACTTAATATTATAAAGCAAAAGAATGAACTTCTATTTCTTACTGTACCAGCACAGACCAGAAGCATTGTGGATGGCCAACAGAGCCAAATAACTGTCACACTGTTCTTCAATGGTTTGGCAGTTTACCGTCGTCGGGCCCGGGTTGTAGCTAGGAAGAGGCTGACCCAGCCTTGAGCTGCAAGTACTATCCTGAGAAGCAGGGGTCGATTGTAGCACATTTTCATTGTTAACGCAGAATCTCTTGAAGATCTGGAATTCGAAATGGTCTTTATGTCTCAGTATTACAGTGCCTCCAATGGCAGATTTTCCAATAATCCATCCTACATCATCCTAGTTCAGATCATTGCCAGTAGGACCAATAGGTAGCATGTCCAGAGATATCATCTTAGTGATACAATGCACATCACTGCTGCAGGACTCTGCCCCCATGCTGCCAATTGCCTTGTTTTAGTAATACAATTATACTTATAGTATGTGGGCATTAAGCCCACATGCAGATATTACTGGCATGTCAAATCTGCAAAATTGTCATAATCTTTAGTTACTTTTTTTTTTCTTATTTTGTCACACTTATAGGATGTGATACAGATGGTATTTTGCTGGTATTCAAATGGTATTTGTGTAAGAAATACTACAAGATAAGAGATACCCCCAGTAAATAAATACAAAAAATCATTTGGGAAAATTTTTTTATAATTTCATTGTCCCTTTTTTGTTTTGTTTTGCTTGTTTTTTAACTCTCTCAGCATTAGTGCTCAAGGTTTATTAAAACTATAAGTTTGATATCAACAGAGACAAATAATCCTTTTTTTCTTTTCTCACTGAGAACCAAGAGAAATAAGTGTCAATATGACTTCAAATAAATCTTCAGAGAATGAATCCCAAATAAAGAGAGAAAAAAGATTTTAAAAAATGTGAGAAAGGCGTATCTACATTCTTCCACATATTCTTACCACAAAGTATGAAAGTCAAAAAATCTAAGGGATAATTCAGTTTTAAAAATGCTAGATCTCTCAGAGAAATATCTCAGGACAAATTCCATCAGATAAGCTGCACGATTTATCAAATACAAAAGATGCCATAGATTAATGAAACCCAAGACTCTTCCAAACCATATCCCAAGATAAGTGACTGTCTGCTTCCACACAAATGAGTTAATTTTAAAAGCAAAAAGAAATACAAAACTAACAGAAGGAAGGTTTCAAGACATAGGAATATTAACTGATGTTTCTTATTTTACAAGATCTAAAAGAACTGTGGCTTCTTCTATCAGCATTCAGAGACAATTGTCTCATATTACGATCGATTTGAATCTTTTAGCTCTTTGTAAGAAGCTAATGAGTTGCTGAGACAAAAATAAGTTATTTTATTAGTTCCTTTATATATTTATTCAATTTTTTGAATTTTTTTTACTGTAGTACTTATATTGTAAACAACGCTGCAGATATCTTTGTATATTATCATAACTTTAGAGGTATTTTTCTGAGACTTTAACTTTTGTATATATCACTAACATTTGTATATATCACATTATGAAAGCACTTGTTAAAAAACACAATTTATATATATATATATATTCCACAGTGCATAAACACAAATTTTTTTTGTATTTTTATGAGACTTTTTCATAGTCTTCTTAATTTGTATTTATTTATTTTAAATACTTATATCGAAATTAACGCTAAAGATTTCTAAGTAGATATTATTTTTATGACTTTGGATGTATTTTTAAGACCACAATTATTAATCTTCTCAAATAGCTTAAACACAGTTCTTAACACTTATCTGAGACTCTTATTACACATGTTTAAAATTGCATTCTCACTGCTGTACTAATATGGTAAGTAATGTTAAACATATTTTTGTATAGATTATTAGCACAATTTTTTATGTACTCTTTGTAGTTATAGATATTTAGTCATTGATTTTAATCCATGGACATCACCCCACCATATGCACAAGTTCATAAATAAGACTATACAAAGACACAAGGTCACGCATTTAGATTGGAAGAAAGGAGATTCAGTACAAGGCAAAGTAAATGGTTCTTTACAGGGGAATTATCTGCCTGAAGAGGTGGTTTTATCAGAGTCTATACAGATGTTTAAACAGCAATTGGATACATACTTGCAAAAACATAATATTCAGGGATATAATTTTTAATTAGGTAGGTAATAGCTGCTTGATCCAAAGACTGCCATTCTGGGGTCAAGAAGGAATTTTTTCCTAGTTTGTTGCAAAACTAGTCTATATTTGGATCAACAGCAAAAACAAATGTGAGAAAGGTGTGAACTTGATGGTTGCCTGTCTCTTTTTGGCTATGCAGCTATGTAAATATTTACTTAGTGAACACTCAGTACTTTTGTTTTGATTAGAGTTTTTTTTTTTATCAGAGTTCATACAGATGTTTAAACAGCAATTGGATAAATACTTGCAAAAACAGAATATTCAGGGATATCATTTTTAATTAGCGGGGTAATATCTGCTGGATCCAAGGAGACATCTGACTGCCATTTTGGGGTCAAGAATGATTTTTTTTTTTTTATTGTTTGTTGCAAAATTGGAAGTGCTTTAAACTGGGTTTTTTGCCTTCTTTTGGATCCACAGCAAACACAAATGTGAGAAAGGCTGAACTTGATAGATGCATGTCTCTTTTTGGCTATGTAACTATGTAAATATTTACTTAGTGAACACCAGATCTCAGTATTTTTGTTATGATTAGTGCTTTTCAGAGGTTATACTCCTTTTTTTAGTAGTGTATATAGTGTGTATAGTTTATAGTGTCGATTTTTTTTATGGGTACTAATTATAGAAGATATTGCATTACATTATGATTACGTTTTTAGCTACAATTGTGCAGAGACTAAATCCTATTAACAAAATAAATTTATTGTATAATATCTTAAAGAAAAATACCAATGTGTTTTCTATAAGAAACTCATTGGACAAAAACAAGAAATGAAGAATGGGGAGTAAAGAAATTTCCTGTAGTTTTCCAAGCTTCTTTGGAATACAAAAAGAAACGTGGGGTGGCTATTGTAATTCCCCATTCAGTAAATTTTAAGATGATCTATCAAAATCAGAATATTGCGGCCCATTATCTGATTATTGTATGAAAAATTAATAATCAAGTCTACACACTGATTACTGTTTATTTACCTAATATCAAGCCAATTATTGTCTGCGTAAAATTCTTGCCAAATTGGATCAATTCAAAAAGTGAAACTACTGATTGAGAGCGATTTTAATTGTTTCATGGATCCATTTCTTAATAAAAGATTACCAGAGGGAGGAAATGTAGATATTAGAATAATAAAACAAGCAAATCATTTCCCCACTTTGTGCAAAAAAAAAAAAAAAAAAAAAAAAAAAAACAGACTGTGTGATATTTGGAAAGTTTAAAACACCGCAAGATAGCAAACTATATATTTGTCAAGAGTCTATGGGTCTTACTCAAGGTTAAATATGATTCTTAGCAATTCTGCATTACTACATAGTACAGATAAGATAATGCTTGGTCAGACCATGACATGGTCATTGTAGATGGAAAATCAATTGCATAATTTAAATAGATCTACTTGGAGATTAAATGAAAATCTCATTTATAAAAAAGGTAATGTAGAATACATAAAATAAATTGCTGTTTCTTTAGAGAAAACATTCAGATAATATCGCAAATGCTACTGTATTGTGTACATATAAAGCCATTATTAGAGGTTACATTATAATGGATAAAAAAGAGAGTACAACAACTAAGAGACCTTTTACATCCAACTATATGGTATATCTGCTGTAAATAAAATTAATCCAAACAGAGGCGTAACTAGAAACCCCGGGGCGAAAATTGCCCTGATGTGTCTCATTTCCCCATGTGTCTCATTCCCTCCCTCCAGGCCCCCCATGTGTCTCATCCCCCTGCAAGTGTCTAATTTCCTACCCCCAAGTGTAACATTCCCTCCCCCCAAGCCCCTCCACATGTCTCATCCCCCCTTAGCCCCTTTAATGTGTCTCACCCACCCAGTGGCGGATCCAGAGCCTGATCTCGGGAGGGGCACTTGTAGATTATTTAACCCCTTAAGGACCAAACTTCTGGAATAAAAGGGAATCATGACATGTCACACATGTCATGTGTCCATAAGGGGTTAGATAAATAATCCAGGCACAATAACCACTACAGCTCAGTGTAGTAGTTATGGCACCAGTAGTGCCAGGATCCCATCCCAGAGTAAGTAGTCAAACCATTTAAGAACAGTTTGACAACTTACCTGGGGTCTGCTTTGATATAGGGCATAGGAGCAGTGGTATGTGTTAGGGGTGAAGTGTGTATTAAAGGTGCAGTGTGAGTGGTGAATTGTGTGTGTTAGGGGGCAGTGTATGTGTGGGGCAGTGTGTGTGTGTTTGGGGCAGTGTGTGTATGGGGGGCAGTGTTTGTGGGACAGTGTGTGTATTGGGAGCAGTGTGTGTAGTGTGTGTATGGGGGCAGTGTGTGTATGGGGGGCAGTGTTTGTGGGGCAGTGTGTGTGTGGAGCAGAGTGTGTAGTATGTGTATGGGGGCAATGTTTGTGGGGCAGTGTGTGTATGGGGGCAATGTTTGTGGGACAGTGTTTGTGGGGCAGTGTGTGTAGTGTGTGTATGGGGGCAGTGTATGGGGGGCAGTGTGTGTATGAGGGCAGTGTTTGTGGGACAGTGTGTGTAGTGTGTGTATAGTGTATGTATGGGGGGCAGTGTTTGTGGGGCAGTGTGTGTAGTGTGTGTATGGGGCAATGTATGGGGGGCAGTGTGTATAGTGTGTGTATGAGGGGCAGTGTGTGTAGTGTGTGTATGGGGGCAGTGTGTTTAGTGTGTGTATGGAGGTAGTGTATGGGGGCTGTGTGTGTAGTGTATGTAGGGGGGCAGTGTGTGTAGTGTGTGTATGGGGGGCAGTGTGTGAAGTGTGTGTATGGGGGCAGTGTTTGTGGGGCAGTGTGTCTAGTGTATGTATGGGGCAATGTATGGGGGGCAGTGTGTATAGTGTGTGTATGAGGGGCAGTGTGTGTAGTGTGTGTATGGGGGCAGTGTGTTTAGTGTGTGTATGGAGGTAGTGTATGGGGGCTGTGTGTGTAGTGTATGTAGGGGGGCAGTGTGTGTAGTGTGTGTATGGGGGGCAGTGTGTGAAGTGTGTGTATGGGGGCAGTGTTTGTGGGGCAGTGTGTCTAGTGTATGTATGGGGGGGCAGGGTTTGTGGGGCAGTGTGTGTATGGGGGCAGTGTATGGGGGGCAGTGTGTGTATGAGGGCAGTGTTTGTGGGGCAGTGTGTGTAGTGTGTGTATAGTGTATGTATGGGGGGCAGTGTTTGTGGGGCAGTGTGTGTAGTGTGTGTATGGGGCAATGTATGGGGGGCAGTGTGTATAGTGTGTGTATGAGGGGCAGTGTGTGTAGTGTGTGTATGGGGGCAGTGTGTTTAGTGTGTGTATGGAGGTAGTGTATGGGGGCTGTGTGTGTAGTGTATGTAGGGGGGCAGTGTGTGTAGTGTGTGTATGGGGGGCAGTGTGTGAAGTGTGTGTATGGGGGCAGTGTTTGTGGGGCAGTGTGTCTAGTGTATGTATGGGGGGGCAGGGTTTGTGGGGCAGTGTGTGTATGGGGCAGTGTGTCTAGTGTATGTATGGGGGGCAGTGTGTGTAGTGTGTGTATGGGGGGCAGTGTGTGTAGTGTGTGTATGGGGGGCAGTGTGTGTAGTGTGTGTATGGGGGGCAGTGTGTGTAGTGTGTGTATGGGGGGCAGTGTGTGTATGGGGCAGTGTATGGGGGGCAGTGTGTGTAGTGTGTGTATGGGGGGCAGTGTGTGTAGTGTGTGTATGGGGCAGTGTATGGGGGGCAGTGTGTGTAGTGTGTGTATGGGGGCAGTGTGTGTAGTGTGTGTATGGGGGGCAGTGTGTGTAGTGTGTGTATGGGGGGCAGTGTATGGGGGCAGTGTGTGTAGTGTGTGTATGGGGGGCAGTGTATGGGGGCAGTGTGTGTAGTGTGTGTATGGGGGCAGTGTTTGTGGGGGGCAGTGTTTGTGTGTAGTGTGTGTATGGGGCAGTGTGTGTATGGGGCAGTGTGTGTAGTGTGTGTATGGGGGCAGTGTGTGTAGTGTGTGTATGGGGGCAGTGTGTGTAGTGTGTGTATGGGGGGCAGTGTGTGTATGGGGCAGTATATGGGGGCAGTGTGTGTAGTGTGTGTATGGGGGGCAGTGTGTGTATGGGGCAGTGTATGGGGGGCAGTGTGTGTATGGGGCAGTGTATGGGGGGCAGTGTGTGTAGTGTGTGTATGGGGGGCCGTGTGTGTATGGGGCAGTGTATGGGGGGGCAGTGTGTGTAGTGTGTGTATGGGGGGGCAGTGTGTGTAGTGTGTGTATGGGGGGCAGTGTGTGTAGTGTGTGTATGGGGGGCAGTGTGTGTAGTGTGTGTATGGGGGGGCAGTGTGTGAAGTGTGTGTATGGGGTGTAGTGTGTGTATGGGGGCAGTGTGTGTAGTGTGTGTATGGGGGCAGTGTATGGGGGGCAGTGTGTAATGTGTGTATGGGGGGCAGTGTGTGTAGTGTGTGTATGGGGGGCAGTGTGTGTAGTGTGTGTATGGGGGGCAGTGTATGGGGGCAGTGTGTGTAGGGGGGGGCAGTGTGTGTAGGGGGGGCAGTGTGTGTAGGGGGGGCAGTGTGTGAAGTGTGTGTATGGGGGGCAGTGTGTGTATGGGGGCAGTGTGTGTATGGGGGGCAGTGTGTGTATTGGGGGGGAGGAGGGGAGGGAGGTTTATTTTATTTTTAATTTAATTAAAATAAATATGTACTTTATGTCCCCCCTCCCTTCTTACCTTTATTGAGGAGGAGGGGGGACATCTTTCGTTCCCTGGTGGTCCCAGTGGGGATTCATTGGTGGTTCCAGTGTGGAGTGAACTCTAGCCCGAGCTCCAGGGCTAGAGTTCACTCTCGCGAGATTTGGAGCGTTGCCGTGGTAACCGCGGCAACGCTCCAAATCTCGCGAGAGGAGGACCCGGAGGAGCTGCTGGTAAGAGCTCCCGGGTCCTCACTCCCTCCCCTGCCGGCTGCGATCACAGTTCCTGCGGACCGGGGAGGGAGATCACTGATCTCCCTCCCTGGTCCGCAGGCACATTGCAGGGCTGGCACTTGGGCAATGCCAGCCCTGCATTAGCCGGCAGGGGAGAATCTCGGGTGGGGGGCAATTGCCCCGTTGCCCCCCCCCCCCCCTGGATCCGCCACTGCACCCACCCCCCTGGAGTGACGGGCCCGGTCGCAGCTGAGTCCCCTGCGACCGTGGTAGTTACGCCACTGAACCCAACACAAGAAAACATCAAACATTAAAATAAGTAATATAGAAGTAACAGAAAAAATATATCAGTGCTTACAAAGATTAAGATTAAATATTCTAACGAATAACTTAAAAATGAACAAATTAAATAATAATAGGATAGGAAAATTGATAGTGGGAAATAACATATGTCTATCTCAGAAACAATAAGTCAGGTGCCTATTTGTGATATTGGAATGATATGTTTCTTGTCTTATGTTTTTTTCTTTTTGTATGTTGATCTTGAACTAAATAATTTTGAATGAAGAGAAATATTAAAACAAGTACCCTGAACAGAAATCTATGCACCAAATCTATATTTTAACCCTGGTATGCTAGATCCAGTCATGTGAGCACTGATTTTTTTTTTTTCTGTAAATCATCTCTATTAAAAAGCCTGTATAGATACAGAATGAAAACACATCATAAAAGTGGAATAAAAATATTTTCTTCTTTCGATAAATATGACCTTATAGTGACAGGGTTAAGTTGCTTGTATTGCTCTATAAGAAACCATGTATCACGCAGTGTATCATGGTAAACTGCTGCTTTGACAAATTGGGAATACTATTTCCTACATTCATCAGAGAAGCACAATCCGTCATTGATATATGTACATTTATGAATAGCTGTTTGTGTCTACAAATGACCAGCCATACTTTACACCAAGAAATGGTTTAAAAAATCCCAGAACAATGTCTCTCAATAGAGTTCCCAAGTATGGGGGCATGGCAAGTCTGGATAAAACTATACTTGGCAGTCCATGGCAGATTGTCTGGTGATTATCTAGGAGTATGTATCAATAATTATTATTATTTATTTATTAATAATTTAAATAGCTTCATGTAATTATTACAGCAGCCTAAAATTTGTCAAAACTCAAATTATACAGCCTCTCAATACAAACCACTTCAAATGTTTTAATAATTAAATCTACTTTTAGCACTTTTTTTTCTACTCCAATTGAGCTATACAGACTAACCTCACTAATACAGCATGTTCGGTTCCGGCCCACCACTGTAATGCAAATATCACTGTAAAGTGAATAACAGGCTTGTTTCACTTGTTAGTGCATATAAAAGCCTTAAACATTTTACTCTATCATACATTATATGTATACTAAGTGTGCAATAGCAATAGAACAAAGAAACATGTTAAAGTAAAAATAATAAATAGTCACCACTATTTGCATTGGTAACCTTAAAATAGGGGCGATACTGGAATGTCATAATTTGAATATTATTGAGAAACACTGTATTCATAAAACACTGTAAAACGCTATAAAGTGAGTTATTGCTGCATCTTATATACATGGCTATAGTTACTGAATGTAAAGGAATTCATTATCTCAGTGCGGTGTCTTCCTACAGAAATAAAGCGGATGAACAGTGGCACCAATTGTTTATGAATTAAAAAAGGACGATACAGCCCATGACAATGCTCCTTCACCACACATCCGTCCCCACACAGAAATACAAACACTCACTGACTATCCATTTGCTGAACGCCGCAAAGGCGCTGATACCCCTGTACTGGAAAAGTGCATCGACACCCACCTTTAGACAATGGGTGGATAAGGTAGAAACAATATATGATATGGAGATACTGACTGCCTCCCTGCATGGACGCTCGGACAAATGCGCTCTACAGTGGTACCCGTGGAGGCTCTACATATCTACGGGAAGGGCTTAGGAGCGGAGTAGGGCACCGGGCTCGGGTGGCTGGGACCGGAGCGAGCAGGAGTGCTGCCGCAAACCGTGTGCTGCTGGATCACGAGACTAGCATACGCCCGGGGGGACCTCACCCGGGCAGCAGACACATGCCCGTACCGATACCTACCCTGCCCTACCCCCCCCGTCCTCACCCCCTTTCCTGTCACCTCCTACTGGACACCCCCTTCACCCCCCAATATACTGGAGGGAAGACCGGAACAACCCAGCCCCAACAGGACACCACCCAGGGAGACTAACGCGACCGCAATTGGATACAGGAGAGATCCAACCTCCCACCGACAGGACTGGTCCCGGTACCTGAAGTACGGACAGGTTCACAACATTGGAGCAGACAAAAGACAACACAAAGGGGCACGGTGACCGTTAACCACCCAGAAATAGAAGCCCCGGAAAACCCGGGCCTTAACACAACATACACTGCCCCAACAAATAGTTTCAATACCACCAGACATGACGAGGAAGCCCGACACCCCCCCCCCCCCCCCCCACACTGATGTACGCTCCACTTCGCACGCTCTGCAGGGTGTAAAGTCAGGACATGGCCCTGATAGAAATCAGGCAACCCTACATGAACAGAACTTTCCTAAAGACAGCCTAGAAGCCAGATACAGGTAAACCAAGAGATAAACTACCCAAGCAGGGGCGGGAGCTAAATCAAAGACTAAGGGGAGGGAGGCAGAGTAGAACACATGATACCAATCTCAGGTGACTGTCTCCATGACCGAGAAAGACATTACCAGTATTGAGTTTATCCCCAGACACAACTAACTAAGCGAGCCTAATCGTCACTAGACGTATTCCCCCAATGTGTAATGTTTGCCAATTTAATGTTCAATTGTTCACTTGTGCTAACCACTGTACTAAATATGCAATGTACTCACTGCATTTCTGTTGTTACCCCTGAAAACTCAATAAATACTGATTGACACAAAAAACAACGATGTCCCAATCTCGTGCTAAGCAGCGTCTCCGATTTCACATAGTGAAAACAAACTGTTTTTGAATAGTTTGTAAAAGTGATGCAACATATTGTTTTAAATGAATACACGAGAGAGCTCTGTCCTAGCTATTGAATTATCGAACTGAGATTTCGTTTTTTGGTTACACTGACGACTAATGTGCTTCCTGTCCCATCTGGCTTCTTCAGGCAAACAACACCACGCATGAACTCTAGGGAGGCATTGCTTTACATCCCATACACATGGGAAAGGAACAGCTGCAGCATAATTGTATTGCAGATTCTAAGAAATATGGTGACATTTTAAGGTTAATTTTTTGTTTTTAGATTTTTCACCCCCCTGTGCAAATATTATTGCTCGTTGGATGATCAGGAAATAAAAAGAAAAAAAAATGAAATATACTTTATAACATCACCTGCATTCTGCTATTCAATGTTGCCCATGATGTATGATACAGCGTTGGTGTTAAATGTGCCACTGAGAGAAATCATTGAAATATTTCATCCGCACAGCACAGCTACGCAGGTGGGAATTCCCTTTACGCTCCAGCTGTTGTATGCTCAAGATGTTCCCCCAGCTGCTGGCTGCAGTCCACAAAAGCAGGAGAGCTGACATTTAACCATCACTGACCTATACAATGGAATATAAACCGTGCTCCTTAAAACCATCTTAACGCATTTTATAAAAATAACAGTAATTTCGTTATAAACACACCTATCCATCGAATTCTGGAAGTGATGTATATATTGTGTCCTGCATTGATTAATTTGTCCAAAAATAATTAAAGCAGAAAAACCCCACAAATGTCCTGCAGTGGGTGTAAGCCACAAATCGCAAATATACACTAAAGAAAATTGAATTTCTGGACAGGGTACACAGTGGACTTTAATTGTTGTAAGCTACCCATCTATGGCCATATACCCTTAACCCAAAAAATAACAAAACGCTCACATATGTTGAGAGTGAGAAGATATTATTATATATTGAATATGCTAGTGTCTGGGTCTCCCATTCACTGCACACCAAAGAGGCATAATAGCAGGATGTAGAGGAGATCAACACTAGTTACTATAAAACTGTCTCACTGTTCCCTCAAACTGTAAGATGGCAGTAAGGAAATATGGTAGATAAGTATCAAAACATTCTACGCGCACATGGTTACCATGGACGACATTCCTGGCTCATAGTGGCACCACTTCAACTTTGCCTCTACCCGAGGCAAACACAGATGACTGACGTAGTCACTAACTCGCTGACCATGCCTTAATACCGGACAGTGGACCGTCCCGGAACATAGTTTGACACTCGATAAGGGAAACCCGATTCTTAGGCGTTACACATCTATCTCTTATACACTAATGGAGTAGGGGAGGCTCTCTACCTATACATGTTTACTATGAAGAACAATTCATTCTACCGAGATAGGATCTCCCACTCGATAATGTATCATTGTTATCAACATTAATGTTTTTATTATAAGTATTACTGCTGCTTTTTATTATGCCCTTTTGTTATTCTTTGTTACTCTCATGAACATCAGTCAATATCATATGATCTTTAACTACTACTTTTTGAAATTACTTTGGCACCCTGTAACACGCTGTTACCATACTTAATTCTCCTCGACTGTCATTCGTGGTGTAGTCATTTGCTTGATTTATGTATCGCATTTGTACCAATAAAGAAAAACTTTGAAACCCCCCCCCCAAAAAATTATCAAAACATTCTAAAATGGTAATAGATGGCAAGAATTACCCAAAAAGAAGATGTCAGAGCAGCCAGTGCATAAGTCGGTTCCAATACGTCATGGGTAGCAATGAGGGCACAATGCTCAAAAAGCTATATCTGCGCTAAAGTGGCTACCACATGGAATATAGTGTATACATGAGGATAATAGATGCTGCCTACATATAACATGGCTTGCATGCCTACCAGTTACCAAAGTACATAAGCTGTAACAGCCCACAAATACCATGACTTACAAGCCTAAATATTGCACACTTGTCCCAGAAGACTCAACCAGAGATAGAATGTAAATATATATTTTTCTTACTTTAAAGGAACCTAAACATGTATTCCTGACCCCATCGTATTAAAACCACAATTAAAGTGACTATCCCTCCCTTATCCCCTCTATAAAATAATAAAACTTACCTTATTTCCAGCGGCGCATGGGTGCGCAGGCTCTGGCCCCGCCCCTATTCCTTCTCCTTGCTGACATCATCAGAATTTATCATTTCAGCCAATCCGAAAAAGCATTGGATAGGCTGAAATTGACAAGGAGGCTGGATGGGGGCGGGTCCAAATGCCGGCTTGGCCAATCAGAACCTCCTCATAGAGATGTATTGAATCAGTGCATCTCTATAAGGAAAGTTCGGAGTCTCCATACAGAGCATAAATACACTGAATGTCAGTGTTGCATAATGTGCAGCTCTGCTCATGAAGCACATCCAGTTGCCATCTGAGGAGTGGCCACTGATGATGTCCATAGGGAGTAATGCAAACACTACCTTTTTTTCTGAAAAGGCAGTGTTTGCATGAAAATGCCTGCAGGGAATGGTTATACTAACCAGAACAAACACATTAAGCTGTAGTTGTTCGGGTGAATATAGTGTCCCTTTAATATATTTTTCTCTTTTTAACAAAAGAGAAGCTTAATAAACATGCAACTACACAAATGCGCTTTGGCTTCAAAAAGAAAAAATAATAATCTATAATTCCAGTTTATTAAGCAACCCAAATGGTATTCCATTGCATCTAGGGTGTCCAATTATTTCCTATTCTTCTAGTTGTCCTCTGAAATAATTTGATTGACAGACCTGACAACAGCACAATACTAAACAATGACAGCCTAATGCATTGTTAATGTAATCTACATTGCCTTGTGCATTAAGCATTAATTGACACTTTCAAGCAATACAGCTTTTGGTACTCTAGCAAATACATTTTCTACATCACATACCAAAACATCGACAGCAATCACAATTGATAGGTATGTATGTGCACTTTTTAGAAACATTAGAACATTACATGTGATCGTGCAAGTACCCATTACTGAAAAGGCTAAAAGAAATGTGTGGTTTAAAGAAAAATGCTTTTCTTGACGAAAAGCAAGTATCTAATTGGGGGTAAGTGAACTCAGAAGGGCCTGGGTTAATTGGTGTATATTGCATTATGAATCCTTTAGGGAACGCACTGGAGATATGTAGACGGGAACTGGGTCTAGCAAAAATCATAATAGATATGAGAACGTGTTTATTTATTCAGTTATTTATTGTGTATTAAGTAAAAGAGGAATTGTGTCTGAGATACCAGTATTTTTGGAATCTATCAGTTTAAAGTAGCTACCAATAATGCTATTTATTATGGTTATTTTTTTTAATAATTAAAATTGCTCACTGGATGCATCATGCAATTTAACGTATGCCAAAATACAATCTCACAAAGACCACCCTTGCGGTACAGTCCTACTTAAAAGAAACACTTTTATAAGAACTGAGTCAGATACCTAGTACAAATTGAGCAAGGCAATCAGAAACTGATAAATTGATGAATTAACTGTTCACGTTACACAAAGATTTTACAATTGTTCCTGTTATGACTTATCTTGCATTTCTGGGATTTTTCTTTTTACTTTGGGCTTAGTTAATAAGAAATAATAAAGTTGAACTTTTGTAGGATCAAACTGCCAACCTATGCTCAAGACTGATGAAACAGATCATTGAATTTCTAAAGGTATAGTTGTATTTAGTGTCAAGTTCACATTAATTAAGTGGTTTTGGTATATAGATCATGCACCTGCAATCTAACTGTTCCCTTCTCTGCCAGTTAGGAGGTAAATCACTTTGTTTTTTGGAGCCCAAATCCCACCTCTGCCGCATGTGACCTATGCAGCTCCCCTACACATTTACTGTATAGCAAGATCGAAGGTTTAAACTTCCTTTATTGCACAGTGTGTTTAACCCCTTAACCCCTTAAGGACACATGACATGTGTGACATGTCATGATTCCCTTTTATTCCAGAAGTTTGGTCCTTAAGGGGTTAAGGACACATGACGTGTGTGACACGTCATGATTCCCTTTTATTCCAGAAGTTTGGTCCTTAAGGGGTTAATTTAGAATTTATTATCTCCTGCTTTGTTAGTAGCCTGCCAGACCTAGCTATAGCATCCTGTGCATGATTTAAGTTCAATGTATAGAGCAGGAGTTTAACATATCTAAAGTAAATACACTGCCCTGTCAAGTCTGATTTAATAATAAAACATTTTTAAGTAGAGGTATGGGTAGGGTTGCATAAACAGAAGCAAAAGTGATTTAACTCCTAGATGGCAGATATTTGAACAGTGAGTCTGCAGGGGTTTATACAACAAGACTGTTTCAGTAAGCTAAAGTTGTCGTGGTGCTTAGAGTATCTTTTCAACTATTTGCAACTCTATGATGCCCATCTCCATTGTCCACAGGAGGACATACCTTTAAAAGATAAGGGCAGACCCTTACAAAGAATGCGGCCACCTCCCATTATAGCAAATCACCTCAATGGGTATTCTCCTGCCCTATTTCATAAAGAGGGTGGCATTTCCCCTAAAAATAGGTCAGGGTAAGATTAAGGGTAGGATTCGTAAAGAGGGTGACATTTTCCCCTAAAAATAGGTCAGGGTAGGATTAAGAAGAAGGGCATTAGGAGTTATGATGGGCGAAAGCACTATAACTTACATTATTAGACATATTCTGGTGCAGTTGAAATAACATCAGTTAGATGACTTTGGATGTTGGATTTTTAATTAACTATATTGTAAATGTTTAGGTCAGAACTAGCTGTAGGGAATTATTTCATTAATAGACTTCTTGCTGTGGCTAAATATTAGAGCAGCTGTTAAAACATTATTAGTGTTTGCTCAAGACACTGATCGTAAATCAGTTCATTTAAAAATATATTTATAGAGTCAAAGTTTTTCACAGTAAATCCATATGGGGGATGCTTTGGCAAATATTTATACAGATCTTTAAATATAATAATAATAATCGTGCAGTGGCAGGAGACATTCCCAGTACATGGGTCTAAAGTCGGGTACACTAAACAAAATAGAATATCCCTTGTGGTTAAAGGTTAGTGTATGAAGAGCAAGAAAGTAAACTGAAAATTAAAAAAAAAAAAAAAAAAGTAAAATGCTTGACCCACGAAACATCCGGCACCCCCGTTCAGAAGAATGGTCACCACCTGAGCATCTGGCAAGGTTTATGCACTTCTGGCTCAGAAAATCGCTGGACAAGGAAGTTAGAAACCGGATGAGATCCGAATGCCCTCGGCCTAGTCTCCCAGACAAAATAACACACACCCCCGAATTTGACCCGCTCATGACTACATTCATGTCCCGAGGGGGTCGAGATCCGCGCAAGGGCATAGAGCGCGGTTTCAAAGGAGCGCAAGACAAACTGCTAGATGCCATTGGGCCACTAGCCAGAATAATGGATATGGCGGATGAAGCCTACGAGAGGGCGGATACTTTTACCCCAGATACGGTGCGTGAATGGGCACGAGATACCCGGGAATGGGCACAACGGTGTTTCTGTTTCCTAGGGAACACCAACGTAGCGCTCTCTTCGGAGAGGCGCCGAGCAGCACTTTACCGTATCGACTGGTCGAACTGGGGGACAAGGAATTAGGACCCTTAGCACAGGCTAAATTATTTGGAGAGGCCTTCCTTAAGGAATTAAATAAAAGGGTCAACATATTCACGTCCCTTAACAAGGCACAATCTTCGATGCGGAAAGTCTTCCGCGGCTCTCATACCCGTGGTGTTTTTGGAAGGGCTGGACGGCAGAGGGGCCGTGCCGCCAGCCGTTTTTGGCCATCTGGCCCCAGTACAACAAGGACTCAGCAAATGTACTACCCGGATTCATCTACCCGACATAGATTCCACCAATTCAGGGGGATCTGATCGTGGCCGAGGCAGCCGAGGACGCTCACGGGCAAGATTCTCCAACGGTAAGTCGGAATCTTACTCTGTCTCTAACCTCCTGTCATATCGCAGGTCGTGTTTCTCTTTATTTTCCAGAACTGGAAAGAACTATCTTCAGACGCGTGGATACTCCAGACGGTGCAGGGCTATCGAATAGAGTTCGACTTGACCCCGCTCCAGCTGGCCCCTCCACGTCCGATCCAGACTACACGGGCAGATGCCCGCCTCATAGACGCGGAACTCCGAGAACTTCGCTCCAAGGGTGCCATCCAACCGGCTCCGGATGCCACCGGTTTCTACAGCAATATCTTCCTGGTCAGGAAGAAAACCGGCGAATTTCGCCCTGTTATCAATCTCAGGGAGCTCAATTCTCACGTGGTATACCGTCATTTCAAAATGGAAGGTATACATCTTCTCCGGGACTTGCCTCGACGCGACGACTGGTTCACTCGTCTGGACCTCAAAGACGCGTACCTTACCATTCCGGTACACCGAAGCAGCCATCCCTACCTCCGCTTCTTCTGGCACGGGATTCCCTGGCAGTTCACCTGTCTCCCGTTTGGCCTCAGTTCGGCCCCGTGGTGCTTTACCAAGATTATGAAGCCAGTAGTGGCGAAGCTCAGATCCCAAGGCATAAGATGTATCATCTATCTCGACGACATCCTGATCTTCGACGAGGATGCAGAGACTCTGCGGAGACACACGGAAAACACACTACACCTTTTGGACTCTCTGGGCTTTGTCGTCAACCGTCCCAAGTCCGCATTGACCCCGGCTCAATCAGTCCAATTCCTTGTATTCGTAATAGACTCCACATCATGCACCCTCCATCTCCCGGCTACCAAAATTACGGCAATCCGCAGGGAGATCCGAAAAGTTCTTTGTCGGACTACCATACCTCTACGATTACTGGCACGGATTGTGGGCCTTCTCTCCGCATCCATCCAGGCCATTTTTCCCGGACCCCTGCACTACAGGGCCATGCAGCGCCTCAAGGCAAGTTTCCTTCGCAGGCAACCAACATACGACCAACCGGTTCCAATGTCGGCCGAGGTTCGGGAAGAACTACACTGGTGGCTGAACTGCATGCAGGCTTGGAATGGCAGGGCCATATTCGGGAACCAGCCAGACTTCGTGCTGGAATCGGATGCCAGTCGTTCAGGCTGGGGAGCAACAGACGGAACCACCTCCACAGGAGGAGTCTGGACTTCAGAAGAGCTCTCGATGCACATAAATTGCCTGGAACTCTTGGCCGGGTCCTTCGCCATTCGCAGCCTGGCAAAGGATCGATCCAACTGCTGCATCCTACTCAGCATGGACAACGTCTCAGCGGTCAGAAACATCAACCGCCTTGGAGGCACTCGTTCTCGAGCACTGGCGGATCTCACGAAAGAGATCTTCGACTACTGCCTTCCACGCAACATCACCTTGCTGGCAGAGCACTTACCAGGAGACTCCAATACGACGGCAGACTGGTACTCATGCCACTGGCGGGACGCCAGCGATTGGCAGCTAGACTCTCATATTTTCGCGCTACTGGATGCACAGAGGGGCCCTCTCTCCATAGACCTATTTGCGTCCCGCAACAATCGACAGACAGAGGTTTTCTTCAGCTGGCTCCCAGACCCTGAGAGCCTCGCAACGGACGCGTTTCTCCAACAGTGGCCAAGGGACAGTGCCTACGCATTCCCTCCTTTCGCAATGATAACGAGGGTCCTTCACCGGATCCGTCTACAGGGAGTGAGAATAATTCTCATCACGCCGCTCTGGCAGAGCCAGCCATGGTACCGGGAGCTTCTGGAATTTTCAATCGAAGATCCCCTCCTCCTACCAGATGCCCCAACCATCCTCAGGAGCCCATTGGGCCTACCTCACCCACTAGTCCAGCAGGAACGCTTGCCCCTTGTGGCCTGGACTCTTTCCGGGGCTCCTGGAGAACCAAGGAATTATCGCAGGAAACTAAGGACCTGCTATGGGATTCATGGGCACCAGCAACAAGGAGGTGCTACTTATCAGCATGGCATTCCTGGACAAGTTGGTGTGAGGGACGGGACCTCAATCCCTTTACTGCACCTACTCACTCCATCATGAATTTCCTGACCTCACTCTTCACTGACGGAAAATCATACCGTTCCATCAATGTGGTACGGTCGGCCATCTCAGCGGCTCATACTCCGACTCAGGGGACTCCTGTTGGTAAGGACCCGCTCATCTGCAGACTGCTCCGTGGCATGTGCCTACGGCGCCCCCGGAACCCAAATACTCTAGACTTTGGGACGTTGGTGTGGTCCTCCAATTCTTACGAAATTGGCCTCCCAACGAAGAACTGTCACTCCGCCAGCTTACCGCAAAATTCACCCTCCTGCTCTGTCTGGTTTCTTTTCGACGGGTATCGGACGTACGCGCCTTTGACGCCAACGCGTTTACCTTCTGTCCGGCGGGTGTCACCTTTCGGATCTCACGTCGCACTAAGTCCAACTCTCACTCGGTTTTCTACCCTTTCTTCCCTTCTGACCCTCAACTCTGCGTGGTCTCAACCCTCCGTCAATACATGGAAGCCACCGCGACGTTGCGGCAGCCTTCCACTCATCAGCTTCTCATCTCTTACGTCCGCCCTTATGGTCCGGTTTCGGTCACTACACTGGCCAGATGGGTTAGATGGCTATTATCCCTTGCCGGTATTGACCAAGCTTTCGGAGCACACTCCGTGCGTGGGGCAGCGGCCTCTTCCGCTTATGCGGCAGGCGCGTCCCTTTCGGACATCTTACGAGCAGCGGACCGGTACCAGAGAATCTACCTTTAGGACATTCTACTTTCGTCCTCTTGATAACCCAGCCTTTTCTTTTCTTTCACAGAGTTGAAATTGCAAAATACGAAGCCTTCTGTCATGTGATAAAATTGAAGATTATGCTAGCTTTAATGTACAGATAATCTTAATTTTAATAATGACAGGAGGCGAGTATTTTCCCTCCCTGTTCTCTTTCGTTCTTCCCTCCCTTTCATCTTCACCTCTACTTATGACACTTGGCTCTCTCATATGGGGGTATAATGCCTAACTCGGTAACACTTGTTTTAATGCCTTATTTTCATTCACTTATGGTTCTATATATATACTGTTTGGGGTGGGATACTTATTTAACACCATTAGGGGAGGACGTTTAGTTTATTCACATTTTATTAGTCAATATTGAGTTGAATTACGGGACAGACACTCATTGTTTTTAGACAATCATTTCTGGACTCTAACGCACCTTATACTCTCGTTTCAGCTTAAACAGAAGTTACACGGAATCATTAAAGTCTCCATACAAGATGTCGTCATCATCGCATCAGGAGATTTATCATCAGGTCTAGGGAGACCATCGTTTGAAAATGGGATGCCTTCATCTGCATTCTACCTGTTCCGGTTCAATTTATTCTGATTGAGTTTCCAGTTTCTTATTTGATGGACTTTTCTAATGTTCTGTTATTTCTACATTATTACCTTGTGATGTCGCAAGTTTAAAGAGGAAATGATGTCATAGGTCACACCTCTTATACCCTATTCTATATTGTGATTGGTTAAAAGTTATGTCACTCTTTTCTTTGCTGCTATGGAGTTAGTAAAGAAAGATTATGCAAAATACTCGCCTCCTGTCATTATTAAAATTAAGATTATCTGTACACTAAAGCTAGCATAATCTTCAATTTTTAATGCTGAAAATTGCCCTTGACATTATTTGTGGAAAGCATACACATTCATGGCAAGACACAGAAGACATGCCATCTGTAGTTATTATGCCACATTGTTCATGTGCGTTTTTTCAAAAATAAGTGATTTTGACCCAGGCTCAATGTTGTCACTTCTTTTTCTGTTCTCAGAGAATGTAATCAATCAGTGTGTTCCACATAGGAGACTTAGTTTATTTCTAATAAGAATAGATACAAAGTTAGGATCCTGATAAACAATGGTGGTAGAGACATTCTCAAAACATAAAACCTTCACACACAGCAAACTGAATTCATTCACACTCTTTGAAATGTCCTCCTTTTAGTTTGATTTAATTGGAATTTATAATTTTTGTGACATACCCCTTTCTTCGAAAGCGCAGACCATTTCACATTGGACACAAAATGTAATTAAATTAAAAAAGCAATATTTGCTGGATGCATTAACATTTACCCAATAAATCATTAATCAACCCGAGTCAGCTATTTACTTTTTAAATGACTTTTAGTAAATGCCACTTCAAGAAAAACAGAGAATATGGCAACTTTGAAACCGGGCAAAAGCTTAGAAAAATAGTGTAATGGTGGAGCGCTTTCTATCACTTACTCTAACTTGTAGGGCTTTCAAACTGTTTGTGCCAGTATACAACAAAACAAGAAATAAAGCAAGATAGTGTAATACAGTATTTAAAACACAAGATGGTCCTCTCACATATATTAGAGCCTAATTTAAAGGTTCAAATCCTTTGCCTCTATGTGCCTTTATGGTGGCACATTAAATAAACAATGACTTAGGTTTTGATTACTCCAAAGAGAAAACAGAGAGATACCCATGATGTAGTGCATTATCCATTGAATAGTAAATAAGTATAAGGCACTATAAGTTGTACGCACCTTATGAAGAGCCTCAATGAACACTGGCTCTAAATATACTAGATTTAATGCCAAATATAGATAGCACTCCTTTCCCCAACTTCAGGAGCTCTTAACCAATAAGGGTATAATGAATCCAAATGGAGAGAATAAAGGATTTATCTCATTCTGTATTACACTATATTACTTTAGTTCTTGTTTTGCTATATAATGGCACAAACTGTTTAAAAATTCGACATTTTCGGGTAAGTAATAGAAAGCACTACAACATTCCACATTGTTTATGACTATTTTTGGTGACTATTTTATGTGTAGAAGTTGGAGGAAAAAATATACAAACCAGTGCACTCGCTTATTAACTAAACAGAGATTTTAAATCCTAAATAGTACTATTTAAACACCTCACCTGAAAAATAATGGGAGGATGGTTACATTACATGATCACACATGGCATAAGCCTGTCAACTGCATCAACTAAACAGTGATTTCACATTCTAAATAGTACTACTTAAAAACACCTCACCTAGATAAAAAATAATGGGGGTTTGGTTACATTATATGATCATACATTGCATAAGCCTGCCAACTGCATCAAAGTACCCCATTCTTGGCAGATCCTACACTACCACCTAATGCTTGCCCTTATGAGATTAATCCACTTACTTGGGAAATACTTCCTTCCTGGGACTCTCTGCAAGTCAAGGTTAAATAGGATCCTGGAACGAGACACCTGTGACAGGGAGGGGTGCAAAACCCAGGGGCTGGCCTAGACCCCTATAATTATAGTGCAGCCCTTCTTACCTTGTCTAGAAGTTGGAGGAAAACCACACGTGTTGAAGCTGCTACACACAAATTGTTCTAAAATTGTTGCATAAAAAAAACTTACAGAATAGCCTGACCCTGCTTAGGTCTCAAAAATGATTTTGAGACCTAAGCCATTATAGATAGAACCTATTTGCATATCAGACTGACCCCACCCATAGGGGCATTACTGGTCCAAAATGTTGACTAGTTCTACTGATATTATGGGAAACCCAGCTTTTTATATATTTATTTAATTGTTTAAGCGTATGTTTATAGCCATATGCCAGCTGACTAAATAGTTTGCTTTGTTAAAGGGATTTGTAGTAGTTTGGTAAAGGGATTCTATAGTGTAAGGAATACAAAGTTCCTTCTGGTGGTCTGGGTGTCTGTACTGTCCATTTAAAGGAAACATGCTTCACTGCTGTCCTATGGATGTCCTGGGATCCAGTACCTATTGCTGTTATGTCATAAAACTGGATTACTGGACATTAAATACATTCTTCACTGAGTTACATATTTCTATACATCTATATAAATACATTTTCATTTTTTATTTTCTCATTTTGAACTCTCAAGTTTAAGAAAACAGATTACATCATCTATGGCCAATGTCTCAAGGCACTTGTAAATTGTTTCATATTACTAAAATGTTTTTGAATACCCAGCTGCAAAATAGAATCCATATTTGTGTTCACTGAATCAGTCAATGCTACGATATCTATACATGTTATAGTTATATATTTTTCTATAATATTTATTTTTATTTGAGAGGATTTCACTTGTTTTTCTGGTTGTCACTGTAATGTTTCGCTACCATGATATATGAACTGTCCATGTTCACTCTGGATTTAGAGCTTAGACTTTCTATCCAGAAAATAATCGGTGAACTAGAGTTTATGGGTATATTGGTATACATTGGCAAATCAGTATAAAACAATCCAGATGAAAGTGTACTGGGCTGCTGAATTGACAGCACTGGGCACAGAAACGAGAGTAGCCTCAGGCTGCTCTAAATACCATAGCCTCGGTTTAATAATTTTGCATAAGCTTTTCAATTGACCACAATCTGTTAGAAAAAAACTTCTCAAATATTATACCTGCAATAATTCCCATGGACATTAATGATGACTTAGGTAAATAAATGTTTTTTCAAAAAGATTGTGATCATTTGTAACTTATCCAAAATAATTAAATGGAAGCCTGTATACTTTACAGTAATGCAAAGGGGTATGGATGGATAATAATGGATTGGACTGGATATGGATGGAACTTAGAACACAATGGATATAAATAAGGGAGAATAGTGGAACATGGACCAATAGAATGAGGAAGTGGGCAGATCAGATAATCAATAACTCTCTGTGGCCCCAAGATGACTGTACTATCACTAGAATCCTGACACTATGTTGTGAACGTTGGAGTATTTAGGACAAACAAATAAGTTCTTGGGTACACAATACAAAATGAACTAGTTCAGCTGTCTTCAACATTCCAACGTGACTTGACAGCTCCATACGTGAACTCTGGCTTTTGAACATTCCAGAGGTTTTTACATTGAGTGGGTAACCATGCAAGTAATAAAATATTAAATCTCTGTGCTCATTTGAATAATCTTGACTTACAAATAAAACCTTTGGCTTGGCATCAAGATTATTTATTTTGATTTAAACAAAGTGAATATAAAAAACACTAAAAACCCTTTAAGCTGCTTGCAAATAAGTTGCATTTATTTTCAAGAAATCATACACAGAAAAAAATATGTAAAGCCTTTCAGGTTGCTACCTTCATTAGCCAAACTGATTCCCCCTCCTCCCCTCCCCCCCTTAAAACATACTCTCCATTGTATCAACATAACATTAAAACAACCTGCCTAATATTGTGTCGACCCATACATACACACGCACTGACTCAAAGACACACACTGACCCATAAAGACACACACTGACAAATAAAGACACATACACTGACCCATGCAGATACACATACAGATCCATACATACACACACAGATTGATACACACACACACACACACACACACAAACAGTGACTCATAAAGATTCATGCACTGACCCATGCAGACACACGCTGAACCCTACACACACGCAGAGACCCATACACACACACACACATACACACACACACACACTGACCCATGCAGACACACAGAGACACATACACACACACAGACCCATACATACACACACAGAGACAGACCCATACCTACACACACACACACAGACTCAAGCAGACTGACATACACAAACATACTGATTGAAACAGACTGAAACACATTTAATGAAGCACACACTGCAAGTTCTCTCTTACCTTCATTGCACTTTGCTCTTTGTTCCTGTCATCTTTATAGCGCCCGGTGGCTGATAGCAGCCCCATTTCCTATTATTCTCCTGCTCACTTGTCCCAACGTAGAGGGCAAGGGGCGGGAGCGAGTGAATGATGCCCCCTTGCTCTGCCACGGTGCTTGGCTGGAGAAGGGTCCTTACTTTTTAGGCTGAGGTGAATGCCGGACCAATGTTCTACTGGGTGCTAGTCTACAGGCAAGTGCTCTCTAGCACATGGTAATGCAGCCGGCAGCAGCCACAGACCGCTCTATGTGAGTAATCCAAGTTGATAGGGGGGCGGCCAGATGAGCAGTAAAGCTACTGCCGACGCCCCTCTTAAGAAGCACCCTTGGTAGCCACCTACTTAGCCTATTGGAAGTTCCAGCTCTGCCCCCACCCTCCCCCATGCTGCCTACACACACACAATCAAAGACACACACAATTACAGGTCTACACACACATAATAAGAGACACATATAAACAAACATAACCAGATATACACAAATAATCATGCAGACACATAATCGCACAGACACACACACTCAATCACAGGCAAACATGTACACAATCACAAACATGCACACAATCACATACATACATACACAATCATAGACCTACACAATCACAGACACAAACACCTAATTGCTGACATACACACACTAAATCACATTCTTACACACACAATCACAGTCAAACACACATACACATTTTTTTAATACTTGTTAAGAGGTCAACCAAGCCTCTCTACCTTTCTCTTTTTTTTTTTTTTTAAATGTTTCATTTTTATTAAGATGAAAAGTGGTGGATTGACACAAATCAGGCTTATCACAATCGACAGTTGGTACATAATGACTTCGATATACAAGGTAAGGACAACTTTCAGCGGTATTAAACATCATACTCATGCTGTAACGGTACGTATTAACTGAGGTTAACATTCATGACTACGTTATGAGTGGTGAATAGTGCCCCGCTCATGGAAGCTGGAATCTTTGGGGTGTGTCGGACAAGTATCATGCGTGCATGCAGTACCGCTGTCATTTTACTGTAGCATATTTGTGTGTCCTGTAGGCTGGATGAGTATTTGCCTTACGCTTCATCTCATGTTTTGGGGCTCGCCATGGCTATGAAAGCCCTTTTTGTGTGTGTGGGGGGGGGGGGGGTTGGAGGAGTTTAACTGGGAGGAGGGTAAGATGTGGGAGGGGGAGGGGGGAGATTGAGATGCTCTCACTCTATATAGCTTGATAAGGTATATCGAGACAAGTTGGTGCCACTACCTATATCACCATTTCGACCAGGTCCTGTTATAGTGGACTAGTGTTCCACTTATTGTATGTGCCATCTTCTCGTACTGTTTCGTAACGTCCACTCTAGCCAGTACTGTCTGTACCTCAGGGACCGACTGGGTTTTCCACAGAGCTGCTATGCACGATTTGGCAGCTAGAGTTATGTGGGTAACCAGCTCCGCCTCGGAGGCTTTGAGGTCTTGGGGCAACATGTGGAGCAGGTAGTGTTCTGGCTTAAGTGGTATGCGTTTACCTATTTTAGAGTGGATTATGTCTTGGATTTTTTCCCAGTATTGGTCAAGTGCCTGGCAGTACCAGAATATGTGACTCGTGTTTCCCACTTGGTGGTTGCAGCGCCAACAGTTGCCCTGCACCCCAGGGTAAATTTGGGCCAACCTAAATGGCGTGTAATACCACTGCATCCATATCTTGTAGGCTGATTCTACGTGGTCCAAGCACCGTGTCGCCCGCTTAACCACAGTCATGGCCCTTGTCCATTTCGCAGTCTCTAGGTCACAGTTCAGCTCCCTCTCCCATCTGAGCATGTATGATTGTTTTGTAGGTCTGTCTATGTCTAATAATCTCTGGTAACACAGAGAGAGTGGCTTCTTAGGAGTTTTTTGGCCTTGGCATAGTAAGTCAAAGAGGTTTTGAGATTGGAAAGGTGATGTTGTCTTGCTGGGAACTCCTACAATATGTTTTATACGCAGGTACGTAAATATTTCACTGTTTGGTAAGTGGTACCGGCTCTGGAGATCCGGGAACGGCAGCAGCCCTCCCGCCCCGTATAGGTGTGCTATTCTCCATATCCCTCTTTTTACCCACCCGCTGAGGGCCAGGTCATGTGTGTGGTGCTGAAGACTCGTAAGCGGGGCTAGGTATTCTATCGGCTCACTGAGCATTTTTGGGGCCCACCGCAGCCAGAGTTGTAGGGATACTTTGGTTGTTGTAAGAAGGCTGGTGGGACGAGGTTGGGCTTTGGCTGGGATCCAAATCAGGTCCCTGAGGGAGTTGGGTGCATAGGCCGCGCTCTCCAGGTGGTGCCACAGTGGGCAATCCGGGGAGGAGAGGAGGCGCGCCGTCTGAGATAAATTCGTTGCTAAATAATATTTGGTTATGTGTGGCACACCCACCCCGCCTGTCCCCATAGCCATACTGATGTTCGCCAACGAGACCCTAGGTGGTTTTTTCCTCCAGATGTGTGCGTTAAGGAGGCGTTGGAACGCTTTGAGAGTATATTTTGGTAAACTGACAGGCAGGGCCCTGAAGAGGAACAGTATTTGCGGTAGTATAATCATTTTTATGGCATTTATGCGCCCTAACCACGATGCGTATTTTGTACTGTTTTCCCATCCTTCCAGCACTTGCTTTGTTTTCGCTAGGAGCTTCCCATGATTATATTGGATGAGGAGCCGTCTAGAAGGTGCCAGTTGTGTGCCTAGGTACGAAATGGAGTCCTTCCTCCATTCAAAGGGATAAAGTGTGCGGAGGGTCGCGAGTTGGGATCTGGGCATATTCAACGGGAGCACTTGCGTCTTTGCTACATTGTTCTTGTAGTAAGAAACTCGGCCGTACTCCCGCAATAGGTCCAGGAGAGCAGGTAGGGAGTCCAGTGGGTTCGCTAGGAAGAGGAGTATGTCATCAGCGAATACCGCTATTTTCTGTGGGCCTATCGGGGAGGGTGTACCGGTAATGCTGGGGTCAGTTTTGATTTTGAGAAGCAAGGGTTCCAACGCTAGGATAAAAATAAGAGGGGATAAGGGGCAGCCCTGCCTCGTGCCATTCGACAGGGCGAATCGTCTGGAGACGAAACCGGAGTTCATAACTGTGGCTCGGGGGGAAGTGTATAGGGATAAGAGCCCGGTCAAGAATTGTTTTGGGAAGTTGAACCTGCGGAGGACCTCCGACATATACCCCCAGTGGAGTCTGTCGAAGGCCTTTTCCGCATCTAAGGCCATCATTAAGCCCTGTGACCCATCCCTGTTCATTATTTCCATTATGTCTAGGGCCCGTCTGGTGTTGTCCTCCACCTGTCGCCCAGGGACAAACCCCGACTGTTCTGGAGAGACTAATTGGGCTAACATGGGGCGGAGTCTGTTCGCAAGTACCTTAGCGAACAACTTAGTGTCAGCGTTAAGGAGAGATATTGGGCGGTAGTTCGCGCATGAGTCAGTGGATTTGCCCGGTTTGGGGAGTGTAATGATAGTGGCCTCTAACATTTCCGGGGGTATGCTGCCTGATTTCAGAATGTAATTAAATAAGGCCGTGAGGTGGGGAAGTGTAGCGGTACTTACCTTATCCGGGGGCCGGACGCGGTCCTCTCTTCAAGCCGCGCGCGGTCCTGCGGCTGCACGAGCCGCGCGCGGCTCGTCCGACTGTTCTGACAGGAAGGCGGGCAGTGACCGCGAGAAGCGGTCACGTGTCCCGTCTGCAGCTAAGAGCGCGCCGCGAATCTCGGGCGCGCTCTTAAAGAGACAGTGGGAGCCTAAATTGCAAAAAGGCTCCCATTGGCTCCTGTCATGCCAATCACCCCATACACTTACCTGTTGGGGGAGTGGAAGTGACAGGAGCCAATCACATTAGTTTGAAGGCTACTTATACTTACCCTTTTCCCTTAGTTCCTTGCCCTATCGTGGTTTCTGCTACAGTTCCCTTTAGTGCTTGTTGTGTTCAGTTGTGTTTCTCCGTATTTGACCTTGGCTTTGTATTCTGACTTCGTTTTCGCTTTATCCTATTCTGTACTGTTTGCCGGCTTGCTGATTCCTGTGTACCAGTCCCCGGCTAGTTTTCGTTTACGCTGTCTCTTTGTGCCCTTGACCTCGGATCGTTCCTGACTCTGTCTTATCCTATTACGTCGAGTCCGGCCACTCTAAGGTGCGGTAGACGTATCTCTCCTCTGTACTGTCATCTGTTAGGGCTGGATCCTGCGTGTAGGGGTATATACTCGTTACATTACGATAGGGCCATGGACCCCGCAGATTTAGCTCAACAGATGGCGACCCATGAGGCTAGATTTGTAGAGCAGGATCACCGTATGGATCAAATAGCTCAGGCTCTCCAGACGCTCTTAGCTAGAACCATTCCAGCAACCGCACCTAACCCTCCTGCACCCCTGCTTCCTGAAGTATCGACTATGCCTAACGCTACAGCACATTTAACGCCTCCTCCTAGGTATGGAGGGGATTCTAAGACATGCAGAGGGTTCATTAACCAAATAGAGTTTCATTTTGAAATGTATCCACGTTCATTTCCCACAGAGAGGTCTAAAGTTGGGTTCTTTATGCACCAACTTACCGACAAAGCACTTGAATGGGCAAACCCTATTTGGGAGGCTAATGGACCTATGGTGCATAACTTTCACAGTTTCCTAACAGCTTTTCGCAGAACTTTTGATACTATGAAAAGGTCTAAGAATGCCGCTAGAGCATTAATGAGGGTTAAACAGGGTTCTAGGTCTGTGGCTGATTACGCTATACAGTTTCGTACCCTTGCCTCACAGGTCGATTGGACCAATAATGGGTTAACTACGGCCTTCATGGAAGGTTTATCAGACTCTATATTGGATGAGGTAGCAGCTAAGGAGCTTCCTATTGCCTTAGAGGACCTTATTGACTACCTCATCGATATAGATAATAGGATTCGTGACAGGCTCTATACTAAGAACAGGAATAGACGTTTTGTTACACCTATTCAACCCAGAGTTAATATACCGGAGAGTGTTAAAGTACCTGAAGAGGAACCTATGCAATTAGGGGTTGCCAAACTCTCAGATACTGAGAAATTACATAGGAGAAGGGAGGGACTCTGCCTATATTGTGGTAAGAGAGACCATATGGTAAAGGAGTGTCCTCTGCTCCCGGAAAACTCTCGCACCTAAGACCTTATAGGGGACTGGCCTTGGGTGTGATTTCTAAGTCTCCTACTTTGCCTCCTAACCGACTGCTTCTCCCTGTTTCTTTACATATGGGAGAGAGTTGTATAGTTGAAAACATAGACGCCCTGGTTGATTCTGGGGCAGCCAAGAACTTTATAGACTCTGGTTTTGTAAAGAGAAACAATATTCCCATCAGAGAGAAGGAGATACCCTTGGCCGTTGAGGCCATAGATGGTAGACCATTGATATCTCCTGTTGTTACTCACGAGACTGCACCGCTACACATGTACACAGGGGTTCTACACTATGAAACCATTCGGTTCCAGGTCATCACCTCTCCCTCTTCACAGTTGGTGTTAGGGTATCCATGGTTACGTGCCCACAATCCCATTTTTGACTGGGAGACAGGGCAGATAAAATCATGGAGTGAAGCCTGCCATGAGTCATGTACTATTGAAGTCACGCCTGTGAATTCTATTAACGTTCCTACTGTTCCTCCTTTATCTACGACTATACCCTCTCAGTATTTAACTTTAAAGACTGTCTTTGATAAAAGAGAGGCTGACAAATTACCGCCTCACAGACCCTACGATTGTGCTATTGATTTGTTGCCTGGTACTATACCTCCTAAGGGCAGGGTGTACCCCCTATCGGTTCAAGAAAACCGTGTCATGGAGGAGTACATTAAAGAGTCATTAGACAAGGGATTTATTAGAAGATCCTCTTCTCCGGCTGGAGCGGGGTTCTTCTTTGTATCAAAGAAAGAAGGTGATTTAAGACCTTGCATTGATTATAGAGGTCTTAACAAGATCACCATCAAAAATGCTTACCCTATACCTCTAATAACAGAATTGTTTGACAGGCTCAAACATGCTACGGTATTCACCAAATTAGATCTTAGAGGAGCATACAATTTGATACGTATTAAAAAGGACCACGAATGGAAGACAGCCTTTAACACTCGGTCAGGTCATTATGAGTATACCGTCATGCCATTTGGGCTTTGCAATGCCCCAGCAGTGTTCCAAGAATTTATTAATGATGTCTTAAGGGATTTTATTCACTCATTTGTTATTGTGTACTTGGATGACATTTTAATATATTCTACAGACATTCACGCTCATCACAGACATGTTACAACAGTTCTGAAGACCCTTCTTGCTAATGGTCTTTATTGCAAATTAGAAAAATGTCTATTCGACCAGTCCGAGGTCCAGTTTTTAGGGTATTTGATTTCCGCCGAGGGTTTTCGGATGGATCCCCAGAAGCTCGCTGCAGTCATAGAATGGCCTCTGCCGCAAGGTCTGAAAGCCATTCAGCGTTTTCTGGGGTTCTCTAATTATTATAGACGTTTTATCAAAGGTTTTTCGTCTATAGTAGCGCCTATAACTCGTATGACTAAAAAGGATGGCAATACACGTGTCTGGTCTACTGAGGCACTTCAGGCTTTTGACTTTCTTAAAACTACGTTCGCCTCTGCCCCTATTTTACAGCATCCTGTCCCCTCATTGCCATATATACTTGAGGTTGATGCTTCCGATATAGGGGTAGGTGCTGTCTTATCCCAAAGAGAGTCTCCTGACAAGCCATTGCATCCTTGTGGCTTCTTTTCTAAACAAATGTCCAAGGCAGAGAGGAATTATGATGTGGGTAATCGCGAACTCCTTGCTATCATTTTAGCACTCAAAGAATGGAGACATTTGCTAGAAGGAACTAAGGATCCTATTCTCATATTTACAGATCATAAGAACCTATCCTACCTTAGCGAAGCTAAAAGATTGTCTTCAAGGCAGGCTAGGTGGTCACTGTTCTTGTCTCATTTTAATTATATAATCACCTATAGGCCAGGTGACCAGAACACTAAAGCGGACGCTCTGTCCAGACAATTCGAGACTATTGACAAACAGGAGATTGATGTCACTCCTGTCATTCCCCCAGACAGGATAATAGCAACTACTATATTGTCTATTTCCTCGTCCCTCTTGCAGGCCATACAAGCGAAACAAGGCATGGCACCCAGCGAGAGGCCTAATGATAAATTGTTCGTTGACATTCCCGAGAGACGGGATATTCTGTCACTTTATCACGATACTAAGACTGCTGGACATCCTGGTATTTCCAAAACAGTGTCAGCCGTTTCTCGGTATTTCTGGTGGGATACCTTACGTAAGGATGTTACTGACTATATAAGTGCTTGTACTACTTGTGCATGTATGAAAACCTCTCGTAGAGTTCCTTGTGGGCTGTTGCATCCGTTGCCCGTTCCCGAGAGACCTTGGTCTAATCTATCAATGGATTTTATTGTTGAATTACCCCCTTCGAATGGTAACACAGTCATCCTAATGATAGTAGATCGGTTTTCCAAAATGGCTCACTTTGTGTCTCTTCGCAAGTTGCCCACTTCCAAGGAATTGGCTCTTATCTTCGCTAGAGAAGTGTTTCGATTACATGGTATTCCCTTATCTATTGTATCCGATAGGGGTAGCCAATTTATTTCCAGGTTCTGGAAAGCCTTTTGTTCGGAGATGGGTATTTCCCTCTCGTTTTCTTCCGCTTACCATCCCCAGTCTAATGGAGCTGCTGAACGTGCCAACCAGTCTCTAGAGCAGTACCTCCGTTGTTTTGTGTCTCACCATCAGGACAATTGGTCTGACCTGCTTCCTTGGGCTGAATTTGCTCGGAATAATGCCACTCATGATTCTTCCGGCAAAAGCCCTTTTTACGTTGTCTATGGCCAGCATCCCGTTGTTCTTCCGGCTGCATTCTCCTCTCAGGGCATGCCAGTTCTGGATGAGCATTTGGCTGGTTTGCGTAATACTTGGGAGCAGGTTCAGCGTTCTTTGGTGGACTCTGCTGCCCGCCAGAAGGCTCAGGCTGACAAGCATCGCAGAGCGGCTCCTTCCTATGTTGTGGGGGACAGGGTTTTGCTTTCCACACGGAATATTCGCCTCCGGGTGCCTTCTATGAAATTGGCTCCCCGCTTCATTGGTCCTTATCGCATTATACATAAGGTTAATCCCGTTTCTTATGCCTTGGGTCTGCCTAAGAATCTGCGTATACCCAATGTATTTCACACCTCTTTGTTGAAGCCTTACGTACACAACCGCTATACCCGGCATACTCCCCCTCCCCCTCCTGTCTCTGTGGAGGGTCATGAGGAGTTCGAAGTATCTGCTGTTATTGACTCTCGTTTTCTTAGGGGTCGGCTTCAGTACTTGGTACATTGGAAGGGTTATGGGCCTGAGGAGCGCAGTTGGATTTCTGCGGACGCTGTTCATGCTCCCCGCCTTGTACGTTCTTTCCATTCGCGTTTTCCTGCCAGGCCTGGTCCTGCCCGCCCGGAGGGCGTGTCCTCAGGGGGGGGTACTGTAGCGGTACTTACCTTATCCAGGGGCCGGACGCGGTCCTCTCTTCAAGCCGCGCGCGGTCCTGCGGCTGCACGAGCCGCGCGCGGCTCGTCCGACTGTTCTGACAGGAAGGCGGGCAGTGACCGCGAGAAGCGGTCACGTGTCCCGTCTGCAGCTAAGAGCGCGCCGCGAATCTCGGGCGCGCTCTTAAAGAGACAGTGGGAGCCTAAATTGCACAAAGGCTCCCATTGGCTCCTGTCATGCCAATCACCCCATACACTTACCTGTTGGGGGAGTGGAAGTGACAGGAGCCAATCACATTAGTTTGAAGGCTACTTATACTTACCCTTTTCCCTTAGTTCCTTGCCCTATCGTGGTTTCTGCTACAGTTCCCTTTAGTGCTTGTTGTGTTCAGTTGTGTTTCTCCGTATTTGACCTTGGCTTTGTATTCTGACTTCGTTTTCGCTTTATCCTATTCTGTACTGTTTGCCGGCTTGCTGATTCCTGTGTACCAGTCCCCGGCTAGTTTTCGTTTACGCTGTCTCTTTGTGCCCTTGACCTCGGATCGTTCCTGACTCTGTCTTATCCTATTACGTCGAGTCCGGCCACTCTAAGGTCCGGTAGACGTATCTCTCCTCTGTACTGTCATCTGTTAGGGCTGGATCCTGCGTGTAGGGGTATATACTCGTTACAGGAAGCAACTGGTCCTCAAAAACCCTGTAGTAGTGAGTGGAGAAACCGTCCGGGCCTGGGGCTTTGTGTCTAGGTGTTGCGTGCAGAGCTTTGGATATCTCTGAGGCCTCAATTGGGTTGGTCAATGCGTTGGCCTGCTCGCTGGAGAGCCTGGGGAGGGACACTCCGTCCAGGAAGGTAGCAATGTCTTGGGGGCTTGGTTGGTGCTGGGTTGCCTCTCCAGAAAGATTATATAATCTTTCGTAAAAGTGGGCAAATTCATCTACTATTGCCTTGGGGTTTCTGATTTTAGCGCCCGTGCTGTCCTTTACGTACGGGATTTTCACCTGAGATTCCCGTTTTTTGAGTTGGGAGGCCAATAACTTGCCTGCTCTGTTTCCCTGCCTATAGTAAGTGGTTTTCAGTTTTCGGATTGCACGTTCCACTTGTTGCATCTGTAGTGCTTCTATGGTGGCCCTGATTTTTTGCACCTCTTGCCTGTCAGAGTGTGTAGAAGAGGCCTTATGGCGTGTTTCCGCCTGTTTTAGATCTGCCATTAGGGTCTTGCTCTTTTCTGTAATTTGGCGTTTTAATTTTGCCCCCTGTCGTATGAGCAGACCGCGTGTAACCGCCTTATGGGCAAGCCACGTCATGGCGACGTTCGTGTCAGTGTAGTGGTTATCCACAAAGTAGTGTGCCAGAGCGCTACGTATCTCAGCCGCTCCCTCTACCCTGTCTATCAGAGACTCATTCAGTCTCCACTGTCCCCGACCCCGGACTGGGTGGAGCGTAGTGAAGACCGATGTGAGGGGGGCATGGTCCGACCAAGTTATTGGGGCCATAGAAACCTCCTCCAGAGTATCTAACCCCTTAGCGTCCACCAAACACATATCTATCCGGGAATATTGATCGTGTACTTTGGAGTAAAATGTGTAATCTCTGGAGGCTGGATACATTGCGCGCCATGTGTCGTGTAGGCCGTGTGAGTGGATGAGTGTAGTTACCTTTGCCCCCAGTTGCGTGGATCTCAGATGAGATGCGGGTTTGCCGGTCCTATCCAGTCCGGGGTCTAGGACACAGTTGAAGTCCCCACATATAAGCGTCTGCCCTCTCTTTTTCTGGTCTATGAGTCGTAAGGCCTTCTTAATGAAGTCATATTGGTTGGTGTTGGGGGCATACAGGTTGGCTACTGTCACTTGGACATCGTTGAGCAGTCCCACAAGTATTAGGAGCCTACCATCGGGGCTCTTGTGTTCTACCTCGCATGTAAATTGCCAGTCTGAGTGAAAGAGGATGCTGACCCCACGAGTCTTATTAGGTGCTGTGGCATGGTAAGCTTGTGGGTAGGACGTGGATGAGAATTTCGGTGGGTTGTTAACCGAAAAGTGGGTTTCCTGTATGCAGGCAACCGAGGCGCGCAGGGAGCGTATTTGGATGAGCGCTAGTCTGCGTTTTTGGGGGGTGTTCAGCCCGTGGGCATTGAGGGACACTAAACGGAATTTATGGTCAGGCATCAGGGTAGATAATGGGGGAGGCCGTGAGGCCTAGTGGTTTGGGTGAAGCATTGCCCCGTGTCAACACGTGAGTGATCAGGTGGGACGGGTCACTTGTTTTACCCGTTGTCTTGTCTAGTAGTGGGGGGGGAGCATCTCGGGGATAGGGGGTCGGGACAAGGGGAACAACCTGGTGTATAACCATAATAACAAAACCATACAATAAAACAAAGTATATACAGTTCAAACAGCTAATAAGCATCATGTGGAGGACCCCACCGCCGCGCTCACACCCTCTACTGCACTGAGAGGGGGTCACAGCGGCGGGTGGTGTCCGGTAAAGGTATTGGGGGGGTATTCGATAATAGGAGAGGCCTGTACGTCTTCCAGAGCCCAGACCCTTCTGAGCTGGGTATAGGGAAACGGGTGACTGGTACGTGTCACTACAAAGTCCCGTGTGAAGGTCACGAAGATGAGCCTCCCCCGTGGAACTGGGAGGCAGTGAGAGAAGGGGGGGGGGGAGGGGGTGTGTTCAACTTGCCCATGCTGGGTTAAGTAGAGCCTGCGCCCGCTGTTATTAGTAACAGTTCGGGGCTCCTGAGCGGTAAGTCTCAAGGCCTAGTGTCTATATGTCGAGGCCCAGGTTGGGCAACCATTTCAGTGGTGAGGCTGAGGCCAGTTTCTGTGTGCTAGGCTTGGGGGGGGAGGGAAAAAGGGGGGGGGAGGCTGAGTGACCGTACTCACGTGGGTGCCAAAAGTCCTTCGTGCTCAGCAAGTCCCGAATGGGGATAACCATCATAGGGAGTCCCTTGGAGTGTGAGAAAAAGTAGGAAACAGGCTGGATCCGGCATCGCCGTTCTGGTAGCTGTATAATCTCTTAGGCCTTGGTCCAGTCCGCCGGCACCTTCCGTGGGGAGACTTGTGCAGTGGTCATTTTATGGTCCGGAAACAGGCCCCATATCTTGAGCTTGTCCATTCCCAGAGTCGGATCTTCAATCTTCGTTAGGGAGCCGTTCCGCCAGACGAGGAGTTTAGTGGGGAATCCCCACCTGTAGGGTATTTTGTTGTTTCTCAGACATTTCGTGACGTTCACAAAGTCCCGTCTCCTGGCCATTGTCATCGGTGAGAGGTCAGCGAAAAGTGAGATTCCTTCGTAGGTGGCCGGCATCGCTGAGGCCTTCCTTTGTGCCACCAGCACAGCTTCTTTGGCACTATAGTAATGCAGTCTTGTCACTATGTCCCTTGGGACGTCGTGTGCAAGGTTTTGAGGTTTTGGCACTCGATGTGCCCGATCTAGGCGGAGGTCCGCCGGTTCTAGGTTTGGCTGGATTGCCTGGAAAAGTCGCTGGAGGTAAGCTGGCAACTCCTCTTGTGTTACTGTCTCAGGCACCCCCCGCACGCGGATATTGTTGCGGCGGGAGCGGTCCTCCAGATCTGCCAGTTTTTCCATAAGGCGCTTGTTGTCGGCTTCCATTTTTTGTATTTTCTCCACAATGGAATCATTTGCATGGCAGAGCTCGTCCGTTTTTTCTTCCAGTGCATTGACTCGCGACCCCACTTCATGGATGTCTTTTCTCATGTCAGAGACTGCAGCTTGGAAGTCAGCTTTCATAGAGGTGCGCAAGTCTTGCAGCATGGACGCCAGGCATTTTTCCGACACAGAGAGGCCCTCAGCGGTTGCTGGCCTCGAGTCTGTGTCTGATCCTGCCTCTGAGGTATGAGATGGTGAGTGGGAGCCGCCGCCATCTTGCTCCATGCGTTGTTTGCCGCCTTTACCCTGTCGGAAGAAATCCGAGGCCCTCTGTGATTTCGGGGGTGCCATCCTGTGTGCTGCCGGGTGTCCTGCCGTTGGGTACCTTTGCAGGTCGTTTCGGGCTCTTTTGCCGGTGTTTTGCCGCTTAACAGGCCGTTCCGATCACGGAGCACTTACAACATGCGACCGCTCCGTCCGACCGGAAGTTCCGCCCCCTCTACCTTTCTCTTGAAGTGCTGGAGTAGATCTTCTCCCTGGTGCCCATGGGCTGGCAGGATCACTGTGCTGTCCCTGCACTGCAGGAAGCGGGAGGAAGCTGTGCAGGGAGAGAAAAGTAAGTACATATGCCTCCCTTGCCACCCATTCACCACCGGGCCCTGCCAGAAATTGTTATATTGAGAAGAGTAGGCACCTGCCATGTGAGTAAGCTAAGCTTAGTTAGCGGTGTGCGTCCCAACCACAAGCATTGGCGCTGTAGGCAGGAGCGGACACGGCAGGCAATGAGCAGTCTGGGAGAGACAACATAGTGGAGAGAAAAGGGAAGATAATATAAAGAGGTGAAGATAGGTCATGACATATCCCCAGCTTTCTATTTGCTTTCTGCTAAAACTGGAACTTAGAAACTCCTCTGATCTGAACTCATTGAGCTCTTTTCTGTGAAAAAGCCAAAACCTTCAACATTCAAAGCGGACAGTATGGAATGTGTGACCACAATGAGAAAATGTGGTTTATTGTAATTCAAAACCTCTAAGCTTTAAACCGCTTATTAAATTAGTTAAAAAATAAGGTAATTGCTTTACAGATTCAAGACAACTGAAAAAAGTTTCATTTTAAGACTATTTGAACAAAAAATATTTAATTTACTAACTGTACACTTGCCAATCATAGTGTACACAGGGCCAATTTTATTATTAAAAAATGTGTTTTTTTTTAAACATTCAGTAAATTATGATTCTCTATACTATACACCACTGATTCTGACAAATCTAAGTAGGTATCTCTGGATTGATTTAAACATATTGACAGAAACTTACAGTAAATATTTCATGTGCGTAGGCAGTGGTGTATCCTGGTTTTGTGCTGCCCTAGGCAGGACAAAACTCAGGCGCCCCTACCTTCCCCCCCCCGCTTGCCACCCCCACCCAACCCTTCCCCCCTGCCCCGCATTCTAAATACACACACATATTCACTGACAGAAACACATACTCACTAACAGACACACACACTCACACTCACTAACAGACACTCACTCACTAACAGACACACACACACACTCACTAACAGACACACACACACACTCACTAACAGACACACACACTCACTAACAGACACTCACTAACAGGCAAACACACTTACACACACTAACAGACACACACTAACACACACATACACACTAACAGACACACACACACACACACACACACACACACACACTAGCAGACACACACTAACAGACACACACACACACACACACACTAAGAGACACACACTAACCAACACACACACTAACAGATACACACTAACAGACAAACACACACTAACAAACACACACCAACAGACACACTAATAGACACACACACACTAACAGACACACACACACTAACAGACACACACTAGCAGACAAACACACTCACTCACATTAACACTCATTTTTGGGGTTTTTTTTAACCCCCCCAGCCTCCTTACCTTTAGGAATGCTGGGGGGGGGGTTCTCCCTCTCCCTGGGGCTGCCGGTCGGGCTGCTGGGCTGGTTGCTGGGCGGGCGGGCGGAGCGCGAGGGAGCTGAGCAGACAGCTCAGGGGAAAGTGCTCCCTCGCCAGCGCCGCCCGCCAGTAACCAGCCCAGCATGTCAGTTAGCCGCAATACTATGTATTGGGGCTGATGTGTACTGTAGTCATTGCAGCCGCCCAGTAGTGATGGGAGTAGAGCGCAGGACTTTTCTTTCTGCATTTGTATCCAATTTTTGTATTACTCAGCCTTGTTACAATGCAGCCGCCCATCCCATGTGTTCCCTATTAAGGGTTAATAATGTATAGGGGTGTATATAAAAAATACCCCTTTCTGTCTCATTAGAGATTTTTGCCAGAGGCTCAAGGAAGCAAGGTGAATGGTTAGAGTTAGGACCCACCTAGGGGGGTCTGCCTTGATGTGGCAGGTGGGCTCAATCCTCTCATGGCCATTGGAGGTAACTAAAAGACCTCCATTTGTTTTAAAAATACATAGGGATAAAGGATAGAGCGCAAGTAACATGTTTTTCTTTGGTCTTTACTATGTATTGGGGCTGATGTGTACTGTAGTCATTGCCGCCGCCCAGTAGTGATGGGAGTTGAGCGCAGGACTTTTCTTTCTGCATTTGTATCCAATTTTTGTATTACTCAGCCTTGTTACAATGCAGCCGCCCATCCCATGTGTTCCCTATTAAGGGTTAATAATGTATAGGGGTGTATATAAAAAATACCCCTTTCTGTCTCATTAGAGATTTTTGCCAGAGGCTCAAGGAAGCAAGGTGAATGGTTAGAGTTAGGACCCACCTAGGGGGGTCTGCCTTGATGTGGCAGGTGGGCTCAATCCTCTCATGGCCATTGGAGGTAACTAAAAGACCTCCATTTGTTTTAAAAATACATAGGGATAAAGGATAGAGCGCAAGTAACATGTTTTTCTTTGGTCTTTAATATATATATATATATAAATGATTTAATTCTACATATTTATTTATGTAATATTTTTACATAATTATGTCATTTTATTAATTACAATTTGTGGGACCTGCCTGACAACCCAGGCCGAAAGTATAGGGAATTTAATTTGCTAGCACTATATTTAACCCTATAACTTTCCAAGACATCATAAAACATGTACATGGGGGTTACTGTTTTACTCGGGAGACTTCGCTGAACACAAATATTATTGTTTTAAAACAGTAAAATGTATTGCAACGATCATATCTTCAGTGAAAGTGAAGTTTTTTGCATTTTTCACACACAAACGGCATTTACACTGATGATATTATTGCTGTGATACTTTTTACTGTTTTGAAACACAAAGATTTGTGTTCAGCGAAGTCTCCCGAGTATAACAGTACCCCTCATGTACAGGTTTTAAGGTGGTTTCAAAAGTTACAAAGTCAAATATAAGGCTTGCGTTTTAGTTTTTTCACAGTGAAATTCGCCAGATTGGTTACGTTGCCTTTGAGACCGTATGGTAGCCCAGGAATGAAAATTACCCCCATGATGGCATAACATTTGCAATAGTAGACAACCCAAGGTATTGCAAATGGGGTATGTCCAGTCTTTTTTTAGTAGCCACTTAGTCACAAACAGTGGCCAAAATTGGCGTTCAAATTAGTTTTTTTGTATTTTTCACACACAAACAAATATTAACGCTAACTTTGGCTAGTGTTTGTGACTAGTGGCTACTAAAAAGACTGGACATACCCCATTTGCAATACCTTGGGTTGTCTACTATTGCACAATGGCAAATTTCAATGTGAAAAAACTGAAAAATGCAACCTGCTATATTTGACCCTGTCATTTCCCAAAACACCATAAAACCTGTACATAGGGGGTACTGTTTTACACGCGAGACATCGCTGAATACAAATATGTGTATTTTATTGCACTAAAAGCAAACAGTATTATGACATTCACAGTTAAAACGTCACATAGAACTAAAACATTTTTTTTTAAATCGTATTTTCTCAATTTTTTTTTAACATTTTATTCATATTAAATTATGTTGAATAATAAGTGTGGGTACATTTAATATGAAAGATGTGTATTACGGTTGGACAGACATATAGCGCAAATTCAAGGTTTTGTTTACGTTTTGTTTTGATCACAACTTGTACATTTGGCTCAGTCCTTAAGGGGTTAAGGTGCCAAAGAGGGGTGACAGGTTTTGTTTACTGTTTTGTGTCCACGGATTTTCAGTGTTCATGTGTATTACTAGGCAGACGTAATCCAGTCAACAGAGGCTTAAAAGCTAATGCAGAACCTGCTAATCATATGGCTTAACAGCAATGAGGCGCGGTCGATCAGGTAAATAGTTTTATTTGGCTTACTTAGGTCTCAGGAACATAATTATGGGCTGGATAACCATTTATTTTCTGTGTTCCGTGGATAAAGGTGGGGATATGCAGGTTCATTTAGATGATATGGTTGAATAACATTGTATTGTGGATTATATTTTTGTTTTCAGGATTTTTTGTATTAACCTTACTTGTAAAGACCTGTCTGGAATATTGTGGTAGATTTCATGCTAAAAGTCAGAATTGCTTTTTTTGTTTGCTGCTGCACAATATTTTTCATTTTTCATAAAATAAAAATTGAATAATCAGGCAGTTGAAGAATGTTTCCAATGTGCTTGAGTACTCAAAGGCACAAACTATATATATATATATATATATATATATATATATATATATACACACACACACACACACTGCCTGGCCAAAAAAAAAGGTCACACACAGTAATATTTTGTTGGACTGCCTTTAGCTTTGATTACGGTACGCATTCGCCGTGGCATTGTTTTGATAAGCTCCTGCAATGTCACAAGATTTATTCCCGTCCAGTGTTGCATAAAATTTTCACCAAGATCTTGTATTGATGATGGGCGAGTCGGACCACTGCACTAAGCCTTCTCCAGCACATCCCAACGATTCTCAATAGGGTTAAGGTCTGGACTCTGTGGTGGCCAATCCATGTGTGAAAATTATGTCTCATGCTCCCTGAACCACTCTTTCACAATTTGAGCCCAATGAATCCTGTCATTGTCATCTTAGAATATGCCCGTGCCATCAGGGAAGGAAAAATCCATTGATGCAATAACCTGGTCATTCAGTTTATTCAGTTGACCTCATTCTTTGGGCACATAATGTTGCTGAACCTAGACCTGACCAACTGCAGCAACCACAGATCATAGCACTGCCCCCACAGGCTTGTACAGGAGGCACTAGGCATGATGGGTGCATAACTTCATCTGCCTCACTTCTTACTCTGATGCACCCATCACTCTGGAACAGAGTAAATCTGGACTCCTCAGACCACTCAACCTTCTTCCATTGCTCCCATGTCCAATCTTTATGCTCCCTAGCAAACTGAAGCCTTTTTTTCCGATTAGCCTCACTGATTAGTGGTTTTCTTAAGGCTACACAGCTGTTCAGTCCAAATCCCTTGAGTTCCCTTCACATTGTGCATGTGGAAATGCTCTTACTTTCACTATTAACCATAGCCCTGAGTTCTCATGTTTTTCTACGATTTGATTTCGCCAAACGTGATCGCCGATCAATCAGGATTTTTTTCTGACTACATTTCTTCCTCGACCACATCCCTTGCCTGATACAAAAGACCATGGCAAAGGGAAATTCCTCACTATCAGTTCCCCACTATCCTTCCAGTTTTTAATTATGCGTTGGACAGTGTTTAACCCAATTTTATAATATACGTCATAAATAATCTGCAATATAAAATATAAAAAAAACACTATAGTGAAGTAAGTGGGGACACTAAGTAAATTGGAACCATACGTTGCACTCACAAAGGTAGATGAAAAATAAGCAAAATATCATAAAAGAGCAAAGTCCACATATTTCTGAATTATGTTATTTATTTATATTTATAAATATTAATTGATAATACACACACTGCCTATTTATCATCTACCTTTGTGAGTGCAACTTATGGTTCCACTTTACTTGGTGTCCCCACTTACTTCACTAATGTAGTTTTTTGTATTTTATATTGCAGATTATTTATTATGTATTTTATGGTTTGAGAAGTCTTTGAGGATTCTTCTTTATATTTCTGCATATTATTGGGTAGCTCATACCTTTACCACTGGTGTTGTTTTTACTGGGTTTTATAGATATTTTTAACCCAATTTTAGTAGTTTCTGCAATCTCCTTAGATGTTTTCTCTGCTTGATGCATGCCAATGATTTGACCCTTCTCAAACAGACTAACATCTTTTCCATGACCACAGGATGTGTCTTTCGACATGGTTGTTAAAGACATGCGAAGCTACTCATGGCATCAGTTAGGGTTAAATAACTTGTAGCCAGCTGAAAGATAATCACCCATGCCATCAGTAGCGTACACACAATCCATGCCCCCCCCCTCCGACAGACACACACATACATACATAAAGATACACATACATACAGAGTCACATACATAGAGACACACACACACACACACACACAGACATACACACACATATACAAAGACACAGACATACATACACACAGGCACATACATACAGACAGACATACACACAGACACACAAGACACACATACAGAGAGACAAACACACAGACACAAACACACATACAGACATACACACACACAGACACACATACATACAAACAAACACACACATATACAAAATATTTTAGTCACCCTCCTGTAGGAACCTTTTAGGTGCAGGAGGGTGACTTCTCCTGGGGTCCAGTGGTGGCTCAGGCTGGTGGGAGTCAGAGTTCTCACTCTGACTCCCTGTCCTTCTTCCCATGCGGGCTCTGTGTGATTGCTGGGAGGAGTGACTGGGGCATTCACTTCCTCCCAGCAGTGCTCTCATCACAGGGGGCCCGGTCGCGGTGTTAAAGCGCCCAGCGCTGACCAGGCCCCCTGAAAATCCATCTCCATTGGTTGGCCCTAAAAGCATGGGCCACCCGATGGACCCCTTGAACGGCGGCCCCAGCGGTTTGATGCAAAATATGGCGGCTGGTACCCGGTTGCAGGAGTCCGCAGGGCACCCAGGCCCCCTGGAGTTATGGGCCCGGTCGCAGCTGGGACCCATGCGACCCCTATATATACGCCAGTGCATGTAGTAACTATCCAATAGGAGGCTCTTACCTATTTCCTTAGTTAAATCCAGGTGGCGACTTTCTTTTGGCCCAGGCAATGTGTGTGTGTATGTATGTATGTATGTATGTATGTATGTATGTATGTATGTATGTATATATATAGTGATGCCCCTATCAAAGTACAATTACCGTCAACTTAAATATATAATAACAGATCACAAAAACAGCCCTAATCCAAACATGCATAAATCAAAAAGTTGCTTTTGGAGCCAACTGATACATTAAAAATAGAGTGCACTTCTCAAACAAACTAAAAATCTGGTTTTACTTATAAAATGTTGTCATACATTGGATAAGTCTGCCAAACCACCAAAGTATCCCAGTTTGGACAAGTCATATTCTATCCTAAACTAATGACTGCTCTTAGGAGGTTAACCAATTCCACTGGAATTTATAAACTATATATATTAATTATTTATTTTACAAAAATAGTTGTAGATGCATGACATAGCATTCCAGAAATGTTTTCAATCTATGTAAACATACTAACTGACTTTCACAACTTGGCTTAGTTAAAGCTGGGTTAAAACAAAAGAACAGCTTCCTTCTGTTACAGTACAAGAAATTGTCTATTCACCAAAACTGGCGGCACACCTGGAACATGCATTTTACAGGAATGGTGCTGCCGTATTTGTCTCCCACATTGAAGTTAGTGTAGGACCCACCAATATTGGGGTACTGTGAAGTAGTGGTATTTGTTTGCTGAGATAGGGGATTTATAAGCAGTCTTATAAAATTTATAAGCAGTCTTATAAAATGTAAAGCTGTATTTTCATGTGTGTGCTATTTATTAAACTGTATAATGCAACAATCGACTTGTAGCTGATTTGTAAAACAGAGTAGATTTCATTGTACAGAGAGTACTGTCAGGAATAACAGGAGATCCTACACGCAGAGTGTAACAGAATTGTAACGTATACCAGACCTTAGAATGGGCGGTCTAACGTCACAAGAACAGAGAGTAATGAAAAAACGAACCGAGGTCAGGGATGCCAGAAATCAGGAACAGCGAGAGTACAAGAGCCAAGGTCAAAGGAGTACAGAAGGTAGAATCGTCAAACACAGCCAGAAGTCAAAATCCGAGATAACTATACAAAGAAGCGCGCTATTGGGACTAAGAAGACCCACAACAGAGTCTTTCCCTGAGCTTCCCTTAAGTACTATGTTCCTTGATCTGTAGTCATACCCCCAAAACATTCGAATTTGAATGCTTTGGCAAGCCATGACGTCATTATCAGAGTGCTCTGTGTCATTTTACAGAGCGTGGGAAAGTTCTTTGGAATTTCCCCATGCTGTGTAATTTGACTCTTAACACTGATTGGTTTGTTTGTTTTTGAAAGCAACCAATCACAGTGTTAGGAGTCAAATTACATAACATGGGAAATTCCAAAGAACTTTCCCACGCTGTGTAAAATGACACAGAGCACTCTGATTGGTTGGATTTCAAGAGACTACCCTTTCAGTCTCTTCATTTACCTGTTAGAGCACTCTGATTGGTTGGTTTAAATCAACCAATCAGAGCGCTCTGAGCCTAATTGCTTGGCTTGGGAAGACTTTATAAGCCTTTCCCCGCCCTGCAGAGCTCATTCTTCACCGTGCCCTCCATGGGTGAAGAAGGATTATTTTTTTACCGTCACGCATTTTCTTTTTTTTCGGCATATTTGTATTTATTTTTTGCGTTTGTTTTTTCATTTATTATTTTAACAGTTGCGACGGGTATTATGGATTTTTATATGGCTTTTTTGGGGCTGAAGAAAGAAAAGAAAAGAAGAAAGAAAGGGTTAGTTTATTGTCAGGGTTAGTTTATTATTAGGGTGAGGGGGTAGGTAGGGTATTTTTATTGGAAGGAAGTGACTAGGGGCCTAGGGAGCCCTAGTTACTTTATTGTTTGTGGTCCCCACCTGCCAGTCCTAGGTGGGGACATTAGTTCACCCGCATTATTTATTTATTTTTGCTCCCCACCCGCCGCTTATGGGTGGGGACCAGGGGGGACATTAGGCCCACCCGTTTTTATTAATACCCCTACCCGCAGGTCATGGGTGGGAGTGCGGGGGGCGCTATGTCCCCCCCACTTTAGTTATTTGTGTTCCCCATCAAGGGGGAGTGGGGGGACCAGGGGGGACATTAGTTCCCTCCATTAATCATACTCCCCACCCGCTGCACATGGGTGGGGACATTAGTTCCCCTACATTATTTATTTATTTAGGTTCCCCACCCACCGCTCATTGGTGGGGACCAGGGGGGACATTAGGTCCCCCCCGTTTATATTAATAACCCCTACCTTATTGCACTAGCGACTGGGCAGCAATAGCCACTGGCTGCTCGCCATCATTTAAAACTGTATATAAATGAGGAGACGTGGCTACTGGTCTAACCTAGCAGACGAGTGTGCAGAGCTCCGCCTCCACAAGCTAAAACAAACCCTAAAAAAAACATGAATATATCGGGAATCCAAGCACTAAAGATACCCTCACACTCCCCACAGCGAGATGGGTCATAAACATAAGAAGCTAACCCGTGCAGAGTGCACCAATCTCCCTGACAGTCCTCTGTGGGGCTGCTGACACAGGCCAGAGCTAAAATGGCGCCGGAACAGTAGCAATTCTCTAGCGAATGGCGCCGGAACAGCAGAAATTCTCAAGCGACAACACAGGCAACTGGCGGTGTGTACCAGAGGAATACCTGCGACCCAGGCACGTCCTCGGACTTAAGAGAGGTCTGGAAAGCAGACTTAGCAGGAGTACAAGGAGAAGTGGGCTGCAGCAGCGGATTGGGCACATAGAATCCAGAGAGGACAACCCGGAGCAGCGAAACTCCCAAGTGACATCCCTTCTTTTTCTTATTTGCTTTTTTGTTTTTCACTAAGTTATACTCACCATATGCAGATAAAGGTATTATATAAGGGGAGTAGGGGGTGAGAAGACGGTGCACACTGAGGCAAAGATGGGCCTCTCAATGCGAGACTCTTCAAAAAAGACATATCTAATGGAGGCTAACACTCCTTATTATGCTCAAGACAGCGTGCTTTTAATATGCCGTTTTTACTTTCTTAATTATTTCTATGCTATACTCTGTTGCTTTAATTTAAGCTAGGATGTAGGTGTGGTGAAACCAACCTTGCCACTGGGCATTGGAGAAGCCTCTTTGCCCGCCTCCTGCCTGCTGACTATGGCCCCTGGGAGATTTGGCCCTTTAAATACAGTATTTGGGCATATTGTATTTTATTATGCTGCTGGCCCTTTAAGAACCATCTGGGGACATACTGTGACTTTTGGGAACAATGCCCCTTTAAGGTGGTGTCCCCAGTGTCCCCAGACTTATCTGGGACAATGCCCCTTTAAGACTTTGTCCCCAGTGTCCCCAGAATGTTAATATACTATATTCCTGGCTTTCTTCCACTTGGTTCAGTAAATGGGGCTTACTGAACCAAGTACCACACAGGCGGACCACCCAGAACTGGAAGCGTGCAGGCAATTTACCTCCCAGGCTGGGAGCCTACTGTAGGTAAATTGCCGACCCCTGGGGGGCGCCGTTTGTACAAACGAACATGTGGCGGCAGCCATCTTTAATTCAGCTGAAGTTTTACCTTCTCCAGACTTCAATGCATTCGACAGTTCGAATGACATTCGACAGTTCATTCGACAGTTCGACAATTGGAATGGTTGTCGTTTGTGTGTTTGAGCTGACTTTAACATGGGAAATAGACCGACCGCACAGTCTGATTCTCTGGAACTGTTTTATGTAAGAAAATGTGCTTCCAGTCGGTCAAAGGTGACTTATATCTATCTCCCGAACGGCTGAACGGATTCAAATGTTTTTTGGGTATGTTTGTATTTGAAATATGCTGAATGATAATATGTGACTTTTATTAATATTGGATGTATAGTTTTAGAGTTATGAAAGTTGGGTAAAAAGTATGTTTTAAACTGTACGGCTAATTGTGTTACCTCTCAGGCTAAGGGGAGGAGATGTGTGGGATGTAACCAGTGTGTGATTGGGTAATTTATAATTGTCTGTGGGCGTCTCCCTTGCACGGGAGAATTGCATAAAAGCAGAGTGTGTGGAGCATCCTTCAAAGGAGGTGTCCAGTCGGGGTCCCGTCGATCCGTTACAGTAGCTAATAATGCAACCGCACCTCGAGAAATGTCTCCGCAAGCATTCACATGTTAATGACCCAACCCTACATTTTAGAGCACCAGGCTTTCAGGCCTTATAGGGCGATCATTCACCTTAGCGAATTTGGAGGCCTTCGACCTAGATTATAAGTTTCCAGTTTAGCTGACCGTACTTGCCTTTACAATACACTAGGTCTAACATGCATATGATCCATGCTTATATTGATAGAAGTGAATCTTAACGTGCTTAATTTTTTCCTTTTTAATTGTAGCATAACATAAGGCGAATATTTACCATGTCAATATACCATGTGAAAAGTAGCATTTAGATCAAAATAGCTACTTTTTCATATTGCAACATTGTTATAGTTTTTGCTATAACTTTTGGTTATACGTACTCTTACTGTAGCTCTTTATCATTTCTATGTAAGATACTGATTTTTATATCCAGTTTTAAACGAGAGCTGGCAGCCACTGCCCCTACTACACGGGGGGGACCTTGCACAGGTAGGGGAATGCGGGAGTATTTAACCTGTGCCAGGTCCCCGCTTATTGTACTAGTGTAGCTGCCCAGTCTTTAACAGTTTTAAATTTGTTTAGACGACATGCACCTACTTGTGGCATGCCGCGAGTAGGGGCATGTGGGAGGATTTCACTTGTGCTAGGTCCCTATTTATTGCAATAGCTGCCCAGTAACTAGTAGTTTTAAATATGTTTAGGCGATTTAACCTCCCTGTTACGACACTCACCGCCTGGGGAATGAAGCCGCCGTTTAGTCGATAATCCCCTTTCTCCAGAAATGCAATTTCAGTCTAACCGATCATAAAACTCCCGAACGGAGCATACGAATGCGGTAACTCCCGATCAGCAATCCATCCGAAATCCTTCCACAGCTAGAAATAAACGAAAGCGCTGTCCCAATAGTCAATCCCTCCACAAACGAGACAAAGCTCCGTTTTGAAGGTCAAGCAGTAATGTGTTTAATGGGGGCTACCTGCCCAGTATTTATGCAGGTCTCCGCCAGGTAGACACTCCCCTAGGGGACCTGGTGGAAGACTGTAAAACATTTTAGACAGTAGCCAATCACAGTGGCTATAACACAAGCCCTTCCCATTTTACCCATAATACATCTTTTCCTATCCCGGAGATAATTAGGGAGAAACCTAATTAACTCCGAGGATAGGAACCATCGCCATTTTAAAATCAAATACAAAAAAATGCAATAAAATACATAATATCAGAAGTACCGAATATATAGTGTTCGTGCAACGTATCCCCAGATAGCCTGGATCTGAGGGCATATTCCTACCGAATAGCGCTCAGGTCCGATGTACACAGTCCAATCGCCATGGAGTCAAAGTCTCTCATAAGTCCTTCGGTATACGAATGACTCCATGGGACGGCTATCTGGGTAAGTTCATACGAATGAAAGAAACTCCCGAACGGACCAGTGTTCGTATGCCTACAAGAGAATAGAAGGGGACGGCCGTCTCCAGCGGTGTTCGGTAGATAAAGAGTCCGTTTTTAGATCCATAGGTTTTGCACCGAACACCGCTGATTCGCCTCGTGTCCAAAATGGCCGCCGCCTCGTGTTCGGCATACGAACGACGACCACCCATACGAATGGAATGGAGAGGGGTTTGCGGTTAACCACAACGTTCTAATTTGTGGTCAAGGTGTTAATGAGCCGCACACTCCTCTCCTGGGTGGCCGATGTTCGGTAGTTTCAATCGGTACTTTAGGGAAACGTACGAACAAAAGCATACGGACAGGAAATCCATGAATCTAATGCAAACAGATGAACCAGCAATACAGGTTTATGCAGCAGGGTTCGTCACACTCCCTTTTATTAATATGGGGATCAAAGTGACACCCACAGGATTTAATGCAGGGGCGGAGTAAGAATGTTTTTTTATTACAACGATGGAGCTAGTAGCGCTGCCGGTTCCCTCCTTGCTTTTTTTTTTCTTTTTGCGCATGCACAGTACTGTTCTCGTCCTAATGGACAAAAACTAATTATTTTTTAACAAATTTTGGTCGAAAACAAATGGTTTGTGGACGAAATTCGGTATTGCCGAATTAAATTTTTATTTAGCACGAAATCGTTAGAACGAAATGAAAATTTCACTGGTGAACATGTCTATTCATTGTCTACTGTTGAACAAGGAAAATACTTTGCACATTCAACTTGCTAGTTAGGCATGTGCATGGGGAAAATTTTCAGTTCGGTTTGGCATTCCAAAATTCGGGACTTCGGCAATTCGGGACTTCGGTTCGGCACTTCGGCAACTTCGGACCTTCGGAATTTCGGAATTTCGGAATTTAGGGACTTTGCACATTGGGACTTCACTTGCAGCAGCTTAGTAGATAACTCCCTAATTCCCACAATATTAGGGAGTTATCTACCAAAAGGCTGAAAGACCTAAATTGGTCGTTCAGCCAAATTTACTAATACGAAGTAAAAATTACTTAGTATTAGTAAATTTTGCCCCTACTCGCTATACCGCCTGTGGCTGCTCACTGTTAAAACAAAAAACAAAAATAAACACCCCCCCGGGACCTATTGCCCCCCCCCCTGGCCCCCACCCCTGAGTGGTGGGTGGGGGCCCTAAAGTAAAATAATGGATGGGGGGCCTATTGTCCTCCCCTCCGGCCCCCACCCCTGAACGGTGGGTGGGGGCGCTAAATCAGAATAAGCGGGGGCCTATTGTCCTCCCCCCTGGCCCCCACCCATGAGCGGTGGGTGGGGGCCCTAAATTATAATAAGGGAGGGGACCTAATGTTCTCCCCCTGGCCCCCACCTCTGAGTGGTGGGTGGGGGCCCTAAATTATAATAAGGGGGACCTAATGTTCTCCCCCTGGCGCCCACCCCTGAGCCCTAAATTATAATAAGGGGGGACCTAATGTCCTCCCCCCGGGTCCCCACCCCTGAGCGGTGGGTGGGGACCCAAAATACTAATAAGGGGAGGGACCTAATGTCCTCCCCCTGGTCCCCACCCCTGAGCGGTGGGTGGGGGCCCTAAATACCAATAAGGGGGCGACCTATTGTCCTTCCCCCTGGCCCCCAACCCTGAGCGGCAGGTGGGGGCCCTAAAGAAAAATGTAACCCCCCATGTGACTAGGGGTCCCCAAACCGCTAGTCACCCCCCTCCCAAAAAAAACTAACCCCTACCTATCCCCTCACCCTAAAAATAATGAGGGGGGGGGACCATTAACTAAGTACCACCTGCCATTCAGGGGTGGGGGTGGGCAGTAAGTCCCCCCTTCAGGTTAGAAGCCCCCACTAGCGCAGCATGGACGTTTTTGTTTGTTTGTTTTTGTTTTTTTAAAGCCACAGGCTGCTCACTGTTTACTAAACATGCCCCTACTCGCAGTATATTGAGTAGGGGCATAATTTACTAATACTAAGTAATCTTTACTTAGTATTAGTAAATTTGTCTGAAAGACCAATTTAGGTCTTTCAGCCTTTTAGTAGAAAGCTCCCTAATACCGTGGAAATTAGGGACTTATCTACTTATTCATTCCTGTCATTACATTGACTGGCTAAGTGACTTACATTTTGTATGAATGTATGTTACTTGATTGTTGTAAGTGTTGCAAATGCTTACAGCTGAATCCTGGCTATGTTTGTATACTTTTTATTTAAAATTGTACACAGTGTAACATTCTTCATTCTTCCACTGGGTAAGTATATTAGTTCTTAGGCAATACTGTGCTTCGGAACTTCGGCACTTCGACACTTTGGAAATTCTGTAATTTCGGAACTTTGGGACTTCGACAATTCGGCAATTCATCTATTTGGACATTCGGAAGTACCCGAATGTCCGAATTGCCCGAAATGCGTCCGAATTCACATTCGGACCGAAACGAATTGCACATGTGTAGTGCTCGTTATGTTGTGTAAAAGAAATTGTAAAAATAATTGTGACATCGACTGTGACATGGATGCAGGGGTTTCGGTGGCCAAGGAGGGCAGTGGAACCTATACCGCTCCTGGTGTTTCAGCTGTCATGAGCCAAGATCAGCTCTGTACTCTCAAGCAAGTGCAAGAGTACATCATTGAGGTCTATGGAGGATCCTGCAAGATCGCAGGATCCTTCATAGAAAGTTTTTTATCCCTATTCTACCAACCTACTTTTCTACTCCTACCCTTACCTTGTATCACTCTACCCCACTCATTCTAGCATGTAAGCTCATTGAGCAGGGCCTCAACCACTCTGTTACTGTGCGCCCAACTTGTCTGGCCACAATTGTGTTTGTTAGTCCACCCATTGTACATCGTAAGGGATACCATATATTCTCTAAATCAAAACACAATTAACATTGGCCAGTGCCCTAGGCAAGATGCCAGCTGTGGGCTCCCTATTGTTTCTGTTAGTGTTATGTGTGGGATGGGTAAGTGTTCTATATGTGTGTGACAAACAGTGATGTGTGTAGTTACTGTGTGTTAAGCTGAGAGCAGTGGCGTACACATGACCCATGGGGCTTACTCTGCACTGGCCGGGGTCGCAACACATGGCGGCTGCGACCCCTGCGACCAGTGTGTACGCCAGTGCATGCAGATGCACACACACACTTAAAGGCCCACTACAGACACCCAGATCACATCAGCTCAATGACGTGGTCTGGGTGTCAGGTCCCTCTAGTTTTAACCCTGCAGCTGAAAACATAGCAGTTTCAGAAAAACTGCTATGTTTCACTGAGGGTTAATCCAGCCTCTAGCGGCTGTCGCACTGACAGCCGCTAGAGGCGCTTCCGCGATTTTAAGACACTGAACGTCCATAGGAAAGCATTGAGTAATGCTTTCCTATGGGCGGTTTGAATGCATGCGTGGCTCTTGCCGCGCATGCGCATTCGGAGCTGAGAGGCGGAGGGATCCCCAGCGCCATGGGAGTCCGGCGCTGGAGAAAGGTAAGTGCTGAAGACACACACACACTCTCACGAACAGACGCATACACACTAGCTAACAGACACACACATTTACTGACAGAGACACACTCAGCGACAGACATACATACTCACTTAAAAAAAAATACACTCACTGACAAACACACACTTACTAACAGACATCAAACAGACTCACTAACACACACACAAACACACTCAGTAACAGACATACACAGTAACACACTCACTGACACTCACTAGCAGACACACACTCAACAGACACACTCACTGACACTCACTTGCAGACACACACTCACACTAACACACACACACTTTTTTTTAAAATTTAATCCCCCCAGTACCCCAGCCTCCTTACCTTCTGGAGTGCTGGGGGGATTCCCTGGGGTCCAGTGGTGCTGCTGGGCTCCTGGGCGGCTGGTCCTGCGGGCGCGTGAGGGACCACTCTCCCCTGAGTGCTTCCTCTTCGGCTCCCTCACGCGCCGCGTAGGGATGCCGGCACCGGAAAATGCCGTCATCTTCCGGCTCCGGTATCAGTACGTGACGCGCGAGGGAGCTGAAGAGGAAGCACTCAGGGGAGAGTGCTAACTCGCACGCCCGCAGGACTGGCCGTGGGGTGACACGAGGGCCAGCCTCGGGGGTCCGGAGGTGGCTGGCTCCTGGGCCCCCCAGGAGAAGAAGCTGGCCAAATGGGTACATACCGGGTCGCAGGGGCGGCTGGGCCCCAAGGTGGGGCGGGCCCGGTCGCAGCCGCGACCCCTTCGACCCTGGTATGTACGCCACTGGCTGAGAGCTGTATGGGAGTGACTGAGTGCTTTTGTATACTGAATGAGTGTTGTGTGTCTAATGGCTGAATTGTGTGTGTGTGTAGGGGATTCTGAGTGTGAGAGTTCTGTGTGTAAGTTGTTTCACTCCTCCTGCTTGCCTTTTGGGGTATTATCCCTTGTGGTCAAATGGAGCATGAGCTGGATCCCTGGTGGCCCAGTGGAGAGTGAGATAAATCCCTAATCATCTAGGGAGGGAGCTTTTTGGTTTGCACCAATATTGGCTGTAGATCAGTTTAAGAGCTCTTTCGTGGTCGGCACTCTGTCAATGACTCAGAGTGCTGGCAGTGGTGCTCTGAATCATCAAGAAACACAGGGGGATCACAAGGGAGATCTTAAAGTTTCTGCACCTGATATTGGTGCAGACCACAACTCTGCCTCAACAAATTGAGGGGGCTGAGGGCTGAGCAGTAAGAGCTTTTTCTCAAACCTGCAGACTCAAGGAGAGCCCTTCACAGCCAGAGCCAAAGCTCCAGACTAAGAGAGAGGCCCACTGTGTTCCTGTCTGAGCCTAGGACCTAAGCAACCGCCTAATGGTTTATGCGACTTTGCCCTAAATGCATTAATCCCGCCCAATATTTCTGTAAGTCATAAACAAAATAATACAGAAACCAATATTCAACCTATTAGAAACAAGAAGGTTTCACAACAATATCTCGGTTTAGACCAAATTGGGATATTAGAAGGATCTGTAAAACATAAACAAAATCAAACACAAACCAAAATCAGCATTTATATCACATTTTTGTAAATCATGAAGAAATAAAAGAAAGATTACAGTTGTCTAAAATTATACTTTTGATTAATACAATTACAGTTTTTTTTCTATAGTTATGTGCTAGCTAAGTACCTTATATTTCAGTTAAATAACTCTGCTGTGAGGGGGTTGATAGTTGGATAATCATAATTTAAACTAAATATTCTTATTTAAATAACTCGGCTGTGAGGGGGTCGATGGTTGGATAATAATAAACTAAGCTAAATATTCTTTAATGACTTGAATAATGACTTAGAGATATTTGGTTTCTAGAGAGCAGAGGACAAACATATCTATTTTCTATCCTTGTGGGATCACTCCAGATGTTTTTAAACCAACACAGCTAAGATGTAACTCTTTATAACCAAAACCTTCATATTTTGTATAATAAGCAAAAAATAACTTCTGATAGGACTGGCAAGGTCACATATGTTAACTATGTTGTAACCATAGAAATATTCTGGTATACTTTAGCTTTGTAAGTAAATACTCAAATAAATTATTTTAAGTGTAACAACTACCCTCCAAAAGATGAGAACATCATTAATAAATCATATCCGTAAATTCATGTGCTTTGCATACTGATTTTCTCTACAGCGCAAACAGAATATTTTCCTACTTCCTGAAAAAAATAGTTATAAATAGTAGCTGGTCACTTAAAATATACACAGATGTCCTTGTTTAAAATAAAACTTAAAATTCAGTTATTATCCCAAGAAATAATTCTCCCAAAGAATGTAGAGAAAAATAGAGATACTGTGTAATATAGTCTTTGTACCTGCTTGTATCCTAGTATTAGTTCATTAGTAATTTATGAATACTACAAATTAAAATACATAGTATTTGCATATTTCTTTTTTACTCTATACTAGTAAAAATGTATTTATAGCAATGTTAATGCGTTTAGAATATAGGATAAGAAAGTGTAGATGATATTTAGGGTAAAAAAGGGGCGATGCCTGTGATCCATGGAAGTTGGACGTGCATCGAGTGAGCTCCCAGCCTGATGTTGATTATTAGCTGATTTTATCGATACCTAGCTCACAAAAGTTAAATGATTTAAAGTATACCTACCTCTGGAGTCTGCTGGGGGCACCCAGGAACACTTGTGCTGAGTACCAACTGCTCATTCCCCAGTGGCCCCAACGAGGCCTAGTGCAACAGCCAGGTGGGTGAAACAGCCGATCACCTGTTCTGCACATCACTGCACTTTCCTATAGCGCTCTTGCAGCCCTGTTTCCCCTCCCCTCCCCCACCCTCCCTCTGGACCGGTGGAAACTGAATGTTACAGATTAAAGATCTGGTTTTTCTGCATGGTCCCCAGCATCCACGGAGGCGACACTTTGAGTTCTTATGAAAAGTTGTTTCCATTTTTACAATTAGCATGCTGTGCATATACCAACACCCACGCACAGACGTTTAGGATTATGTAGTTTAGCTGTCACAAGTATTTTCATGAAAAATACTATTTTGCAAGAAAAGCATACACCACTGTGCTTGCTCCAATTTAAAACGTCATGGCTCGTTGACTTGCTTGTATTTTCATGTAAATTATACATGCTCTTACATATGGCATTATTCCTTGCTTTGCTCAATTATTTATGAAATTTGTCCCTTTCTACTCATTTAAAAAAAATATCCCCCAGTATAAATATGAAACCTACTATAATACATCCAAAGTTATATAGTTGATCTACACACCTGACTTCTTTCACTTTAATGACAACATGCCAAAATATAAAAGATGCAATAAAATCATTAAGACATACGATAACTAGTGCCTCTTCACCCTTTATATTTGCCCATGAATAATTGGTGTGCAGATTAGTATATATGGTTTCATGTGGAAATTCGCAAAAATTTTTGCAAAATTGATATATATATATTTATCTTACTCATTTCTCTTTCCATAAATGAAGAAGCCAATGATCCTTATGGACATCCTTATGTACTCCTCTGCTTCCACCCATGCTCAGAACTATTTTTATCCAGTGTTTAGTGAATAACCCCCTGAATGTTGCATGCGTGAAAGAGGCTGAGAGATTTACGCTGAGTGTGTCTGTGATGGCTGAATTTTGTTTGTGGAGGAGGAGGCTGAGCGATGAGTGTCTGAGTGTGGAGGAGAGTCTAAATGTGTGGCTGGATGTGGTGTCTGCGTATAACATATTCATTTTTTCCTTTCCTCTTGTTACCTGAAAAAGGTTGCTCTGCAGTGTGTAGAATTCCGAAGAAGGTGCGTAAGATTAAGTAATTAGGCCATGAAGAATCCTGGAGAGTATGCATTATACATACTGCAGGGTAACCATTTTCATGCGTTGTCATAAATATGACAACATGATATGTGTCCCTGTAAATATAGTGGATATGGTAACCCTAGCTATGAGGTACATTTCACTTTTACAGCTCCCTTGCCGTTTAGACTACATTATTTGGGGTAGTATGCCGTCCTGAAGCTCAGTGCGTGAATCAGGGCACTAGTTGATGTGCTCTGAGTCACTGAGAAGCCAGGACAGGGAGGCAGCTCTTAAAGTTATTTGCCCCAGATAGAGGTGAAGACAACAATGCTCCCTCAATGAAGTGAGCATGGGGATCTCCTTCATCGCCCTATTAGCTCTGGGAGGGCTGCTTTCATAGTCAGAGCTGGCACTTCAGGTCCAGACAAGGATCACTGGGACCCTGTCTGAGTCCAGATGTTAGGCAGTTGTCTGGTGATACTAAGTGAGATGTTTTAGTTACGTATTGTGGCAACTTAACTTACCTGATATGGTACTCTTAGCTAATTCTGGTAACTCCTAACTTTATCCCTTAAATTTATAACTGCTAAACCTGGATATTCTATTACCCGGAGATTAATTTGCCTATTAGATCCATTTCGCCACCAATAATGAGGCACATATGGCAGGGAAGGGTGCCAAGGTTGGAATTTGGTCTACAATTTGGTATACACACACACAACAATAAATGATGTCAGAAGATTACTATCATTAATTAGAATAACAGATGTGAGGTCCTTCATTTTAATAGTAGCCACGGCCAATCAGGTTGTTCACTAGTTCTTTGTGAGAAAAAGCATTCATTTCCTTTCCCTTACAAGCAGTTCACTCATTCATCTTCGGAAAGTACTTTCTCATATTAGATATAATTAACTTCAATTCCTGCTTTTTAAGCGGTAGCTGAAATCTTGATTATGTTACAGGAGGGTTTGAATTCAAAGAAAATGTCAGGTGATTGATCAATCCTGAGTGCGTGTTTTGAAAGTGGTTAGCCTGGGAATCCCCTGGATTGAGCCAACAAGGTTTTCAACTTCACTTTGCGTGGAATAGTGCCAACTGTTTTATTTCGTTTAGATCTGCTCTTTTGATCTTTTATGAAGCAACCAAACTGAGTTGCATACTCCTCAATCTACACAAAGTCACAAAACATCAAATTAAAACTTTATATAGACATATTAATAAATTATAAACATCACTATCCTACATACCAACCAAGCTTCCAAAAGTTTAGCACATTGGGAGGCCTACGCCAAGGTTCTGATACCTAGTCCCCCAACAACTCTCTTGCATCTATGCTAATGTAATCCCGACGTGCTGGAGATGCGGAGCCGAGTCAGGCACGATAAAACACATGTTTTGGGACTGCATGCTCGTGCTGCGATTCTGGGGACTGATTAGAAATATTATAAGGGATGTAAGCCTGTAATCATTTTCAACATATGTAGCCTATCAATGTGTCAATGTATCCTACATGTTATTCATATGCCATGGCTTATGTTAATCTGGCACTCATGATGTTCAGTAAGCCGCAACGAACAAACTGTCGCTTTGTACTGTATTGGATCCTTGTATAAACTTCAATAAACATCAAATATTGGGGGGAAAAAAATTTATTTTTAAAATTAAAATTAATATAAAAATTTCCATTAAATAGTTAAATATTTCTAGATACTTATACGGTACTTGTGCCGTAGCAGTAAGAGAGGGAGTCTACTGCTTTATAACAACTTAAATGTTTTGGGCCCAATGCCACTGCTCTCTAAAACTGTCTTTTACATTTTTATTATGTCCCCCAAATGCTTCTTCTATTTATGATCTTCCTTAATAAAATTTGCTGATGTCTGCAAACCCTGTGAACCACTGTTTTCTTATCTCCAGTTATCTTTGTGTACAAGTACAATTCAGTACATAGCGGAGAAAATATCCCAGCTTTGCAACCAAGTCTAACACCTGAACCCGTTATTACATCATCTTGGCACTGGTACTAATGAGTTGAAAGTCAGACTCACAAACAAAGTAATTATAGTTTAGTAAAACAGTCCATTTACTTAATCCTGCATTATAATATCACAGCATTTCAATAATCTGAAAACCCTGGTTGATATTGGTCTATTCACTTAATTGCAATATCCAGAGTGAATAGATCCGATTGTGATTTAAGAACTGTTTTACAAATTTATATATATATATATATATATATATATATATATATATATATGTGTGTGTGTGTGCATTCTTCCACCCAAACAGATTTGAAGAATGGCTAAGAAGGAGGCAACTACGTCAGCAATATTAGACAGTGAATGGCACAAATCAAGTGTTAAATTCTGCTGAACCTTTAAGAAAAGAACATTGCAATGCATCTCATTAATGAAACAAAGATGTATTGCACACTTCAGTTCAGTAGCAGGCAGTGTCCGGTATGTCAGATGACAACATAAGTCATTTTCTGCTGGACGTCAGGCTTTTTTATTGCTTTTTTTTATTAAAAAAAAATGGGTGGTGGAATATACTTGTTTGCTATAATACTGTTTTTAACACATTTAGCATCTCATTTTCAAGGTCAGGTAGTAATTTTCATTTAAAGGACTAAATTAAGACTAAACAAGAATTTTTCAAACCCACCTCATCGGAATGAGATCTAGTTTTGAGCCAAATCAAAAATAATCCAAAATGTCCTTGAACAGCCCCAACATACTACCCCAAATAATGTAGAATAAATGAGAAAACAATGATATTATATAATTAGACATGTGCACAGAGTAAATATTTGATTCACCCAAATCAATTTGTACAAAAAAAAAATTGTTCATGTAATCCAAAGTTTTTCCATGGGGAGGTTAGGCGCATACGATTTTCATTCAAGTAAATCATTCAGGTGAACAAAAGGGCACAAAAATGGTCCAATCGGTGTACTGCAAAATATATCCATAATGTAAGTACATTTTTAAAAGATGTGCCCCCCAGCACAAAGGTGGCCAAAAGGTAAATGCCCATCTGTCTGACAGCTACAATAATGCTTTGCCAGCTGGGGATCTACCATTTGCTCATCCTTGCAGGGTTGTAGTTGTGTATAGTGTGTGTGTGTTTGCATATAAGCATGTTTTGTGTGTGTGTATGTGAGGGTGTGTTTGGATGTACTTTTGCCATTGAAGTGCCGTGGTGTACTTGTGTGTAGTGTTTGTGTTTGAATGCAGGGGTGAGTTTGTTTGTAGTGTTGGCTTTTAAATGTAAGTATAATATTGTGTGCAGTGTTGGTGCTGAATGAACGGGTGCTTGTATATAATTTTGGTGTTTAAGATAGAGGTGTGTTTGTGTGTAGTTTTTGCATTTTATTGCAGGGATGTAGGCACATATACTAGCAAATACATATTTACACAGGTACACACTGATACGCACATATACACACACTGACAGACACACATGGATACATACACTGACACTAAGGGAGATATATGGAACAACAGAGGTAAGGAGTGTTGTGGGAGTCGATTATGATTGTTGAGTGTATCATTGAGACCATATTCTCACAGTTATAAATATTAACAGTAATTTGCTGAATTTTGGTGTGTGAGCTATGGAAACCATGACTTTTTTCCCTCTCTCTCACTTGTCACAAAAAAACTGTCAGTTCCACTATTGTGTTCGTGCTTTGAATCAAAACATTGAAATCAAGAAGTATTGTATATTGACAGGAAAACAAACCCATCAAGTGTGCACACTATGTTGTATTTTGTGACAAAGAAAAGGACTCCCACCCTCCGTGAACAATGAGAACAATTAAAGCAGGCAAAATATTGTGTGTTCAATGTCACCTTGATGTATGTTACATACATTACAGAGTATTACATACAACACTTAATAAACACAGATTTTATAGCCATATTTTAATGAAAAACTCATTTTGGAACACTCATCAAAATTTAAAGAAAAAAATGGTAGTACACTTAAAAACACACAATATAATAAGTGATCTTTTATGAAACAATCAAACTGAGCTACATACTCCACAATGTTAGAAAACATCAAATTAAAACTTCATACAGAAATATTGATAATAAATAATAAACATCTTAAACTATACACTGGGGAAATAATATATTTCAAAAGCATCACATTATGTTTTTTTATACATTTTCCTTCACATAATAAACATTTAATGACATTTCCATTAAATAGTTAAATATTTCCAGATACTTGTGTATCATTTAATGACTTATTTTAGAAGAAAACTATTGTTATATTGAGTTTCCAAGTTATATTTAGGGTACCAAATCCCTAGGCTATTGTGTTATTCCCCTTCTGGAATGAATTACTTGACTTGGCCTCTAAATGGCCTTGTGTCAGAGGGTCTTGAGTGCTTCGATGATGCCAAGAGCTATGCTGGCGGTAACATCGCTGCCAGAAGGGCCACCCAAGTCAGACAGGTATTAACTGAGAAGTCAGACAAACTATTGTCCAACACCTTAGTCATGCATGATGACTCCAAATGGGTCAAGCTTGGGCAAATGAAGGTCACAGCCCTGTCAGGCCATTCATCTAGGAGAAGGACACTCTGATATAAAACCTACAACCAGTGGACCTTGCTGTCACTGTCCCAGCTTGCTAGGTCATGACCACCTCCCCCCCCCCCCCCCCACCCCCGTCTCCCTCCTCACCTTCGAGCTCAGGCTCAAAGGTGATAGACTCAATGTCTTTAAAACCACTGCGAGAAAAATGTGAGATGGCAAACCAATTTGTAAAATTCTGTCAAAAACAGCCAAACTGTGACTAAAGCCAAGTTGGACATTTTTTCCAGACCAGCTGTTTTTGTTCACTTTTACAATTCAAATGTAATTTGTCTAGTGCATTCATCTGTATAGAATTTATGACCACAATTTAACCATGAAGTGCAGAAAGAGTTGACTTGCAAAAACCAGACAAAGAGGATGGAAATCCGTTTAAATTAACCACAGATTCAGCAACCATGGTATCTAAACTCAGACATTTACATAGAAACAAAAGAAATTAAGGCAGATGGGGTAGGTAATAGAATTGATTCAGTTCTTATATGAAAATACTTTGTCTTTAATTATGAAGGAATTAGCTGATGAGAAAATAAAATAACTTTGAATACTCAGAGATTATTATGCAGGCAAGGAATAATTAGCTTGTACACTGAGCGAACATCTCTTCAGAAGCCTGCAAATGATGATAGTGTGATGGACTAGATTAGCCCCTTAAAGACACAGCTACAGAAGCATAAGTCCAGCATGACAGAAAATTTCCGTCCTTAAACATGCAAACAACCATTAAATCAGAATTGCAGGAGATATGCTGAGTGACGGGTGGCTGATTGCAGTAAATTTGAAAGGTTTGGCCGAGTCATATAAATCACCTGCATCCATATTACACAGGATGATTGAAAAATAACCTTCGTAGAGTTCAGAACACAGTTGAGAAGTTTAGAAGATACTGTGCTAGCTCCAATGACAATAGAGTGTTGAAAGTGAGTAGTATGACTCCTAAATTTAAAATGAGAGACGACTTTAATGATGACTCTAATATTGTTTGTTACAATTGCAGACATAGGGGCAGAGCATGTTGAAACAGTCAAAGAGAAGTCCGGTCACTGTGGTGTAATTAGTGTAGTAGCCTGACACACAAAGATGCAAACTGTAGGCACAAGAGGAAAGACAATATTAAACAAGCGTCAGATAACGATGACAGCAAACATCCATATGTTTTTAGAATCAGCGATAACAAGCTAGTTGGGTTAATAGCCAAAAGGGTAACGGTCTAAACAGGGTCAACATCCTATGAAATTACTAACATCGAAAAGTTTAAAAGGTTAAGACATTTTTAATCCGGAGAAACACTTCATCAAGCTTGATTTACAGATTTACAGAAACCGTGTGTTAACAACCCTAAAGAAAATCATTGTATATACCTTCATACTCTCAAGACATCTTTTCTATAGAGGCAACAACAAATAATGTGGCGTCAGTCAACTTTAAACATGGTAGGAATTTATTTGAAAGGGCTTCAAGTTTATAATTTCGAAATATGATAGATTTTACTATTTGAATACTTTTGTTGAGAATTACAAAAACTGTATTAGTTGTTACGATAATCAAACCTGGCGTGAAATTCTAGGTCACTGTAATTACATTGACATTGTAAAGATACAGCACATTTTAAGACGAATGAAGATAAAGGGTGAAATTGATAGATCTCACCTAACTTTTCCAGAGTAGAGACAACGAGCCCAATGCCACAGCCACAGCAGCATTAGAACTGGTGCACACTGATTTAGCAGGTCCCAAAGAACCACAAGCTAGAGAAGGTTTCAAATACGCTATGACATTCACTGATTATTACTCAGGAGCAGTGTGTGTATGTTTTTTGAAAAATAAGAGTGATGCTAGCCGCTAAATCTTTTTTGCAGACACAGCCCCATATGGGACAAAGTATGGGAACAAAGATCTGACAATGTTCATAATTGACAGTTTTTTCTTGGTCACTACTAAACAAACAAGTTATAAGACATGAAACATCAGCATCTGTTCCCTTTTTTGGAAGACAGATAATAAATATAAATACCGACAGAGATCCACTTCTAATAGTTTGATCCTAAATAATATTATACCTATATGGAATAAACTAAGGACAGATTTGGACTTACAAGATAAACTTATTACTAGTCTTGATATTAGACATATGCAAAGTAATATGACAGATTTAAACATACAGAGTTGGATTAAACTGGGGATTAAAATAATTAATAATATTTTAGAGAATGGTAAAGTAAAAGATTTTAATTGTCTAGTAGAGGTTTATAAGTTGGAGAGTAAAGAGATATTTACTTACATGAGAGTAAAGGGTTATCTTAAAGAGCACTTACCCAAAGACTATTCTTGTACACAATTAATATTTGAACAAATATTTTTTTTAAAAAAAAGTACTATACTAAAATTGGTTTAAAAATGCTTTAATTTAATTGAAAAAGATCCGGAAAATATTATCTGTCTTGTAATAAATAAATGGGAAAAGGATCTCTGTAATAACATAAGCTGTGAAGAACGGAAAAAGGAGTTAAATCTGCTCACAAAGAACATACATTGCCTTAACCTAGTGGAACTCCAGTACAAAATTATGAATAGGTGGTATTTAACACCAAATAGGTTAGCTAAAATGTATATAGATGCTTGAGATAAATGTTGGCGCTGTGGGGCTCAAAAAGCAGGAATGATGCACACATGGTGGGAGTGTGGATCAATTCATTTGTATTGGATAATGATAGCATTAAAGATTAAAGCACTGACTAATATTAAGTTTGATATAAAGCCAGATATTTTTTTTGGTTGCAACTATATATAATCTAGAATTTTGGCCAATATGCTACATTGGTAATACATATATTGTCAGCAGCTAAAGTACTAGTGGCAGAAACTGGAAATCTATTGAAGTTCCAGTCTGGGAGGAAATTAAAGTACAAATGATTTATCAGATAAAAATGGAGATAGGTATAGTTAAGGAAACAAATAAGATGAAAGAATGGCTCGGTATGATACAGCAACTTTAAAGCTCGTATCAAATATATTTTGTAAAATAGGGGTGAAGTAACCCTGCTTACATTAATTTAAAGGTATATCATTGTCTAAACGAATTTAAAGGATATTAGAAATTTACCCGGTTCGCCTATCCTCATCGCTGGAAATATTGTTAGGTGTCTTTTGGTGTGTTATATTATGAATAGAAAAATAAATTGTTTTCTCCCTATATGAATCAGAATTAGACATTGTACTAATTCATACAATTAGAGATCCATGTTAGGGATGTTAATATAACCTGAATAATGTAATATTTTATGTGTTTATGTCCAATGTAATGTATCATGTTTTGTTTTTATAATAATACAAGTAAAATATTAAACATGAAAAAAAAAAAAAAAAAACCTCAGTATCTTACTCACATCATCAAGGTGGGACTGCTGAAAGAAACTGGAGAACAATAGTTGAAGAGAAATTATATCTGTTAATCAAAAGTAAATTATCAAAGGAATTATGGACATATGGACTAATTGCTACCCAGATCAAAAGAAATGTTCTCTCCACTTGCAAATATTGCATCAATGCAAATTTTAATGCAACTAGCAGCACAATATCACTTACTTCATCACAAAGTTATGAAATCAGATATTTACATGATACACTTGATTGTGAGTTATATGTTATGAAGTTGAATCACTTTGTTTATGAACCCTAGTCACACCTCCCTGCCTGTGAGTTGCACAGCCTTCCTAAACATTTCCTGTAAAGAGTCATCTAATGTTTACACTTCCTTTATTGCAAGTTCTGTTTAATTTAGATTGTCTTATCCCCTGCTATGTTAATAGCTTGCTAGACCATGCAAGAGCCTCCCGTATTTGATTAAAGTTCACAGAGAAAGAGATACAATTCTTTAACCTCCCTGGCGGTATGATTATGTCAGGAATTTTGTACCAAAAGCGGTACCATTTTTTTGCATTTGAATTACCCGCCCAGTTCCGCCCCCATGTCAGGCATGTCAATCAAATTACGTTAAAAGATTATTTAAATATACATGTAGAATTTTAATATATATGCATTTATAGGTATTTAAATTCTACGTGTATACTAATGTAATCTTTTATGTAATTATATGTATTTATCTATATATATATATATTTGCGCTTATTTGTATTATATATATATATATATATAGATATATATAGAATGTAATTCTAAGTGTATTTTGTTACCGATATATATATATATTAATAACAAAATACAGTTAGAATGAAATTACATATGCATATATAATTTATATTAAATTTTGTTTCAATATTTTATTTATTTATTTTATTATTTTATTAATTTATTATTTTAATTATACGTATTTATATATAATATATATATATGTACATCTATTATATATATAATATATATACATATTATATATATATATATATATATATATATATATATAAAAATATATTTAATTTGTTTTTACACTTGTCTTTTTTTTATTTTTTTTATACTTCCCACCAGCAGGGGGACTGTCTGATATTTCAAACAGTCCCCCTGCTGGCAGATCCACAGCCAGCTATAGAGGGCCATGTGATCGCTCTTTGAGAGCGATCACATGGCCCCCGGGGGCCTGATTTGCCGTGGGAGGGCTGCCTGGGCTGTGAGGCAGTCCTCCCGAAGCGGATCGCGGCGGAGGTAAGTAAATCTTATCTACCCCGAGCGTGACTCGGGGTTACCGCTTCTGGCAGCGAAAATTAACCCCGAGTCACGCTCGGGAATACCGCCAGGCAGGTTAAGGTCAATTACATCTGATTGAAAGTGAAACCAGTTGTTTTTTTCATGCAGACTGTGTCAGACAGAGTCAGGGGAGGTGTGACAAGGGCTGCATAAACAGAAACAAAGTGATTTAACTCCTAAATGGCAGTGAATTGAGCAGTGAAACCTGGGAAGCATGGTCTATACACTAAAACTGCTTCATTAAGCTAAAGTTGTTTAGGTGACTATAGTGTTCCTGTTCCTTTAAGGTTAAGTCCAAACAGAATCATGTTATTTTCCAGAAGAAGAAGACGTTATTTCAGCTCTCAACTTTAACCCTTCTACATTTCTGAACTAGTTCATAGGTACACCCCTACCTGCCAGTAACTTTCCACTGTCTGTTGCCTGTACACATATTGCTAACTCACGGTTGCAGGACTTCTTGCAGGTGTCTTCAATTATCTGAAACAGTCTACCTCCCCCATCAGACTTTCCCCTATTATTCAATCCTTTAGGAAGTCACTAAAAATGTGTCTCTTCAGGAGGGCATGTGTACTCCAAGGGTAGATGTCATTACTCACTCATTTAATTTATTGTGCCCATTCTTCACCTCATTCTCTTCTTCTACTTCTGCTACTTTTCGACCCTACCAATTGGTTGCTATCCCACCCTATTGTGTTTTTATACCCCCACCTCTTCTAGATTGTGAGCTCTTTCAAAGAAGGTCCTGGTTCACCTATTGTTCCTATCAAAATCTGTAAAAGTTTGTCTCATTTGTTGTTTAAATCCCCTTAATAATATTGTAAAGCAGTGCCGAATTTGTTGGCTCTAAATAGGTACCAGTAATAATATTTGTATGTTCTAAAACAAGTAGAAATTGGAATAAAATGCTACATGACCATTTTAGAAAACATTGGTTTGAGCAAAATTCAGCAGACCACTGCATATACATTTAATAGTATGAAGATGAAAAAGTGATACTAATAATATGGGTAGATGATCTCATTATCGGTGCTAACGATGAAACATTACTCAATGATTACTCAACGGTACAAAAGGAATGTTTATAACTAAATTTAAGACTTTGTAAGAATCAAACATTTCCTAGTTATCGACTTTGAACAAAGATGAATCGAAAGAGATAAATATGAAAGATTCTGGAGATGTTTGGTATGACAAATCAACACCATGTAAACAAAAACAAGATCAAAATGATCACAATGATAATGTAGATGAAAAAAAAAGTAACGAGAGATGATAGGTACTGTACACAAAGACATGTACAAGGCCAGACTCAAGCTGGAAAACGAGTAAACTATCACAATGCTTGTCAAAACCAACACAACAACGGGGGCGGGGTTTGACTGCCGACTTGAATGGCCACCTAATCTAAGAGCTCCCATTTAATCCACTTACAATCGAGTACTTGCCTTCAGCATCAAACCTCACAAACAATCCTACACAAGAATGTCGCAAGATGGCCGCCGGGCGAGCACACGCATCTTTCTCTCGTCGGCCTCGACCGCAGATGGCAAAACCCCAGAGAGCCAACAGGATGACACTAACCAAATACCGTCAAATCTTGCGGAGGTCCGCAGCTTCCTGGCCGGATAAATAAACCGAAGCTCCAAGGAGGTGAAGGCTGAAATACAAGCTCTTGGAGTCCGTACATCTGACCTGGAGACCAAGGTCAAGTGGATAGCACGGGCCCACAATGCAGTAGCTACACACTCAAGCACGATGGAACAACACGTGAATAATCTCGAGATGCTGGTGGAGGACTTGGCAAACAGATCCAGGAACAACAACCTTCGGGTCCACAGCCTACCAGAAAAACAAAACGAAGGCTCTCTGATAGCCATGATGGAGCACTACTTCAAACACCTCCTGCCTGACATCCCAGATGATAAATGGGTAATAGATAGAGCCCACATAGCACTACATTCCCAGAGAGCAGGAGGCTCAGTGCCCAGGGACATAATTATATGCTTTCCCTTCTACTCGATCAAAGAGGCAATCTTAAAATACAGCAGAGAGCATGAACTCAACTATAAAGATGCCACCATAACATTGTACCAAGACCTCTCACCAGCAACACTACAGAGACGACGAGAGTGGAAACCAATGGCTGACCTCTTAAGGAGACACAAAGTGCACTATACCTGGAGACACTTGTTCAAACTTATGACATTCAGGGTGGGAAGAGCCCACGCGCTGCTCCCGGGGATCGGCCCGGCACCCATCCTCCAGGGTCTAGGCATATACCCTGTCTTTGCGTTCCCTCAGCGGAGTCGCCCTGGGCTGACAGTCCTACCTAAGGACTGATGCGCGGCAGATGAGCATCCCGGATCTACTTGGGAACAGTAACAAGACAGGTGCCAGCTTATCGGCACAGATAAGTGACACTCTGACACGCGAACTGTCACCCCATTATAGTTACCCCTCGGAGGCACTCAGGGCCTAAGACATCTAGACACGAAAGGGGTTAATTAACAAGGCTTTCTCAGTGTTCTCTGTTTATATTTACGCAACACAATACAGTACATATTTTTCAAAAACGCTCTCACTCTGTAACATGTATGCAGGGCTAATCGAAGATCACATAAGGGGGGAGCTGGAAAGAGACCAAGAGGGAGCCCACAGAGGCATCCCCTGTTAGTGGCCTAAAAAGGGCTCAGCCCAACAGGGAACCAACTAGAAGGGACCGAGACCTCTATACACCCTCCCTGAGACCTAATGGCCCACCCGAGAGAGGGGAACCCAGATAGAAGTGCCAAAGGGATGGGGGGCAGTGGACCCACCAGCTCTGGGCCAGAGGCTGTGCCCTCGGGGGCCCTGGGGACAGGGGTCGGAAGCAAATGTCCCGGGCCAAAACGACCCTTCTATGTTGCCATGAATGAGTCGGCAACACCAATAGCAAACGATAGAGCTTCACATCACCGTACATTGTGGAGGGGTGCTGGGCACCTGTGGCCCCTGCCTCCCACCACAGCAGGTTGGCAAATGGCCTCAGGGCCTGGCCCACGGGAGAGGGGGCTGGGGCCTCGGGCGGCCAGTGTCGTACTCATATCTATGGAGATGGGGGGGAGGGACGGGGAGGGGAGGCGGGGGACATTGTGATCTGGGTGACTAACATATCCAAAATTCACCCAGAGCGGTCCAGGGGTTCGGGAGTTAGGTGGAGGGTGTAATTTGACCGACCGCACACGAGGTGGTATCCGAAAAGGGTTCCATGTGTTTTGGCACTGCGGTCGGTCTTCGTTCGGGAGGTAAAACACACATAAAATACTGCCATCCACGATTAACCTTGCATTCGTATGAATCCCCTTGTTCTGTACCTTGCTGATTAGCCTTCCCGTTCGAGAGTTACGGAGCCCTGGAGGGTAATCGAGTGTCCGATTTGAGTTCCAGACACTCGACGACCAAACACCGTTGAAATTTTTGTGCGTAAGATGGCCACTGCCACGTGTTCGTATACCGAACGGCGGCCACCCAGATACATCAATAAAGTACCGATTAACTTGCAGTTAGAGAAGTGTGAAAGCTTAATAAGGTGCACACTTCTCTCTGGGGTGGTCTATTGGTTCGGTAGTTTCCATTCGTATGGAGTACGGATGGAAACTACCGAACAAGCATACGAATTCTACATACAGGTTACCCATACAAATAGAAAACAACACACAAATTGCAATTTTACCACAGTCTTTTAGGACAGCCCTAGTACCATCCGCTACACATACAAAGAAAATTCCAAGTGATCCTAATGACCATCACAGAAGTAATAGACATTTCCATACACGTACGGGCTTAATAAAAGGCTGCGAATGGATCAGAAAGAGATAGGATTGGAACAATAAAACACCACCGATTGTTTCCAGCAACGATCACTTATGGTACTTAGTGATACCACTAAAAACAATCAAACAAACCACATTAAGTAATAAAGTAAAATATCTCAACCCTAGGCAGAATATATTGCACTCACAATGCAGAAATTATATTCAGGCCTGTCTCTTCACTAGGGGTAAATTCACTCGATAGTGAGTTTTTTTTATCCACAGCATATTCTTCTATATTAGATATAAAACAAGTTGGTAGATTAAGTCACCAGGAGATGAAGAAGTATGGCTGCAAGAAGAAGATGGTGACACCAAGGAGGGACAGATTAGGTAAGTATATCTCAATAACTGCTTGCCCTTTAACGTCATCACTCAAATGGACATTTCATCTTATGGAGTCTTTGCAAAAACTGCCTTTACAGAGACCCCAAAAATGACAGTGCCACTAATTTTAGAATTGTATGATCCTAACGGTTTCATGGGTAGGACACCGCTCTAGTATAATTACTATATTGAATGAAGAAAGTTGCATGCAGTATAAAGAGAACTTTAAAATATTGATGCACAAACAACAAATGAATCATTAATGAGTAAGTTGGTAAAACAATAAGACTATAATACAATATACAAACAGAGATAACATAGAAACTACTACCTTCCAGAATGTGGGTTAGCCATCACTGCACTCAGTTGTAATCAGAGAAGAAAACCTGAAACTGGCCCCAGCAATACAATGGTCGTATGTCAAATGGACCAGAAAACTGAAATGTTTTTATCATAGAACAAAGCACACAATTTATCAGCATCTCACTATAATGTAAAGGCAGTATGCTCATTGCTCACATACATGACATGAAGCATTAGTAGAAAATTGTTACAATGTTGTAAACTGTTATCTTGTACCTGTATTGGAGATAATATACTTCAATGTTAAAAATGTCAAGTCCTGGGGGGCGGAGCCAAGCAGGCAACCTGACTAGACGCACATTACACGAGCTCCTACCGTGATGGCCCAAACTCGACAGATAACCCGAGGAAAATCGCAGGGATGCCGCCACAAATCAGCCTATCAGCTAGAGGAGGCACCCCGGAACGTGCCGATACCAGACTCGGCACTAATCCTGACCGGGAACCGCGGCAAAAGAATGAGGCCTAGCGGAGGCATGGGGGAAGGACGGCCGCCTTCCCGCCTGATGCTGAACGCAACAAGCGAGTGCAAATCATGCACCCCCCCCCCCCCGTGGACCGGTGGGGGATATCCCGGTCCCCGCCGGACGGAGTGTCCCGAAACCAGCACCAAGCGACAGGCACAAAGACCTCCAGAAGACACGAGGTGACGGGAACACCTAAGATGGCGGTACACCATCATTCAACAACATCCGACAAGCACCGAAAGCACCCAGGTGCAATGCACACCAGGGAACAAGCAAGTGACTCCATTACTCTTATTTTTGACCGCTTCTGGGCCATGCTAGAAGCACGCTTATGGGCTGAAGTGCCATGCCGAACCTCCTATACCACGCCCAGAGCCGACGGCAGACGGGTGAGTGAGGGTCCGCTTCAGGGCAACACCACAACCCAAGCGTCCGACTCCCACGTTTTAAGCCCTCCCGGGCTGAGAGCAACAAGGGGCAAGCCCCCGAGGTGCCGGCCACACAAGCGGGGAACAGCCAAGCGTACTCCCAAGCGACCTGCCAAGATCCCTCGCACCATCCCGCAAGGGTCGAACCTGGACCACAATGGTCACCAGGCTCGTGGCCTACAAGCACCAGCCCTCATGCAACCCCGGGGCAGAAGGGGACTCCCGCCTCTGAAACGTCGCGGCTCCGCGCAGACGAAACAGCACTTAGGCATGCGACCCACATCAGAGAGACAACGGACGACCGGCACTCACAGGGCCCGCGGCAGTGGAGTCCACATCCCAGCTCACGCTACGAAAGAGAAGTCCCCAGCACACCATGTCGGTACAGGCAACTGCCAGCAAAGACCTAATCAGCAGGGGTGTCCAGATCTCTCCACACTGAATCTGACAGCAATGGCCCCGATCAAGGACCGACGCCTGACATGGACCAGCGACAGAGTGAGAGGTGACACTAGGTTGACAAATGCAAAGGACTACCTATTGAAACATAACAGTGGCATCGGATGACGGTTTGCAGATCCAACGCTACGGCCACTAGCCGTGCAGTGCAGGACTAAATGCCCAGTGCACCACCCATCCCCTTATAAATAATTTGATACACTCGTTCAATTTAGCTGTTTTAAAAATATATGTCTGTATCTCTTTACCTTTACTTTCACATTGCTGCTCTAACCACGTAATCAAGCTTTTCTTTTTCGCAATGTACTATTAAGCCAGAATGTATGCCTAAAATAGTTAACTCATGTATTTACTTGCAATGTTGAGACCCAGGGGTCACTTCACCTTCACCTTACCATGTATGTATCTGACTAAGCTTGCTTTAATTATTGATGGCAATCAGTATCAGTGCTTGCGATATGTACTCACTATAACGAAAATAGTTTTATTATCACTCATAAGCATATATCACTGTTCTTTCATGTTATAAAAAAAAAAAATAAAGGAAATGGTGGAAACGCAAAAAAAAAAAAAAATGTCAAGTCCTACCCTACTAGCCAGGCATAAAAATTACTCTTCACTGTAGGCCCGAAAGGATCGTGACACACTAACCTAGCCTGAACTGAATTTATACTCAGCAAAGCTAAATTTTCACTTCTGAAAATGTCAGACCTGATGTAATGGATAACATCTATACGGTACATTTTGTTTTGTCTATATAGAATGTTAAATTCGATGGAGTGAGATGTGGTAATCCACCCAGAGATTCAGTAACCCACCGAGGTTTGTAGTCTTTGAATTAATAAATATATTGTGCATTATCTAAAAAGAATGATATTACATTTTAATATATGGAGGTAGCAAATGTCATACCAAATCACCATTGACCATACCAAGTCAATGTTTAAAAGGACATAATAGTCACCAGAACCACTACAGCTCAATGTAGTAGATCCCGGGCAAATACCCTGTCCCCTCAACATCAGCGTTGTAAGTGCTGCATCTCAGAGTAAAAGCAGTGTTTACACTGTTGCCTAACTCCACCAGAGTGGAAGACACTGTGGACTTTCTTAGATGACGACCTATGTTCAGTGTTCCATGCTCTGCTGAATGCTCCTTATAGAGAGGCATTTATTCAATACATTTCTATGAAGATGATGATGATTGGTGCAGTGTCCAATGGGGAAGCATTGGATTGCCTGAAATCACCAGGATTGATGATCTTAATCCAAGGAGGTGGGACCAGCAGCACTGACACCAGCGGGTTTGGTGTGTCAATGCTTAACTCAGTGTAACACAACCTTAACTCTCCATATTTGATCCTATTCTCTGTTTTTTTATTTTATTTTTTTTATTCTTTATTTTTGTTGTGCGGGTGGGTACATGGTATCAACAGACGCCACAGCAGCGAAATGCAAGGTTTATACATTTTAGACAGTGGCATAGAGATTCGCACATTTTTTGTGTTTTTATCCAGCGTAACTAAACGATTGTATTGCCATAGTAAAAGTAAATAAAGAAAATGAAAACGAAAACAATTTGTGCTTGACCATGCTAGAGTAGCTGTACTAGTGTAGTTAGATCTATATGCTGAGTTACATGTTAGTTGAGTCATCATAGTGGTCGCTTATGTAGATGCTATGTGTTTGCACTTTTAGCTTATCCCAGCTATACTTGTTGAAGTGTAAATATTGGTTATTCGGTTACCAGCTATTCGGACAGGCATACTTATGAATACCCTACATTTACATAGAACATTGGCTTATCACAGTTGCAGAAAACATTTGTTTAGAACGTTTGCATATAATATTTGCATAGAACGTTTGCATATAATATTTGCGTATATCGGTTGCATAGGGCATTTGCATAAAATATTTGCATATAATAATTGCCATGGTGGTCTAACGTCGCTAGGGTAGGCTGTGTTACAGGCAATTAAATGAATTTAAGTACATTTAATTAAGGGTAGGCTGACAGTGGTTAACCAAACATAAATAGAAATTATAGATATAAAGACAACAGTTATTAGCATCTTGTTTAGTCCTTGTTTAGTCCTATAGTGTGTATAGGCTGCAAATGAGAAGAACGCTTTGCGGTATACCCAGCGTTGTCATTTAGAGACCGTGATGGAATAGAGGCATAGTCCGCATTTGACCTGCGTGGGATGTCTGAGACCGGGTATTTCACTTTAGCGAGAGTTCGTTACAGTCCAGGTCAGAAATATCTTTGGGGCAGCGTGGTGGGCCAATGCCCAGCGTTGGTAAGTCCCGTGCGGTAAGACAGCTAGTCCCGTCAGTGTGGCTATAGGGCCCGGTGTCTCCTTCTCGGGGGTCTGATCTGGCAGTGCCCCCCATGTTGTGGGTCCATGTGGCTTTGTGCATTGTGGCTTTGAATGGGGAGATGTGCTCCATGTTGCACTGGTCGCCGGGGTTCCGGTCAGGCGGGAGACGTGTGTGCGTCGCTTGGTTCACATTCCTGGCTTTATTTGTGTGTTGGTAGGGGCTGAAGGGTTTGGTGCCTTGCCCCGTTTCAGAGCCCAGCGATGTCTGTATTTTCGAGCAGCCATCTTGGAGGCTCATGGTACCTGATTGTAGTGGCTGCGCTTCGCTGCTGGACGTATTCACGAGGCCACCAGTAAGTGAGCTTGTCGATGGGTTGCTCCCCTGCTGTATAGTGCCTCTTTGAGGCTTGTGCAGAGCCAGTTGAAGTGTTCCATAGGGGACACGTGTGCCTTAGTATGGGTGCTCCGCTCTCCATGTGTATGCTGGTCGGCCATTTTGGCCAGTCTTTGTGGGTCTGTTACCCTGTTGTGCTCTGTTGCCAATCTGCTTTTTTTCCCCATCAGCTCTGTGTGTCCTGTGGGGACTGGGATATCCCCCGCCGGTCCATAGGTGGGGGGGGGGGGGGTAGGTTGCGGTGTGGTCACATGTAGGCTTTTGTGCCAAGGAGAGCTGCCGCCTCCCCTCTGCTGCATCCCTAGTAGGTCACATTTGGATCTCCGCGATCCCTGCTCGGATCGGTCTCGGGGTGGTGTCGGTGGGTTCGGTGGGGCACCCCCGGTGTGGGTGGTGCACCCTTGGGTGAGTGTTGGTTTGGCAGCCGTCGATTTGACCCCCGATTCCGCCCGCCGGTCCGGAGCTCGTGCCAGTTGCGACTGCACAGCTCGGCGGTCAGACTCCGCCCCCCCCCTCCCTTTTCTCTGTGTTTGATCACTAAAGTGTGAATTTTAAGAAATTCAAAGTGAATTAATAGTGAATTTTACATTTTAGGCCAAACTCGCAGATATGTTTTCAGTCTGGTTATTTTGACTTACAATTTCACGTTCACATTGAAATCCTGACAATTCAGTAAATATGTTATGTGTTAAGATTTAGACACAATTTACACAGTTTATCTGGCATTGTAAAACCTCCCTAAAGAGACTAATATTGGATTCTGATATACTGTATTACTTATGTCTAACCGGATGATGCTGTATTTGAAAGATTAGAATTACATTTTGAAAGAGTTTGGAATAAAAGCAGACATTGTGACTGTGTACAGTGTTTATTTGCGTTCAAGGAGGTTCTTTCAATAGGTCGCAGTATTACATTCCATATTTACTTTGGGTATTGTATTCTTGAGCTGAATTGTTCTAACAGGTTTGTGTTTGAGATTAATAAAAAAAAAAAAAAACGTAGACACATTTTTTATTGTTTCATGTCATGCTTTCTAGACATTGACATTAATCAATAAAAATTAGTTTCTCTTATACATTGGGCCATATAATGTTTGGCACAATGTATTTGCTCTCACATACCCCCTCACCCAACAACCTCAGCCTAACCCCCCTCAACTCTGGAGGGACCTTAATTCTCTTGATCTCCAGCAGTTGTCAGCTGACATTGATTCACGACTGCTGTCCATCCCTTCCCTCTCCTGTCCTTCACTGGCCATCTCCACATATAACTCTACTCTTACATCTGCCTTGAACGCTGCAGCGCCACTGCAAACAAGCACCTGGTGGAGGACCCGCCCCCAACCATGGCATACTAATTCAACACGCTACCTACAAAGATGCTCCCGTTGTGCTGAACACTCCTGGAGGAAGTCTCGCACCCAGTCAGACTTTCTCCATTATAGATTCATATTGTGTTCATACAGTGCAGCCCTTGCCCTTGCCAAACAGTCCTATTTTTCCTCTCTCATTACTTCATGCTCCCGCAACCCCAGGCGTCTCTTTGACACCTTTAATTCTCTTCTTTGCCCTGCTGTGGCCACCCCCCAAACTAACCTTACTGCTGATAACTTTGCATGTTACTTCACTGACAAGATTGAACAGCTAAGGAAATAATTCTCCCCTCCTTGCCTTTCTGTTTCTCAATCACACATAGATCATGCCTTTCCTACCCTTCAGACATTCTTCCCAGCTACTGACTAAGAGGTGGCTGCTCTTCTTTGCTCCTCTCGCCCCACCACTTGCCCACTCGATCCTGTCCCATCTAACCTTATCAGATCTCTCTCCACTTGTCTCGTGCCTTCTTTAACACACATCTTCAACTGCTCTCTCTCTTCTGGCATCATCCCTGCTGACCTTAAACATGCCACTGTAGTACCTATACTAAAAAAAACATCCCTCGACCCGTCCACCCCCTCTAACTACCGTCCCATATCCCTGCTCCCTTTTTTCTCAAAGCTTCTGGAAAGACTTGTCTTTACCCGTGTGTCTCATTTCCTCAATTCCAACTCTCTCTTTGACCCCCTTCAATCTGGCTTCCGCCCTCTCCACTCTACAGAGACTGCGTTTATCAAAGTTACTAACGACCTAATCGCAGCTAAATCCAAAGGCCACAACGCCATACTAATTCTTCTTGACCTCTCAGCGGCCTTTGACACCGTTGATCATGCTCTCCTTCTTCAAACTCTTCAATCACTTGGTCTCTGCCACTCTGTCCTCTCGTGGTTTTCCTCTTATCTCTCCCAACGCTCATTCAGTGTCTCTTTTTCTAATGATACCTCCTCCCCTCATCCTGTCTTGGTTGGGGTCCCCCAAGGCTCTGTCCTTGGTCCCCTTCTATTTTATCTTTATACTGCCTCTCTTGGCAAACCTATTACCTCTTTTGGATTCCACTACCACCTGTACGCTGATGACACCCAGCTATATCTCTCCTCCCCGGACCTCTCCCCTGCCGTCCTGCAACGTGTCACTGCTTGCCTTTCTTCCATCTCTGACTGGATGTCCTCCCGCTTTCTGAAACTCAATCTCTCTAAAACTGAGCTCCTTGTCTTTCCTCCTCCTAATACTGATCCTCCTCTTTCGCTCTCCCTTCATGTTTGTGCTACCCACATCAGTCTATCCTTGCAAGCGCGCTGTCTTGGCGTCATACTTGACTCTGGTCTCACCTTTGAGCCTCACATCCAGCATGTTGCCAAATCCTGTAGATTCCATCTTAAAAACATAGCCCGCATCTGCCCCTTTCCTGCACCAGATACTACCAAGGAGCTTGTCCATGCTCTAGTAATTTCCCGCATGGATTATTGTAACCCTCTCCTGATTGGTCTTCCCAAAAGCCGTACTGCACCCCTACAGTCCATAATGAATGCTGCTGCTAGACTGATTTTCCTCTCCGGTCATTTCTCTCACACCTCACCCCTCTGCCAGTCCTTACATTGGCTTCCTGTATGCTATAGGAGTCAATTCAAGGTACTAACTCACACCTATAAAGCACTGAACAACTCTAGCCCCTCTTATATCTCCTCACAGATCCATAGGTATGTCCCTTCTTGGTCTCTCCGCTCTGCCCATGACCACCTCTTGTCCGTTGTCCACACCCGTACGGCCAACTCACGCTTGCAAGACTTCTTGCGGGCGGCTCCCTTCCTATGGAATAGCCTGCCTACCGCCATCAGACTCTCCCCTAGTCTTGCATCTTTTAAGAAGTGCCTTAAAACCCATCTCTTTAGGAAAGCTTATGGCCTCCAAGACTAACCCCTATCTCACATACCTGTCTCTTGCCCTCTCCTAAAGGGCAGCCCACCATATTTGACTGCAAATTCCTGTCCTAATGTGTTTTACACCCCACCTCCTATAGAATGTAAGCTCGATTGAGCAGGGTACTCTTCAACCTATTGTTCCCGTAAGTTTATTTGTAATTGTCCTATTAATAGTTAAATCCCCTCTCATAATATTGTAAAGCGCTACGGAATCTGTTGGCGCTATATAAATGGCAAAAATAAATAAATAAATATAATAGAGTACTAAGACCTTTGAAATGTATAGCCTTTATAAGATATACAATATCCAGTTTCCCTCACCTTATGATGCTTAGAATATAGCCCAAGCAATTCCTTTCCTTTTCCAATACTCTTCCAGTGGAAGTTTGCTGTCTATTAATTGAACAGTTATTTAAAGGAACACATTTTTAATTAAAGGGACACTATAGTCACCAAGACCACTTCAGCTCAATGAATTGGACTGGGTGCCAGGTCCCTCAGGTTCTAACTAGAGGCGCATGTGCGACGCTCGATGCGAAATTCGCATCCAACGTGCAGAACGTCCATAGGAAAGCATTAAGAAATGCTTTCCTATAGACTGTTTGAATGCACACGTGGCACTTGCCGCGCATGCGCATTCCGCTCCACTCAGGAGCTGACATCGGTGGGGGAGGAGAGGTCACCGGCGCTGGATTAAGGTAAGCTGCTGAAGGGGTTTTAACCCCTTCAGCGCCAAGGGAGGGGGGCCCTGAGGGTGGGGGCACCCTTAGGGCACTAGAGTGTCAAGAAAACCGCTTTGTTTTCCTGACACTATAGTGATCCTTTAAGTGTTTTTGGCATATAGGTAATCTCTCTGCAACCTCACTGCTAATTTTGTGTATGTAACCCTAACCACACCTCCCTTGGCTGTGACTCACACAACCTCCTTACACACTTGCTGAAAAGAGAGATATAATTTTTTTACTTCCTTTGTTGCACAGTGTGTCTACTTTCAAATTTAATATCTCCTGTTCTGTTGATTGTCTGTTAGAGCATTCTGCAACCTCATGTTTGTGATTAAAATGTGAGTTAACAAACAGGAGAAATGTACTTCTAAACACACTGTGCTGTAAGATTTTTTTTGAAAATGAAAGCTTTTTTCTCATGGAGTATGTGTGAGTTACTGATTGCCTCACTGGTAAATGGCAGGTAGTTGAGCTGTGATACTGCATGGGGTATTAGCTATACACCAAAACTACTTCATTAAGCTGAGCTTAAATTGCTTAGCATACAGTATGCTGCCTTGCTCTCCTGATGGGTAATCCGGCTTTGCAATGAGTATTATTGACTCAGTGAAAGGGCCTACTTGATACTGTTTCATATTTTTCAGGTCCACTTCAAGTTGGAAACTTGGAAACTAATGGAGAAAATGATTTTAGCAGTTTCACTATGAATTTATTTGCAGAAGGTAAACTTTAATATTGTGTTAAGCCCACCACTACGGCACAATACCCCAATGTCGGTGGGTCATAACCTAACATTTTAGCATTAGAGGTTAACATACTAAATCCAGAAAATCCCCTCAATGTATGCTTTCCTGTGGTCACCTCCAAAAAAGCACCTATAATGGAAGGGCAGGGTGTTCAACTCAAAAGGAGTCTTGTCTGGGTTGCAAATATACACAGAAAAAAAGGGAATTGGGGGGGCACACCCAGAAAATGCATTTCTCAGTATTGGTGCTGCCGTAAAGACCAAAATACATACAAAATACAGATTAAGGAACAATTTTACAAGTAGCCTCGGAAAATGTAAAACTGTATTTTTTAATTTATGTGCTTTTCCCTCATCCGTATTTTGTATATATTTTTGTCCTGAAGCATTGCCATGTTAATAAGTAAGACTTCACATAGTATGTTTCCTGGATGAAGAGCCAGAAATAGGAATACAATTGAATAAAGTGCTGTAAATAGAGGTTATTTACCCTTTGAGGAAATATCCTATCTCCTGACCTAGCTGTTCAGATCGATAGTCCATGTTTACATATATAGTAATCAAATTCCTTTGAAGAAATATCGTATATCTTGACCTGGCTATTCAGATAGATACTTCAGCTCTATATGTAGTGAGTAATGAAACAGATACTATCTTTTTCTACATAAACATAATTAAATAGATAATGCCTTTTCCAAATATAATTTTGGAACCGATTATTTCACTTATGTTTACATATCACTTGTTTGTGGTTTATGCAATGGTATGTGTGCATGCTGTCATACAAACTACAAACAAGTGAATTAGGAGAGGGGAGAAAGGGGAAAGGGGCAAAAAGGTTTGTTTGCTTGTCCTTATCCAGTTAACTCAAAAATGTTTTAGAAGCAAGAAAATAAAAGTGTCTCTGTGTTTTCTGAACATTAATAATACTCATGCTAATTGTATTGGAATTTCATTGAAATTCTAACTCAATCAAAAATACCATAAAACAAAGTAGGTACTGCTTTGTCTTATGAGCAAGCCTAAGATTGACAAAAGTTGACAAAGGGTGGAGCTCTAATGTAAACCAGTTGCAAACAATGTGACAAAAGGTGATGCTCTAACGTAAACTTTTTGCAACAGTCATAAATAATGTCTGCATCGTCTAGGGCATCGTGAGATGTGATCTATGAAGACTCCAACGAACTCACAGGATCTTCCACAGACTTCAGTGTTGTATTGTCACTTATGTGCACGGATGATGATGCGCCACATGCCAACAAAGTTCTCCAGGTAGTATATGGCAAGTCCACGAGGGATAGCTTCAGGTAAGTAATCCTACGCTTCACTGGCCCTTCTGTCACCTTGAGGGGTCCTTGAAAAAAAACATGGGTAGATCTGTTTTAAGTGAAATTGTAAATGGGGGTGTCCTCCCTTCTTTGTAGTGTTACTAATAAACTTAATTATAAAGGTAATGCCCTAATTTGGAAGGAATTCAAGAGCACTACCTTGACACAATGTATTTCTACTCTGAATTCTGTCTTATCGTTGTTTTGTTTTTGTTAAAATATAGATCTCTTGCAACTTTATAGAAGAGGGTATCTGTTCTATATGAACTTCTCCTGACTGCAATGAAATGTACATCCCCTGGTTTCGTCCAGATGGAATATGGTGCTGGGTAGATCCTTCACAGTTCAGTCATGGTCCAAAACATATGACTTGGCTCATCAGAGCTCAATTAGTATGCAAACTTAACAGATGAGCTTTACATTACACTCACAATATTACAGACTTATGTGGTATCTGCACAGATAGAGAGATATCTGCACAGAGAGAGAGAAGAGCCCAGAGAAAAATAGTATGGAGTTGGCTGGAAGGGGTTTGAGACATTCTTTTACATATGCTGGAGGTGACTGCAGATTGTTTCTTTTTTAATGATCGTTCACATGCATTCCATCTGGTACCCATTCTGTTATACAGGATGTGGCGAAACCGACCTCGCCACATGTCCTTGGAGGGGGCTGCTTGCCCGCCTCTTGCCTTTGGACTATGGACCAGACTTTATGTGAATGTGTTAACCCAGATAGCTATGCCATGGAGCCAATTCGTGTAGTTAAAGACTTCGGCTCCATGGCAATTGAACTGTGTGAATAGGATCTGCGCGCTATTCGGTAGTTTTGTGCGCTCAGATCCCAGCTATCTGGGGATATGTGAAATGTCTGTGTGTTATGTGTAAAAGAGGACTTTATGTATTTTAAAGTGTGTTATGTCTTTTTGCAACCATGTGCTCAATGGAGTCTGCCTCTAGCCCTGGATAATTGGATTACTTTCCCCTTTGTCTCCAGGATAGAGGCCTCTGTAAAACCTGTTTGAGCCAGATTGAAATGCTGCCAGTCAGGGGAACAAAAGATACTTTTGAACCCCTGGTCTGATTCATGCCAATTTCGAATATGTTGTTCCCCTGAATGGATTGATTATAAAAATTTAAGTTTTATTCATGTACTATGTAAAATCATAAAGTTATAAAAATGTATAAAAATGTGTAAGTTTTAGCTTGGAGATAATTGAGTAGATATAGTAGGAAACTCAATTATCTCCCAAGCAGAGGGGAGGGAAACTGTGGGCTGTACTATTATGTTATTGGTTGTTTTATACCTCCCCCTGGGTGTGTTCTGTTTGTACCGGACTGTAATAAAAACCAGGCTGGGATTGTGTCAGGGTACCTGAGGCCTCTACCTCTAAGGGAGGTAGAGACTTGGTGGTGTATCCGTCCAGGCGAGCTGTTTCCTCCGTTCCTCGCGGTTCATCCAGTCACTTAAACACCGGCCGCGAGGAATCCACGTCCTTTTCTAGCAGGACGCTCAATACGTGACGTCATGACGCTATCACGAGCAATCTGTCACTCAAGTGTCCGATATCCAATCGGTACTTGTCAGAGGCGTGATTTCCATCCAGAGCCAGGGTATTTAAGCTTACTCCTTACTTCAGCTCATTGCCCTGTCGTGGTTCTAGCTTGTCTAGTCACTCAGTGCTCTGGTATTCTAGTTTGCTCTATTGGTTTTGACTCGGCTCGTTGTACTACCCTGCTTCTCTGTTATCCCTTGACCCGGCTTGTCTCTCGCTTATCTGTCTTCTCGTTCCCTCGACCTCGGCTTGTCTCTGACTATTCTTTACTCTCGGTACGTTAGTCCGGCCATTCTAAGGCCCGGTATACGTACCTTTCCACTCTTTGTACTCTGCGTGTTGGATCCCTGTCCCGATCCTGACATTACGACAGGGCCAATGGATCCTGCAGGTACAAACAGTCAGCTTGGTTCTTCGGATCCCAGGTTTGACGCCATGGAACATAGGATGGATCAGATGGCTTTGGCACTACAGGCACTTTTGTCTCGTGCTAGTAATCCACCTGAGGAGACACGTACTCCTTCTATCTCTCCTGCAGTCTCAGGTCTAGAGGTAGCCACTGTAGGTGCTTCTTCCCGTATTACCCCACCAGTACGTTATGGCGGGTCACCGGAGAAGTGTCGTGGCTTTCTAAACCAGATTAGCATCCATTTCGAATTACAACCCCGCTCTTATCCTACAGATAGAGCAAAGGTTGGATTTATTATTACTCTGCTCATTGAAAAAGCTTTGAGATGGGCCAATCCTTTATGGGAGAATGATAATCCACTAGTCTATAATTATAATGCCTTTGTAGCTGCGTTTAGAAGAACTTTTGACCCTCCTGGCAGAAAGGTCAATGCAGCTAGATTAATGTTGCGCCTTAAACAGGACAATCGAACACTTGTGGATTATGCACTAGAGTTCAGATCCTTGGCGGCAGAAGTTAAGTGGAACGAACAGGCTTATATAGATGTGTTTCTGAATGGGTTATCAGATGTAATTCTTGACGAGGTCGCTACTAGAGAACTCCCTGAAAATTTGGAGGATTTAATTTCTTTTATATCTCGTATTGATGAACGCTTAAGAGAGAGGCAGAACACTCGAGATAGGACCCGTAGACCCTCCTTTAAACTAGCGCCTACCTTTCAAATCTCTGAGTTCGAAGACTTACGTATTCCTGAACCTATGCAGATAGGCAGTACTCATCTCACTGAAAGGGAGAGACAGTACAGGAGAAGGGAGGGTTTATGTATGTATTGTGGAGTCAGGGGTCATTTACGCCTAAATTGTCCCAATCGTTCGGGAAACGCTCGCACCTAAGTTCCTCTAGAGGACAGGCCTTGGGTGTTTCTACTTTGTCCTCTATTCACAACTACAAGGAGCTCAGGCTTGTGTTACCCGTTTCTTTAAAGTGGGAGAAGGGAGTAGTTAAGACTATGGCACTAATCGATTCTGGAGCTGCTGAGAGCTTTATAGATCAGGGTTTTGCTGCCAAGCATGCTATTCCATCCCAGTTAAAAGAGACACCTCTGGCTGTCGAGGCCATCGATGGTAGACCGTTACTTGAGCCTGTTATTTTCCATGAGACCATACCGATTAACTTGACTGTTGGCATCCTGCATAAAGAGGATATATCCTTAATGCTCATTTCTTCTCCGTCTATTCCCATAGTCCTGGGGTACTCCTGGCTGAGGAGACACAACCCTATTATTAATTGGGAATCAGGGGAGATAGTTTCGTGGGGAGAGAATTGTCAAGAAAAATGCTTGCGGAAGGTCTTACCTCTTGGATTAACTAATACATCGAATACCTCTGACAATCCTACAGAGACACAAATTCCGCCTCAGTATCTAGATTTAAAGGCAGTATTTGACAAAAAGAAAGCCGATACCTTACCCCCACACAGGTCCTTTGATTGCAAAATTAACCTACTCCCTGGTACCATGCCTCCCAGAGGTCATGTATACCCATTATCTATAAAGGAGAACTCAGTCCTAGAGGAATATATTCACGAGAATTTAGACAAGGGATTCATCAGGAGGTCCTCCTCCCCTGCCGGGGCTGGATTTTTTTTTGTTAAAAAGAAAGATGGTTCTTTGAGACCTTGTATTGATTATCGAGGCTTGAATAAGATAACCATTAAAAATGCCTACCCGATTCCCTTGATCACCGAACTCTTCGATCGTTTGAAGGGCTCTACAATTTTCACCAAGTTAGACCTCAGAGGGGCATATAACTTGGTGAGAATCCAGCAGGGACATGAGTGGATGACGGCATTCAATACTCGATATGGTCACTATGAATATACTGTTATGCCTTTTGGGTTATGCAATGCGCCAGCGGTATTCCAAGATCTGATAAACGAGGTTCTTAGGGAATTTCAGCAAGAGTGCGTCATTGTATACCTAGATGATATACTCATTCATTCTAGTGAGATTGAGATTCATCACAAGCAAGTCAGGAGGGTTTTGCACAAGCTTCTCCAGCATGGCTTGTACTGCAAGTTGGAGAAATGTAGCTTTGATCAAACCCAGGTAACCTTTCTCGGCTATGTGATCTCTGGGGAGGGATTTAAGATGGATCCGGATAAGCTCCAATCCATTCTAGAGTGGCCTTTACCCACAGGTCTTAAAGCCATACAGAGATTTATTGGTTTTTCCAATTATTATAGGCGCTTTATTAAGGGCTATTCTTCCATTATTGCACCTATCACTAACATGACCAAACAGGGGGCTGATACTAAGAATTGGACTACTGAAGCTCTCCTTGCGTTCAAGACTCTCAAGGAGCTTTTCGCTTCCGCTCCAATTTTAGTTCACCCTGACACTTCTCTGCCTTTTTTGCTCGAGGTAGACGCATCAGAGACTGGTTTAGGTGCTGTTCTATCTCAAAGGTTGGGTGTTGATAAACCATTACATCCATGTGGATTTTTCTCTAAAAAATTGACCGGTACTGAAAGCAGGTATGACATTGGTGACAGAGAATTACTAGCGGTTATCAAGGCTTTGAAAGAATGGAGACATTTATTGGAAGGTACATTACATCCTGTTACCATTCTGACAGACCACAAAAACTTGTCCTATATCGGAGAGGCCAAGCGTCTGTCCTCCAGGCAGGCTCGTTGGTCGTTGTTTCTTACCCATTTCAATTACGTTCTGACTTACAGACCTGGGTCAAAGAATTCTAAAGCCGATGCGCTATCTCGCCAATATGAACCCTCTGCTTCAGTTGAACCACTTTTGTCTTCCATTGTACCCAAATGCAATATTATTGCTAATACCAGTCTCAAAATTCATTCTCCGCTACTTGACCAGATCTTGAAGTCACAACATCTAGCTCCCGGAAACACTCCTGAGGGAAGAAACTTTGTTCCTCCTGAACTTCAACTGGAGCTCTTACAATGTTTTCATGAAAGTAAAATAGCTGGTCATCCTGGTATTCGCAAGACATACTCTCTGATATCCAAGGATTTCTGGTGGCCTTCACTTCGAAAAGATATTGAGGAGTTCGTCGCAGCTTGTGAGACTTGTGCCAAGACTAAACTACCTCATGCATCCCCATGTGGCCTGTTACACCCCTTGGACATTCCTGAGAAACCTTGGTCCTGTTTGTCCATAGACTTTATCGTTGATTTGCCTGCTTCCAAAAGACAGACTGTTATTCTCACGGTGGTGGATAGATTTACTAAGATGGCCCATTTCGTGCCATTACCTAAACTTCCGACTTCTCCTGAATTGGCGGAGATTTTTGCGAGAGAAGTTTTTCGCCTACATGGGATTCCTTCAGAGATTGTTTCTGATAGAGGTTCTCAATTTGTCTCACGTTTCTGGAGATCCTTTTGTTCTCAAATGGGCATCAAATTGAACTTCTCCTCTGCCTATCACCCTCAGTCTAACGGAGCTGCTGAACGTACTAATCAAAAGATCGAACAGTATCTGCGTTGCTTTGTTTCCGAACACCAGGACGATTGGGTCGGTCTGATTCCTTGGGCGGAGTTCGCACACAATAACCTTGTTTGCGATTCAACTCGCTCTAGCCCTTTCTTCATGAACTATGGCTTTCATCCTTCGATTTTTCCTTCGGTTTCCTCTTCTCAGGGGATACCGTCGGTTGATGATCATGTCGCCAACCTGAAGAAATTATGGGATCAGACTCGGCAAATTCTATTACATAGTTCCTCGCTGTTCAAGAAACACGCTGACAAACATAGAAGAGCGGCTCCTGTTTTTGTTCCTGGGGATAGGGTATGGTTGAGTACTAAGAATATTCGCCTAAAAGTTCCATCCATGAAATTTGCTCCTCGCTACATAGGCCCTTACAGGGTTCTCACTCGTATCAATCCGGTTGCGTATCGCCTTGCTCTGCCACCTGCCTTACGCATTCCTAACTCTTTTCATGTCTCCTTGTTGAAACCCCTCATTTGCAACAAATTCTCCTCTAAGGTCCCCTCGCCTCGTCCTGTTCAGGTGGAGGGTCGGGAGGAGTACGAGGTCAGCTCCATCATTGACTCCAGAATTTCAAGGGGAAAATTGCAATATCTGGTCAACTGGAGGGGATATGGTCCTGAGGAGAGGAGTTGGGTACCTCAGGAGGACGTCCATGCTTCTCGCCTTCGCAGAGCATTTCACCTCCGCTTCCCATCTCGCCCCGGTTCATTCCGCCCGGTGGGCGTATCTGAGAGGGGGGGTACTGTCAGGGTACCTGAGGCCTCTACCTCTAAGGGAGGTAGAGACTTGGTGGTGTATCCGTCCAGGCGAGCTGTTTCCTCCGTTCCTCGCGGTTCATCCAGTCACTTAAACACCGGCCGCGAGGAATCCACGTCCTTTTCTAGCAGGACGCTCAATACGTGACGTCATGACGCTATCACGAGCAATCTGTCACTCAAGTGTCCGATATCCAATCGGTACTTGTCAGAGGCGTGATTTCCATCCAGAGCCAGGGTATTTAAGCTTACTCCTTACTTCAGCTCATTGCCCTGTCGTGGTTCTAGCTTGTCTAGTCACTCAGTGCTCTGGTATTCTAGTTTGCTCTATTGGTTTTGACTCGGCTCGTTGTACTACCCTGCTTCTCTGTTATCCCTTGACCCGGCTTGTCTCTCGCTTATCTGTCTTCTCGTTCCCTCGACCTCGGCTTGTCTCTGACTATTCTTTACTCTCGGTACGTTAGTCCGGCCATTCTAAGGCCCGGTATACGTACCTTTCCACTCTTTGTACTCTGCGTGTTGGATCCCTGTCCCGATCCTGACAGATTGCCAGCCTCAGTTCCTGCTTAACCCTCAAAGTGAAGTGTCGTCTCATTATTGGGGGAGGATTTATTGTATGCTGTTCCAGTTTGACTGCTAGGAGAGTAAACCTATTCGTATGGTTTCCTATTCAACTGTCTACAGCATTCATATGCTTGAGAGGATTTATACACTTCTCTGATTCGGTGGTTGTGGTGTCTGCTGCAGTGCTTGAAGTCCTCAGGAAACGCTAGGAGCATCCTTTAACGGAGGTACCCAGTCGGGGTGCCAGGTGATCCGTTACACAGGATTTTATTTATTTATTTATTTATTTGTATTCTTTATTTTATTCTTTATTTTAGCCACAGAATGACATGATGTATACATAGCAAAATGCTGTAAGTTAGTGGTAGAGATGTGGCATTTATATAAAGGGTGACAGTGCCAGTGTTTACAATAGATGTGTGAGAGTAAGATGGGCCATAACTAGAAATCAGAGCTTATTGGTGGAACATGTGTGTGTTCTTGTCTAGCAGGTTCAGGTGTGTACCTTACACATTCCAAGCCTAATTAACCCATAGGCAAAAAGGGGGGGGGGAGGTGGGGACAATGGAGAAAATAGCTATTCGGTGTGAGAAGGGTTTAGGTAATTATCTTGCTCTTCGTATGAGTAAGGATGTGGGCTTTCACCCACTGAGGAGAAGAGGCTCCCTAATTACATGAGTACCGAACTGGGCCTGTTTGAGGCCAGGTTGTGGCTGTGACATGAGGGCCCAATGTGGCCGACTTGGGCACAAATTCCGCCGAAGTCCCTGGGTTCCATCTGTGGGTCGGTTGAGGCGCTGCACTCAGGGCGTCGATGCTGAGAAATTTTTGGGGGATTCCCAAGCACTGCAGGATCGTTGCGGTTTCCTGGAGGTCTCGAATTATGTGGGTTGAATCCCCATGTAGAATTGACAGTGATCGAGAGGGGCACCAGTGGTAGCGTATTTTGTGCTGTTGTAGAAGTTAGGTGATTGGTCGTAGTTCTTGGCGCTATGCCAGAGTGCTGCCGCATAGGTCTGCATAGAATGTCAGTGACATGTCTTCGAAAGTGTAACGTGACTTGCCCCTTAGAGCATTCAGGACTGCTGCCTTGTCTTTTCTGTTTTGGAATTGGATTATCAGGTTCCTTGGTGTTGTAGGTGGCGCTTTTGCCAGTTTGGGCACCTGGAATATGCCTTCGGTCACTGTTGCTTTGGCCTGTCTGGGCATCAGTAAGACTGTCAGAAACTGTCTCACCACATGTGGGAGCTCTACTTCAGGTATATTTTCAGGGATCCCCCTGACTTTTAGATTATTCCGGTGGCGGGAGTCGTCTTGTGCAGCAAAGTGGCATTCATATGAATAATTTTGCTCTTGCAAGTCGCGGACCTCTTGTTGAAGAGTTGTGATCTGCTGTGTGCAGGAGTGCGAGTTAGTTTCCAGTGCTCCGATTTGACCTGTCAGGCCCTGCAGGTCCTGGCGTAGTGTGGCCATGTCTGCCTGATGTTTTTTTTGCAGATCTGCCAGTAGCTCTTTCAATATTAGTAGTATAGTAGTCACCGGAGCGGAGTCTGGCTTCGTTAGAGGGGTCGGCAGTGGAAGTGCCTGAGCAGGTATGTAGCCCTCACTTATTCCACAGGAGAAATCGTCTGAGAGGTCTGAGCAGGCCTCAGTGATGGACGCCATTTTGGGCCTGTGAGCGCCATGAGCCTGCCTTCACAAATCCCCAATATTCATGCCCACTGAGGTGCATCCTGTCGTATTTTTTTCATTTTTTTCCCCACGGAGCTTAAGCACACTGGGGAGTTCTTCAGAACACAATAAGGCTAGTCTGGATGTCGCAATTGGGTAATTATAACCCTTGTGGTCTGATGCTCCACAAACATGCGACCATCTGCTTTGGCTGTCAAACTCTGCCCCCTCCCAGGATTTTTTCTTTTTATGGATTGATTCTGCTACTTCCATTCTGTTGTTTGTTTGATATTATTATATTTACTTTTTCACTAAATACAGACTGTCAAACATTTTATTTTTCCTATGAATAATCTACAATATGCAATAATCTACATCTAAAATGAAAATTCAAATAAACAGTATTGATTTATTTTTTTCACAAATGAAAATAGAATTGTATATTAAGACAATAAAATTCAAGGAAATGTAAAACAATAAATAGAATCAGCTTTGGGAGGTATATAAAAATAAACTTTAATTGAGATATAAACATTCATAGGAAAATAAAGTCTATACATTTATGGATGGCTAAAAAAAACCACACATCACAGTAAAGAAGCAATGGTCCAATCAGCATTTTTCATATATTTTAACGTGTTGTGCATTGGAATCTCCCCCTTTGTTACTATTATTTAAAATAATTAATTGAATCCTACTGGATAATGTTTTTTATATGAATAAGAAGTCTGTAGCAGGACAGAGAATTGGGTGTTATAAATAGAACAGCCTCTGACGTTGATAAAGGTCATGGTAGGTTTAGAAGTCACTTCATGGCACTTGATATATCTAAACGTAATACAAGGACACAATGTCCACGAGTCATGTAGCAGTAGATACAAAATATGAACAAAATAATGTTGATACAATAATACTGAGCATACAGAGCCATTTGTGTCTATACTGGATGTTTTGGCACTAAGTCATAGAACAAATATGGCACTAAGTCATAGAACAAAAATTTTAGGACATATACAAACAAGTTGAGTTTTATAAAGCTGGATAAGAAAGGTGGTATCTTAAGATGACAACCTTCTAAGAACACCGACACCAGCATAGGCTGCTTTTAAACAGGGTTAGCAGAAGTTTTATTTATTTTTGAAAACACTTGTCAACCAATACATAGAAATGTTTAGCACTGAAAAACATAAAATAAAATCCATTCAATGCATTATGTGGAAGGTTAGTGTGAAATTCCCCATACACTTTCCACCTAACCAGATAACATTTTCTAAATCTAGCAAAAACAACTAATTTTCTTAAAGAAGAATTTTCAGGATTTAGTGTTCAAAAATAAATATATATGTATTATAGCTTCTGTGTGCATAGTTTAAACCATATTAATTTACTAATCTTTCCAGTGCTTGTCCTGACTTATATGTTTACTCCATTATAGTGACAGCTCTCCTACAAGACCATAGACAATTTCAACAGCTGAATCTAACCCAGAAAGCATTTTCAAAATGCTCAGTATCTGCATGTGATGCTAGGATTAATGAATGCACACTATAACCAACACAAGTCAGATAAGTTATGATTCAGATCAAAAGATGATATTCCCTATGAAGCGATGGTAAACCAGGAGATTACAGGGACACTGTAGGCACCCAGACCACTTCAGCCCATTGAAGGGGTCTGGGTGCCAACTCCCATCACCCTTAATCTGGCAAGTGTAATTATTGCAGTTTTTATAAACTGCAATAGTTAGCTTGCAGGGTTGAGTCCTCCTCTAGTGGCTGTCTACCTGACAGCCACTAGAGGGACTTCCGGGTTCTTAGAGGACTTTTGGTCATCTAGACAACGCTGAACGTTCTCACACTATGCATGAGGACCTCCAGCAGCGCCGGAATCCCCATAGAAATGAGCGTCTGTCAGTCAAAGTGCAGCCTTGACGGGAAGAGGTGGGCAAAAATTAAAATTAGGGGGAGCTGTCGGAGCACCGTCCTGCCTAGGGCAGCACAAATCCTTAATACACCACTGAGTGCCAGGAAAACTGGTTTGTTTTCCTGGCACTGGAGAATCCCTTTAAAGGACCACCATAGGCACCCAGACCATTTCAGCTCAATGAAGTGGTCTGGGTGCCAGGTCCCTCTAGTTTGAACCCTGCAGTTGAAAACATAGCAGTTTCAGAGAGACTGCTATGTTTACACTGCAGGTTTAATCCAGCCTCTAGTGGCTGTCTCCCTGACAGCCACTAGAGGCGCTTCCGCGATTTACACTGAGGCGCTTCCGCGATTTACACTGAGTAAACCGACGCTATGACTCTTGATTGATTCTACCCTTTATTTCATTTTATTTTGCTTAACTTGGGCGGCTATGACGCTATTCATGCGTCTTATTATTTAACATGGAGGGATTTTGTTAGGCTGCCTCGAAGCAGCAGTCAGTTGGGGCTTCTCTAGACAGTTAGTTTAGGCCTGTACCAGGTCCTGGTTCTGGAGGTGTATTCTCCTTACTATTTACACATACTTCTATTTTGACTTTAGTTTTCTACTCTAAAGTGATTTTTCTATCCTCATTTGCAGGGTCTCTTTATTACTATTACTACTTATTACTATTTTGTATTTTGAGGTCTGTTACACCATAGGCTACCTTTTTTCTTGCCTGTTTAGACTTACCAGGACCCAGTGTACCTATTTATCCCTTATCTTTCTTACAACTGTCTCCTTTTTCTATTTACCTATGGTACCATAACAACTGCTAGACACTCATTATCCTACCCATATTTTTCTTTTTGAGATGTTACTATTTGGTTACCTCCATACTAATGCTGTCTCTTTAAGGGCTCAGTGACTTTTTTCAAGTCGTATACTTTATATTATATACCTTACATTAGCACTTGCTCCTACCTTGTACCAAGTTCAAGGTAACCCGTAGGTCTCGGCCAAGTTTTTTATTGGGTGTTGGTTTTCACTTTTTTTACACAATATTTGGTGTATATATTTCCCTATTATATTTATAATAAAGGTTCATTTACCCTATTTATGTTACGTTTACTTTAGGAGGTATAGCTCAGTGGATTGGAGTTCCCACTTGCTTTTTGCTAGTGGATCCTCTACTCTACTTTCTCTTTCTCTGATTATTATATTTGGGGTCAAGCCCCTTATACCTGCTGTAACCCCTTCTTTGGGTATTGGCGGTGGTTTTTTCCACTACCTATTCCCTTTCTTTTTCTAATTGTTGTGATACGTTTTACTGTTTTAAAATGGGGGCAGTGTGTGTGGGAGGGGTGAATGTGTGCGTGAGGGGTGCAATGTGTGTGAGTGGGGCAGATTGCCCCATTGCAACCCCCCTAATCTGCCACTGCTCTGCATTAACCTTTAAGCTCCTACAGGAATATGTCATCTCCCAGGGCAATAGGGCTCTCAAAACCTCCTATATTTGTTTGTCAAATTTTGTTTCCAACAAATTTACCCACCTTGAGGGCTGTTGAGTTTGTGGGCACTTTATTATTAAACTATAATAATAACAACAATAATAAATCCTTAGGTGTTGAAAGTTATACAAAGCCTTATTTATTGGAGCCAGGAGACTTTCCCAGTAGGAGGGAGTCCATCAACTCTCTTTAATTGCATGTTTTGCATGTAACGTTCAGTGCCACAAGGCAGAGCAGTCCACTGCTCACTGCTGAGGAACCAAAATGGTTAATCCTACTGGTGACACTCGGCATTCATAGTGTGACCTTGATCCTTGGCATATCATTATTTTTCCAGAAAAAGGGCCTCTTTTTTGAGTCTCTAAAACTGCAACAACATAGTTTTGACTTGAAATGTATATAATTTACATGAAAAAAAGATTGCAACATAACGAGAATAAACGTAAGGTTCCCAAAGTTATGATTAGCGTAGGTATGGAACCTTTATGTATTTTTTACATTAAACAGTAATATTATATCATCAATATACTTATGACAACCCTGTATAACCAAAACAGACTTTTAGAATTGATAAATTATCTTTCACATGTTGGTGCCCACAGTGTGAACAGCAAAAACCAGTCCACCAATTCTGCCAAAAAAATAATCGCAATATGAAAAAAGCTTGTTTTTTAACATATGCCACACTGGGTATTGTAGAAGGGGACAGAGGGGCTGTTATGGAATGGATTTCAGGACTGGTTTCTGTTCCCCGTCTGGCCCTGAAGATCACATTCAGTTTTAATGGCATAGTATCATCACATTACCTGCAATGCTTCTTAGGTTCTTTTTCCATTCATGTGCCACCATTTCATTATACATCATTTCAGAAACTGGACCCTGTTGTTTTAAGTGCATTGGCCTGTCCTGATCTCAAATGATGCACAGATGCTAGCACAGAACCAACATCAATGCACATTAATGTTCTAGAGGTGCAGGAGTGTCCCCATTCAGGGCTGATCCTAAGGTCAGTGATGCCTGGGTGCAAGAATATTTTTGGTGCCCCCGGTGGGCCAGGTTATATTGTTAACCCCTCCCCTTCACAAACATAACACTTCCAACCACACCCATTTTCTATGGAAACCACTCTACCTCTTTGTGCTCCCCCAACTTCACCGGGCAACATGTCACCCAGCTTTGTCCCCAAAAAGCTTCCCAGTGCTATCTTTGTCCCCATACAGTTTCCCAGTGCCATCTTTGTCCCATAGTCGCTATTCAGTGCCAGTTCTGTCACAAAATATATACTCAGTGCCAATTTGTTACCAAATAGCTTAATAGTGCCATCTTTGTCCATACATGGCTAATTAGTGCCATTTCTTTTTCTAAGCAACTTACTAGTGTCATGTTGTCCTCAAATAGCTTGTCAGCACCATCCTAATGCCAGGAGGTATCAAAATCATTGCCACACAGCTCTGCTGTTCGATGCCTGGCACGAAGCGGCAGAGCCTAACACAAGGGTCGACCTAGGGCTGCACTTCCCACCAATGTGCCTCCATCTACAGAGTACCTGGGCTCTCTTGATGACATTATCTGCCCAGATAAACCATCACCTGGACTAGTGCTGTGACCTTTTGTGGTTCTAGCTTGACCCAAAAACACATTGTATTAGTGTTTGACTTTTCTTGGTTTTGACCTGGCTTTGTCCTTATTGTTGCAGTCTTCTGGCCACCCTTAATCCATCATGACTTTCTGTCTCCCACTGACTTAGGCATTTCCTTGACAACAATTTATTTTTCATGTTCACCAAGGTTCTGTGACTTAAGTCCAAGATCAATAACATACTACTGTACATTGTTCTCTCTGCCCTTGTACAGTTCTGTAGAGTTTCTTGAGACTCCTGACACATATTCCCTGTAGTTCTAAATAATTTTCAGAGAGGATAAAATGTAGCTGATGATTAAAAATTCTCCACAGTTACACATTTAGTGAGTACTCCTTTAGTTTTTTACAAAAGTAATTATGGAATTTCCTGATATTAAAGCTACAGGTACTAATAGCTTTCTACTTAAATTCCCCTTTTCAAATTGCGTGTCTCAAAGTCACGCTGTGATTCCATGGTTTCCTGAAAGTTAATTGCTCTTTCTGATAATTGTTGATCTGGAAACCAAGCTTGAAAACAATGGCAATAATGGTCCATGACCTCGTAATCATTCATATTTCTAAGATGCTATTGAACTGAAACTGGACACTCAAGCAAATTTAAGAGGAATGAAATGTAAAGGCCTGAAAAACCACATAGATAAACAATGTACTTTCCCTTTTATCTTTCTCTCAACTCCATGAAGAGTTTCATAGCTCACTCACTTAAATTATGTGTAAAAATGCGTTCTAATTAGGAAAACAGCTGCCAGGGAGATACTTCACTTGTTTAAACTAACAATTGTAAGATATGCTCAAACCTCAGAATGTCTGGGTCTGTTGGACTTCTGTACTTCCAAGGTCAATAAAAAAAACACAATTATGTCAACTGATAATATCTAAGAGCTGTTAGTTTAAATAAAAATGTTTTGTTACTCCTTGTGAAGAAAAATGTTAAATAAACATTAAACAACTTCTGTTATTATTTTTAATATGAATGTATTGAATGATAATAGACAAAATATGAATTTTGTATGGAAGCTGTTCTCAAGGACAGCCATGATGGTTATATGAGATCACCATTTTCATGATGTGCAGCTAGCACAACAATACTGAGTGACTACAATGGCTGACCCAAATATGTGTCTCTTTGTAAGATTGCAAACATGCCTCAATTAGTACCATTATGAAGTATGGAATCTATAGTGCCGATTACATCTAAACAAGAAAATAGTACGATGGCAGGAAAAAAGACTTGAGTGACTTGAGAATAGTCTTTATCTACAGAAGACAATGCTTTCTAACACAGTCATTGAAACGTAGCTGTTTGTAGCACGGTTGGAGAACAGTAAAAAAAATGGTTTAAACAGTACTGAGATTTACACAATTTTTTTAGTAACTATTAACTGTCTTATCCAATAGAATATGTTGAGAGCAATCTATAGGGTTCCGTGCCATCCTGTAGCTGTTTTGCTAATGACTCATTATAATGTGCACAATAAACAAAGATCACATTCTACACTTAATTTCAAAGGTTGCTGGTATAGTAATTAATAATTTCTTAATATTTTTGGATATTTCCACTCACATCTATCTCCAAAAATTAAAAGAAGAAAAAAAATTAGAAAAAAAAATTATAAGGGATGTCAAACAGATTTTATTTTTCTTTATCTGCTGTGTATTTAAATGGTATGAACTCAGGTCAATGTTCTAAATTATTTTTATTATTATTTTGCACGCACGTACCATGCAAATATCTTACCATTGGAATGAATAGTGTATTTAATAAAGAGGACAAGAGATAATTAACCATTTCAGTAATGTAAGATATCATTGCTACATAACCCTGAGGAAGTCCCACTACATGGATGAAAAAGGTAGGGTAATGTGAAAGAAAGCTAATAAGTTGTATTAAAGCTGGAGAAAACAAACAATGAATCACTCCATTTAACAGATGCCAATGACATAAAAGCTATATTGTTGCAGTGGGTTTCCCACACTGCTGCAACTTTTTCCATTATTACTGGACACTAAATTCTCTGAACAAGGCTAGCATGCAAAATGTTATCTGACAAATGATCTCTACTCTTTCCCTCCACCTCCCCTCCTCTCCGACATGGGCTAACGCAATCAATTCTATAGAGAACAGTACCCATTTAGGCCATATATTTCCCGGTATTTACTATTTATCTTACAGGCCGAATGATTATTATTTGTATTACCATTTTATTTCAAATACATCTAATAATTGTGAGAACACAGCTAGTAAAGGGGAGCTCTGAGAGAATAGAGTGAAGAAACGTGGATAGCAAACAACCTTATGGGTGAGGGTCCACTATGAAACTACACTATAGCATGTGAATACAAAGATAGGTATACAATGCTGTCATTATATTTTGTATAGTATAGAAACTTGACAGAGACCTGAGTGGGTCGGAACGTAGCTGTTTTGCGCTAACTTTTGTTAAAAAAAAAATGTTTTAATTGTCTGGTTGAGCTTTTGAGTACCTGGACCTTTCTTCTTTCTTTGAAATAACACTTTTCAGTCATGACCATATTGTCTATTAAGATTGTGATATTATGCCTGACTTTAATAAAAATGCGTTAAAAAAAACCCACTTTTTTTTCAATAGTTCAGTTCAATACGTTTTTTTCTCTTCATTTTTAGAGTTTACGTTTTTTAAAGGATGCTTTTTTGGTACACAGGAAATAAGGATACAGTACCTAAATGTAATGAGAATCATTTTGATAAGGTTAATAAATCTACCTAAATGTAAAGTAATGACCTTGCGTAGGTGTGAAAATTATTTTGAACTTATTTTAAATTGTCTACCTTTTCTGTAGTTCTTCTCTGGGGATGCTAAGACAATGAAATGCAACAAATCAATCTTTAGAGGTTCTCAAGGCTATGGAATGCAAGGACAAAATGCACACTGTCACATAAAACTCTTCCAATTTATAATCTTATTGTAACAAGGTTCACCGTTCCTGCCCCACACAATGTCTTGGAGAGAAATATTTTTACTAACAGACTCATGCTGGTGTTTAACCTCCAATGTTTTGTGTGCAGGAAATCATCTCATTCTCCTCTAAAAGAATAGGAAACTACATTACAAAATTGTCAGAAAAAGGGCAGTAAGAAAGTTCACAAATATACATTTTAATATATTAAAAAATTAGACAAAAGAGTGCGGTTAGGTCTCCACCTAAAGTAAGATGGAAACCACCCCACTCAAATTACCTCAACAGTTCCAATATCATTTTATGGAAATAGACTTTATTAGAAGCCCAATACACAAAATGCAAAAACAAAATTGGGCTCTAACACAGTTTTTTTCTCTATAAAATGATATTTTAACTGTTAATGTTAAATTAATGTTAAATTAACTGGTAATTTGAGTGGTATGGGTCCCATTTACCTTTAGGTGGAGACCTAATCGCACTCTCTTGTCTAATTTCTAAGTGTTGATGTGAATTGGGTTCATGCCCTTCATTACCTCTGTGACCTATCCCCTGGCAACAGTGTAGGTCTTTTCTAGACTTTTATTTCTACATTTTAATATATTTATTAAAATAATAAGCAAAAATTACAAAATCAAAAAGCAGAGTAATTATAAAAGTACAAATGCTTATCAAACAACGTAAATTGAAGAATAACATACCAATACCAATCGTAGCTTCAGTATCTATCCATAGAGATCAAGAAGAAGATCTGACCCAAATGTTTACAGATAAGATCCCTTTTATAGACTAGTAATTCAGAAATGCTAATACATTTCAATACGTAATATAATTATGGTAATCAACTTGGGTTAAATCAGTTATTGAGTGCTAGGTAACCACGTGATGATAGTAGTGATTGTACTAAAGTAGAATTTAAAGTTATAGTCACCAGAACAACTACAGCTTATTGAATTTGTTCTGGTGAGTAGAATCATTCCCTTCAGGCCTTTTGCTGTAAACACTGTCTTCACAGCGAAAATGCAGTGTTTAAATTAAAGCCTAGTGATAACTCCATTGGCCACTCCTCAGATGGCTACAATAGGTGCTTCCTGGGACAGTGCTATACACTGTGCAGAACTGCCATTCAGTGTCTCCACCCTCTGCATTGAAACACTGAACTTTCCTCATAGAGAGGAAAGCTGATTGGCCAGGAGATGCTGATTGGCCAGGGTTGTGTTTTGCTTGTGCTGTCTCTGCCCCGACCTGCCTCCTAGACAGTCTCAGCCAAAGTATTGTAATTGGCTCACAGAATCACTTCTGATGATGTCAGACAAGCAGGCAGGTCAGGGGCAGAGCCAGCAGCAGACTTGAATACAAGTAAGATTTTACTATATTTATGGGGGCAATGGAGGGCCAGGGGCAGCTAGATTTTTATTTTAGCACTATAGGGTCAGGAATACATGTTTGTGTTCCTGGTCCAAAAGTGTTTATTTAGCCTTCATATGTAAGCTTGATTTCAAAATTCTAAGCTAGTAAGAAAGCAAACCATGCTCCGTAAGATAAGAAAATATTTTGGCTTCTTACAAGATAATTATTGGAGCTGATGTTTATATATGTCATTAGACAAAGTGTGTGAAAGTGTTTGGATAAGAAAGAAAAATTATAGAAAATACAATTCTAGCTCAAAATTAACCTGTTTATACCCAAATTAACAATTTTACACCCAAATGCGCATAACATTATTAAAATGTATCTAGAATTTTAGCATTACAGTATAACACTTCAGATTAGAATTGGATTAGAAATAATGATTTTATGAAGTTGATATCTGTATCTTTATTTCAAACATTTTCCTTTTTAATTTGTACCACATGGCAAACTCATTCACAATTTGAACATTGAGTCTCCCAGCCAAATCCAGAGCCATGCTTTGCTTTGCCTTATTGAACTGCATGGAATGTAAACTGTTTTGAACAGAAATTCTTTAAGTGGAATGTAAAGTGTGACAATTCCTCTGTTTATCTTATTTGTAATTTATTTGTTGGGTCGGGATATCGTTCTGGATGGAGTTTTCTCTGGATTATAAGAAGTGTTAGGACAGTTTGCCTAAAAGTGAGTATTTCCATTGCCATCACTTTTCCTGGAAAAAAAGAAAGAATTCTAATTGTTTCATCCAAGCAAACTATATTTGTCCAAGAAACATGAAAAAAGAAATGTTATAGCAGCTGTACAAAACTCCTAATTTTTTTTCAAAATCTTTTTATCAAAGAGTTTTCAAGTATAGAGTTTAACTTTTAGTATTGTTATAAAATTAAAGAATTTAAAACAACAATGCTCACACAGCTTATATGTAAACAGTGCCAACACATTTTCAAATTTTTATATTGACATTTATCAGAAATAAATGAAGTTAGATGTGGTAGGAGTTTGGTAACATGCATGGTATTATTATGGTAAATGTATATAAATTGCATGTAAAAATATATATATATATATATATATATTTTAATGAACTACACCCCCCAATTTTACTAATCTACATGATTCTTCCCATTCTTCATTTTTCATTTATCATTAAGAGACAAACCTCTATGTTCCCCCAAAGTTAAACATTCTCTTCAGAATCGGGAACTAGTCTTTATGGAACATGAATAAACAATTCACATCCATAGAGAGTGGGTCAGGTATAGTTTAGTTTTTTTACCTACTAAGACAATTGTCAAAGATCCACTGTGTTAAATAATCTGACACTGTGGCAGAATCTTAATTAATACATATTTAGATGAGGTTAAAGGAGAACTATAGGGTCAGGAACACAAACAGGTATTCCTGACCCTATAGTGTTAAAACCACCATCTAGCCCCCCTGGACCCCTCATGCCTCCATAAATATAGCAAAATCTTACTGTATTCAAGCCTGAAGCTGAAACTCTGCATGCTGTTTGTCTCAGAAAAACAAGCAGTCTGCTGACATCATCAGAAGTGATAGCCTGATCCAGTCACAGTGCTTCTCCATAGGATTGGCTGAGACTGACAAGGAGGCAGATCAGGGGCAGAGCCAGCACAATTCAAACACAGCCCTGGCCAATCAGCATCTCCTCATAGAGATGAATTGTATCAATTAATTTCTATGAGGAAAGTTCAGTGTCTGCATGCAGAGGGAGGAGACACTGAATGTTTGGATGCATTTTAGGCAGCCATGACCCAGGAAGGATCTCTAACAGCCATCTGAGGAGTGGCCAGTGAAGTTATCACTAGGCTGTAATATAAACACTAAATTTTCTCTGAAAAGACAGTGTTTACAGCAAAAGGTCTGAAGGTAATGATTCTATTCACCAGAACAAATTCAATAAGATGTAGTTGTTCTGGTGACTATAGTGTCCCTTTAAAGGACCACTATAATATAATTTATCACAGTAGACATCTGGGTGTGGTGTCATTTTCCTCTTAAGAAACTGCAATGTTTGCATAGCAGGGATAAGCCCACCTCTAGTGGCTGTCATACTGTCATACTGTCCTACTAAAGCTTGGTCCGTTGATGTGGAAGTCCCATAAGAAGGCAAGGAATCAGTGGGTTTCCTATCAGGAATTTTGACTGGGCGAGCGGCACTTGCTGTGCATGCACATTTGGTCCCCAATGCTCCTCTATAAGGAGCATTGGATGGACATTGATGGAAGTGGCCATGTGACATCATGGGAGACGAGAAGGTGAATAGCATGAGGAGAGCCTCGATGTGGACAAAGATAAATAAAACTTTTTATTGCACTGGGACGGTTGGGGACCTGAAAAAGAGTAAGAATAATGACACAATAGTGTTAAGAATACAGATTTGTATTCCTATTGCTATAGTGTTATTTAAAGCTGGGAGTGAAATTATAAGGGGCCAAGATTAAAAACTCTTCCCTCAGCATCCATATTTTTCTTTACAGATGCTGTCTTGAAATTGATTGGTGTATCTAAACACCATAATGATGATGTGTAGTGTAAGGTGTTGACTATGTGTAAGTTTAGAAAGAAAACAAGTATAAAATATAGAATGCTCTAAATACAGTGAGTTGTAAGAGATTAAAATGCAATAGGCACTAATTATTCCCAAAATGACCCAATACCAAATCAAAACAAACATATATGAGTACCAACTGATAATAGGTACTTGTTTTGTGCTTATTTAAGGGTTGTAGCAGTGATACGGATTTTACTGCTGCCTTCTGTAGCACGGAAATGGTTAAGGCAAAAAAGAGGTGAGTATTTACTCACCTCACTAACTGTGTTTGTATCCTGAAAATTTCACTGTAATTATGACTGCTATTTTTAAGAGGTAATTTCCGACATATTCCGTATGTGTAACCAACACACAATACTTTTCAATAATGAAAATGCAGAAGAAGTGGACCAGGGATGAAGGAAGGAAGCAGGAAACATCTGGAACGTTCCTTACACATCTACTTAGTGAACAAAGAATGTTTCTTGATATCAAGTAAGGCATGGGCCCATTAAAGAACTAAAAGGAATTCAACTGTTAGATTTCTGTCACTGTGCCGAAACTCAGATTAAATGTTTTACAGAGAATTAGAAAATCCATCAATATGTAGTCATTTTTGGAAAATTAGATTTTTATGATATTTGGTTTAAAGGGATGTATTAATAGGGAAGTCATCGTGCAACCAACCTGTGTGTATAATGTTTATAAAACAAACTGACGAGAATTTTATTTGATACTACAAACAGAAGTAGAGTAGCACATATAGAGGAACACAAAATAACTATGTATAGTGAAAAACATTGCTAAAATAATAATAAAACAATAAAAGTGGAAACATATACTGGGGCAAATTTCAATCTAACATAAATTACAGCGATTATGATTTTTCCTGGAAACAAATGAGATGAACAAATATGGTAAGAGCAAGGGAACACTTCAATAAAGATTTGATTCCATTGCTGGGTTTTCTCACTTCAGCTCTGATCCTTCTATCATGAAGCCATCAATACTGATGTGTCCAGTCATGTTCTTTGGGAGAAGCATATTTGGAAAAAATGATTCTCTATAAATAAAGTAGGATACCCTCCCAGGTGACTGTTTGACATCCAGAAGATGTTAATAAAGTAAAAAACAGATAATATGATTTTCAATCTCTCCCTTTCCTTTGGCACATTTCCTTCACCGTTCAAGCATGCAACCATAATGCCGATTCTGAAAAAGCCCAACCGTGACCCCAACTCCCTATATCGCTACTGCCATTTGCCTCCAAGATCATTGAGAGAGTTGTGTATGCAAGATTCACTGACTTCCTCGAATCCAACTCTCTGATTGACCTGCTTCAGTCTGGATTCCACGCTCGTCACTCTGTTGAAACAGCTGTGACCAACGTTTCCAATGATTTAATCATTGCTAAACCTCGCAGCCATTATTCTATCCTAATTCTCCTTGATCTTTCTGCTGCCTTTGACACTGTTGATCATCAACAGTTTCTTGTCATTCTCCATAATCTTACCTGAGATCGGAGTCTTTAGCGCAGATATGTATGCTCACCCTTGCAGATAAACACAGTCTAAGGTGACCAGATAAGAAGTCACCTGGACTGTGAATATGTGCAGGAAAGGATTCCAATACAGTACTGAAATGGACATAAACGGCAGGATAGTCAAGGGATAGCCGAAGTCAAAGGATGCCAGAGGTCAGGATTACCGAAGTTTAGCCGTAGTCAAGGGACAGGATTAACAAAGTCAGAAGCAGGGGTCAATATGGAGTTGAAGATCAAGAGACACAAGCACTAAACACACACAACAGGATCAACGACTTGATAAAGTTTCAAGGGTGAGGCTATGTTTATATACCCATCTGATGACTGATAAGAGTCAGGTGAAGCACAGCAATAGACAAAGTCTAGTCCCCAGTGCTGCAGACAAGCCAGGATGAACAGGACTAGAAATATTTCCAGGGAATAGGAACTGCTGTGGCTCAAATGTAGATAGCAGGCCCAGAACCGCAAAGTACCCAGGTTCAAATCCCCTGTTGGGCACTTCTGGTGCAACCACCCCTGGATGAACGAGATACTGCTCTTTCATTGTCCTCTCCCAGCACTTTTTCAGTGTTTTTTCTCTGGCTCTGCCTCTTCTCCCCAACCTCTCTGCTGGTGTTGGTTCCCTACTCTTCTCCATCTATACTGCCTCATCCGCTCCTTTGGCTTCCATTATCATTTATATGACACACAAATCTACCTGTCCTCTCCTGATCTCTCTCTCTTGAGTGTAAGGAAGTGAGAAGCCATCCAGTTGCCTCTTTGCGATTTCCAACTGGATGGCTCCTCACTTCCTTGCACTCAACCTGTCTTTCCTCCCTCAAGTGTTGCTACTCCTGTGTCTGTCTCCCTCCAAGTCAACGGCGCCACCATCACCACTACCTCACACGCTCTCTGCCTATGTGTTCTCTTTGACTCTGACCTTTTCTTAACCCCTCATGTCCAGTCCAAAAACATATCTCACATCCACCCCTATTTAACACAAGACGCAGCTAAGGTGCTGGTCCATGTCGTTGTTCTTTCTTGCCTTGACTACTGCAATCCCCTTCTCAGTGGTCTTACGTGTTCCCAGATTGCACCACTGCAATCTATAATGAATGTGGCGGCAAGGCTCATTTTCCTGTCGCCAGCTCCCCTGTCAGTCCCTACATTGGCTTCCAGTTAGATATAGGGCTCAATATTGGCTCCAACCTACCTATCCTCCCTAATACACAATTATGTCGCAACGAGGCCCCTGCGCTCTGCTGAAGACATTCTCTGTCCGTACTCCCATATCTGATGCTCTCCTCCAAGACTTCTCCAGGGCTGTATCTTTTCTGTGGAACTCCAAAAAGTGGAGGTGAGGGAAGGAAAATATGAACTAGTGTCCAAACTAGTGTAACCTAGTGTCCAAACACAATCCTACATCTTAGTAGAACGTTTGCACTATATCAGTAACTTTTGGCACTCCAGGTGTTGTGGACTACACCTCAACTTAAAATCATCACACAATACCATTAAATTACATCTCAGGTGTACAATATAATTTATTGAGTGCATTTCCAAGCCACAACACATTTATGTCCTCTTACCCTATGAAAATATCCTCAGGATTATACAACATTTACATTGTCCTAAAGCCACCAAATGCCAGCATATCAATGAGCCCAATTTAGGGCACTATCAGATCTATTGGATACAAGCAGGGCCGGCCTTAGGGGTGTGCGAGCTGTGCGGCCGCACAGGGCGCCATGGAGCAGGGGGCGCCGTGGATTTAAAAAAAAATAAAAAAAAAATTATTTTTTTTTTTAAATTTGCAGCGGGGGCGGAGCTTACCGTGCGGCGGGGGCGGAGCTAAAAGCGCCGGAAAACTGCTGCTGGGGAAGCAGGAAGGAGTCCCTGCTTCCCCACCAAACAGTCACCAGGAGCTGCACTGCCTCCACAATGAACTCCACAGGTAACTGTGGGATTGTCAGGTGAGTGTGACTCTCTGCCTGTGTTTATTACTGTCTGTGTGTGTATGACTGTCTGCCTGTGTGTGTCTGTGTGTATGACTGTCTGCCTGTGTGTGTGTGTCTGTGTATGACTGTCTGCCTGTGTGTGTGTATCTGTGTATGACTGTCTGCCTGTGTGTGTGTGTCTGTGTATGACTGTCTGCCTGTGTGTGTGTGTCTGTGTATGACTGTCTGCCTGTGTGTGTCTGTGTGTGTGTGTATGACTGTCTGCCTCTGTGTGTGTCTGTGTGTATGACTGTCTGCCTCTGTGTGTGTCTGTGTGTATTACTGTCTGCCTCTGTGTGTGTCTGTGTCTGTGTGAATGACTGACTGTCTGCCTGTGTGTGTCTGTGTGTGTGAGACTGTCTGCCTGTGTGTGTCTGTGTGTGTGAGACTGTCTGCCTGTGTGTGTGTGTGTGTGTGTGTGTGTATATGACTGTCTGCCACTGTGTGTCTGTGTGTATTACTGTCTGCCTCTGTGTGTGTGTCTGTGTGTATGACTGTCTGCCTCTGTGTGTATGACTGTCTGCCTCTGTGTGTATGACTGTCTACCTCTGTGTGTGTGATTGTGTGTATGACTGCCTCTGTGTGTATGGCTGTCTGCCTCTGTGTGTCTGTGTGTATGGCTGTCTGCCTGTGTGTGTCTGTGTGTATGACTGTCTGCGTGTTTGTGTGTATTACTGTCTGTGTCTGTGTGTATGACTGACTGTCTGCCTGTGTGTGTCTGTGTGTGTGTGTGTGAGACTGTCTGCCTTTGTGTGTCTGTGTGTGTGTTTGGATGTCTTCCTGTGTGTGTGTGTATGGCCGTCTGACTCTGTGTGTGTGTGTGTGTCACATACAACCAATACACGCATATCACACACTGTTAATACACCCATTACAAATATCACACATAGCATACATATCACACACAGTCATCACACCTACTATCACATACACAGACAACACAAACATTACAGCATACATGGATGATGGGGGGGGGGGGGGGGGCGCTGTGAAGATTTTTCGCACAGGGCGTCAAAATGCCTAAGGCCGGCCCTGGATACAAGTCTGTTCAAAACACAGACAATCTAGATAATTAAAACAGCTATACATATATCTTTCTATGGTTTCTTAAGGCCACATGGATTTACCACAGAAAAATCTGCTGTAGCATCACAATGTTTTAAAATCAAAGAATTAACCCTTTAAGGACACATGACATGTGTGACATGTCATGATTCCCTTTTATTCCAGAAGTTTGGTCCTTAGGGGGTTAATAAAATCAGAGGACCATTATATACCACATTCTAAAATTAATCAAACTGGACCAAATGAGAACAATTGGTGCCCAGTGATAATACTAGATCAATCTGGCCTCTCACTCATTAGCCAAGTAGGGACACCCTTCTTCATGCTAACCTGCTCGCTATGTCAAAATTCATATTGTACGTGAAGACACTGTTTGTAAAACTTGGGTATGACCCACTATTGTTTTTAAGACATTCATTTAGAATTGGAGCTGCTTCAACAACATCCTAAATTGGTCTTTCAGCCAAATTTACTAATACTAAGTAAAGATTACTAAGTATTAGTACATTATGCCCCTACTCGCTATACTGCGAGTAGGGGCATGTCTATTAAACAGTGAGCAGCCTGTGGCTGCTCACTGTTAAAAAAAAAAAAAAAGGTTCCCCTTCCCAAGCCCCCATCTGCGCTTTTAAACAAAATCGGGGACCAATTGCCCCCCCGGCCCCCACCCCTGAGCGGCGGGTGGGGGCCCTAAATCAGAACAGCGGGGGACCTAATGTCCTCCCCCTTGGCCCCCACCCGTGAGCGGTGGGTGAGGGCCCTAAATACTAATAAGGGGGTGGAACCTAATGTCCTTCCCCCTGGCCCCCACCCCTGAGCGGTGGGTGGGGGCCCTATAGTAAAATAAGGGGGCCTAATGTCCCCTTCTGGCCCACACCTCTGAGTGGTGGGTGGGGGTCCTACAGTAAAATAAGGGGGAGGGCCTAATGTACTCCCCCCTGGCCCCCACCCCTGAGCGGTGGGTGGGGGCCCTAAATACTAAAAAGGGGGGGACCTAATGTCCTCCCCCCTAGCCCCCACCCCTGAGTGGTGGGTGGGGGCCTTACAGTAAAATAAGGGGGGAGGACCTAATGTTCTCCCCTCTGGCCCCCACCCCTGAGCGGTGGGTGGGGGCCCTAAATACCAATGGGGGACCTATTGTCCTTCCCCCCGGCCCCCACACCTGAGCGGCGGGTGGGGGCCCTAAATAAATGTTAACCCCCCCCAGGTGACATGGGGTCCCCAAACCCCTAGTCACCCCTCCCCCCCAAAAAAATGAACCCCCTACCTACCCCCGTTACCCTAAAAATAATGAGGGGGGACCTTTAACTAAGTACCTGTAAAAAATTAAATGTTTTCTTTCTTCTAAAATCTTCTTTTTTCAGCCTCAAAAAAGGCCAAATAAAAAGCCATAATAACCGACGCACTTAAAAAAAAAAAAAAAAGCGCCCCCCAAAAAAATCCTTCCCCCGCCCTGCAATTAGGCTCAGAGCACTCTGATTGGTGGGGTTAAGCCATCCAATCAGAGTGCTCTGACAGGTAAATGAAGAGACTGACAGGTAAGTCTCTACATTTACCTGTCACAGCACTCTGATTGGTTGGTTTGAAATCCACCAATCAGAGTGCTCTGTGTCATTTTACACAGCGTGGGAAAGTTCTTTGGAATTTTCCCATGCTGTGTAATTTGACTCATAACTCTCTGATTGGTTACGGGGGCCAGGGGGCAGGACATTAGGTCCCCCCCTTATTAGTATTTAGTGCCCCCAACCACCGCTCAAGGGTGGGGGTCGGAGGAGGAACTTAGATCCCCCCCCTTTTTAGTATTTAGGGACCCCATCCGCCGTTCAGGTGTGGGGGCCAGGGTGGAGGACATTAGGTCCCCCCCTTATTAGTATTTAGGGCCCCCACCCACCGCTCAGGGGTGGGGGCCAGGGGGGAGGACCTTAGGTCCCCCCCTTTTTATTATTTAGGGCCCACACCCTCCGCTCAGGGGTGGGGGCCAGGGGGGAGGGCATTAAGTCCCCCCTTTATTAGTATTTTAGGGCCCCCACCCACTGCTCAGGGGTGGGGGCCAGGGGGGAGGACATTAGGTCCCCCCCTTATTCCAATTTAGGGCTCCCACCCGCCGCTCAGGGGTGGAGGCCAGGGGGGAGGACATTAGGTCCCCCCCTAATTCCAATTTAGGGCCCCCACCCGCCGCTCAGGGGTGGGGGCCAGAGAGGACATTAGGTCCCCCCCACTTATTAGTATTTAGGGCCCCCACCCGCTGCTCAGGGGTGGGGGCCATGGGGAGGACATTAGGTCCCCCCTTTATACCAATTTAGGGCCCCAACACGCCGCTCAGGGGTGGGGGCCAGGGGGAGGACATTAGGTCCCCCCCTTATTAGTATTTAGGGCCCCCACCCATCGCTCAGTGGTGGGGGCTGGGGGGGACAATAGGTCCCCCCTATCATTTTACTTTAGGGCCCCCAACCGCCGCTCAGGGGTGGGGGCTGGGGGGGCAATAGGTCCCCACTTTAGTTTAAAAGCGGTGGGGGCTCGGGAGGGGGGAGCCTATTTTTTTATTTTAAAAACAGTGAGCAGCCACAGGCTGCTCACTGTTTACTAGACATGCCCCTACTCGCGGTATAGCGAGTAGGGGCAAAATTTACTAATACTAAGTCATTTTTACTTAGTATTAGTAAATTTGTCTGAAAGACCAATTTAGGTCTTTCAGCCTTTTGGTAGATAATTCCCTGATACCGTGGGAATTAGGGAGTTATCTACTAAGCGGCTGCAACAGAAGTCCCAAAGTTCCGAAGTCCCGAAATTCCGAAGTTCTGAAATTCCGAAGTTCCAAAGTTCCGAAGTGCCAAAGTTGCCGAAGTGCTGAAGTTGCCGAAGTTTCGAAGCGCCGAAGGTTCCGAAGTGCTGAAGTGCCGAAGTTCCAAAGTTGCCGAATTTCTGAAGTGTCGAACTGCCGAAGTGCCGAAGTTCTGAAGTGCTGAAGTGCCGAAGTTCCGAAGTTGCCGAAGTTCCGAAGTGTTGAAGTGCCGAATTGCCAAAGTCCCGAATTGCGAAAATCCCGAATTTCGGAATGCCGAACCGAACCGAAAAATGTCCCCATGTACATGCCTATAAATTACTGTGTTAATTTGTTAGTAATATATAAATCACAGATTTAGACAAGAATATATAATCTCCAGTATTAAAGCAACTTCCTCATGGTACTTCCTCTGATTTTCACCACAAAACGATTTAAAACCAAGAGAAGCTGCACTTATTTAACCCCTTAAGGACACATGACATGTGTGACATGTCATGATTCCCTTTTATTCCAGAAGTTTGGTCCTTAAGGGGTTAAATGAGTTTTGGAGGAAAGGAAACATGTTCTTGTGGTCATATGATTTGCAATTACCCTTTTCCTTTTTCTGTTTGCCTTTTAGCACTGCATTGTTAAACAGGATTGCTTACTTCTCATTCCAGACGAAATTAATATCAGGCAATATCTTTTTTTATTGAACTAACATAAATCCGGTATGGCAAGCTTTAGAGAGACTCCCCTCCCCCTTTCTTAAGTCTAAAGCAGTTCTTTAGATTTGAGAAAAGGAGCATTTCCAAAAGGTTATTATTCTAAAGTTATGTTAGTCCTATTAAAAAGTTATTACACACTTTTAATTTCCTCTGTTATTTTACATCTGGATTACTGGACTAACACAGGTACAATCTCTACTCCAGGGATAGGTTAGCTTCGGCACTACAGATGGTGTGAACTGCATCCCCCATAATGCTCTTACAGCCATTATGATAGCAAAGCATCAGGGAAGATGTAGTCCACAACATCTGGAGTGCCGAAGGTTAGCCCTGTTCTTCTCCAACACTAATATATATATTTTAGACTGAGACAGCACTGTGGGAGAGGTTCAGAGGTGCCACCTGTTGAGCATTCACCTGGAATATAGAGACAACAGATCTGATAAACCAGTAACTGGACACTTTCTGGAGAAGAATCATCCTCTGACATCACTCAGATGTACAGCGATTGACCACGTACCCATTCCAAGAAGAGGAGGTGACATACAAGGAATACTCGTACAAAGAGAAACTTGGTGGATACAAAAATTGGGCACATTCACCCCACAAATGGTTTAAATGAACAACTGTCATTTACAGCCTTAAACTGAAGCGAAAAGTCCACATAGCCTTGGGTACTGTCTCCATATCTTATGAATGAATATGAAATTCCCCAAGGGAGGAAAGGCAGATATATGTCAGACACAAATGGATCTTATTGTTAAACTTTTGTGATTACAGTATAGGATTATTATCCTAAGTAATATTAACAGTGTTTTCCCGTTTTTAATTTTGATATTACATTTTATATTTTTTCGCGTATGTGCACAGTTTCCATATTAGATACTCCCCTGTGGCAACTGTCGTCCACTTTGTGTCCAATGACTAAGGCTCTTTCTAAACAACGCTACAACCCCAGTAGACACTTTGACATCTTTCAGATGAAAAATCTTTTCAAATCTTCCTTTTTTTTATAAAAACTATCAATTATTAATCTTTTTGTCAGGCACTAGCACTTTATAATATCAATTGTATAGTAAATGTATAAATACACATCACTTAGTCTCTAAGTATCTTAATAAAGATACATTGAAGTGGACAATTTCCTCTGCACAGTTTTAGCACTTTATAATCACATTCATCGCACTTTTATTTGCACCCATAGCACTTTTCCAGTCTTATTCTGCACTAAGGCTACACTCCTTAATGGCTAATAGGTTTTTTTCCCAAACAGGATACATTACTTAATCACTTTATACTAATGTTCTGGAATTAATATTCACTTGGCATTGCATGAGTTAACATGTGATAAATTACATATTATATTGTTAGGTTATGTGAACATTATGCACTACCAGACACCCTATAGTGTTTGCTCAAATACTTTTACATTTATATATATTTTAATATGGCTATAGTTAAAGGGACACGAAACAATTTTAGCTTAATAAAGCCGTTTTGGCCCTGCAGTGTCACTGTTCAATGCTCTGCCAATTAGGAATTAAATCACAGTGTTTATGCAGCCCAAGTCACACCTCCCTGCATGTGACTTACACAGCCTTCCTAAACACTTCCTGTAAATAGTCATCTAATGTTTACACTTCCTTTATTGCTAATTCTGTTTCATTTAGAATTTCTTATCTCCTGCTCTGTTAATAGTTTGCTAGACCCTGCAGGAGCAGGGGATAAAACCTTTTAGAGTAAGTAACATCTGATTGAAAATTAAACAATTTTGTTTTGATGTAGGCTGTGTCAGTCACAATGAGGGAGTTGTGACTAGGACTGCATAACCAGTAACAAAAGTAACCTAACTCCTAAATAGCAGTAAATTGAGCAGTGAGACTTCAGAGACATAATCTACACACCCAAACTGCTTCATTAAGCTACATTAGTTTTGGTGACTATAGTGTCCCTTTAAATCCCCTATGTATCATGATAATGCTGCAATCATTTGCTTATGCCTAAGCAATGGATTTGGTGTTCCTGTGTGTGGGGTTGGCGTTGTCCGGTTTCCAGGGAGACCAATGCCGATACTTTGGAAAACCTCACGCATGTGGATTAAGCCAATCGTATCCTAGTTTCCTTGGGGATGTGATTCAGCCGATCAGGCTAATCAAAGGATAGATTATTTGCATACTATACATGTGCTCCCGGCTCCGGTGGACGCCAGCCCCTCACACAGATATTTGGTCAGTAACTAATTGGGGGCCTATATGTAGGGAGTGGATTGTAATTGTACTTGTGTTTGTCCTGAGGAAAGTTTGTGTCTGAACTGAAACATCGATGTTACTCTTTTTAATTAAAGAAGCTTATTTTTAGAAGCCCTTACAGTGCTGATATCCTTTTTACCTGTTTATATTTTCTCATCTTTCCACACTTTTATGTCCATCTTTCATGTAATCTTTCAATAGATTATGAAACAAAATAGCTCAGTAGTTAATATGTCCGTTGCAGTATATCTGTAAATTCTCAACTTCAAAATCACAGGTCAATTTAGCATTTTATCTGTAAAAATATCACCATTGATTGAGTAATAATGGCATCTATACCTCTGGAATTAATTAAATAACTAACAAGCGCTTTACGTAATTCATGGTGAAATAACTTTATGTTATAGAGTTAGTGCTTAGAATGTATCCTAAATTACTAGGACAATAACATTACTGATCATGCAGAAAATTCCCTTCCTTATCACATGGCAATTTAAAATGTCTGTCTTTTGCTTATTTTTATTTACTATGTTGAAGTAGTGGTGGTGAAAAAAAAAGATACTACCTTTTTATATATTATATGCTTACTAATACAATTTATTTTGAGACAATCAGCACTATTTTAGGAGGGGTAAAGGGAGTTGATTGTATTTTGGCTGAATGCATTTCCTATTGAGAGGCTTAATGATCGTTCTTTTTTTGTAAGCATCCTAACAGGAAATTGTGAATAACAAAATGTTCTGTCGCCACCAATTGACTTAAAAATATTGTGTGGCTTATGACAGCTGAACAGAGCTTTTCATTTTCTATTTTTTTTTCTGATCACGCGCCACCATTATCTTTTTCTAAACAATCTCCAGTGACATTATGTATCTATGTATAGATAACTATGTATAGATATGAAGACGATTAAGCACAGAAGTGAATAATAAATATGTTTGATTATACTGTTTGATTATAAGAAAGAAAATAGGTTATATGGTCTAAAAAGCATTATTAAGAATACAGCATAAAACGCAATACATTTTCCCATTAAGCAGATATAGAAAGAACAACGTTCTTTTTTCTTCTGGTTTTTTTTTATGTGTGCTCTTGGTGGAGAGGTGTGTCTCTGTTCTTGTTTGTTTGTATTTTGTTGCTGTCTCACTTATATCTACATAACAGGAATAATGTATTACTTTTTATGCTGTATTTTTTACATGATATATGTTTAAGCATGAATATTTTTGGGGGGTATATGAAAATAATTATAAAGATAAAAAAAAAAAAAAAAATGTGTACAACATGATCCAATGCTTCAATACCATTGTATGACTTTTATTAAGACACACTTTAATATGGTTCTATCATAGAGATCCTTAAAGGGGCACTTTCACTTGTGGGGTCTTCTTTGCAAAGACCCTACAAGGTGATGCTGCCCTAGTGATCCCTGTCCCTCCTCAGCACCACCATCTCTTGCCAACTTAATCTGCCAAGAGCTGTCATCACTATGTACTCTTGCATGCGTGTCAGTACAAACTGGAATCTATAGCATCGCATGAGATGATTTTTGTTGCTATCTTTTGTGTTCTAATTTAAAGAAAAACTTTCTGCTGAGTCAAAAAGAGCTACTCATAAATAGTCTCATTATGGAAAGCTTGAAAGTGAGGGCATAGTTTACAGACGGTCCATAAATTTCAATGAGGAGACACGGCATTCTTTTTCATTTTCCCCGACCTCTTGCTGAAATTTAGGTTTTCCTTCAATTGTGACTAGTGGCAACAAATCATTGTAGTGTTAGTAAAACATAGAAACATAGAATGTGACGGCAGATAAGAACCATTCGGCCCATCTAGTCTGCCCAATTTTCTAATTACTTTCATTAGTCCCTGGCCTTATCTTATAGTTAGGATAGCCTTATGCCTATCCCACGCATGCTTAAACTCCTTTACTGTGTTAACCTCTACCACTTCAGCTGGAAGGCTATTCCATGCATCCACTACCCTCTCAGTAAAGATATTATTTTTAAACTTTTGTCCCTCTAATTTAAGACTATGTCCTCTTGTTGTGGTAGTTTTTCCTCTTTTAAATATAGTCTCCTCCTTTACTGTGTTGATTCCCTTTATGTATTGAAATGTTTCTATCATATCCCCCCTGTCTCGTCTTTCCTCCAAGCTATACATGTTAAGATCTTTTAACCTTTCCTGGTAAGTTTTATCCTGCAATCCATGAACCAGTTTAGTAGCCCTTCTCTGAACTCTCTCTTAGGTATCAATATCCTTCTGGAGATATGTTCTCCAGTACTGTGTACAATACTCCAAGTGAGGTCTCACCAGTGTTCTGTACAATGGCATGAGCACTTCCCTCTTTCTACTGCTAATACCTCTCCCTATAAAACCAAGCATTCTGCTAGCATTTCCTGCTGCTCTATTACATTGTCTGCCTACTTTTAAGTCATCAGAAATAATCACCCCTATATCCCTTTCCTCAGATGTTGAGGTTAGGACTCTATCAAATATTCTGTACTCTGCCCTTGGGTTTTTACGTCCAAGATGCGTTATCTTGCACTTATCCACATTAAATGTCAGTTGCCACAACTCTGACAATTTTTCTAGTTTACCTAAATCATTTGCCATTTGGCTTATCCCTCCTGGAACATCAACCCTGTTACATATCTTAGTATCATCAGCAAAAAGACATACCTTACCATCAAGACCTTCTGCAATATCACTAATAAAAATATTATAGTACCCGCCTATGACTTTCCCACCAATAGAAAATATGTATCATAACATAGCTGAAGATATATTGATTCTTTACTGCTGTGAAAATGTCTGAAGAGGTCCACAAGCTTCACCAAAGTCCCAAATCGGTCCATGACACATATATTGTTGGTCATGCTACTGCTTAATTTAAATCTCAATAGAATTCCAATCCATGAACATTCTATTTTTAAATGATTTATTTCTTTATGCAAACCACTTACAACCTTGAACCCTCCTAACTCACTTCTGTTTCATTCCTGACTGTTCTCTCTGTTCCGCCACCTTCACAATCCTCACCTCATGCCCTGCACTTTATTCTGCTAATTTTTCCACTAAGGGCTTGTTAACAACCTTGTTGGTAAATAACCGCCGTAAATGGTCACTATTAGCAACAGCGGGTAACTTATAGCAGATACAAATTACCACCAGGTTTCCAACTTCCTTGCTAATTTCCTTGCTTTTTGTAGCATATTGCTATAATAGATGCCACTACAGATACCAACCAATTGCACATTAGCGGCTTGCTTGTACAAAAACACACAGCTGAGCATACGCACTTCACCCTGGGTGACCAGTAGCAGCTGACTGATAAAATTTAGCAACACGGTTGAAACAAGTCTTTTTTTTTTCTATTAGGATGTATAGAGATGTAACTTTTGTTAAACTCTATACACCAGGCCTTAGGCTGGAGCGAAGATTTGAGGTTAGTGGCAACTGGTAATGAGCAGCGACGTGGTTGGAAGTCAGTCACTAAACGAAAATGTGAAATATTGCAGTTGAGAAACAGCTACTAAAACCAGCAACAGGCATTTTAGAACATACTGACCCTTAGTCCTCTAGTAGTGTAGTAAACATACTGTTTGCAAATTCTGGCATGGATCCTGCTTTCTCTATTTACAAAAAAACTTTTAACATTTCATAGTTCTATCTCCTTTCCACCCAAATCACCTCCTAATCACCAGTCCCTCTCAATCTAACTCATCTAAGTCCCTTGTTGCTTCCAAGTTAATAATAATCTACTTGTTCTTCCCATAGTTGCCAAGTTTTAGCTAGCCAATCCACACCTGATTCTAATGTGCTCACAGATGGCTGCAGAATTATTAATCTAAGCAGAGTACTCGTTCTCGTGACACTGTATAGAAAAAGTGGAGTACAAATAAATTCTAAAGGGCTACAGTGAATAAACATATGGTGTTTGAAAGCATCTATTGTATGAGCCATCTGCCAGAATAAATATTATCTCATATTACCTATCCCTTAAAATTCCTTTATTTTATTCTTCTACATAGACCAGGATCTACCTAGAAAGACAATTTTTTTTGCTACACTTGTGACTTAAAATCTTTTTCTGTATGCTTGCATATTTATCTTAAATGTAACAAGGTAAATGAAGAGACAAACTCCGACGAGCAGATTAGGTGAAATAAGCATCCATATTTTACTAATTTTGAGAGGAGGCTTAAAAATTTTGATTTAAAGGGACATTATTGTCACCAAAAAACTTTAGCTTAATGAAGCAGTTTTGGTTTATAGATCATACCCCTGCAGTCTCACTGCTTAATTCGCTGCCATTTATTTAAATCACTTTGCTTATTGTGCCGTAATCACACCTCCCTGCATATGATTTACACAGCCTTTCTAAACACTTCCTGTAAATAGTCATCTAATGTTTAGGCTTCCTTTTCGCAAATTCTGTTTAATTTAGAATGTAATATCTCCTGCACTGCTTGTAGCTTACTAGACCCTCAAGGAGCCTTCTGTGTGTAATTAAAGTTCAATTTACATAGCAGGAGATAAAAGCTTTTAAAGTTAAGATCTGATTGAAAATGTGACTATTTTGTTTTTATGCAGGATGTGTTAGTCACAGCTTGGGGAGGTGTGGCTATGGCTGCATAAGCAGAAACAAAAGTGACTCCTAAAAGGCAGTGAATTGAGCAGTGAAACTCCAGATGCATGATCTATACCAAAAAACTGCTTTATTAAGGTAAAGTTGTTTAGTTGACTATAGAATCCCTTTAACTTAATAGCAGCAATGACAAGTATGGAACAACCAATCAAAAACAATGAGAAGTTATATAAGACCTCCCCACAGGAATAATCTCCTCTTTCTTTCTTGAAACAAAGCACAAACACAGCAGAAAACACAACACTCAATTCATTGGTAGAAAGAAGGAAAACCCAACAATGCACAAGGCCACATGTCCTGAATACGAAGAAGATCCATGAGTCCTTATACTGAAAAGAGAAGAGAAATACATGAAAGGAGGTGTACTCATACCATAAAAAGCGTGTGTAAAGTAGAGCAATGATTGCAATAAGTTACATATACATATACAATTACATACATAAATATATAAACCGAAAGACATAGTAAAGAAAACCATGATGAAAAATATCAAATGCAAAAATTATTAAATAAACTAGACATGTACAATTCGTTTCGGGACGAATATTTATTCGGACGAATTTCGGGAAATTCGGACATTCGGTTACTTCCGAATGTCCGAATAGCCGAAGTGCCGAATTGCCGAAGTGCCACAGGCTGCTCACTGTTTAATAAACATGCCCCTACTCACGGTATTGCGAGTAGGGGCAAAATTTACTAATACTAAGTAATTTTTACTTAGTATTAGTAAATGTGTCTGAAAGACCAATTTAGGTCTTTCATCCTTTTGGTAAATAACTCCCTAATACCGTGGGAATTAGGGAGTTATCTATCAAGCGGCTGCAAGACAAGTTCCGAAATTCCGAAGTTCCGAAGTGCCGAAGTTGCAGAAGTTCCGAAGTGTCGAAGTGCCGAAGTTACCAAAATTCCGAAGTGTCGAAGTGCCGAAGTTCCGAAGTGTCAAAGTGCCGAAGTTGCCAAAGTTCAAAAGTGCCGAATTGCCGAAGTCCCGAATTTCGGAATGCCGAACCGAAACGAAAAATTTTCCCATGCACATGCCTAAAATAAACTATCTGAAACATAACACACAATGAAAGAAAAACAAGGAACAGGATACAAGAGTGGGAAAATATCCACCTTCTGTCATTAGTAAAATTAGCATTATCTCCTCACTTGAGCTCTGATAATCTTCAATTTTACTATATGACAGAGGAAGGAGGCTACACAGAGCCAGTAAGGGAGATGCTCTTCTCTCCCATTTCTCCCTTCCACCCACACTGAGGAAAGCCCTCTCGCCTCCCAATCCCCTGCACAGATATTTTTTATCCAGCAAATGTGCTCTGAGCCCTTTGAATCCTCCAATCAAAGGCTTTTCAGCGGGGCCCCATGACATCGGACAGAGGTGAGTTGAGCTACGCCGGAATCTTTGCTAGGTGCTGGATTAAGGTGAGTGAGATGCTAATTTTAAACGCTCTTTGAGCATTTCATTTGGGGGCACCTACAGGATAATGTCAATAGGACATTATTCTGATAACATAGAAACATAGAATGTGATGGCAGATAAGAACCATCTAGTCTGCCCAACATTTCAATAAAACTGAAACCCTCTAACAGGAGTAGCGCTGAACATACATGCAAGTGAAATCAAATCATGTGATCATAAATTGCAGCATTTCACCCAGTAAAAACACATGGAAGCCCTAATGGTAAGCAAAGCCGGTTATTGGAGCTTCCACTGAATTTGATCTGTCCTGTGCATGTGTCTGCAGCTCCTAGACCATAGTACAATTACGGCCTCTGGACTCTTATGAAAAGTGTACAATGAAATTGTTTTGAGAAAAATAGGAGACACAACTTTTTCAGCTGCCCAAATATAGCTACTTAGTTACATAGTAATCTAGGTTGAAAAAAATACTAAAATCCATCAAGTTCAACCTATAAAACCTATTTATTTTTGCTGTTAATCCAAAGAAGGTTAAAAAAACCAAGAAAAAAAAACCAATTGTAGCGATTTCTAATATTGTCACAAAAAGGGGAACAAAATCTTCCTTGACTCCATAATGGCAATCAGGTTTCTCCGGGGATCAACAACCTATTTACATATTAATTATATAATTGAATGTTCTGTTCCTGAAAAACACATCCAAGCCTTTTTAAAAATATCTGTAGCATCTGATAAGACAACTCTTTAGGTAGATAATTCCACATCTTTATTGTTCTTGCTGGAAACAACCCTTTCCTCTGCTGTAAGTGAAAACGCGTTTCTTCCAGTCTCAATGGGGGACCTCTTGCCTGTTGTATATTCCTGCTAATGAAAATATTAGCTCATAGCAGTTTGTACTGACCCTGTATATATTTGTATAGTACTATCATATCCCATCTGAGGTACTTTTTTTTCTAAAGAAAACAAATGAAGTTTTTCTAGCCTTTTTTCAAAGGAACACAGTAGCATAATACAAACCAGTATTTCTGAAGCTACAGTGTCCCTTTCCCTAACTTATTAGGTCCCCTCTACAATCCAGCGTGCAAAGGGGTAAAAACACTTTTATACTTTCCTTAATTCCAGTGCCGAGGCTCCCTTGTCTCTGGTTAGGTCTCCTCCTCTTAAGACGTCATGGAGCTAGTCTTGGCTAATGCAAAGAAGGAAGTCATCCAATGTCATTTCATGGAGTAAAACTCCATTAGAGAGCACAAACCACCTCTAGAGATTGTCTGGAAGACAGCCACTAGAGGTGGACTTAACCCTGTAAACATTGCAGCTTCTCTAAGACTTTAATGTTTTGCATTGCAGGGTTAAACAGACAGGAACACTACACCCACACGATTGCCAATAAGATGAACTTGTATGGGTGTCTAAAGTGTCTCTTTAACTAATGTTTTCCATTCCCCTTATTGTTTTGTAGCTCGCCTCAGCACATTTCATACCTTTGCAATATCCCTCTTTAAAACTGGGGCCCAAAATGCGGTCTTACCATTGATTTACATTAGATCTACAATAGATCTTACAAGCTTTTGTAATTGCAGACCCGCATTACAAACTGTTGCCTAGTTTGTTATCTATTATTGTTCCCAAGTCCTTTTCATTTCATGTTATCCATAACCCAAGCAAGCTGAAGTGCTTTAGGGGTCTCGAGTGTGCCTTTAATTTTAACATGCTAGTTAGTGGCAATAAAAAGTCCTGATTTGCTCATTTCATCCTATGTAAAATCAATATTTCTTAGAAGAGAAAAAAACTATGTGTACATATAAAAAGATAAATATATCACACAGTAACAGTGAGCATCTACAAGTACCATGTCCTTAGCAGAAGTGAAGACTCTGCTAAAAGTGCCCTTGTTTGAGTTTTTTGGTTTAGTGACTAAGATCGCAAATTAGCCAAAAGCAGACCATTTTAACAGCCTTGGTCCTTAAGTGAAGAACTGATTGTACATTAAATTATTCTATTGCTTCAGCTTTACTTGAATTCCAAGAATGGAGATATTTGAGAAACAAAGGAAGGAGGATTTGTTTTGTCCTGGTATGCAGAAAACCTTGTATACTCATTTCGAGGCTGCATATATTTTGCGTGTTAAGGAACAGTGAGAAAATACTTTGCAGATCTGCAATATATTCAAATATTAATTAGCTGCCCCTGTGTCACTTGTTTAAGGTCAACCCGGAATCAACTAAAATCCATGTAATATGCAGTGAGTTGAGGGGGGGAAAAGGAGGAAGGTTACTTACTCTAGCAGCACTGTAGTAATTATGGTGCCAGATGGCACACTGTTGAATGGTTTCACACCTGCCTGGGTCCAAAAGGCACAGGCAATCTAGTCATTCTTTACATGTATTTCTATTGTGGAAGTTCCTTCAACAGTAGCAATGTTGGACTAGAGTTCACTCACCAGTAGCACCACCAGGGATGGCAGCAATGTCCCCTCTCCCAGGCTAAAGGTAAGAAAGGAGGGGGGATACAGTCAATGCTTTTTTTTTTAATTATTACATATTCTGCTAATAATCTGCCCCCCCCCCCCCCCAACACACCAGCCCTCCAATCTCCAAACATATTCACACACCAGCACCCTCACTCACACACACACTGCATCACTGACACTCACAGCCCCCTCACTCACACACACACACACACACACACTGCACCCCTGACACTCACAGCACCCTCACTCAAACACACAAACACACACACACTTCACCCCTGACACTCACAGCCCCCTCACTCACACACACACACTGCACCCCTGACACTCACAGCACCCTCACTCCCACACACACACACACACTTAACCCCTGACACTCACAGCCCCCTCACTCTCACACACACACACACACACACACACACTTCACCCCTGACACTCACAGCACCTTCACACACACATACACACTGCACCCCTGACATTCACAGGGCCCTCACTCACACACATGCACTGCACCCTCACACACACAGCTTCCTCACACGCACATAGCATCCTCACTGAAACACAGCACACTCACACACTGCCCCATCACTCACACTCAGCACACACACAATGCACCACTCACACACACAGAACCCTTACCAACACAGCACCCTCATACACACACTGCACCCTTCTTGCACACATACTACACCCCTCACACACCCACACCCACACATCACTCTCAAACACACACTGCACCCTCACACATACACACTACACAATACTCTTTCCTGGCATTTTTGTCTCCTGGTATCCCATCTATGGAGACACCAGAGACAAATTTCAAGCATACACAGTGCAAGCACGTTATTAAATTTGCTTGCGCTGCGCAGAACAAATACATGGCCTTTTTCTCATGCTAGAGTTCTTCAGCACAGCTCTCCGCATGGTCTGCCCTGGAAGAGCATTGAACCAACATGCTCACTTTGTGGTAGGGCGTGATTGTTATTGGTGATGACAAAACACACCCTATCAGGCCCTGCCCTACTTTCAGTGGGCCGCTGTAACTAAAAAATGCCGGGCCGGGGCCGGACCGCGAGGCCGATAAGCCGCATGTCTGATGGGCTCCTGAAGCCTATGGCTTTATAAATCGATTAAAACCGGCTTCTACACATTCTTGACGCCAAAAGCTGTGCCATAAAGTAGATAAGACCGGGGACAACACTGAATAACCCAACTACAGAAGTTTTGAAGCTCCGATCAAACTCTGAGACGACCGGAGGTCTGCGGCCTAGCCGAGTGAGAGGTGAGGTGGACGGCCGCCTCCTTACCTTTCTACCGCTTACTGATGTCTAGCATGTCGGAGGCGAAGGCTGCGAGTCCCCCCCCCCCCCCTGGACCGGTGGGGGTTATCCTGGTCCCCGCTGGAACGGTATTTCCACATCAGAACTAAAGGCTACTATCTGCGACATGGAGATGACTGCGGTTCCCAAGATGGCGCGGAGCCTGAATCAAATCAATTGCGACATGCAAGATCACATAGACAAAACCCTGCTACACCTTGAAGAGATTTTGATCGCTTCTGGGCAGCACTAGAAGAACGCGCAGCAGCAGTACCACCCCTGCCCCATAAGAGAGGCCAGAGAGGTAATAAGAGAGGGATCCCTCCAGGCAGAGCACCTAAACCAGCACCTGTCAGTACCATCAGAGGCCCCCAGGGGCCGAGGGCAACTCAGGAGTCAGCCCCGCCACACAAACAGAAGCCTACAGCTCTCCACTGAAGTGGGGCCAGGACTTAGCATGCTTCCGAGTCCATGTCTTGGTGATAACGGCCCCAGAAAGACTCGAGGTTAGAGAGGCGCCTTCCCTCAGTGACTCTCCTGTAAGTGCCCGGCCCTTACCGACTGTGGGAGTCGGGTGACTTTCGCTGCCTCATAGAATGATGGACTGCTATTTTCCCACTACGTCCATGCAAATCTAGTAGATCCTATCTTGTTTTGTTATGCTTTGACCGGTTTGATTTCAGGTTAGAGTGCTAGCTTACTAAGGTACATCGTTTCAGTGGTCGCTACATGGTATAATAGCCTGATTTTGACACTAGAACATATTCAACACTCACCATGTCTATAATTTCTTTAACTACTTACTTACACCAGCCTTGTTCAGCATTAAGACATGAATATCGTTATCCGGGCTTCCACTCTAGCTTCAGCCCGGTATAAGCAACATGAGCAGAGAACCCAGGCTAATTAAAAACTATGAGAATGCCCCTACTTGTTTAAATGTTATAAGCCTGACACCCACGACGCGAACCACTATAACAAGACTTAAATAATCAGCGTGTATTTTGCTTGTTTTATAAACTTTAAAAAATTGTGCTTTCTTTGCATGCCATGTAACTGTCGACTTGTTTCCAAATTGCCTGTGATTGCTGTTGTGGCATTAGACATGCGTATGTTATTTTATGCACAGCAAGAATAAAGAATATAAAAAAAAATAAAAAAATGCCGGGCCGAAATTTTTTTCCCAGTCCGGCCCTGTTTGCTGGTGATATATTAAATAACACAACTTTCTGAAGCATAACACTTCATCCACCCATTTGTTCTTGACAGGTCCCAAAACTTAAACTAAAAATCGGAGTAACACGAATACTTTATGCAAATTGATATTGATAAAATGTGAAATGATCAGATGTTACTCATATGAGACCTGTAATCAAAAGATAACTACCCTGACCTCCATGGGTTTTATAATTATGTTTATTAATGGTTGTCTGTGAATGTTTTAGAGATTTAATATGCAGCAGTCTGAAGTGTACTATCCTAAAGGGTAAAATGAAGTATTTTGACAAGTTTAATAATTTATCACTGTGAGCTTACTGCTTATCAAGACATTGAAGCTCAGGGCTCTGGGATGCATGAAGTGGTTTGTTTTAGTGAGGATTTTTTGGAATGACTTTGACATGCAAAAGTGATGCACATTAAACTGACCTATTATGGAGGCAACAACCACTGTCATTGTGGGTGTTTATGGTAGAGGAAGCAAGACAAATGGACAATTTGTGAGCTGGTGACTACAAAGAACAGAAGCCCTGCACGAGGTGGTTGTTTCTCTTGGATGGGCATTCTGGGGCTCCTAATTATGAACAGATTGTTACTAATGGGCAGTACGCTGTGGCTACGTATACTGTCAATGCAGGTTCCGTGGGGGTTGTGGGTAGCCAGTGACCTCAGGGCAGGGGAGAGCAGGTGTGTTATTCTCTCCATACTTTCGTCCCATCTTACCTTTCTCCCCCCCCCCCCCCCATTATCCTCCTTTTTTCTTTCTATCTCTCTCCCCATCTTTTTCTTTCCTGATCCTTCTCTCTCCTTCCTCTTCCTTTCTCTAACTCTTGACCTTATCTACTCATTCTCATTAGTTATGCCAAACCTATGGCAAAATATCTGTCTCCCCATGGAGGTGCATTTCAGATTTTATGGGCGCCTCCGACTATCACCAAAGCCTTTCACCAACCTTTACTGCAACAATACCATAGTTGACATGGGGAAAGTTGAGAAAGGTTTTAATTAAGATTGAGATGTTGCATTGTTTATAAGATTGGTTGGATTTATTAACAACTACTTTCTGTACCTATTATGGTCTATTTCTTTACCCTAATATTATACTTGTTTGTACTTGTTTTTTTTTTGTTTGTTTTTTTCTTTGACTCAATAAAAATGTATTAAATCTAAACTAACCTTTCAAAGAAATGTAGTTCACGGCCTTCTGTACACAAAGGAGAGTCATTATTGTTTCAGAAGAATGTATTCAGACCACACATAAAATATTTGTATGTTTCTTGAGAGAAAACAAAATCTAAGAAGAATCTCCAGTGGAATGTTCTATCTTCAAACCACCTTTGCCAACTGTCCACAAGCTTGTTAGCGGGACATTCCAAGCAAAATATAAACTCTTGGTTATGAAACGAAGACCTCACCTGTAGAGTTGTTTTAACAATAGTGATCTGCAGAGTTAATTGCAATTGCATGTACATCCCACAGTCAGATATATCACATGGACAATCTATGCTACTACCTGAATTATAGTTACTTACATGTTGCGCTCTCTCCTCCCAATTCTTCTCACAGACTCTCTTATATAATGTAAAGCTAGATCAATGCTTTATATTTTTATACCATATTCAGGGGTTCAAATGATATTCCCAAGATTCCCATGGTAAAATAGGGGCACTGGGATTGGCTGAGATGTGACAAGTATTCTAGTGTATGGAGGGCTTACTGCTGCCAGTGAAACAGAATTTTCTGTGAACACTTCAAATGTGAGTATCTTTTTATTATTATTTCAAAACTAAGCATCAGAAATGTGATGCTTTAAATCAGTTGGTATAAAGGTAATTGTATTTCTCTCTAAAAGCACTGTAATATGAAAGTACATATCCAAATGTACAAGCCTGAGCAGATATGACTATACACATTAGCAAAAGAAACACATTACAGTCTGAATAATTTATCACAATTGGAATACTGTCAACAAGTGTTTTTTTTTTACAGAGTAAAGCTTCACAGAACAGATCAAAGATGTTCTATCTGTCACAACAGTGACCCCTTCACACAGCGTGAAACCCACAGGAAGACGGTTACCGGACCTTAGAATGGCCGCACTAGCGTCTGAGAATAGTTAAAGGAATAGCCAGAGGTCAAGGGATTACGGAAGACGGGCACACGATTATCCAAGCCAAGTAACGGGAAACCAGAAAACAGAATAGTCGGAGAGATAGCCAAGGGTAAAATACCAAGAAGGACAAGCAGAAATAAATAGCACTAGGGGACTTTAAACAAGAACCACACTAGCGCATCTGACAAATGTCACGATAGCCCTTTTATAGTGTGGGTTCTTTGACTTTAATTTTGAAGCCACGCCCCCAACAAGTCCGGGAGCGTGGCCACGTTTGAATTTTGGCGGCACTTTCATTCTGAGCCGCCTCCCGGAAGTATGGGAGGAGGACGCCGCGCTGCGCGGGACCGGTGGGGAAAGGTAAGCGCTCGTTACACTATCAATATCATCACAAATTATGAGTTATCTAAAATTAAATAAAAGAATCAATTTTCTCACTACCACATACTTTAGAGAAAAAAAAAAGTATTAACAGTATAATATTGGCATCAAAACAGCTGTAGTTTAAAGAAGCAGTTTTACTGTAGAGATCATGCCATTGCGCTGTCAGTGCTCACGTATCTGCCATTTAGGAGTTAAATCACTTTTGTTTCTGTTTATGCAACCCTAGCCTCACACAGCCTCCATGAGAAAAATGGTTTCATTTTCAATCAATTGTTAACTTACTTTCTAGGTTTTTATCTCCTGCTATGTAAATTGAACTTTAATCACACACAGGAAGTTTCTGTATGGTCTAGTAGGCTAATAATGAGCAGGAGATAGGACATTCTAAATTAAACAGACTGTGCAATAAAGGCTAAACATTAGATGTCTCTTTACAGGAAGTGTTTAGGAAGGCTGTGCAAAGCACATGCAAGGAGGTGTGCAAAGGGCTGCATGAACAAAGTAATTTAACTCCTAAATGGAGATAATTGAGCAGTGAGACTACATGGGTATGGTCTATACACCAAAACTGCTTTATTAAGCTAAAGATATTAAGTGCCTATGGTATCCCTTTAACATACAATTAATTTGAAACAAGGGATGTATTGCTAGTACATACATGTGTCTTATATTGTGGCTCCCAAGATGACATTACAAACAAATGTTCTATATTGATCAAAACTTCATCAAAACGTCCTTCCTTGCTCACCAACCACCCTGATGGTTAGAATGAACAAATAATGTTTCTAATTAAAGCTTGCTTACTGTTTGGGAGAAGGGCAGAGGGGTCTGCTAGTGACAGTTTCCTTGTACATTTGTATTGAGACAGAATGAAGCTTTTCTAGGGAAATTATTTTCTCTAAAGTCTGTACTGCAATTATTAACCAGAAAGATATGCATGTGAGTTCTATGGTTAATGTTCTCTGGAATGCAATAGCTATGTATTTTCAAATAGGTCTTGACAAACTCCACCTCCAGCTGCCAGTTAATTATGCATAGCATTCTCTCTTCTGTCTCTTCTGTCTCAGTCAATAAATGAGAGATTTATGCATTAAACAGTGAACTGCAGCAACTAATGAACAGAATTGTAAAATACTGTGGCTGAAATTAAAGGGACACTATAGTCACCCAGACCACTTCAGCTCAATGAAGTGGTCTTGCTTGCCAGCTCCCTCAGGTTTTAACCCTTCACATGTAAACATAGCAGTTTCAGAGAAATTAGGTGCGAAGCCCCTCCAGGCTGCCCGAGAGCGCCCGTGGCCGCTGGACTGCAGCTCCGCAGTGTGCAGAGCTGCAGACAATGTGTGTGGCGAGATCTGGCCAATCAGAGTGTTGACGCACCAACAAACACCCCCTCCCTCTCCCCATCACCACCCTCACACACAACAACAAACACTCCCCCTCTCACCATCACCCCCCTCCTTCGCACCATCACCTCCCCTCCCTCTCACCATCACCCCATCCCTCCCACCGTCACCACCCTCCTTCACACCATCACCCCCTCCCTCTCATCATCACCCCTCCCTCACACTAACTCCCCTTCCCTCACACCATCACACCCTCCCTCACACCATCACTCCCTCCCTCACACCATCACCCCTCCCTCACACCATTCCCCCCTCACACCATCACCCCCCTTCATCTCACCATCACCCCCTCCCTCACACCATTACCACTCCCCTCCCTCACACCATTACCACCCCTCCTTCACACCATCACCCCCTGTTCTCTCACCATCACCCCCCTCCCTCATACCATTACCCCCTCATACCACTACCCCCTCCCTCATATCATCACCCCCTCCTCTCACTATCAACCCCCCTCCCTCTCACCATCACCCCCCCCCCCCGCCACACACACACACACACCATCAACCCCACATAAACCACATTGTATCATTTTTGCCTTGCTTCATAACATCAATATCCATTATAAAACCAGGAAAAGGTGGGCATGGATGGTGAGCTGATTTGGTGGTGCAATGGGCCACTTGACTGGGTTTGCCCACCAGGCCTAAGGTGTAAACACCTTAGACAAACCTGGGTAATCCCTAAATCTGGACTGCTAGGTGTGCCTCGAGGACAGGGTTGAGGAGCACTGACATTTCATGCTAACATTACAATCTGTAATTTAAATACTCAGTCACATTGATTTAGCACCAGTAGCTCTACATAGCCTTGCTGGCCCTAAATAAACAAGACATTTCTAATAGACTTAGCATCTTTTAAAGTGGAACAGTCTCGCACAATAGTAAGCACTACTGAAATGATAAATATGGTAAATTATGTAACAAAAGTACAAAAATACTACACTTGCCTCAGCAACATAACCTGGCTGCTGTTCAACCAGACTTACAAGGCAAATTAAACAATTTAAAAGAAAGTTCTGAAAAATACCTCCGATATGACTGTTTTTCTTTAATATATTATTCTGAGTCTATCACTATTCCTTCTGCAGGTTAATCCTCGGGCTGGGTTTAAAAGTACCACAACTGAATAAAGTTCCTCTGTAGAAATAAACACAAGTCAACTCAGAGTGAATCATTATATAATTTTGTTAGCAAAGCCAAAGTTTTGCTTGGGAAGGGAACTGTTTGTTAATATTTTGACATAGTTTTCCTGTGTGGCCATATAAATTCCTTTGTCCGTGCTTCATTTTCTGAGCAATATAACACATGTAAATTTGTGGTCAGAATTTTCCTCATGAAATGGATTAAATGTTCTTATTCTTCTGTATAAGTAGCATGATTTATACTAACAAATGTATTTAGTGTATTACCTGGCTGTTTAGTTTTTACATTTTTGCCCTTTTTTTGTTTTTTTGCATCAATACAGACCAACCATTGCGTTTACACATTGTGTTTATTTTCAACTCTTGCTACACACATTGCTTGCCCATTGGGCAGTGCTGTAGTACAATGGTGATATATAAAAAGAATAGTAATATTAACTAAAGAGGGACAAAGTTATGCAATAAAGTTAATACGTGAATTCAAAGTAAATATCACATTTTAGACCATGACCACCAAACTGGAAAGATCTCCCAATTCAGTTTTATTTGACTGTTTCAGTTGGAAAGTTAAGACGATTGTCAAATGTTTAGCAAATTGATCAACTTGAGGGATCTATCTATAACACACGTACACAAACTAATGTATTGTAACATTGTAAAATGGCACCCAACATTGGGTGGGATTAAATCAGTATGCCACTATTGATGTCCAAAGGGGTAAAGTACACCCGAGAAGAAGGCGATCTCATCTGGAAAATTATGAATGTACACCAGACAGCGTGACATTATCCTGTCTTACCAGCACTGGTTTAACAACCCAATTGTTAAAGCGAATCTGTCACCAAAAGTAAACTTTATCTAACTCCTTCTATATATTGCCCTGTGTCTGAATTTTATTTTTATTCTTAAACAGTTTTCATATTACACATAAAGAAAAGAAGGAAAAAAAGTTTTCCTTATGTAGAGCAGTCAAGTTGACAAAAGTTGACACTGGGTAGAGCTTTAAGCAAGGTTCTATTTCAGTTTCCAATCAAATTTACCCACAATGCTCAGTAAATCAACTCCACACAAGGACAAACAGCCGACATCCTGGACAGAGAACAAAATGTCTGCACCCAAGTATTTAGATCTTATCCACGAAGAAAACATTATAAATATAAATAAAGGTAAGTGTAGGTAAGCAAGAAAGGATGAGGAAGTAAAGCAAAATGAAAAGAAAAAAGGAGAGGGCCACTTTAACTACTTCACTAACTAGATTGAGTATAAATGTTTTTATTTTCATGTATTTTGCAAAATGAAATCTAGCCCATAAAGCCTCACTCAACTTCACTTATATTCTAGTTATGATTACTAGCATGTAGCAGAACTAATTTATTTGTCAGAAGCCACTATGCCTGCAGATTTGCTGAAAATGTCTGCTCACGCCCTGCTTTCAAACAGTACAGGATGTTTCAATGGATCAAATCATTCCAACAGTCAGGGAGTGGGAGAAGTTTATGGAATCTACCATTTCACTGTAAGCATTGCATTACCATTCCAGGGATTAATAAAAAAATTATTTCGCTTTTTTTAAATACCTTTATTTTACAAACAGGGCTGCCATCAGAGCATGACAACCATGTTCGCTATATTTATGTGTACCCGCGGGCCTCCGGCTACCTGTTTGTTGCAAAGGGGGCCCTGTCTAAATATTGCGAGTCCCGCGGCAGTCAGGCATGCATGCCGTGAGAGTCAGAAACAGGGGAGCTGCAGGGAAGGGAAGTGAGGGTGTGCTGCGGGCCTCCTCTGCAGAGACCAGCGGCTCGCTCCAAACACCATGCCACCGAACCACCAGGGAATGAGATCTCCCCCCTCCCTGGCCAGGTAAGAAGCAAGGAGGGGGAAGTAAAATAAAATGTTATAAAATATTTTTAGAAAAATAATTAAAAAAATTAAAATGCATCCCCCTCCCTATTTTACACACATTACATGCCTACACAAACACACACTGCATTCACTAAACACACACTACATAAACACACACTTTGCATTCATTATATACACACTACATCAACTACACAAACACACACTCAGTCTTCACTATACACACTCTGCTTTTACTACACAAACACACTGCTAGCGCTTTCTTTACACAAACACACACTACATCCACTACACAAACACACGTTCTGCGTTCACTACACACACACTACATCTACTACACAAACACACACTCTGCATTCACTATACATACCGCATCTAATACACACAAACACTACATCCACTACACAAACACACACACTCTGTATTCACTATACACACAAACTACATCCACTACACACACACACACACACACACTGCCTTCACTATACACACCGGACCTGCCTTCACTACACAAACACAAACTCTGCATTCACTACACACACACTACATCCACTACACAACCACACACTCTGCATCTAATATACACCTCATACATTACACAAATGTACAATCTGCATCCACTATACACACTGCACCCATTACACACACCGCATCCACTTTACACATGCACTCTGCATCCACTACACAAATTCCACATCCACTATACACACTGCACCCATTACACACACACCGCATCCTACACATGCACTCTGCATCCACTACACACATTTCACATCCACTATACACACACCACAATCAGTACACACACTGATCTGTGTACCAAGCTATTTTACAATTTGTATTAATCTATTTTTGTCTACTGTATATGAGAAAAATTGCATTCTTTCATACTAACATTTCAGGCTCTGTGTAAAATTTTGCAAGATAATGTACATTAGTCATAGAACTACCAGCGGTGCAGATAGTGCAACCACACCAGGGCTCAGCAGGTCAGGGGGGCACTTGTCATGCTTACAGGCACCATGGGGTAATTCTAGGCCACACTGGAACTGTTGGTATTTCCTGCTATGAGATAGAATGAAGTAGGGCTGCAGAGAGGGTCACTGGAGACTGATGGAGAAATTTACAGTGGGTTTAAGAGGGTTCACTGGTGAGTGGGGGAGGCATATAAAGAGGGAGAGCTGGACTGAGGATGAGTGTATCTATGTGTCTATGTCAGTGTCTCTATCTTTGCATGTGTGTCAGTGTGTGCGAATCTGTGTGTATGTATATGTGTGTCAGTGTTTGTGGATCTGTGTGTATGTGTATGTGCACGTGTGTCAGTGTTTGTGGATCTGGGTGTGAGTGTGTGTGTGTGTGTATGTGCATGTGTGTCAGTGTTTGTGGATTTGTCTGTGTGTATCTGCCCATGTGTGTCCCTATTTGTGGGTTGGTGCATATTTGTCTGCCAGTGTGTTGGTCTTTGTGGATCAGTGCATGTGTGTGTCAATATAAATGTGCATATGTGACAGTTTGTGGGTGTGTCTCTTCATGTTTAAATGTATGTATGTGTCTCTGTGCATCTGTGTGTGTCAGTTACATAGTTACATAGGCTGAAAAAAGACATGCACCCATTAAGTTCAGCCTTTCTAGTGGCAGTGTGAAGTTCTTTTGTAATATTTTTGTGAATCTGAATTAGCTCAGCTGAGTAATTTAGGAAAACCTACCTAGGTAATCTAAAACAGGACACAAGTCTTAGAATGCTGCTACACCATTGTCAATTTGTTTCCATGGATAATGATAACATGACAGTTAGTACAATTAAGTTTCCTGTTGATTAGTTTTGCCTTCCGGGTAAATGTGCAACATGATTGCTTCAACACGAATTAAACAATGTTTTATACAGCCTGATATTTGATAATTTTTCATATTTATCTTTTCAGGTTAGAACAACTCTTAATTTTAAACAAAATACCACAACCGCAAAGACTTGAAGTTTTAGCTGTGTATTACATTTATTCATTGACTTTAGGTTAAGCGTGTGTCCCTATAATATATCCAAAGAGGACCATAAATTACTGCAAAGCTTCAGTGCCTAGTTAATCTACATATGGAAAGTCTGCAGTAATTTATGGTCTCCTTTATCTACTGAAAGAAATATACATTTTCAATTTTACATAGATTAAACTTTTATGTGAACAATTAAATTAGATTAGGATTAGATTCAGACCTTTGATATTTTGACAAAGTAGCAGGATAAGCATATTAAGAACATAAAATGTAATTGAATCCCCATTTTACATCTGAGATCGGTATTTTTTTTTTTTTAGCTTTGCGAGAACTATAGTTGATTTTGTAGAGAAGTGTGCCGATACCCTTATGTATGATGTATTATGTTTATGTCATTTCGACAGCACATTATGATAGAGTGTAATATATTAGAGTGGGTGGGAAGGTTTAAAGCTGAATTAATTATTACTGGGTCCAGCAAAAGACCACTCCACACCCATAAATTACTTTATCTTGCTGCACTGATTAATGGGTGAGGAGTATCCCATTAGAAAGGCATTCTTTAAAAATGTTGATTTTTATGAGAAGTAAGCACTTTTATTATTAATTAATGAAACACCCCTTGGTTGTCAATCAAAAAGTCAAGGAGGTTTCTTCCTGCTTCTTTTAGCTCCTCTGAGTTAATGGAAGTGGTAGGAGCACTCTACATAAGCCTGCCTCCAACAGCATACCTCCTTATCAGACCTCGAATCAGAGCAGATTTCTTTCAGAATGCTGTGCATTGTGTCCGTGCGCCCAGAACAGGTGTATGGGTCATAGATTTAGAGGCTTGCAAATGAGAAGCCTCTGGTAGGCTATTTTCCTATGAAGAGACTTTTACTCTCTTCCAGGGAGTAAGGGGAGGGCTTGCAAAGGTTGCATTCATAAGAATTGCAGCTTTTGGAAGTTCTTTTAACCCCTTAAGGACTGGACTTTTTTTGCGATGTTGTACATTTGCGACCAGGCATCTTTTTGACACTTTTGTGGTGTTTGTGTTTAGCTGTAATTTTCCGCTCTCTCATTTACTGTTCCCATACAAATTATATATTGTTTTTTTCAGGACAAAAGGGGCTTTCTTTACATACCATTATTTATATAATCTCATGTAATTTAATTTTATATACACGTTTTTTGAATTTTATGTGAAAAATCTTTTACTCATCTACAAAAGTGAACGAAAAAAACTGCTAAATAGATTCAAAATGTTGTCCTGAGTTCAAAAATACCCAGTGTTTACATGCTTTTTGCTATTTTTTTGCATGTTATAGGGCTATAAGTACAAGTAGGATATTGCGGTTTCAAAACATACATTTTTAAAATGTATCAATAGTGACATTGTAACACTATTATCTGTCATAAATTGCTAAATAACACCCCACATGTACATATTTTTTTAAAAGTAGACAACCCTGGGTATTCAATATGGGGTATGTCCAGACTTTTTTAGTAGCCACTTAGTCGCAAACACTGGCCAAAGTTAGCGTTCATATTTGTTTGTGTGTGAAAAATGTAAAAAACTAAATTGAACGCTAATTTTGGCCAGTGTTTGTGACTAAGTGGTTACTAAAAAAGACTGGACATACCCCATTTGCAATACCTTGGGTTGTCTTCTTTTGCAAATGGTATACCATCATGGGGGTAATTCTCATTCCTGGGCTACCATACGCTCTCAAAGGCAACGTAACCAACCTGGCCATTTTCAATGTAAAAATATTTGACCCATATATTTGACCCTGTAACTTTCAAAAACGCTATAAAACCTGTACACGGGGGGTCCTGTTCTACTCAGGAGACTTTGCTGAACACAAATATTAGTGTTTCAAAACTGGAAAATGTATCACAACAATTATATCATCAGTAAAAGTGCTGTTTGTGTGTGAAAAATGCAAAAAAGTCACTTTCACTGACAATATCATCGCTGTGATATGTTTTACTGTTTTGAATCACTAATATTTGTGTTCAGCGAAGTCTCCCGAGTAAAACAGTACCCCCCATGTACAGGTTTTAGGGTGTCGTAGAACGTTACAGGGTAAAATACAGTGATAGCAAATTAAATTCTCTGGACTTTCGGCCTGGGTTGGCAGGCAGGTCCCTTAAATTGCAATCAATAAAATAACTTAATTATGTAAAAATATTACATAAATACGCACGTAGAATTTAAATATATATGCATATTTATATATTTGAAGTCTACGTGTATATTTATATAATTATTTATGTAATTTTGTATATGGACATATGAATAGTTCGCATTATTTTTATTTATTTATATATACATAGATATATATACAATTTCATTCTAAGTGTATTTTTATTTTTTTTTTAATTCTTTATTTTATTTGTGCATGAAATAACATTCGTATGTCAATAATGCCACAACAGCATTTGCAAACACTTGAAAAAAACACATATTGGTTAACTGTTGTACAGCATTCAGATTAAACGCACATTTTTTTTTTTGGTTTATAAGACAAGCTAAGTACAGGCTGGGTATCTATATTTGACTGAATGAATTACTTCGTCGATTGGTAACCATAGCATAACAGTAGTATTTATGTTGAGTGTCATAGCTTTATTACCTAAAATTTCCTGTGTCGCTGTGAAGTGTTAAACTAAGGCATGTGTGCAGTCGCTTGTATGAGATTAGTAGCTTGATGCATGTTATTATATATAAACAAGTTTAATCTGAGCATAAGCCTAGTTATTAGTAACATGAGTAACACAGGTCTGGGTTGTAGGTTAAGCTAAAACGGTAGTTAACATATCAGAAGTACTTATGCCACTGTTGCTAATGATCCCTGAGACCCTCCACTTCTTGCTAGCCAGCAGAGTGTTTTAAGAAAGAAAATTTAAATGAAATTGCTAAACAAGGCTATGTTAAGCCGAGTTGCTGCAAGTTAAGCATGAAGAGGTGCCCTCAGTCCCCACATAGAGATCACTCAGTCCTCTCCACTATTAGGATTCCGTCCCTGCATGTGGCTGCACACATCCAGACTGCCACTCCGGCTGTGTCCTGTCTTTGAGCGTCGTCTCGCTGCAGGGTCTCCATTTTCACCCTGATTATGTAGTGGCAGGGCCTCCAGCATTCTCTGTTGTGGGGCCTCGGTGTCGATTGTTAGCACCCGGTTTGAGCCCTGAAAGCCGCAATTCTTCCAGTTGCCATATTTGCCCGCATCGGGCACCAAGAGCCCCGAGAGAGGTCGCCATCTTTGCAGAGTGCTCGAGGTTTGGAGCAGTCTCCGCCGCCTTCCTGCGAGGTGAGTATGTCCTCCGTCTAGTGCTGGTATGCTTAGGGCCCCAGGGTGGACCGAGATAACCCCCCCGGTCCAGTGGGGGGGGGGGATTAGGGGCCAGGGCCCCCGAGGCTGTCTCCTTACTGCCCCTAGGCAGGATAGCGGAATGGCGGCCGTCCACTCCACTCACCGCCCAGGTAGGCCGCAGTTGCTGGATGTCTTGCCACGGGGGAGCGGTTTTGTTTTTTCCAGGCTTTAAGGTCGTGGTAGTACCCCAAGTTGGTGTGGGGATCGCTCTGTGGCCTCGGGTGCGTGGCTGAACCCGCCAAGTGAGACAAAAAGCTGGACCATAGCGGGAGCTGGTCTTACACGCGTCCAGCCGGCATGGCGGCCCGGCCCCGCCCCCCATTCTAAGTGTATTTTGATATAAATATATATATATTAATATGAAAATACAGTTAGAATAAAATTTCGTATAGATATATAATTTTTTTTAATTTTTATTATTATTTTTAATTTTTGTAATTTAGTTATTATATATATTATATATATATACGTGTGTAAATTAATTATAAGTGTATTTTTATATTAATATATGTACATATTAATATAAAAATACACTTAGCATGACATTATATATATGATATATAGACATATATTATATATATGCATGTAAGCTCATTGAGCAGGGCCCTCAACCCCCTCTGTTCCTGTACGTCCAGTGGTCTGATCTCAATTATGTGTCTGTTAGTCCACCCATTGTACAGCGCTACGGAATTTGTTGGCGCTATATAAATAATAAAATAATAATAATAATAATAATAATATGTATAATATATGTCTATATATCATATATATACACATATATAATAATATTTTTTTTTTATTAACTATAACTTTAATTTTTTTTTTGATTTTACAGTTGCAGGGAGACTAGGACACCTATTGTGACCATGTGGTCGCCCTGTTGGGCGATCACATGGTCACAGGGGTCCTAAACCGCCATGGGGAGACTGTCTGGGCTGCAGGCAGTCTCCCCACACCGGGAGCACCGCCGATCGCCGCCGGGGGAACGACGGCGATCAGGTAAGTACATTGGACGGTTAGGACGGATCAGGACCGTCAACGGTCGGCAACGCAAAAATGCCGATGACGGTCCTGAACCGTCCTCCGTCCTTAAGGGGTTAAGATATACCTCCAATGAAAACAAGTATGAAAAACCCATGCATGTATTAACTGGGGGGCTATATCTACTGAGCAGGGATTTTTATTTTATTTTTGAATTTATTTTTAAATTCAAGAACTAGCCAAGGTCTGGTACACAGGAATCAGGAAGCCGGCAAACAAGACAAAGCAGGGATAAAGAGAAAAACGGAGTCAAATACAAAGCCAAGGTCAAGCACGAAAAAAACACAACTGAACGATACAAGCGCTAAAAGGGAACTGAATCAGAAACCACGATAGGGCAGGTGGTTAAGGGAAAGGTAAGTATAAATACCCTAGTATCCAATTTGATTGGCCCCTGTCATATCCACGCCCCCAAAACATGAGTGTATGGGGAATGAGGAATGACAGGGGCCAATGGGAGACCGTTTCACATTTCGGCTCCCACTGTCCCTTTAAGAGCGCTACAGAGACAAAGTGACTTTGAATATTGAGGACAATTGAATATATTAATGCCCTCTGTGCCTTCAAATAGGAAGTCTATGCTTTAATATTTAGCCTAAATTTGTATATATTTTAATAGAATTTTTAAATTTCTTGCTTCATATTCTGTTTGGCCTTGTTCACTAAACTGGCAGGTGTGGAGAATTAAAAAGAAAAAAAAACAATTTCTAGGTCAAAATAAGTATACAGGCAGGGGCGTATTAGCCGCGAGGCAAACAAGGCATTTGCCTTGGGCGGCATTTTCCAGGGGGCGGCAAAAAAAGCCGCCCCCAAATGCCCAAGGCAAATGTCTTGTTAGCCTTGCGGCTAACAGACATGCCGGCGGGCTGCTGGGCGATCGGGCGGCGCTGGCGGGCGGCCGGCGAGGGAGCACTTCCCCTGAGCTGTCTGCTCAGCTCCCTCGCCAGCCGCAGAGTGAGGCTGGGAGGCGGAGCCGGAATATGACATCATATTCCAGCTCCCAGCCTCACTCTGAGGCGCGCGAGGGAGCTGAGCAGACAGCTCAGGGGAAGTGCTCCCTCGCCGGCCGCCCGCCCGCCAGGCAGTGCCGCCCGATCGCCCAGCAGCCACTGGACCACCAGGGAGGAAGAGACACCCCCCTCCCCAGCATTCCCAAAGGTAAGGAGGCTGGGGGGGGTGTTAAATAAAAAAAAAAAATGTGTTACAAATAAATTAAAAAAAAAAATGTGTTAAAAAAAATAAAAAAAATGTGTTAAAAATAAAAAAAAATGTGTTAAAAATAAATTTAAAAAAAATGTGTTAATGTGGGTGGGTGAGTGTGTGTCTGTGTCTGTTAGTGTGTGTCTGTGTCTGTTAGTGTGTGTCTGTGTCTGTTAGTGTGTGTGTCTGTTAGTGTGTGTCTGTGTCTGTTAGTGTGTGTGTGTCAGTGTTTGTGTCTGTTAGTGTGTGTGTGTCTGTTAGTGTGTGTGTCAGTGTGTGTGTCAGTGTGTGTGTCTGTTAGTGTGTGTGTCTGTTAGTGTTTGTGTCTGTTAGTGTGTGTCAGTGTGTGTGTGTGTGTGTGTGTCTGTTAGTGTGTGTGTGTCTGTTAGTGTGTGTGTGTGTGTGTTAGTGTGTGTGTGTGTGTGTCTGTTAGTGTGTGTGTGTCTGTTAGTGTGTGTCAGTGTGTGTGTCTGTTAGTGTTTGTGTCTGTGTCTGTTAGTGTGTGTGTCTGTCTGTTAGTGTGTGTGTCTGTTAGTGTGTGTGTCTGTGTCTGTTAGTGTGTGTGTCTGTGTCTGTTAGTGTGTGTGTCTGTGTCTGTTAGTGTGTGTGTCTGTGTCCGTTAGTGTGTGTGTGTTTCTGTTAGCGAGTGTGTGTGTGTATTTAGAATGCGGGGCGGGGGGAAAGGTTTGGTGGGGGTGGCGCGGGGGGAGGGGGGGCGCCTGAGTTTTGTCCTGCCTAGGGCAGCACAAAACCAGGATACACCACTGTATACAGGCAAGTATACCCCGCTTTACATACACTCACTTTAAGTACACTCGCGAGTACAGACATACCCGCGAGTGTACTTAAAGGTGCCTCGTGAGTACAGACATTCCCACGCCTCTTCTGTCCGTGAGTGAACAGGAAATGGAAGGTTCTATTCTCGCCCGGAGCATCTCAGTTCAGTGTCATTGGGGCAAGAACTTTTCACACCTTCTGACATGGCACAGGTTAATCATCTCAAATTTATAATGCCTTCTCCTAGCTGAATATTTTTTCTGCCTCTACATTGTCCATATTCTGCAATCGGCGCCTCCAGAATATGGATGCAGCTTAGCTTCATTAGCCACAATTCTGAGGATTCAAAGTTAAACCATAAATGCATAAAGTGATGAAGAGGTGTTTCTAAACAAAGTGTGCAAATGAGCTGCTAACAAATACACTTTGGCACTGCAGTGACAGAAACATTTTACTTTTCCTCCCAGTTTAAGGTTGTCAGATGAGTAAAACATTAAAGATACATGGCACAATCTGGAATGAGATTTTTATTTTTACTGTTTGTTTTAACTGAATAAAAGCCCACTGGAAATCACTAAATAAATCACTGGAAATAAAATCACTGGAAATCTGCAGTTGCAGTATCAGTTATGCCTGTAAATGACTATTGCAATGCAGTACATGCATTGGGAAGTGAAAAAAGGTATTGCTTCACTTTAAGTACATTTTCTGTTTTACATTAATGCTCTGGTCCCATTGTGTACTTAAAAGTGGGGTATGCCTGTATTTGGAAAAAAAAAAAGTCTTGGCTAGTTTTTCTAGCTTAACCGATTTGACATAAAATTTGCAATTGATTTTTAATTTTTCCTAAATCTCCAGTTTAATAATTAAACCCCTTATCTGATAATTTGAAAATAATTGTGATTTGTGGGTCTAATGATCGCAAAATGACAGCTGTTAAAACCATTAAAGATGCGTAACTAGGAACCATAGAGATCAAATATTAATCACATAACCATTCATATCTAACATTTATGGCATAATATCCCAGAGTATGTCAATATTGCTGTTGGTACAGATATCTTTTAAAATATATATTGTGTCATTATTATATAGTTTAATCCTCTATTATTTTCCGAATATTTACATATGTGCTTTTTTCCTTTTATTATGCTATTTTGAGTAGATGGGATTTCAGTACCTGTTTGATAGATTTGTTCTATTTTTTTTTTTTATCTCCATTTTTGTATGCCTCTCCATAGGATTGGCTGAGACTTACTCTGCAGCACTGCCCAAAGAAGCAGCTTTAGCAGCCATGCCGTTTTCAGATACAAGTGAAGCGGTTGATGATGACGATACGTCCATGGATGTGACGTGGGTGCCCGCTCGGCAAGAAGAAGAACAGGGCGAAAGTTCAGATGGGGAGACAGAGAGGAGGAGAAGGAGACGAGTTGGAAGCAGGGGGAGGTCGTCGCAAGGAGCTAGTGGTACAGTCAGACAGCATGCATCGGCACCCGGGGTCAGCCCGACAGCACGCCAATCAACGCATGCTGTGTCCACCACCAGAATGCCGTCATTGCAGAGCTCAGCAGTGTGGCATTTTGATTGTGTGTCTGGCTCTGACAACAGCGATGCCATTTGCAACCTGTGCCAAAAGAAACTGAGTCGTGGGAAGTCCAACACCCACCTAGGTACAACTGCTTTGCGTAGGCACATGATCGCACATCCATAGGCGTGCGCAGCCTATTGCATTAGGGTGTGCACCCTAAAGCACAAACACACGCCGCATGTATATGTATATATATATATATATATACATTTATATATATATATACACACACACACACACATATATACATACACTGCTGTGTGTGTGTGTGTGTGTGCTGTTAGTGTGCTGTGTGAGGGAGGTGTGTGTAAGGGTGCTGCTGTGTGTGTGTATGTGTGAGGGTGCTGGTAGTGTGCTATGTGGGTGAGGGTGTTTGTGTGTGTGTGTGTGTGTGAGGGTGCTGTTTGTGTGTGAGGGTGTTTGTGTGTGTGTGTTAGGGTCTTGTTAGTGTGCTGTGTGAGGGTGCTGTGTGTGTGAGGGTGCTGTTTGTGTGATGTGTGTGGGTGTCATGTATTTCTGAGGGTGCTGTTTGTGTGTGTGTGTTTGCGAGGGTGTTGTTAGTGTGCTGTGTGTGAGGGTGTTGTGTGTTTGTAAAAGTGCTGTGTGTGTTTGTGAGGGTGCGGTTAGTGTACTGTGTGTGTGAGGGTGCTGTATGTGTACTGTATGTGTGTGGGTGCTGTTTGGGTGCTGTGTGTGTGAGGGTGCTGTATGTGTGCTGTTTGTGTGAGAGTGCTGTATGTCTGTAGGTGCTTTTTGTGTGTGGGTGCTGTATGTGTGTGTGTGTGCTGTATGTTTGGACAGATTGTGGAGGTGGGGGCAGATTAGTAAATATCCCCCCTCCCATCTTACCTTATGTAGGGAGGGGGGATCCTTGCTGCCATGTGCCATCCCTGGTGGTCCAGTGGAGAGTGAACTCTAGCCTGCGGGGCTAGAGTTAACTCTCGTGAGATCTGAGCGTTGCCGCGGCAACGCTCAGATCTCGCCAGAGGAACCTGGCGGAGCTGCTGTCTAGAGCTCCCCGGGTCCTCTCCTGCCTCCCTTCATGCTGCTGTGGGCCGGTGAGGTAGATCTTTGATCTCCCCGCCGGCCCATGGAGGCTTAGAGCAGAGCCGACACTCAGCGCCGGTTCTGCGTGAGCCGACAGGGGAGAATAAAGTCCTGGGGAATAAAGTGTGGGAACCAAGATTCCCACCCCCCCAAAAAAAAATAATATACACTCCAGTGTGTGTATGTATATGTGTGTGTGTGTGTGTGTGTATATATATATATATATATATATATATATATATATATACACACACTGACACGCATACTCAAACACACACACATACACTCACAGACACACACACACTCATACATTCATAGACACACACATTCACAGACACACATATTCACATACACTGACACACATTCACAGATACACATACACACATACACTCACACACACACATTCACAGACACACACACACATTCACAGACACACACACACACACATTCACAGACACACACATATTCACATACACACATTCACACACACACACACATTCACATACACACACACAAACAGACACACACACACACGCACACACAAACAGACACACACACACAAACAGACACACACACAAACACAGTCACAGACACACACACACAGTCACAGACACACACACACACACACACACACAAATTATTATTTTTTTAATTAAAAAAATGTCCACCCAGCCTCCCTACCTGGAGTGCTGGCGTGGACTTGTCCCTGGGGTCCAGTGGGTCGGGCGGCTCTCTCAATATCAGCCGCGGCGAGGGAGCTGTGTGCTCTCTGCTTCCTCTCGCCGCGCGGGCTGTCTGCTGTAGCTGGGAGCCGGAATATGACGTCATTTTCCGGCTCCCAGCATCAGCAAGCAGCGCGCGGCGAGAGGGAGCAGAAAGCTCACAGCTCCCTCGCCGTGGCTGATATTGAGAGAGCCGACCGGGGGGGGGGGGTTCCATAACCTCTTGCCCCCCCCCTCCCATCCATGACAGGGGGGACATGGGGGGAGGAAGGGGGGCGCTGAGTGCCTGCAGGAACGGCGTTCCTGCACAAAAAAAGTGCAGGAACTCCGTTCCTGCAGGACTCAATCCATAGGCGTGCCGCGGGGATTAGGGTGTGCCCAGGCACACCCGGCACACCCCGTGCGCACGCCTATGCGCACATCACAAACGCCTATGGGATCAACACATTACAGTACAAGCAGCACACAAACTCAAAGCCGCCATCCTCCTCCTGGTCCAGCATCTTCAGCCACGTCAACCACTGCTGTCCTCCTTGCCCCCTCTCAACCATCCGCCACTCCGTCTCTCGCCTTGAGCAGTTCCCGCTCATCTGCCCACAGTCAGGTGTCTGTCAAGGACATGTTTGAGCGTAAGAAGCCAATGTCAGAAAGTCACCCCCTTGCCCAGCGTCTGACAGCTGGCTTGTCTGAACTATTAGCCCGCCAGCTTTTACCATACAAGCTGGTGGAGTCTGAGGCGTTCAAAAAAATTGTGGCTATTGGGATACCGCAGTGGAAGGTACCCGGCAGAAATTTCTTTGCACAAAAGGCAATCCCCAACCTGTACTCGATTGTGCAAAAGGAAGTAATAGCATTTCTAGCACACAGTGTTGGGGCAAGGGTCCATCTGACCACTGATACCTGATACCACTGATACCTGGTCTGCAAAGCATGGTCAGGGCAGGTATATCACCTACACTGCGCATTGGGTAAACCTGCTGACGGCTGCCAAGCATGGAATGCGTGGCTCTGCAGAGGAGTTGGTGACACCGCCACGACTTGCAGGCAGGCCTGCTGCCACCTCCTCTACTCCTCCTACTCCATCCTCTTCCATAACCTCCTCGGCTGAGTCCTCTTCTGCTGCTGCGTCTTGCTGCACATCAACGGCACCCCCCCAGCTCCCCAGGTACTATTCCACATCCCGGATATGGCAGTGTCACGCCGTCTTGGGTTTGACTTGCTTGAAAGCAGAGAGTCACACCGGACAAGCACTCCTGTCGCCCTGAACACACAGGTGGAAAAGTGGCTGACTCCGCAGCAACTGGATATCGGCAAAGTGGTTTGTGACAACGGAACAAATTTGTTGGAACAAATTTGTTGGCGGCATTGAAGTTGGGCAAATTGACACATGTGCCGTGCATGGCACATGTGTGTAATCTGATCGTACAACGCTTTGTGCATAAGTACACAGGCTTACAGGATGTCCTGAAGCAGGCCAGGAAGGTGTGTGGCCATTTCAGGCATTCCTACACGGCCATGGCGCACTTTGCAGATATCCAGCGGCGAAACAACATGCCAGTGAGGCGCTTGATTTGCGACAGCCCGACACTCCTAATGTTCGACCGCCTGCTCCAACAAGAAAAAGCCGTTAATGAATATTTGTATGACCGGGGTGCTAGGACAGCCTCTGGGGAGCTGGGAATTTTTTTGCCACGTTACTGGACGCTCATGCCTGTAGGCTCATGCGTCCTTTTGAGGAGGTGACAAACCTAGTCAGTCGCACCGAAGGCACCATCAGCGACATCATACCATTTGTTTTCTTCCTGGAGCGTGCCCTGCGAAGAGTGCTGGATCAGGCCGTAGATGAGCGTGAAGAGGAAGAGTTGTGGTCACCATCAGGGATCATTAGGATAGGTGTCAATCCATATCTGCCAAGTGACCCTATGTAGGGGGAACAGTCCCTATTCTGCTCTGTGTCAGTGTGTATCAGGGATCCTTAGGATAGGTTTCAATCCATATCTGCCAAGTGACCCTATGTAGGGGGAACAGTCCCTATTCTGCTCTGTGTCAGTGTGTATCAGGGATCATTAGGATAGGTGTCAATTCATATCTGCCAAGTGACCCTCTGTAGGGGGAACAGTCCCTATTCTGCTCTGTGTCAGTGTGTATCAGGGATCATTAGTATAGGTGTCAATCCATATCTGCCAAGTGACCCTATGTAGGGGGAACAGTCCCTATTCTGCTCTGTGTCAGTGTGTATCAGGGATCATTAGGATAGATGTCAATCCATATCTGCCAAGTGACCCTATGTAGGGGGAACAGTCCCTATTCTGCTCTGTGTCAGTGTGTATCAGGGATCATTAGGATAGGTGTTCATCCATATCTGCCAAGTGACCCTATGTAGGGGGAACAGTCCCTATTCTGCTCTGTGTCAGTGTGTATCAGGGTCTCTGAGGACAGGTGTCAATCCATATCTGCCAAGTGACCCTATGTAGGGGGAACAGTCCCTATTCTGCTCTGTGTCAGTGTGTATCAGAGATCATTAGGATAGGTGTCAATCCATATGTCAAGGTGTCAATATGTCATATGTCAGGTGTCAATCCATATCCATTGTGATTTAGGAATGTTAGGAGATTTATGCCCTTTATGGATTAAAACCATCAACTGTGTAATTTTCCATGGGAGTTTTGCCATGGATCCCCCTCCGGCATGCCACAGTCCAGGTGTTAGTCCCCTTGAGACAACTTTTCCATCACTATTGTGGCCAGAAAGAGTCCCTGTGTGCAAAAACTAGGACCCGCCCAGGGTGCCATTTGCTCTAGGTACGCCCCTGATCTCATTCTCCCTGCCAAGTTAAACAGTTTATAAAAGATTAAGCCCCGCTTACATTAAATTCCCTGTATTTGCCTCTTAATGCCTTAATTTCCATATTAGAGACTGAAATATTATATTACTATATTAATACCATCAGTCTCTGTTTAATCTGCTTTAAATATCTGCCTGTGTGTCTATCTGTCTGTGTCTATCAATCTGCCTATATGTCTATCATTCTCTCTGCAAAGTTAAACAGTTTATAAAAGATTCTATTGAATTCCCTGTATTTGCCTCTTAATGCCTAGAGGGAAAGGCAATCCTTCAAGCCATGGTTTCCCAAAGGTTTCCTCCACAGGAGGTTTCCCCTTTAATGAGTGCTGAAGGATGACTCTTTGTGAGTCCAGAGATACCGCATATATTGGCCAAATTTGTATTAATATCTAAGATTTTTCGTAGTCCCTAAGTTCTCAATTTCCCTATTAGAGATTGCAATATTATATTAATATTTGAATACTATTTATCAGTCTCTGTTTAAACTGCTTTATCAATCTATCTATCTGTCTATCTTTCTGTCTGTCCGTCTATCTGCCTGTCTGTCTGTCTATCCATCCATCCATCTGTCTGTCTAACTATCTACCTGTCTATCTAACTATCCGTCTATCAGTCTGTCCGTCTGTGTCTGTCAATCTGCCGATATATCCTCCCTGCCAAGTTAAACAGTTTATAAAAGATTAAGCCCGCTTCCATTAAATTCTCTGTATTTGCCTCTTAATGCCTAGAGGGAAAGGCAATCCTTAAAGCCATGGTTTCCCAGAGGTTTCCTCCACAGGAGGTTTTTCCTTTCCTGAGTGCTGAAGGATGACTCTCCGTGAGTCCAGAGGTACGTCATATCTTGGCACTTTCCTGGCCAAATTTGTATTAATATCCAAAATTCAAAGGTATATCTTGGCCCCTAAATGCTCAATTTCCATATTAGAGATGGCAACATTACATTAATATATTATTACTATAAAATATTCCTAATAAATGTTAAATTAATTCACATTTATGTCTCATGTTGATTTTTATAAGTTAGCAATTGGTAAATAAATTGGTTTGATCTGGAGGAATAAAATTACTTCTGATATAGTATAGATGAACCATCCTGAATTGTTGGCATGGTGCTTTAATTAAAGTGGAAGAGTATATGTAGTTATATGCTAATTCTGTACAAAAATGAGAAATTTACAGTCTGAATGATCAAACAATCATTGTCCTATTCTGATTTAACTCATATAAGCAAGTTCTTGAAAAATGAGGAAGGTATATGATGAAGGTAGATCCAATTTAAGGAGTTGTGATTAACATTTAAAACATATTAAAGAAGATGGAAAATTGTTAAGATATACGGCTTAAGGGAAGTGCTGGTGATGGAGGAACAGGAGAACTAAAGAGGGGGGTGGGGGTGGGGGGGGAGTTAAAACTTTAAGAATGGTATTATAGGCACTCCTGGAAGAACATAGTGTGTATCAACATTTAGCTAAATAAAAAAGTGTCTCTCTACAAATGTCTGAATATAGTGTTTTGCGATACAGTAATGGGGATAATATAAATGTTCAGAATGACTATATGGGGTGTGGTGGAAAAGACAAGAGACAGGATTTTGAATGACAAGTGATATGGGACAATGCCAGGTTGGAAAGAGATAAAAGTAGATATACGAATAAGAAGAAAAGAAGGATAGATCCTGAGAGAGGAAGAGAAGAGGAATCAATAGGAGAAAGGTGAGTTCGGCACGACAGTGACGCTTTCAGTTTAGTTTAAAAACAAACTATAGGAATAAACTGTAAACTAATTGATTTTTCATAGATACCAATATCTAAATATAGAGCGTAATATTTTGCAGTGTGATAAGGTTGCAGTGATAAATTAATAAACATATAAGAGTTAATTTGGTGATCAGCAATTAAGGGGTTAAGCATAAATGACATAATATATGGTAGAAGTTGAAAGATAACTTACTAATGGATTTTGTTTTCTTATTTTGATCCTGTGCCACTCATAGAGATCTACTAAAACTATAGCTTTATAAACCCTGTGTTTAAAACCATAGACTGACGAAATGTCAAATTGCAACAGAAACTCCGTTTGTCAGTTTGGTTATTCTTACCAACCAGTTGAATCGACAAGGGTCTGTCCATAAATTGTTCAATTCTTCAGGTAAACAGATGGTTGGCCAACCGTAAGAGTACCCCGGTCAGGAAAGAACTCTTACAGAGGAAAAAGAGCTAAAAACTAAAACTATAAAAAGGGTACAGTGGGCCCTCCTGGAAGAATATAGTGTGTACGTACCACTGTGCTCTAAAGCTTACATAAACGTGCTCCAATAGAAAGTGACCTGATTCACATTTTAAGGACTCAAAGGACCTAGCAGAAAGGAAGATAAACAGCAATTAATGGACTGTGCTGTCCATAAACGCAAACATCCATATTTCTCCATGCACCCCACTCCTTTTAACTCTGTGGAAGCATCGACTACTGTAATAAAATACAAATTATATCAGACAGCTGGTATGTTCTGATTGGTGAATAAGGCACTTTTTGTGTGACAGTATAAGGATGAATTCCTTTTGCGTTTATGTTATATTAAATTTCCCAAAAGTACATGCTCTGGGTGCTTTAAAATTGTATATTGACGTATACAGTGATGGGGGTGTCAGGAATCAGAGCCCCAACACGCAGAACCTAGATCAGAAACCTGGGGCTACAATTCCCAAAAAGGGGTTAAAAATACCCCAAAACAGGTAATATACACAAAATGAACAAAGGATTGAGAAAGAGGGGCAAAAGTTGGGTTAAGCGGTACATAGGCAATTACTCATTTTGGGGGTGGAAAAATATCTAGCCAAAAATGCATGCACATCCCCTGAGGTGACCTTTCATTGCCTTCCTTCCTGCAGCATATGAAGTCTGCATACACTAAGGAAGCATTTTTCATGAGTTGGGAATAGCATGTAGGGATTTCATACATAGAATAAAACATGGTGAATCTGGCAAAGCATTTTTATTTTTTCATCCACAGCTTCACAGCATAGGAGTGGTGCTAAAGCACAGTGCTATATCCACTAGGAGATGATTGTGGTAATTTGGTAAAATATTGCAGAATTAAATATCACTTGTAGGAAAATAGCCTGAGCTCACACATACTGCTTCTCAACTTTTGGTGTTTTTTGGTCAGAATTTTGCAATTTGTGGTCAGTCCACCACAGGTCCCTGGTTAGTAAATGGGTGTTTACTGTGGTCAGGCTGTAACATACCACAATAGTGTGAGCACAGCACACAGACACATGGTGGGTATGGTTACAGGGACACAGGTTGCACTGATTGGCCTGGGAGTAACAAGACATCCATTGTCCCCAGTCAGTGCAGTTTCCTGGAGTCCATGCAGGGGCTGCACTCCTCACTCTGTAAGGAATCCCTCCTCCCCCTCCCCCCGGAGTGACGTCACGGAGCCTCCCGCGAGCTGGGAGCTGGGAGCTGGGAGCCGGGATGTTGTGAGTGTGAGGCGGACAGGCGGACGGTGACTCACACTCAGTGCGGACAGCGAGCAGCCAATGTGAGTGATTGGTGCGGGTACCGGGATAGCGGGAGGGGGGGATCACCGTGTAAGAGCGGCTGGGGATTGGGAGGCCTGGGCGGTGCTGCACTCTGTGAGAGGGATTACTGTGTGATTATCGGAGACCGGGTGGGGGGACATGGTATGGGACCCGGCGGAGGGGGGGACATGGTATGGGACCGGGGGTGGGGGGGACATGGTATGGGACCGGGGGTGGGGGGGGACATGGTATGGGACCGGGGGTGGGGGGGGACATGGTATGGGACCGGGGGTGGGGGGTACATGGTATGGGACCGGGGGTGGGGGGGGACATGGTATGGGACCGGGGGTGGGGGGGGACATGGTATGGGACCGGGGGTGGGGGGGGACATGGTATGGGACCGGGGGTGGGGGGGGACATGGTATGGGACCGGGGGTGGGGGGGGACATGGTATGGGACCGGGGGTGGGGGGGGACATGGTATGGGACCGGGGGTGGGGGGGGGACATGGTATGGGACCGGGGGTGGGGGGGGACATGGTATGGGACCGGGGGTGGGGGGGGGACATGGTATGGGACCGGGGGTGGGGGGGGGACATGGTATGGGACCGGGGGTGGGGGGGGGACATGGTATGGGACCGGGGGTGGGGGGGGGACATGGTATGGGACCGGGGGTGGGGGGGGGACATGGTATGGGACCGGGGGTGGGGGGGGGACATGGTATGGGACCGGGGGTGGGGGGGGACATGGTATGGGACCGGGGGTGGGGGGGGACATGGTATGGGACCGGGGGTGGGGGGGGACATGGTATGGGACCGGGGGTGGGGGGGACATGGCATGGGACCGGGGGTGGGGGGTACATGGTATGGGACCGGGGGTGGGGGGGACGGTATGGGGAGCAATGTATTATAGGGGAGGGGGGAGGTGGAGCGTTGTAAAGGGGGGCAGCATTATGTGAGCATTTTATGTGGGGGGGTGGGGGCCTCCTGGGATATTTGCTCCATGTTATATCAAAAGCCCCCCCCGTGTGTGGGAGCTCAATAAACAGCTGGTTACTATGGGTGAGTGGGTGAACCCGCAACATTTACTAATAATCTGTGTAATAACACTAGTATTGTCTGCATAGCAATATATTTATTAATAGTCTGTGTAATAACACTGGGACTGTCTGTATAGCAATATATTTACTAATATTCTGTGTAATAGCAATATATTTACTAATATTCTGTGTAATAGCAATATATTTACTAATATTCTGTGTAATAGCAATATATTTACTAATATTCTGTGTAATAGCAATATATTTACTAATATTCTGTGTAATAGCAATATATTTACTAATATTCTGTGTAATAGCAATATATTTACTAATATTCTGTGTAATAGCAGTATATTTACTAATAATCTGTGTAATAGCAGTATATTTACTAATAATCTGTGTAATAACACTGGGACTCTCTGTATAGCAGTATATTTGCTAATATTCTGTGTAATAACACTACTGTATAGCAGCTCTGAAACTGTCTGTATAGCATTATATTTACTAATAATCTGTGTAAGTATACATATTATTGGTAAATATACTATAATTATAATATAGCAGTATATTTTCTAATAATCTGTGTAATAACACTGGGACTGTCTGTAGAACAGTATATTTACTAATAATCTGTGTAATAACACTGGGACTGTCTGTATAGCAATATATTTACTAATATTATGTGTAATAGCAGTATATTTACTAATATTATGTGTAATAACACTGGGACTGTCTATATAACAGTATATTTACTAATATTCTGTGTAATAACACTGGGACTGTCTGTATAGCAGTATATTTGCTAATATTCTGTGTAATAACAGTACTGTATAGCAGTATAGCATCTCTGAAACTGTCTGTATAGCATTATATTTACTAATAATCTGTGTAAGTATACAGATTATTGGTAAATATACTATAATTATAATATAGCAGTATATTTACTAATAATCTGTGTAATAACACTGGGACTGTCTGTAGAACAGTATATTTAATAATAATCTGTGTAATAGCACTGGGACTGTCTGTATAGCAGTATATTTACTAATATTATGTGTAATAGCAGTATATTTACTAATATTATGTGTAATAGCAGTATATTTACTAATATTATGTGTAATAACACTGGGACTGTATATATAACAGTATATTTACTAATATTCTGTGTAATAACACTGGGACTGTCTATATAACAGTATATTTACTAATATTCTGTGTAATAACACTGGGACTGTCTATATAACAGTATATTTACTAATATTATGTGTAATAACACTGGGACTGTCTGTATAGCAGTATATTTGCTAATAATCTGTGTAATAACACTGGGACTGTCTGTATAGCAGTATATTTACTAATAATTTGTGTGTAAAATACTAGGACTCTCCATGGAGCAGCATATTTACTAGTAATATGTGTATGATAATACTGGGACAGGACTTTCCAAGGAGCAGTATATTTACTAATAATCTGCGTGATAACACAAGGATTCTCCATGAATCAGGATATTAACTCATAACATAATAATTCTGGGACTGTCCATATAGAATTATATTCACTAGGAATATGTGTAGTAATACTGGGACAGGACTGTCCATGGGTCAGTATCGTTAATAATATTCTGCGTGTAATAACCCTGGGACTATACACAGATCATTATATTTATTAATAATCTGCATGTCATAGCATTGGGATGGTCCATATAACCGTATATTTACTAATAATCTGTGTGTAACTACACTGGGACTGTCCATAGAGCAGTATATATACTAATAATCTGTGTAATAACACTAAGACTATATGAAAAGCCGTAAATCTAGTAATTAGTTGTACCACATTGGGCCTGTCCAAGGAGCTGCATGGATAATAACTCTGTCTGTACAAGGGGCAGTATAGTAAGGACTCTATCATTACTGTCTATAATGTGGGAAGTATCTAATGATCAGTGTAATAACACTCAAGCTACAATATGGACAGTATGTATTGATAAGGGTAGGACTATGCTATAAGCAATATTTATTGGGAATATACCGCGAGAAGTATTTAATAATATGTATAAATACTTAGGAACAATTTATAGTTTGCATTATGTATTCATGTAAGTAATAACATTGAGAGTGTATAAGGATCTGTATTCAGTGATCAACATGATACAATGATTCGATTTTAGTGCCATCTACAATAACACTTGGCCTATGCAAGGGTACAGTTCATGTAGTTATCTATGCAATAAAACTAGTACTTGTGCTGGGACTGTACAGGGAGGAATATTTAGCTTGTATATATCCCCCCCAGGAAATCAGTGCGTGGGAAATAAAACCGCTTATTCACTAGAGGGAGTATTGTCAGAATCCAAAATCAATTAAAGGTGAATTTCAAATGTATGGACAAAATAGCTAAATTTGAAAATTTCTCTATATCTGCTATGTTTTCAATTGGGCTACTTTGGACTTAAATTTGAAATTCACTTTGCATTCCTGACTATTCTCACTTTAGTGAAAAATCCTGATTTTATACTTCTATACCCTGCATTACATATTACTTAAAGGCAGCGTTAATGCGAAGTCCAGCAATATTTAATCATGCTTAGAAAAAATAACGTTATACTTCTATTTTGTTAGTATTAAAGCTTATTTACTTTATTTTCTGCAAGAGCTTCAACATTTTTTATAGTATGGTAAATTTGCATTTCTTTGTGTTCATTTTTAGTTTAATTATGCTATATTTTTTTTAATTTTTTTTTTATAGAACTGGAAAATGTTAAAAACTATTTTTGTAATGGTAATTGGGGAAGAAAATGCTATCTTGCAAACCCAAGGAATAATACACTACAGTTAATTTGATTATGTTCAAATGCAGCATATCCCAGCACTGCAGAATGTGTTCTGCTCATGCCTTAGGGCACACATTTCAACTTGGTAACACATGGTTAAGGTTTTGTGAACTTTTAAGCCACAAATGACCTTGATTAAGACACCCTTATGAAGTGCAAGTATGATCACATTTAGTTCTCAGGAATTGTTTATGGGTGGTTTTCTTTGTTTTTAAATACCTAAAATGCTACATTCATATATATTTTTTTGAGCGTATTCTCAAATGTTTATAATCTGATTGTAATTAATTTTAATTACCTGATATAACCTGGTTGTAATTCCTTTCTTGCATTTTATAGCAAAGCATAATAGAAGTGCCAGTTTTCTAACTACTGTTGGTATTTCAGATTATTTATTTGTATGTTGGCATCATGTTAATTTGGATGGACTAGAAAATTCTCATTCACTATCATATACTAAAATTGATTCGATCTTTAATAAGCATCGTTTTATTATACATATGTGGCTTTAAATTTGCCATCAACATTTTCATTTTTGCCCTTTAACACTCATTGGTTCTCATCTTTGTCTTTATCTATATGTGAAATCATAAACGAGAGTTGTTTGCCAAAGGGTTTAATTACTAAAAAGTGAAATTACATTTATTTGCAAAATGGAGCATCCGGGAAAGCTGAGCTGGAGGTTATTTTCCCAATTCCACAATTTTGGTTGTTGCCTTGTAACTTCGCTGTGAAGTAACCTTGTCTAAAGCGTAGACCCCACAATCAAGGTCTGGCATTAAGCTTTCATTAGTTCCGTTTATTTCATTGTGGTTAATTTATAGTTTCCTTAAGCAAATATGGGAAGATATTGCAGCGTCTCAGGCAGTTTATCAAACCTTATCATTAAACCAAAATATATATATTTTTTTAATATTAACAATTCAAATTTTACTTGCTAAACATTTGTTGATCTCTAGTTACTAGTCAAGTGTCTTTCAGCAACATTTTCTTCGTATGATAACATGTTTCATGTTTGTTTGACACCTTTGTGCACAATTCTTTGTGTAAGAGGATTTAGTGTCTTTTTTATTTTTTAACATAGTTTGTATAAATCACTAAAGTGCGAATTGTCTCCTAGTGAATTTCAAATTTCAGGCCACACAGCTATTCTGGAAACATAGCTAATTTATAGATTTTTGGTAAATTCAGTTATTTTGGCCTTAAATTCCAAGTTCTCAGTTATAGTGAGATCATTGCCATTGGTCTGCTTTAAAAACCAATGTATTAATCCTGATTTACAAATAATCAGTTTCAAATCATTGTTTTAAAGGGAAAATAAAGCCAAAATTAAGGTTATCTTAAAGGTGCCTGTAGCCTGTCCTTGCAGGCCTTTTGCTGTCAACACGAAAAGGCAGCGTTTACTTTAGAGTTTAGGAACACCTCTAGTGGCTGTCTGTGGAGTGACCACTAGATGTGCTTCCTGGGTCAGTGCTGCACTGGCGTTCAGCATCTCCATGCTCTGTTGAACTTTCCCAATAGAGATGTATTAAATCAATGCATCTCTATGAGGAGATGCAAATTGGCCAGGGTGGTGTTTGGATCTGCCCCTGCCTTGCCTCCTTGGCTAAGATCCTCAGAATTAATGGTTTGAGCCAATCCTAAGGGAAAGCATTGTGATTGGCTCTTTAGGAAAGCTTATGGCCTCCAAGACTAACCCCTACCTCACATACCTGTCTCTTGCCCTCTCCTAAAGGGCAGCCCACCTTATTTGATTGCAAATTCCTGTCCGAATGTGTTTTACACCCTACCTCCTATAGAATGTAAGCTCGATTGAGCAGGGTCCTCTTCAACCTATTGTTCCTGTAAGTTTATTTGTAATTGTCCTATTTATAGTTAAATCCCCTCTCATAATATTGTAAAGCGCTACGGAGTCTGTTGGCGCTATATAAATGGCAATAATAATAAAAAAGTCTGTTGATGTCAACCAAGGAGGCGGATCGAGGGCAGAGCCAGCGGACTGAGGTTTGTTGGTAGTAAGATGAATTTTCTAAATATTTAAGGAGGGCTAGCATGTTTTTGTTGACACTATAGGGCCATGAATACACCTTTGTGTTCCTGACCCTATAGTGTTCCTTTAAATACATTTTTAATATATATAGCTAGCTCTGCTTACTCTTACTACTCTGATTTTAAATCCTATTTGCAAAATGTCAAGGTTTACATTAGTACTTAGAAGTATATACATTGGTTATTTATAGGTATATGTATGAGAATACACTTATGGTATGCAGCCATTGAAATGAGTATCGTTGTCTTACAAATTGTCTCTGCAATAATTTAAAATATTTAACTATGATTTGTTTCTGCATACCTGTTGATGGTAGGAGGTTAGCAGAGTTTTATAGTGCAGGAGGGAGATTTTTTGTTTCTCGTCAAATCTCTTTTTTTATTTTGATGTAATATTCTACTCATTAGCAAAAATAGTTTATTTTCTACAACAGGATGCTGTTTTTTTTTGTTTTTTTTTTAATTCTTTATTTTTGTGTGCTAACATAAACATAGCAACTCACCATGCCACAATAGCATTTGCAAGTCGTAAAGTATTACAGCAAATCACAGGTATGGCAATTAAATACTAGCACTTTTTTTTTTGTAAATTGAGAGGTAAACAGGCAATACATAAACGTTGAATGGTCATACACAGAAGTTAAAGAAAAGCATATATACAAATCGTAATGGGTAAGAAAATTAGTAAAATAATAGTAGTAAGGGCAGCTATCACAATGCTCAAGTACAGTGTAGGTGGATGGAAACATCTGAACCCGGGTAGTAAGTCGTGCTGTTTAACGCTAGTGGTGCTGTGCCCTGTCTGGGAGAGTGAGGAAGAGGGTAGATGGCATGTCTTAATAAGTCCCTCTCTCTCGCCCGGACGGGCGCTGGTACAATAAGAAAAATAACAATAAAAATAAAAGGAGCTGCAAGCCGTCTCCTGACGTCATCCGCTCGCTTAGGTAGATAGGTCAGTCCGTGGCTCAGCGTGGTGGGTGTCGTGTTTGGGAGCACCGGGTGCTGATAGCCAACTGTCCTGAGGTGCTAAGTATATGATAGGGCAGTAATTGCCCTGGTAGTGGTCGTCCATAGGCAGTCACATAAACCTTCGGGACCGGGAACATAAGAGTCTCGGAAATGCAGGTAGTTGTTCGGGTTAAAGTTCCTGTGGGTACAGGCCGGAGCCCTGGGTTATGGGACCTTCAGTCATCATTGAAGTTCAGGTTGTGGCCGCATCTGCCGGTAAGTCCGATGGCCGCCTGGGGACAAATTCCGGGGCGGTAGCAGTTGCCCAGCGTGGAGGTTGTTGGAGACTCGTCGGAGGCTTAGACAAGTTAGGCATGTCCAGGGGTAAGCCTAGGTGCCTCAGGGCCATCGTTGCTTCCTGCAGGGACCTAATGGTGTGCGTGGATTCGCCTTTGTTAACCTGCAGGGTGTGCGCAGGGCCCCAGCGGTACTTCACGTGGTGTGGGCAGTAAATGGCCGCAGGGCTCTCCTCCAAGCCAGGGTGGCCCCAGAGAGATCCGCATAGAACTCAAGGTTCATGTCCTCAAAAAGGTAAGTTGGGTGTTCTCTGGCAGCTGTCTGGACTGCGGTCCTGTCCCTCTGGGTTTGGAATTGAAGGATCACATCTTTAGTAGCTGTGGCCGGGGCTGTTGCAGGCTTTGGGATGCGGAATAGGCCTTCCAGCGTCACTGCCTTAGCAGACTTCGGGGTCAGCAGTGCTGAGAGGAGCCTGCGTGCGAAGTGGGGCAGTTCAGCATCAGGTATATCATCTTTAACGCCTCTGATCTTCAAATGTTTCAGGCGGCGGTTGTTTTCCATCGTGGCGAGTTTCAGCTCGGTCTTTTCGTTTTGCTGTCTAAGCTCTGCAACAGCCTGCTGCAGTTCCTTAATTTGGCCGCCGTGGGTTTCTAAGGTTGTGTCCACCACCCTTAGCCTGCCGTCTAGGCCCTGCAAGGCCTCCCTGAGTGATGCCACATCGGGCGAGATTTTTTGGTGGTGTTCCGCCATCAGATCTCTGATTGCCTCCATGCTTACCGGCGTGGGTTTTACCGCGGGTGGCTGGGGCTGTCTCCGATCCGGTGGCTGATGTGGCCGGGCCGGAGGGGTCATCTCCTCTGCTTCATCGGAAGTTTCCTCGTAAAAATCCGAGCATCCTCCATGCATGGACGCCATTCTGGAGCTAGTTGCGCCCTGGGCCTTCCGCCAGAGTTCGTCGATCTGTAAGTCCAGTCTGGGTTTGTCCGGTTTAAGTTTTTTTGTTTTCCGACCCATTTAGGTGCCGGTATGCTTTGGGGTCCCTACGGGGATAGATTAACCCGATAATAAGGGTTAAAAACGCCGTTTTTGGTTGTAGTGGCCTGGAGCTCTTCAGCCATGCGACCAGTCGCTTCAGTAGTCAAGCGCCGCCCTCAACAGGATGCTGTTCTTGTCCAGCTGATTTTTTTAAATTTATTTTTCTCCCTGTAAAATACTGTTTTAAAAAGTGAAAAAACATTTTTTAACAGCATCAGATGGCTTTCATTTTTTCATTCTTTATTTAAGCCGTGGTTTAAATAAATGTTTCTTATAAAGTCAGATTCTTGCTGAATATTCTGCTGCCCCGTTCCCTAACCTGTTCAAAATACCAGTAGAGTGCCAAAATAAACATGCTTGCCTTTGCACAGGCAAAAAAAAAACAAAAAACGTGTAGGCATTTTAAAGCTTAATCTAAGCTAATTCGTTTTGTTAAATATGCTGTGTGAAAGATGCTGCAGAACACAATGTGTGGTGTATAATTTTTTTCTTTCTCTTTTCGTGAGGGCACATTTTTAACTGAGCCCGGATAAATGTATAGCTACACAACTATCTTTATTCAGATCCCAAGCTTTAAGTGTGTACACAGAGGGTAATTCCTGAGTAAGGTCACAGACTACAAATAGTTAAGAGTTGGGTGGAAAATCACCCCGTGAGTGCATGCATCTATTGCTCACCCCTGCACAGCTTCACTTTCCAAGGAGGAGGCTATCCTGAGGAAATTGCTTAACTACAGCCTTGCTCCTTAACTTTGATCTTTCTAGTCTGAGTGAGTCTACTCTTTTGCCATTGGTACTGTTTTGTGGGGTTTTGACTTCTATTGGGAAGTCTGTTGTGTGAAAACAGATTAATTAGAATGGAAATAAATACTTTATTCATTGTGTGTTAATAGATCATTGATATAAAGCTGGATTGTCCTCCTGAGAGCCTCGTGGTTTTGTCCAATAACTACAATTGTACTCAATGAGGCTAGGCAAGTCAGGTTGCCGGGTCACTAGTTTCTGTACTTGAGGACCAAGACCGCAGAACCGAGTAGCTGGTAAATGGGCAAGCTAATCACCATAACTACTATAGCATGTTTTTGAGCGGTTTTGACACAAACCAAAGGTCGGCTATGGTAAATCACCTCACTTGACTTACTACTATTGTGGAAATGTCACTTCTGTGTTTGGATGGCATTCACTGCAAGGATTACATCTATGTTTTCAACAATGACAAAAACAACCATAGTAAACTAGATTAACAAATCCGCCAGTACAATGTTTAGTATGAATATTGAATCTAAGGTATGCAAAGAATACATGTGATGGTACACACAAATGATGGCATTTTGGTGGTTTTTAAAAGCCACTCAAAAAAATTGACACCTTAATCAACTATGCCAAGGGTTCAGTGACAGAAGAGAGCAGGAAAACCTTCCTACAGGATCAGCATTACTACATAGTATCTGTGTGCTTGGATTAGTGCCCACAGGCATGGCTAATTGCATCAGAAAGGGGGAGCCTGTGGATGGTGGTAAAATGGACCTTCTAATATAACTGCTCATAAGTCAATTAAATATATAATTTGTCACTATAAAAAATGATCGGTTCTGCTTAGGGACTGGAAGGGATGGATTTGAAGAAGCTGTTCAGTTTTTTGTTTTTTCCCCACATGTTCCAAGCTCCATTCATTCTTTATAAATTGCTTGCCAATCACTGTATAATACCCTGTCTGTACTTTGCTTGGTGCCTGTGTTTCCTGTTGCATAACTTTTTAGATGAAATGCGTTGATCCTTGGCTGTTTATATGAAGGACATTTAGTGTTAGTGCTTAATTAAATGCTTATGCAAGTTTTGTTTTTTTACCTTAAGAGGTGTATATATTTTATTTAACAAGTGGATTCCAGAATTTTTTTAGCTACTACTTTTCCCATTGTATTGTGTTGCACAGCTTTAAGACCTTATATTGCAGTTCTCAATTAGAGAGAATGAAGATTCAACATTGATCAGTGTTGTATTTGCTACCTCACATGTAATGCATAAACCAATGAAATGGATCGGCACACATGTAGTAAGAGCAAGATAAATGGTATGAACAGCAACAATTCAGCTTTTTAAAGGCCTATATCAAGCCGAATATGCAGGAATATTTCCCAAACATTTCACATGTGAAATAACTGCTAGACATCATAGTAATTTCACACGTGTATCATTTTATTGATCTTTTTGTGTCTGCTACTTTGAAACACATGTAAACAATGTTTTTCATTTATGCATCTTCTACGGTCTGCTTTTTAATTAATTAATTTTTTGACATAGTGCTGCATTTCTTGAGATTATTGCTGTAAATTTTTGGTGATCTTAACTGCTTGTTAGACTTGATAAAAACCCTTTTATAGGGCTGCAAACCTGCTATTTAACCCCTTAAAGACCAAACTTATGGAATAAAAGGGAATCATGACATGTCACACATGTCATGTGTCCTTAAGGGGTTAAATAAACCTGTACTTGGACCACATGTATGCCTGTTCCTTTTTTCTTTCCTGCTTGTCTCGAGGTCCATTGTTAACACAAAAATATACTTACCAACGGCTACTGTGCAATTGATACGTAAATTCCACGTCCCTCATTAGGTCCTCAAATTTACAGCCATAGGTCCATGAAGCCCTAAATCCATTTAGTATATTTACTCCTCTCCCATGGGAAAATTGGACTTCCTACTGTACATAAAATCTTCCTACAGATTGGATTTTCATCAGAAGGAACTGCGCCCACCCTTTCCTCTTATGGTAGTAAGCTGGATTTTTACACCCTGTACAGAGGAAATCTACGAAAGCTTTGTTTGGCAATTCATTTATTTTATCATGACTTTAAGTCAAAATGTACCACATTTACATTAACGCTCTAAATAAACAACAAAAAAACAGCACGTGTATGGCTCCATAGGTCCTTTAAATATATATAATGCTTTAATAAATAACATGTTTCCTTTGTCGGATACAGATCAAAATACTTACTAAACCAGATGCATACCATCTATTACACACCGTGAGGTTAATCTGCTTTAAAGGGATCCTTCTGGCACCCCACATCTGTTTTCCCTGTTATTTATTTATATCTGCCCTCCCATCATGGCTACCGTCTTTAATTAAGGCCACTTACATAGCTCAAGGCTTTGGCCACCCACAGGGCCCATTCCCGATTCCACCCACAAGTATAAGTATAGCAAATGCAGTGTGTGTGTTCAAAGTAGATGCATGCAGTGTGTGTGTGTGTGTGTGTGTGTGTGTTCGTGGTGTTGGACAGGGGCTGTGTGGGTAAGCCGTTATTTGTTTTTTTTATTTATAATAAAGTACATTTATACCCCTCGCCCTGCCTCTTATCTGATGCCAGTACAGTGGGACGTAAGATTCCCTGTTAATCCTGTGGCACATCAAGTTGTAAACTAAAGGGGATGCCCAGGATTCTCTGTCTTCTTCGTCTTTCATCCATTCATCAGGTCCTCTTCTTATTTTCTGCATCGCATGCCGCACGGAGCGTTTACATGGCAACTTTGCAACTCATTGCTTGCAAGAGGACAATGATGGTGATCGAACTTCTGCTGTGCCCCTTCTTTTTTTTTTATAGACGCAAGCAGGGTCTACAAATGAGATCTATCGGTCTCTTAGTTGACCTCAATAACCATAATGAAGTCCTAAAATACTGATCATGTTCTATTGTACAAAACAATCCAATTTTAATTTTATATATATATTTATTACACATACTGTGTGTGTGTGTGTGTGTATGCATAATATGTATCAGGTCCCATACGTATATGGTGGCCCTGCCTCCCATACTCTCCTTCTTTCCCTTTCTGCTGCAATAGTAGATAGTGTATAGAGCCTTTATCATATAAATCTTTGCCTTTCGTAGTTTTCCAAGAACACTTAAAGGACCACTATAGTGCCCTGAGGGTGCTCCCTCCCGCTCGGAGGAAGGGGTTAAAATCTTACCTTTCTCCAGTGCCTGGCTCCCTCGGCGCTTGGGACTCTCCTCCTCCTTCGGTCGTCATCGGTTGCATGCGCGGCAAGAGCCGCGCGCGTATTCATCCAGTCCATAGGAAAGCATTCTCAATGCTTTTTTTCTATGGACGCTGGCGTCTTCTCACTGTGAAAATCACAGTGAGAAGCGCCTCTAGCGGCTGTCAATGAGACAGCCATTAGAGGCTGGATTAACCCTAAAGTAAACATAGCAGTTTCTCAATGTTCTCTATGTTTACAGCAGGCAGGGTTAATCCTAGATGGACCTGGCACCCAGACCACTTCATTAAGATGAAGTGGTCTGGGTGCCTATAGTGGTCCTTTAAATGGCCACAACTTGCTTCCTTGGAATTAAATCACCTTAACGTTAATGGAAGGTGCACCAACACATTAAAAACTGTAACTTCCAGTCAGGGGTGCTCCCTAACTGCTTTTAAAGAATTTTCTTCTTATTTTGTACAGCAAAACATTGTCAGTGTTTTTATGACTTCATTATGGTGTTACTGAGGTCAATTAAGAAACAATGATGAAAAATACAAAACCACATAATACCACTTTTAAACACGTTTTAGTATCCCTAATTTTTTGACATTTTTTTTTTAAAAAAACCTCTTTACAAAATCTATTCTTATATGGAGATATCTATTTGTCTAGAATTGTTTTTTTTTCTATAGTAGTTGAAAGGAAATGGCAGAAGTAAATTATTTTAAAATAAGATCATGTCTTGTCCCTTTTTTATGTTATTCAAATGAAAAAAAAGCCTGGACTTTTCTAGTAACCGCTCAATATACTTTTGAATTGTACAGACACTGTTAAAAAGCCATGTTAGCTAGTACATGGCGAGGGGTGCCAATTATTTTGGTGCCTAGTGCCTCTAATGAATATACTTTAGTTTCTCCCACAAAATATTGGTACATTAATGGATATATTTGTTAATCAGTGAGATTTCCTCCGGTTGATTAATTAAAGTGGTGATTACAAAGCAAGCAGGAGCTGGTATGATATACCTCCCATTACTGCCATTCTGGGGTCAAGAAGGATTTTTTTTTCCTAGCTTGTTGCAAAATTGTGCTTCAAATTGGGTTTTTTTTGTTGCCTTCTTTTGGATCAACAGCAAAAAACAAAACAAATGTGAGGAAGGCTGAACTTGATGGACACAAGTCTCTTTTCAGCTATGTAACTATGTAATATACTCATAACCGAAACATTGTTCAAAACTCCGTATCCCAGAGCTACAAAGCTATTCATGATATGCTTCATTGATCCATAGGAGGAAAAAAGAAAAAAAGCTTGCTTACCCATTCTTATGAGCCTCCCCAAAGGCCATCTTTATCCATATTCTTTTTTGCATGTTTCATTATTATCTTGACAGATAATTGAGAACTGTGCCAGCAGTAGGCTTAGTTGGCTGTTTCCGCAAACTCCTAGTCAGGGGTTAGCACAATTTGTACATAGTTTTTATGTTATTGTTGTGTGTGCTGTGTTGCCATTTTGTGTATTAAAGGGACATCCTTAGCTCTATAACCTCTACCGACCTATTAGTTATGATGCATGGGGCATTTGGATAGCACCTCCAACAAATTTTGTTTTCATGTTCAACCATTTTTAATAGGATTTTCCCAGCACCCAAATAGCCCTATCCGCTGCTGATGAGATATCTACAATGTATTAAAAAGTAGGGTTATTTCTTACCTGGAATTCCTCGTTAATGGTAATGTGTATGTTTGGTGATTTGGCTAGCACATTGTTTGATCAATATGATGTGTGGACATAAAGTCCACTTTAAATGTGATCCTGTGTGAAATAGTTGTTGTATGACTTGGTCTCATGCCAAATTATTTCGGTGCTTGTTACAAAGATAACAGAATGTTACAGGGCATTTGCTGCAAAACAAAATATTTCTGTGAGTGTTTCCAAAACTTTATTTTAACTCTTGCTAAAACATAACTATCCTGTATTACATTTAAAATATTGTATGTAAGGGCAAGGTAGAATTTATTTTAAATCGTAGAAATTAGCCAGATAACATCACTGGAAGGACCCTTGGTGGTAATAGGAATAGTATTCCTTGGGGTAATAGGAATATTTCTGTCTCAGGCATAAATGGATACTATAGTGCTAGGAATACAAATCCTAGCACTATACTTCTCTCTGGCTTGTATCTTATACCAAACATCAGATTTTGTGCACCTGCCATTTCATCCTACACTACTAGAGTGCTTGTGTCAGATCTCGCATACAGGCGCATTCTTTATCTACACTCACTAAAAAAGAGGAGGGATTGCACTCATCCACACAGCACAAGGGTCAGCACAACCCAAATAGATGATCTATCACAAAGAAAAAAAGCCCCAGGCACTCACTGTGTTCCAGGAAAAACAGCTTGACAAAGACCTTGGTAAAGGTCGAAACGTTGCTGTGCACGTGGTGGTTCAATAAATAGTTTTTCTTGGAACACAGGAAGTGCCTGAAGCTTTTTTTTTTTTTTTTTTTAAAACTTTGGCTGTTCCCTTTTGAGTAGAGTCAGAAAAAAAAAAAAAAGAGGTGATGAACCAAATAATGTAACCTATGATGAGCGGAACTCGAGATGTGCATGTTTTCAGCCATTCCTTCATTGCCTTGTGCATTTCTTCGGCAATTCCTTTACCGCCTTCTGCATCTCTAGGGGATGCACAGGCATACATGAGTTGGTAAGGTGTGCTGAAGAGACTCATGAGAGGTCTGGGCTAGAGGGACACAAAAAAAATTAAAAATGTGTGGAAGGGGATGACAACACCATTTCGCCCCGAATGCCATATTCTCTAGGTACACCTTTAGGTAAACATAATATTTCAAAATCCTGACCATTCCTCTTTAAGTAAGCGTATGAAAGGCATATTTTACCCAGTTTGTTATGCATTGGTAAATGGCCCTGTTTTTATAATAGTTAAGGTTTTTGTGTGAATTTAATTTTATTCTGTGGTCATTTCCTTCCCCCTCCCTGCTTGAGTTTAATGTGAACAATTACTATATTACCATCGTGAGATATGGTACAAAAACATTCTCAAACATGTTTTGGAAAGTAGAAAAAAACACAACTCCATTACTAGAGAACATTTGGTCATAAAGGATGGTTTTATTTATACCTATGAATTTTCTATGGAATGATTTGGTTTTACACGTAAACAAAAAAAAAAGCCAAAAATAGTCTAGCTGAAAAAATTCTCCCAGCCAGCTATGCTGCTTCTAGTGTGGTTAATTTGACCTTAAATTTGAAATAACATTTTAATCACTTTGAATTCCAACAATTCTCACTTTGTTGACTATAGTGTCCTCTTAATAATTGCACATTTTTCATTGGTTCCTACATTTTTTTTGTTGTTGTTAAAGCTGGCTCTTAGATTCTAAGATTCAAATGTGTAAAGCCCTGCATTAAAGCCCCTTTTATGTCCCTTTTAAAGGCCATTATATAATGTGATGATGCAGTAAATGAGAAAGATGGAAATTGCAGTTGAACAAACAGAGCAAATAATTGCTTTGGTCTTTAAGTGAAAAACAAACAAATTAAGCTTGGTCCTTTAAGGGGTCAAATAATAAAGTCATTCTACGTTTCCTGTACTAATTTCTGCACAAACATGTTGCTTTTTTCTAACTTTGATTTAATAGGACGCAACCTATACTTTGAATGAGATGTGGCTTTCCCTATTAAAAAGTTTAACTCCACTTATGTTGACCCCCTTATAGATGCGTAAATGTTTTTTATGAATACAAACACTTTAAACTGGCTTCACTAGTGACTTAGAATCATTCTCGTTTTCCACATTGTAAATTTAACAAGGCTGAAAAATAATAATAGCTCCTGAATATTGCTCTGAATGATTTTGAATGTTTACAAATTATATTTTAGGCATACTCTGGCCACCAACACACATTAAAAGGGCACTCTGACTTTAGAAATACACCTCTGTTTCTAATTTTAGAGATGAGACTACTCCTATTTAGAGTTATCCCTTTAACTATCCATTAAAGAATTACTCTCCTTCTGTCCCTCTACAAGGCAGCTTTCCATCTCTTGGATGAGATCACCATAACTGATGTCAGCCAATCAAATACTCCCCATAGGTGCCCTTTTAAAGACTCGCTCTAAGCACCACAGTCACTACAGCATATTTTAATTACTTCCTTTAAAGGGAAACTCCAGTGCCAGGAAAACAATCCAGTTTTCCTGGCACTGCAGTTCCCCTCTCCCTCCCACCCCCTAATCCCCGGTTGCTGAAGGGGTGAAAACCCCTTCCCTGAGGCAGCGACGATGTCCCTCGTCGCTGCTTCTTCCGTGCCGCTCTTCCTTCTGACTCTGTCGGCCGGTGGGCGAGACTGATCCCGCCCACCAGCCGTGGAGACCTAATGCGCGGCAACGCCACGCATGCGCATTAGCACTCCCCAAATGAGCGACGCTGGAGGTCCTCACACAGCGTGAGGATGTCCAGCGACGCTCTAGCACAGGATTCCTGTGCTAGGAACCAGGAAGTGCCCTCTAGTGGCTGTCTAGTAGCCACTAGAGGTGGAGTTAACCCTGCAAGGTAATTGTTGCAGTTTATAAAAAAAACTGCAATAATTACACTTGCAGGGTTAAGAGTAGTGGGAGTTGGCACCCAGACCACTCCAATGGGCCGAAGTGGTCTGGGTGCCTGGAGTGTCCCTTTAAATGCCGTAACGAATACAGTCCCCATTACTTACCCTTGCTTTTTTTGTAATAATTGCTTATGATAGATGCTGCTTACGTACATTTCATACTGTGAAGATGTGATGATACGTATCACTACAGAGTGACCCATTGGTATACTGTACTGGTTTGAGTTTGTTTGACGCCATTCTCAGGGTCTGCACTTAAGGTATAACCGTCAGGGTTAATAATTCACCTGCTCCCAATTTACAAGTGGAAATGTGATGCTCTGACAACAATTCTCTGTGAAAACCATTATCTTGAGGTACGGAAAATGAAGTCTGTCTAGAACAAGCTGAGATGAATGCTAGGACTTATCTTTGGGTGTAAATAACCAGATGTTAATGGGGCAGTAGAGCTCATTGTTTTATTTCTGCAAATTAGCTTTTCAAACACTTTGCCTTTATGTTAATATATATTATGCTAGTATGATGTTTTAAGAGAAATACCAGTGTTCGTCAACAAAGTGAGAATTGTTGGAATTCAAAGTGATTAAAATTGTATTTCAAATTTAAGGTCAAAGTAACCACACTAGACGCAGCATAGCTGACTGGGAGAATTTTTTCAGCTAGACTATTTTTGGCTTTTTTTGTTTACGTGTAAAACCAAATCATTCCATAGAAAATTCATAGGTATAAATAAAACCATCCTTTATGACCAAATGTTCTCTAGTAATGGAGTTGTGTTTTTTTCTACTTTCCAAAACATGTTTGAGAATGTTTTTGTACCATATCTCACGGTGGTAATATAGTAATTGTTCACATTAAACACCGCATAATATTCTGTTTGTTTGCCCATTAAGTAGAAGTACCTATATAACTGTAAATTGGCAGTTTCTGTTTTGGTATTTTAGCTGTAAAAAATGTATTTATTTTTATTTTATGTACCGTAATTGAAAACATCTGTTCGGAAGAGAGCAGCAGGAAACAAAAGCTTTTTTGGTATTCCTAAATAGGGTTTGTAAGGAGAGCTAACAAAATATTCTATTAGGAATTCAGAAATGAAGAATTTGGGGTCAGCGAACTAACCATTTTCCTCCCTTCTCTTATCACCACCATACTGACTATAAATCATTTTTAATTAATGACAATGTCTCTTCTGTCCTTGGTTGCATTTACTCCTTCCACTCAGGAAGTAGCAATATCCACAACAGATTTGCTGCTTATTGTTCTGAGAGGAATATTTATAATCTATTTTTTTTTATTTTTTTTTTAGAAAACATTTTTGTCACCAAGGAGCATTTAGCACACAATCTTGGACAAAGAGACCGTACACACACCATATCCACTACACATTTATTCAGTTATGGTGCTAGGGATTTGTCTTGCACTTGGCTTACTTTGTTTTGAGAGCCCAAGCTCCATCACATTCTCACTGACTCCATAGAGGGAAGGCTAGCAGGGGGAAATTTGTAGCTACATAACCAGTACAATGGGGTGCTCCTTAAAAAAAAAAAAAAAAAAAAAAAACTATTTAAAAAAAAATAAAAAATAAATATATATATATATATATATATATATATATATTCTTTATTTTCCCTATTGTGGAGATGAGGATTACCAGTTACATTGCATGTGTGTAAAAATACCAGAGGACACTATAGTGTTAGGGATACAGCTTTGTATTCCTAACACTATAGAATCCCTTTAATTCCAGATTGAGGGTTATACAGTGCCTTGCAAAAGTATTCACCCCCCTTGGCATTTTTCGTGTTTTGTTGCCTCACAACCTGGAATTAACATGGATTGTTTGAACATTTGCACCATTTAATTTACAGAACATGCCCACAACTTTGAAGATTTTTTTTATTTTTTTTTTATTTGTGAAGCAAATAGGACAAAATAACAGAAAAAGTTAATGTGCGTAACTATTCACCCCCCCCCCTAAAGTCAATACTTTGTACTTTGTAGAGCCACCTTTTGCGGCAATCACAGCTCCACGTCGCTTTGGTTAAGTCTCTATGAGCTTGCCAGATCTTACCACTGGGATTTTTGCACATTCCTCCTTGCAAAACTGCTCCAGCTCCTTCAAGTTGGATGGTTTGCGCTTGTGCACAGCAATCTTTAAGTCTGACCACAGATTTTCCAGTGGATTGAGGTCTGGCCTTTGACCAGGCCATTTACATGTTTCCCCTTAAATCACCCAAGTGTTGCTTTAGCAGTGTGTTTGGGGTCATTGTACTGCTGGAAGGTGAACCTCCGTCCTAGCCTCAAATCACGCACAGAGTGGTACAGGTTTTGCTCAAGAATATGTCTGTATTTAGCACCATCCATCTTTCCTTCAACTCTGACCAGTTTCCCAGTCCTGGCTGCTGAAAAACATCCCAACAGAATGCTGCCACCAACATGTTTCACTGTGGGGTTGGTGTTCTTTGGGTGATGTGATGTGTTGGGTTTGCGCCAGACATAGCGTTTTCTTTGATGGCCGAACATTTCAATGTTAGTCTCATCAGACCAGAGCACCTTCCTCCATACATTTTGGGAGTCTCCCACATGCCTTTTAGCAAACTCAAAACGTGCCATTTTGTTTTTTTCTGAAAGTAATGGCTTTCTTCTGGCCACTCTGCCATAAAGCCCACCGCTATGGAGCGTACGGCTTATTGTCGTCCTATGTACAGATACTCCAGTCTCTGCTGTGGAACTCTGCAGCTCCTCCAGGGTTACCTTAGGTCTCTGTGCTGCCTCTCTGATTAATGCCCTCCTTGCCCGGTCCGTGAGTTTTGGTGGGCGGACATCTCTTGGCAGGTTTGCTGTTGTGCCATGTTCTTTCCATTTGGTTATGATAGATTTGATGGTGCTTCTGGGGATCATCAAAGATTTGGATATTTTTTTATAACCTAACCCTGACTTGTACAACATTGTCCCTTACTTGTTTGGAGAATTCCTTGGTATTCATGGCAGTGTTTGGTTAAAGGGACACTCCGGGCACCCAGACCACTTCTGCTCATTGGAGAGGTCTGGGTGCCAACTCCCACTACCCCTAACCCTGCAACTGTAATTACTGCAGTTTTTTTTTATAAACTGCAATAATTACCTTGCAGGGTTAACTCCACCTCTAGTGGCTGTCTACTAGACAGCCACTAGAGGTCACCTCCTGCTCTAAGGTTTTCACCCCTTCAGTAACTGGGGATTGGTGGGTGGGAGGGAGAGGGACCCTCCAGTGCCAGGAAAACGGATTGTTTTCCTGGCACTGGAGTTTCCCTTTAATGGTGCATCTTGCTTAGGTGTTGCAGCCTCTGGGGCCTTTCAAAAAAGGTGTGTATATGTAATGACAGATCATGTGACACTTAGATTGCACAGAGGTGGACATCATTTCACTAATTATGTGACTTCTGAAGGTAATTGGTTGCATCAGAGCTTTTTATGGGCTTCATAACAAAGGGGGTGAATACATACGCACATGCAAGTTTTCTATTTCTAAAAAATAGTTTTATGTATATATTTTTCTCATTTTACTTCACCAACTTAGACTATTGTGTTCTGATCCATCACATAAAATTCAGATTAATAAAACATTGAATTTAAGGCTGTAATGTAACAAAATAGGTAAAAAGTCAAAGGGGGTGAATACTTTTGCAAGGCACTGTATGTAACAGGCCAATTGGCGTCAGTATTATCAGATCCTCATCTAAAGGAAAGCAGAAGTTTAAAGACACAAAAATGTCTAAATATAACTGTCTCTTTTATGACCTGTCACACCCCTTCTGTAAACCTATACATTGGGAATAAAGCCTTATCGGTGCCCCATTTTATTTTTTTAAACTTGGATTTTATTGTATTTTTTAATAATACAATTCGATAAATTTGGCATACACATCTCACAGTATGCGTAGTCAAGCTGGTGCACACAAGACTACAGCAACCGCAGTGTAGTTGATGATAAATAGTATCCAGCTATCAAGTGGTATTGTGCAAACATAGTGTGCATAACATGGTGTACCTTGCACTGACATCCCAGCCCCATGACACCTAACTTAGAAAAAGTCGTCATATCATGGCACAGAGCATAGTTACTAAATTGGTATGCATGGCAAAACCACTACACTCCCTTGTTACAGTGAACCTTAAATGTGCAGATTCTATGGGCACCTACAGGTGTGTAAATCATTATCGGGGGATGGCCCAATAAATATCGATGTAGGAGGAGACCTAATCAAGAGGTCCCACTGAATTTAAGTTGCCCAGTTTGGGATAAATTGCAAAACGTACTCTGCAGATTTCAGAACATGAACAGTCCCCACTGACTGTAACAAGAAAAGCATGTAAGACCAACAGCTTTAGATCTGGGAGAATTACACCAAATGTATAGAAGTTGCCTGTGCACACTGACAACTTCAACAATCAGGGGAGAAGTTGGGAAAACGCTTGTGCAGTTGGGAGGGTGGGGGATACCAGTGCATCCGCAACTCGTAGTGCATCTGCAGATGGTGGTACCTAATTTTTTTAAACTCTTAGAAACCTATTTCAACAGTAAAGACAAAACCGTGGCAAATGGATCCAGATCTGTATTCAAATAGCATGTTCTAAACTTAACCATTTTTAAGGGCCTTTGCAGTTAGGATTATTTTAATACTTTAATGCCTTAAATATGTGTGCCTACTCAATTCTGAATTGGATTCGGGCTGCTCACAAATGCGTGTGTGTGTGTTTTGTTGTTTTCTGCATCAGTTAAAATATGATCTATTTTGTTCAAGGATGCATCAATATTTATCTTACGTGTGCAGAGCTAATTTAAAATATATTAAAATAAATAATAATATAAAATGATTACGGTTTGCTATTCTAAAAGCAAAATGTTTTTCCCACGGGTAAAAGTGCTGCATGAGCATTAACTTTCAGTTTCAGACCAGATATGATCGTGGGACAATAGCATGGAATAAAACTTGTTTTGATCATAAGAATGTCTGTTTATTAAAGGTGGATATAAATGTACATGATCTTGTCAAGTAATGCATTCTAATCAAGTGACAACCAGGACGTTGTGGAAGAATAGTGTTACAGTAAATATACCACTTTTGAATGTAAGCTCGATTGAGCAGGGTCCTCTTCAACCTATTGTTCCTGTAAGTTTATTTGTAATTGTCCTATTTATAGTTAAATCCCCTCTCATAATATTGTAAAGCGCTACGGAATCTGTTGGTGCTATATACATGGCAATAATAATAATAATTTTGTTTTGCTTTCTTTTATCGGCCCTGTCTCACTATCTGGACACAGTAATTTTTGTTCTCCTCTGTTCTTAATGTCTGCAGTTTGCCATTCTTTGGAATTGATTTTACTGATGGATTGTGGGTAAATCTGATTGGCAACTGAAACAAAAACTTGTTTTTAAGCTCCAAGTTTTATCAACTTGATCGCTAATCATAAGAAAAAGTAGTTCTTATTTTTATTTTATCTATCTCAAAATAAGTGAAAATGTGGGGGAAATAATTATAAAAAATAAATTCAGACACAGGGAGCTATATAGAAGCAGATTGCATGAAGTTTATTTTTGCTGATAGAGCTACTTTAATGAATTGTACAAAAGCCGTTTATTTTGCTGCAAAGCTGCTGGCTCTCTATGGTTCAGTGATTATCAATGCACATGTGTGGATTTACATATAAATGATTTCTGTTGCCAAACTGCACAGTTTCCCTGTTGATGCTCTATCTTGTGTTGATTTAGGCTTTTGTTCTTTTCATATGTATGTGTTCATAAAATGTATGGCAGTGTCATGCTTGCCCAATATTTTCCAGGTTTGAAACCTTTTTATATAATTTTTTTTTTTTTGGGATGCTTGTTCATGTACTGAGATAATCACTGTTAAATTCCAATAGTCATTAAAATAGAAGTATTCTCTAACAAATAATTTGAATGTTCGTAAGTTTTCTTTTTTTTCTTACTTTTATCTGAATGTTGCTGGCATAGTGGTTAAAAATATGATGGTTGTGGTATCCCACAATGCTTTATTTTCACACTAAAAATAAGTAATTTAGCACTTTATTCCTTTCTAGATAAAATACATCCATTATGTAATTTTAATACATACATTTGTTTACAGTTTATAGCTAGCATTTTTTGAGTCATCCATGTTTTGTGAATAGCAGGTCAGCCTTTTTAATAATGCTATGTTATTCCTTAGTGAGTAACTACTTTTTTATTTTTACCCAATCGTTGTGTTCCCTTTTGTGCTTCCTCTTAGTCCAGCTGGCAATTCTGCAAGGTTCTAAAGATTGAAGGCCTCGTAACCACGTAGGGGCCAGAGGTTAAGCCAACTCAATTATCTCATAACATGCCTGGCATTTCATTGGTCCTAAACTAACTGAAATCCTATTTTAGTGGTATGACAGTCAAGATAGTTAAATATATTATATGGTTCTGAGCTGTAAGAAATGTATAACACAATGCAAAACTCTTAAGATACTGCTGGTCTTAAAGGAGCGCTATAGGAATACAAACATGTATTCCTAATGCTATATTGTTCTGCCTTTTCCATGATGGTGTTGGGGAGGAGAGGTAAACGGCACCGAGACACCCTATGCACTGGAAAAAGGTGATTAAAATCCTTTCTTTTTATTGCGTACGTGGGGGTGCACTAGAGAATTCATAATACAGATTAATATTTGTAAAGCTTTAGTGTTCCTTTAACCAAACCTACTTACCTCGTCTACACCCTTGGTTCCTAGACCCTATGCATAGAAATAAACCTAGGAATTCAGCTTCCAAAAAAAAAAAAAGTGAGCTCTGCCTTTTGTTTACGGTACATCCTATTTAGATTGCATATATAAGGAAAACACAATCTTATGGTAAATATTTCATTTTAAGCGACAAATATATTCCAGATTTTAATTTTTTAAATTTTTTATTCTTTAATTCTACAGTGTAGAATTTGTGAATATCTACTTGAATCTGGCTGTCATCCATGTTATTTGATTACAGTGAAACTTAAAAAGAAACCAACAAACCCCCCAAAACTGTGCACTGTAAATGTTATTAGAAATATGCATTCCTAACCCTGTAGTGTTTAACTATCTAGGTGAGTGCTAGTTCACCACAATGCTCTTTTTGTGGGGTTATTCCCTAAAGTATCAGGAATTTTAACTGAATCTCTCAAATGTCAGGCCGAAGTAGCCAAATTGTAAGTATTCTCCAAATCGGCATTTTTTTTCCAGTTTGTCTACTTTGGCCTGACATTTTAAATTCACTTTAAATTGCCTTTATTACCAATGACAAGCATTCCTGCTCCAAAGTGGGTATCACAATTCGGTGTCCTTTACCACTCACACATTTACACTTGCAGATTCACAGAGTAACACACACTTAACGATCACATGGAAAAGGTGAGCCCATTTACCTGTTTTCCTGCCATGGTCTCACCGCAACTGGCTCCGCCTCCAATGCTGATATTATCAATCTCAATCTCAGCCAATCAAATGCTTTGGGAGACTATTGGGCATGCACAGCTAAGTACTGCTCTGTGCCAATCCGCATCTCCTTGTAGAGATGCATGGAGTAAATGGATTTTCATGGGCAACGTTCAGCACCTTTCTCTGAAAAGGCAGTATTTACATTAGAAAGCCTGCAGGGACAGGCTATAGACACTGGAACCGCTACATTAATCTGTAGTGGTTTTGGTGACTGTAGTGTCCCTTTAAGGGACCATCCGCCACACAATAACCACTAGAGCCCACTATACTTATGGTGCCAAGAAGTGCCTTCGTGCCCTCTAACTACTTTAGGCCAGATAAAGACTGACACTCTGAACCAATGAGAGCTGCCTTGCTATTGCCTGGAGGGACCAAGATTAATTACTCTGGGGGGGAGGGGGGGGGGGATCCAGTATAGTGGTTATAGTTGAAGTGTTCCTTTAAATTGGGAAGAAAGCAAATGGGTTCTAAATGATATTTCCACAGTAGAAGGACACTAGGAAAGATTACTGAGAGCATGTTCATGCTCAATTGTTCTAAAACTAAGCAGAAATTAAAGGGGGTTATGCCAACATATTTCTTTTTTTACCCTTATTTACCCTTATTATATTTTTTTAGATGCCCCCCTTTCAACCTCCCCGTTTATTTATTTTAAAATAACTTAAAAGGAATCCAGCGCTGGTCTAGTCTCTCCCCGACCGTTTCCACGAGCTTCTTTGTTAGCCCCTTTTTATTGACTTCCATGTCGCCGCCCAATCAAATGTTTCTCATAAAGAAAGCATTGATGGACCGCAGGCATAATAAGCCAATCAAAGAAGCAGGGAGGCAGTTAGGGCTGGCCAGAGAGTATATCATGGGGACATAGCGGTGGACATATTAAGCGAAATAATGAATAAGGATGCAGGGAGGGCTTTAAAGGCTGGTACGAGGGAGTGAAGGAGAGATGGGACAAATTATAATTGAGGCAATATTTCGTTATAAGCTTCTACTTGCAGATTTTCAGGAAAAAACTGTGTGCGCTGCCGACCGATATGTTATTTGCACATAACTAAAATTAGGCAGCATGTACATATTCTTTCCTCCATGACCACTTCTAAAAGCAGAAAAGGTCATGGACATTGGAGTAACCCTTTAAAATATACTTTACAGGACACTTGACAGTGACTGCTAATCTCACATGGGATATAGGAAAGGAAGCTATGACGGTATTCATCCAATGAACAGTAAAAATACCAATATATATTATTATTATTTTTTTATTTTTTTTTAACAAGTAAAGCCCATATATCCATAGGGATTATTGAAACTATATTTTTTAAATTGTGTCCTAGGTATCCAATAAAATTAATATTTCACGGTTAGTATCTTTTGTTGTTCATATTGTTGTTCATTGTGGTTTCATATTCTCTCCATTTTCTTAGTTTATCAATTTTATTTTGCGGGTACGGGGTGCTGTTATTCACCTATCGATTGAGAAAGGGTCAATTTAATCCCCTGGCAATTACCAAACTGATTTTACATAAACTGCATTACACCTGCCGACAGACTGAAATCAGGCTGCCTCTTTTCTGTGCACATCTCAATTGTGAGTTGTAGTAATTAACTTTTATAGTTTGATTGGCATTTTTCATATTTACTTGCCAGTTTTGGATTATTTAAATTGCTAAATTATTTTTTTTTAAATGTTTGTCTGAAAAAAAATAAAATTCTAAGTATGAACCACTTAGGTCATTATTTCATTTTAATTCTGATATCTGGTATTTTATAAAGCTGGATTACATTTGGTCACCCACCTCGGAAATGTATCCTTCAACTTGTAACACTTGAAGTATTCTGTCTTGATCATATACATATTTATTTATTTTTTACTGCACTACAAATCCAGACGTGTTCTTTTAGATGTTGATGCTACGGTGTTTAGTTGAATAAGTGCACGAAGGCATGATTTGAAGTTTTTTGCCAGACAAATAGTAATTCCTGTCTCTGCAATTTAATATATAAAGTGCAAACAGTCTCTTCCTTTGTTACACTGATGTTTGCACACCCAAAATAAATGTTGAGCATGAGCAGATTTCTTAAACACACCTACTGTAGTCTCTTGTATTTCCTTGTTGAAATCCTGTATTACATAAACATAATGTACTGTTGTCTATTTAATAAAGTCTTTGAGTTGGAGAAGGAAGCAAATCTGTGGTACAAGGGACAGAGAACATTTTTCTCTCTCTCTGACGTACAAAATTGGATCTAGTAAAATGTATTTATCACGTTCTCAAAAAGCTCCTCATGAAATCTTCTTGGCAAATGCAGGGTGTTCCGGGGATTGTAGAAGCACTTCTCAAATGCTGTGTGCATGGGTTTCACTGGTGGACTTGCTTACAGGACTGACATGCCACGTTTCTGTAAAGCGCTCTTTTATTGGCATGCACTTAATCCAGAGACTTCCTTCCCTACCAATAATGTCAGTAAACATGACATCATATTTAGCTGCCCTGTGATGGCAGGGTTTTGTAGTTCAGCTGCCAAATTCAGTTATTATTTTCATTAGTTTTTATTACCCTACTCAAATGTTACATGAATGACCCATATTGAGGGCTAAATATCTTTCAGGAGATAGTCGATACTTGTACTATAACTACCATAGTTCCATAAAATCTATGTTAATATTTAATGCATTAAAAAGTGTCAAGACGCTCTCTTCGTCCCCTTTAGACACTGTCGCTGTAAGCCAATCAGTAGCTCTCCATAGACACAAACGGCTTGAGAAAGGTAGTACTTTTTAAAGCAATGTTTATGAATATGTTTACAGCATTAGTTGACCGCTCTAAGCAGAAAATAACTTTCTTTGGTTGATTTTCTGAAAGTGGATGTGGACAGCGAGGAATAGCGCTGGGGTTAAACCATTCATGGTGGGTTTAACTCTTTAAGTTAAGGAAGTGCCAGGGAACTCCTGGCACATAACTTTATTTTTTGTCATTTCTAAATGTAAGACTTGAATCGGAAAACTGTCTGGGAACATTGCCCCATTAATAGCATTTACTTTTCTGCAAATGTTCGACTTCTCTTGAAATGACATCATCTTTTTCCAGAATCTCACATTTACAGTTAAAATAACCAGTTAAATCATAAAAATGATGTAGGCGTTGTACAGAACCAGAACACTAGATTCTTTACTGACTGTACAAACAGGTCTTCATTTGGGCCTATAGATTAATCTTTTATTTTTATTTCAGTTTCATCAGATTCGTTTTGTAGATGTGCCCCCCCCTCCTCACATTGTGAGTATTTAATCTGTTATAGAATTGTTTGACTTCTCACCTGGGGTCAGTCAGCACTTTTCTCAACCTCCATTATAAAATACAGCAGAACCAGAAACTCCTGCCTAGGCGTTACCTTAGAGCTTGCCAATTGGCTGAGCATGTCCGCTGGTTGCTGTCAGCCAATGAGCAAAGCCCTGTAACTCTAGGCTTAGCTTAGACCGAAGCTTCCATTTCTCTGGCTGGTGCAGTGAAGGATGGGAAGATCTGGGAAGAAGAAAAACACCTTTGTTATAGCTGGTAATTTGGATGACTTGTTTCACTTATACATGTAAATCACTGTATGCATCATTAAATGCATGCTTCTTTTTATTATATGGACATAGGTGTGTATTCTCATGCTTAGCCTACTGAGCCTCTGCTGACTAAGTTTAAATAGTAAAGATATGCTCGGAAAGAATTTCATTTGTTTTTGGTTCGACCAAAATTTGTTAAAATGTTCAGTTTAAACCGTAAACTGGACATTTTAAAGTAAAGGTTCACTAAAGTCATCCAGACCACTTCATCTCAAATGTGGGTGCAGTGACCCTGTCAATACTAAGAGAAGTTATATAATTTGCATATCAGACAGTTCCCATCCATAAGGGCATTCCAGAATCTGAATGCCAGCAAGCTCCCTTTCCACGAGAGAGAGAGTAACCCAAGACAATCGTTTCTGCATTATATGGGCTTCGTCGGCAAAGAATAGCTAATACCCCCCTAGGCACAAGTGAGCGAAAATATTCTTGAGACCTGAGCTGGGACTAACCGAAGGGCAAGCTACTGAGTTTCTCTAAGCTTCAGCCTGTTCTCAGAGCCGGTTTTTGTTTTTTACTTATTTATATTTTGCAAAACTGTATGAAAGCAGTTTGACAAAAACCTGAATGTGCTGTACTAGCAGTAAATCCATGAGGTGCACATGAAAAGTACTAATTGATTGTTTTTATTTTGGTTTTCCTCACTTGTTTTTTTTTTTTTTTTAACTAGAAGCTATAACCTTATTTGTGTGAAGTTGGTGCCTGCCTGCAGTACCAGTGTTAGACAACACTCTTCTAGTATAATGTATTTCTCAACTAATTTAATATATTACTTCTTGGATGTATGCTGTCTAATTGACAGGAATAAAATCTGGGTGCACTGTGTCCATGAGGGTGGTTTTGCGATTGTTTTTTAATAGCATGCTAGTAAGAACGTTTTTCCAAGGCCAAAACTATAAATAACTTGGCCAGTGTTTTTAATCTTCACTAATATCCATGCACTAATTAATAAAATATCCAGTGCAGCATTAAACTTTAAGATCTGACACAGCCTTCCTCCCTCTCCTCCAGCTTTTTAATTGAGGAACTGCGTTTTGCAGGACTTTGAAGGATGATGGTGCATTTGAAACCATACAATACAATTTACTGAAACCTTTAAAGAACCCTTACAAATTAAAATATTTTTTGCCAAAAAGATTGCCTAACCTCGGAGTTGACAGGCACCCTTTTTAAAGATAGTTGTGGGATTATGTATAAAAATCATTTGAATGTTTCCATGTTTCGAACTTTGCTCCAGAATTGGTTTGCGTGATGGTTGTGCTAGATTTGCTCGAATATGTAACCTGAAAATATTTTCTCCCTCGGAATTGATGAACACGGATCTGATCAGTTTGCATTCGCTGTTGCTGTAGGCTCAGCAATATGCAAGGCCTGAATACCGTATGGTTATTTTTTATGTATTGCTCATGTAAAGCAAAAAAAAAAAAGGCCAACATTAGTTTTGAAGTTGTTGTAGATTTTTATTCTAGAATGTCTGTTTTTTCAGTCATAGAAACTACAATATTTAAGTAATTCATCCATCCAGTGGTATTGCATCGAAGTGCTATTTAAATGCTTAATTTGAGTTGCTGTGAATATAGTGGTGCAGGAATGTTTAATGAGGCTGCTAAGTTAATGGAGTGTGTAATCCTCAAACCTACTTTTTTTTTTTTTTTTTTTTTTTTCCTGTTTTATGTTCATGGATTATTACAACAAAAATACCTGTGCCAAAAATCTTTTAGAAAAGCATAACTTTTTATTTTCCTTTGTCAAGAATAAACGAAGATGTTTAAAAAAAAAAAAAAAAAATGTGAGCTAACTTATTTAACCATGAAGATTTGCTGTGAAATTGCTTGATTAGGTAATCAACGTGAAAATTATTGACCAATTTATATAAAAATACATCAAAATATTTGAAACCACTCTATCACTGTACTTTTTGTCACAATCTCAGGATGAAGATAGGAGAAGCCAACTCATAGCCGATTGCCCATTAAATGAGCAGTAATTAATATAAACCCAATTCTCTAACACATTGAGTGGATATGTTTGTATACACATCTAACAAATTAGAGAACATACATAGAGGCACACACAATTATGTAGGATAACCAAATATTAATGTGATCTCCCCATGTAATCCTCCCCCCCCCATCCCCTCATTTTCTGAAACTGATACTTAGTTTGGGTGATCACATGTTTGCCTACATGCTTGTATGTAAAATGTGTGCATGTCCTTCAACTTAACCATTGCATTTTTTCATGATACAAACTCGAGTGCTTTTCATTTTTACTGTTTTTGATTTTTAAATATTTTCTTTCCATGTGACCATACGAACCTATGGCTCTCATTCTTAACTGAAATGCCATAATAAACTTTTAGAGAAAACAAAACAAAAAAAAAAAAACATAATGTTTTGCGCTATCTAAAGTAAAAAGTTGCTTTCTGATTATTTTATCAATGGGCAGTGTTTCAATCTGTTGGATTAAAGAATACCCTGGATGTGCACAAAAGGTTTTCCAACTAAAAAAACAATGTTTTCATAAAACAATGGTTTTGGTTTGAGTAATCCTTTCTTAAATGCTCCGTTGCCCCCCAATTTTAAAAATAAATGCTAAATCTCACCTCTTTTTTTCCATCACCGAATCAAATATATTGCGTACTTCTTGCCTGACTTCACCCCCTCCCCCCCCAGCCTCCTCACCAGAGGGGGAGGGCGATGAGCCTGGAGTGAGGGGAGTATAGGAGTGGCACATAAGGGGTGTACTGCCATTGATTGCATTCGCCAGCCTTGAAACTTAGCTCCAGGCTTGCTAATAAAGCTGCCAGAGATGGAGGTACACCTCCAGCATTTAAGGGACTGATATCTGTATGCACAGCGTGTCATAGCAAAACATTTAACGTGCAGACTTCAGGCACCATGACCACTTCAAGTCAATTTTATAAAAAACCTGGAGGCCTATTTGGAAATTTTAGGGCGTACAGACTAGATGGGGCACTTGTGTAGATTAATGTATACTACAGTCTATTGATTTATTTACTACTTAGACTGAGTTGCAGTGACTTGATCAATTGTTTGAAAATAAAGCCTAAAACAATTTAAAGCTGTGTTTTCTAACTACAATATATTTAGCTAAATTTTGTAGCTCTACTGGAACTGAGTTTCAGATTAAATGTTCAGTAATGATGAGCCTTGATTCTGCCAAAATCTATATGTCAGGGTGGTTTTAATAGCTTCTTATGTCAGAGATGAATTAGGCATGCATATCCGCTTACAAAATAATTGCTCAACAGTCTGCTTCTGTCTTAACTCTGACAACTTGTCCTCCACTGTCTGATTGATTGAAGTCTACTGAATATGTCCTGTTCTTTATAGAAGTATTAACTCTTATCGGCACCTGTACCACTGTTTTACTCTATGCAATAATAAATAAGGCGTCAAATTAACACCATAGGCACCCACACCACTTCATCTCATTGATGTGCTCTGGGTGCAGTGTTTCTTTCCCATAAACTGTAATGTTTACATAAGATTGTTAAGATTAAGATAAGTGTTAAGATTGCTTCTAGAGGTGCTTTCTGCAGTTTTATGAAGCTTAACTCTGAAATTACGCTGGACATCCTCACGCTGTGCATGAAGACATTCAGCATTTTGCAAATCCCCATAGAAAAGCATGGATTCAGTTCCTTATTGGGAAGTCCTAATCACGCAATGCTCACTGCACATGCACATTAGTTCCCCCTTAGCTGATGTTTGAGGAAACGGAGCCAGTGCAAAGGGACCTTGGAGATGGAATCAGGTAAGTGGTTAAAGGACTTTTAATCCTTTCATTGTGGGCGGTAGGGCAGAAGCAGACGGACACTGTAGTGTTAGAATTACAGCTTTATGTGTTCCTTTAATTTTTACAATCTAAATAGATTAACAGGCAGCTAGGATTTCCCAAAAAAGATGGCTCCAGGTTATTCTTGCTAAGCTTCAGTCAATGAGTTAGATTATGCATTTTCAAAGATTGAACCATCGGAAAGCTATGAAAACCCTGTAGCTTCTTGACCGATGGATCAGTGGTGGTTTAAGATGGTGGAGAACAAAACTTCATCCCAAGTCCCATGCAACTATCCTGACACCGAAGTTGGTGCTGGTGAATACAATCACATAGCTGATGAATCAAATAAAAGTGGACTTCATTTTAAGTACAGGGCTCCTTTACCTTCGGGCCTATTGTTCAGCTCCTTGTTTGCATCTCATTACAGAAGCATGGAGACCTGTCACCCACTGCCTAGCCCTGTTCTCCACATCCCCAGAAAATATATAATTTTATTCTATTCCACCACCGTTCAGCTAGGGCATTTTCCCAAGTGCCCCTATGCCTACGGAGCATCCACCACTAAAACTGATCTGACAGGGATGACCATAAACCCTTCAGAATGTGTTTTATTGACCTCCAGTACTTGCAGATTGAAAATGTTAGTTAATGCCCATTTTTTTCTGAAAGATGTATTTTTGTTTTTTACGTCATGTATAATTTTATATATATATATATATATATATATATATATATATATATATAATTTTTTTATTTTTTTTTGGTGTGTTTTGTGAAAGGGGATATTGTTGCATAATCTGAAGTAAGGATGAAGAGCTCTTGTCTAGCAATGTCACCTATTCTGTTCTAGGAATGTTCTATAACAGGGGTAAGCAACCTTTTAGCAGCACTGTGCCGATATAGGATTGTAATGTCCCGTAGCGTGCCGGTCCTATTTTTAATTAAGGTGTGTATGCTGCCGTATTCTGCTTGTGTTATTTTTACTGTAATTGCTTTGGATCGTTGTATTTGTGCGTATATAAGCCATTATATGGTATATGTTCATTAGTAGTTTATGGTATCGTGTATGATACATATGAATGTGGGCTGTGTATGGGGGCTGCTTGTGGCATTGTGTGTGGATGCATATGTCACATTGTGTGTTTAGTAGTGTGTGGGGGCTGTTTGGGGTATTGCATGTGAGAGGCTGCATGTGGGGTTGTGTGCATGTATGTGGATTGTTAGCAGGTTGCGTTTGTGCGGATTGTGTGTATGTTTGTGTGTGGGCTGTTTGTATTATTTGTATGAGGGGAGGGTTATTGTGCATTTCTGTGTATATCTAGCAGTGTGGGTGGCTTCCCTGGGTTCCAGTGTGGTCCAGGCTGGCCAGGTACAGGTCAAGGACAGGAGCTGCAACAGCAGCTACGGGCTGCTTTACTACATGTGGATTCCCATTCACAAGTGCTAGGAGGAAGTGATCTCCATGTGCTACAATGCTTAAACTGAGGATTGTCCTTCACAACCTCTTCGTATTAGCAGATATCTGAAGTTTTACTGGGACTCCTGATAGGCCAGAGCCTGTTTGGCTCTAGCAGCCTTGAGTGCCGTGCAAAGACACCTTGAGTGCCGTGCATGGCACTAGTGCCGTAGGTTGCCTACCCCTGTTCTATAATTTCCAAGTTATTACCATTCTTATGTATTTCTACCTGTTGTTCCCAATCTGACAATGCATTTTCCAAAACATGTACACAGCACAATTCCAAAAGCACCACGGCACATATCTGCTCCAGTTCTGTGCTGAGGGAGCAGTTAAAAGGCTCTCTCAGCTGATTAAAAATCTAATCCGAACCTTGTATATTTCTTTACTTTACCCAGTGTATCAGTAAACTTGCAATTTAATCAACTGTGAGCTTTTAAACTCACCCGTGGCGTCCTTTAGCTCTGCATTGATTTAGAAATAAACCAATGACTAACTTTTAACCACATGAGAGCTAGAGGAATGCATTGCACTCTGCATCTGTGAGCAATTTAAAGAATCTTACATTATTTTCTTAAAATGAAGGTTCTAACACATTATGTGTGTCTAAAAGTAAGTTTGCTTTCTGTGAATCTTCCAAATTTCACCACCCAGCATCAGTTTTTACTTAAAGGGACATTATAGTCACCTGAACAACTTTAGCTTAATGAAGAAGTTTTGGTGTATAGAACATGCCCCTGCAGCCTCACTGCTCAATCCTCTGCCATTTAGGAGTTAAATCCCTTTGTTTATGAACCCTAGTCACACCTCCCTGCATGTGACTTGCACAGCCTTCCATAAACACTTCCTGTAAAGAGAGCCCAATTTAGGCTTTCTTTATTGCAAGTTCTGTTTAATTAAGATTTTCATATCCCCTGCCAAGCTTGCTAGACCCTGCAAGAGCCTCCTGTATGTGATTACAGTTCAATTTAGAGATTGAGATACAATTATTTAAGGTAAATTACATCTGTTTGAAAGTGAAACCAGTTTTTTTTTTCATGCAGGCTCTGTCAATCATAGCCAGGGGAGGTGTGGCTAGGGCTGCATAAACAGAAACAAAGTGATTTAACTCCTAAATGGCAGTGAAATTGCAGGAGAATGATCTATAAACTAAAACTGCTTTATTTAGCTACAGTAATGTAGGTGACTATAGTGTTCCTTTAAAGGAAATCCATCAAAATTACAGCACTGACTAAAATGCTGAAAATAATCTTTTTAAATTTTTGTTAACCTTTGTGTCCTATCTCTTAGTCTTTTAAATTTGTATTAAAGATTTAACAATTAAAGGACCACTATAGGCACCCAGACCACTTCAGCTCAATTAAGTGGTCTGGGTGCCAGGTCCCTCTAATTTTAACCCTGCAGCTGGAAACCTAGTAGTTTCAGAGAAACTGCTATGTTTCACTGAGGGTTAATCCAGCCTCTAGTGGCTGTCTCACTGACAGCCGCTAGAGGCGCTTCCGCGATTCTCACTATGAAAATTACAGTGAGAAGACGCTGGACGTCCATAGGAAAGCATTGAGTAATGCTTTCATATTGGCTGTTTGAATGCGCACGTGACTCTTGCCGCGCATGCGCATTTGGTTCTGATGTCTTCAGGGGGTCGAGAGTTCCCCAGCACAGAGGGAGCCCCGCGCTGGAGAAAGGTGTTTTAACGCTTTCAGCCCAGCTGAAGGGGTTTTAACGCTTTCAGCCCAGCGGGAGAGGTCGGCCCTTAGGGTCAGGGGGACCTAATGACCCTATAGTGCCAGAAAAACAAGTTTGTTTTCCTGGCACTATAGTGCTCTTTTAACCCCTTAAGACCGGAGGGCGTACTATTACGTCCTTTTAAAAGCGGCTCTAAACGCCGCCGGACGTAATAGTACGCCCTCCGGTTTTTAGTAACTTACCCGGTCGCCGGCGGTCCCACGCCGGCGATCGCGGTTCGGGGGACTCCCAGGGAGCCCCCCGCGGCACGTCCGCCCTCCAGGAGCCCTCCCGGCCATGTGAGAGTGAGGTCCTTGCGAGGACCTCACAATCACATGGCCGGTATAGCTGCCTGCTGCATTGCCAGCAGGGGGCCAACTGTAATGACAGTTGGTCCCCCTGCTGGCTGAAAATAAAATAAAAATGTTTTAAAACAGTGTAAAAATAAATAAATTATATACTTAGATCATATATATATATATTATATATATATATGATCTAAGTATATATACACATATACACACATACACATACACCGTCTAGGTGTATTTTAATATTAATATATATATAATTATATATATATTAATATCAAATTACACGTAGACTGATACTGATTAAATATATATATAATTATTGTTATATATATATTTATAAATAATATAAAAAAAATTAATATGTAAATACGTAAAAAAATTAAATAAAAAAATAATTACAAATAAAATATTAAAAAATATATAGATGTGTTTTATTTCGTTCTAACTGTATTCTGATATTAATATATATATATTTATATCAAAATACACTTATAACGAAATAATATATATATCTATATACATAAATATATACGTATATATCACTATATATATACCTATATATAAATAAAAATATTAAAAAAAATATATATATATATACGTATATATACACATATGTATATATATATACATATATTAATTCTACACATATATTTATGTAATAATTTTACATAATTAGGTATCCTAATTAATTACAATTAGCGGGACCTGCCTGACCACCCATGCCGAAAGTATAGGGAATTTAATTTGCTAGCACTATATTTAACCCTATAACTTTCCAAGACACCATAAAACCTGTACATGGGGGGTACTGTTTTACTCGGGAGACTTCGCTGAACACAAATATTAGTGTTTCAAAACAGTAAAATGTATTACAACCATGATATCGCCAGTAAAAGTGACGTTTTTTGCATTTTTCATGCACAAACAGCACTTACAGGGACGATATTATTGCTGCAATACTTTTTACTGTTTTGAAACACAAATATTTGTGTTCAGCGAAGTCTCCCGAGTACAACAGTACCCCTCATGTACAGGTTTTATGGTGTTTTCAAAAATTACAGCGTCAAATATAAGGCTTGTGTTTAATTTTTTTCACATTAAAATTCGCCAGATTGCTTACGTTGCCTTTATGACCCTATGGTAGCCCAAGAATGAAAATTACCCCTATGATGGCATACCATTTGCAATAGTAGACAACCAAAGGTATTGCAAATGGGGTATGTCCAGTCTTTTTTAGTAGCCACTTAGTCACAAACACTGGCCAAAATTGGCGTTTTTTGCATTTTTCACACACAAACAAATACAAACGCTAACTTTGGCCAGTGTTTGTGACCAAATGGCTACTAAAAAAGACTGGACATCGCTTATTTGCAATACCTTGGGTCGTCTACTATTGCAAATGGTATGCCATTATGGGTGTAAATTTATTTCCTGGGCTATTATACAGTCTCAAAGGCAACGTAACCAATCTGGCGAATTTCAATTTCAAATGTAACACGCTATATTTGACCCTGTAACTTCCCAAAACACCATAAAACCTGTACATAGGGGGTACTGTTTTACACGTGAGACTTTGCTGAATACAAATATGTGTATTTTATTGCAGTAAAAGCAAACAGTATACTGACATTGACAGTTAAAATGTCATGAAGAACGAAAAAAATCAAAAAAAAATCTTATTTTCTCCCATTTTTTTCATATTAAATTATGTTTCATAGCTAAATATTTGATATTAAATGAAAGCCCTGTTTCCCCTGAATAAAATGATATATAATAAGGGGGGGTGCATTTAATATGAAAGAGGTGAATTACGGTTGGACAGACATATAGCGCAAATGCCAGGTTTTGTTTACGTTTTGTTTCGTTCACAACTTGTACATTTGGCTGCGGTGTTAAGGGGTTAATGTCACAAACCAGTTCAGCCTGGTCATCCATTACTTTAGAGGAGGATAAACAGAAACATTGTTTGTTTCTCCACCTCCACAGTTTAATGATAGAACGGGCACTGATTATAACAATAATTGACAGGGAGCCAAGGTGAAGCCACTCAAGAGAGATTGGTGTAAATTTCTAATTTCTAACATTTCATTTTGTAACATCTGATGGCTTTTTCATTTTTATAAACATACATCTGTTGACTATAGGGAATGGGTGAAATTTTAATTAAAATTCTGGGAAGTGAACATTCCCCATTTTAAATAATTTTGCCAAAACCGATACTGTAACAGCAAGGAGCTTGGTTTTGGAATAAATGTAAAATTATTATTTTTTATACTTTCCATTTAGTGTTAATTTATAAATATTACCTATGTTATTTGACACAAACAAATTCTTCGGCACCATATACATTGAGTTAAAGTGAACCGGTCATGACCCACCTGACCCTTAGATGCAGCACTGCCATGTCTTCACCAGAGGTCTGCCTTTGCTTGGCTCGCTGTCTGTATTCTTTTGCCCTGCTTGGGGACACTTTTGCAAGCAGGGCAAACCTTCTTTGTGACACCAACACACTGACTTCATTGCCAGCGTGCCAGCATCTGAATTAAGTGGTGTCCGTCATTCCATTCTATACACCCTAGCCAGAGCTAACTGCGTTAGCTAGGGAGTTACCTAGCACTTCCGTTGTGGTTCTTAGCAAAGAGTCTATGCCAAAGAATTGTCTGGCAGGTGGGACAAAGACCTATTTTTAAATTGCTTTTACAATGAGTCAATACATCAAGTCTACTTGCACAATGTATAGCTTAGAATTATATGCTCCGTAAAAAAAAAAAAAAAAAAAGTATAAGTTGTACCTGGCATGATCGATACACTTTAAGGACATTGCAAGTTCTTGTTTAGAAGGGACTGCTAATAAATATAGATTACTATAGCACTTTGTTTAATGGCACTATAAAACCCGCAAACTAGTCCTTTGTCCCTCTATTTCTGTTTGCTGATGTGAAGGGCATTATTGAGCTTTAAAAGTTATCTCCCCAAATAACCTCGTTAGATAAATCAGATTACCAATGATTACAGTGCATTGGGTTTTATGGGAGTGTGAAATTGATGTGTTGTGTTTAGGTCCTATGTTTCTAGTAAAGTTATTGAAAGATTTATTAACCCCTGAAGGACACAGCTTCATTTGTTTGTCTTTCACTTAAAGACACAAGCAGATTTTTTCTTATGTGTATACTATTGTGAATGTGTTTTTGTTGGATTAACACTTGGAGGGTGCAGCTATAGAGTAAGAATTTGTTTGTATTTCCTTGTAAAATAATTTTTAAAGCGCCATATATGCACTTGTAAAATTAGCTAGATTTTGCTGTGTGTTCTGACCATAAATCTAATGCTTAACATCACTTTAATCCTAATATATACCCTAATCGTATACCTTACTCTAATTATAACCTTAATCCTAATCCTAGTCCCAACCCTAGCAATAGTGTTGGGATTCCCTGTTGATATAAGAGGAATTCCATTGCTTATTTTAAAGGACCACTCTAGTGCCAGGAAAACATACTCGTTTTCCTGGCACTAGAGTGCCCTGAGGGTGCCCCCACCCTCAGGGACCCCCTCCCGCCCGGCTCTGGAAAGGGGTAAGGGGTTAAAACTTACCTTTTTCCAGCGGTGGGCGGAGAGCTCTTCTCCTCCGATCCTCCTCTTCTCCTCCCCGTCGGCTGAATGCGCACGCGCGGCAAGAGCTGCGCGCGCATTCAGCCGGTCACAGAGGAAAGCATTCATAATGCTTTCCTATGGACGCTGGCGTGCTCTCACTGTGAAAATCACAGTGAGAATCATGCAAGCGCCTCTAGCGGCTGTCAATGAGACAGCCACTAGAGGACATAGGGGGAAGGCTTAACCCATTCACAAACATAGCAGTTTCTCTGAAACTGCTATGTTTATGAAAAAATGGGTTAACCCTAGAAGGACCTGGCACCCAGACCACTTCATTAAGCTGAAGTGGTCTGGGTGCCTAGAGTGGTCCTTTAACATTGCCTTGGTATTCCCTTGCTGACATTAATACAAATATAAATGTAACAATTCCACCTGGCACCAGTGAAATATAACAATATAAAAATCCAAACTTAACTTCTAGGTACACAGCCTCCTAGGTGGTAACCAACCACAGCAGAAATGTATAGTGCACAACATTTTAGGGATCCTGCCGAATTGTACCTACGAACAAAGATATAAGTGCAATATTGCCTGATATAAAGAAAACACTAATTTTCAGTTGCACTCACAAGTTAGAGGTGATAAGTGCCTTATGGATGCCACCCACAATTTCAATAGGGTGCTAAAAGAGCTTTTTAAGTCACCAGATTAGTCTCCGGACAGGTCTTTTTAAGTCTCCAAACGATATTCCAGAGGTATCTTCCTAAAGTATATTTTCACAAATAGTGTTAAAAATGTTGGTCCTACGTGTTTCGTTCTCAGAACTTCCTCTGGGACCCATATAGGTATAATACCAATGTAATACAAACTTTGCAGCCTAAATAACACTTTCCCACAGTCCTCTTTTTATATAGGGCTAACCCCCAAAATGTCATTGGTGGAGTGGTGGGCATCCTCTCTTTGTACCTTAATTCCTTTGGCTCCTGTAGTTGTTTTACGAAAGTTTTTAAATATGAGTGTTGGCTGTTTAGGTAACCATTCCCCCAAGGTGGGATCCTCAAAATTAATGGGCCAATATCTGCAGAGATATTCTGAATATTATGATCTGTATTATACTGAGTAGTAAAATACTAATCTGAAACCTTATTCTAATTGTAAAATCAATTCTAAACTTCATCTCAAACGGAAACTAATAATGTATAACCAAATACTTATTTTAATCCTAATCCCAAGGGATTCCCTACACTAATATCAGTATTAATACTAGCAAAAATAATTCTAAAATAAAATGGAGATTAGTATGTTCCTGATATCTTCTAGCTATTTTCAGTATGACAGACTGATATCTGCTAGACCTAAAACCGTATGCTCAAGGCATTAAAGGATCACTATAGTCACCTAAATTACTTTAGCTAAATAAAGCAGTTTTAGTGTATAGATCATTCCCATGCAATTTCACTGTCATTTAGGAGTTAAATCACTTTGTTTCTGTTTATGCAGCCCATGCCACACCTCCCCTGGCTACGATTGACAGAGCCTGCATGAAAAAAAAAAAACTGGTTTCACTTTCAAACAGATGTAATTTACCTTAATTTACCTTAAATCATTGTATCTCAATCTCTAAATTGAACTTTAGTCACATACAGGAGGCTCTTGTAGGGTCTAGCAAGCTATTAACATAGCAGAGGATAAGAAAATCTTAAACAGCCTTAGAAAGCCTAAATAGGGCTCTTTTTACAGGAAGTGTTTATGGAAGGCTGTGCAAGTCACATGCAGGGAGGTGTGACTAGGGTTCATAAACAAAGGGATTTAACTCCTAAATGGCAGAGGATTGAGCAGTGAGGCTGCAGGGGCATGTTCTATACACCAAAACTGCTTCATTAAGCTAAAGTTGTTCCGGTGACTATAGTGTCCCTTTAAGATTGGTGCTGGACAATTTACAAAGCCCAGCAAAGATCAAAATGGCAACAGATCTAGTAAGATATTCACTGTAGCTGAGCTTGATAACTCAGCAGCAGTGTTAAACGGCTATATATCAAGTGTTGACTTTCAGGACTGCATGCAGCTCATCAAGAAGACGGGTGCCAGCTGACAGTGGGATGCCCTAGGTATCTAGTGATAATTGGGTTTCTTGGTATGAGCAGGGTTTAGTCCTGCTTACACTACATTGCTGTCCAATAGGGATTTATAACCTTGCTCACACCACATTGTAAAAATGGGGATTTAAATACCTGTTTGCAGTGCTCACTAAGAAATAATACCTGGAGTTTCCGATTGCAAGCGGGGGGAACTGTCCCTGCTTGTAAAATACTGCATAAAGGAAATATTCCGTCATGGGTCTATGTATATAATACACAATATAATACATGTAACATTGGACTGAGCAGTCCGTTTTGTTCTTACGGAACAGGTTCTGGAGCAAACCTTGTATGTTTGTGTAAGTAATTATTTTTGTTTTTCCTTGTGATTTTTGTTAGATTGCTGTATGTTGGTTAGTGCTCACTTGAAGGACTGCAGACTTGTTTAGTGAATGATGCATCCACTTTAATTTAACGATCCCTTCTCTCTGTGCCAGAAAGAGCGCTTATCTTCAGATTTGGTGAACTTTCTGTCCTACGTATTGATGTTAGCGTTTTAATAACTGTGTTCTATCTTCTTACTGATATTGTGCCACAGCAATACCTGGATTGATTCTGCACCGTCACCTTCCCCCTTCCTGTTTACTATATTTTGAAAATTGCCTTTTTGTAGTAGTTGACAAATCAAGAGCCTTCTGTTCTTATGGAATTCATAAAAGTCAAGTTTTCTCAAAGTTTAAAAATGTATCCGATGCACCACATGCTCCTTACAAGTGGCAGGTGGTGTATTTCACGTTGGTCTTTATTTTTTATTTTATATATACCCATGTGTTGTAATAGTTTGCTGTCCACTTTGCATGAATCAAAATCAAACATAAACACCTGCAGTTCCACAGCCCTTGGAATTGAACAGACTACTTATAGGGCTAACCTGTTTGTTTTGGTTTTGACTGAAAAATGCACTTCTGTTAATGATTATCCCTTTATTACTACTACTTAATTCTGGAATTTGACACAGTTAAAGGACCACTCTAGGCACCCAGACCACTTCAGCTTAATGAGGTGGTCTGGGTGCCAGGTCCTTCTAGGGTTAACCCATTTTTTCATAAACATAGCAGTTTCAGAGAAACTGCTATGTTTATGAATGGGTTAAGCCTTCCCCCTATGTCCTCTAGTGGCTGTCTCATTGACAGCCGCTAGAGGCGCTTGCGTGCTTCTCACTGTGATTTTCACAGTGAGAGCACGCCAGCGTCCATAGGAAAGCATTATGAATGCTTTCCTATGTGACCGGCTGAATGCGCGCGCAGCCGACGGGGAGGAGAAGAGGCGGATCGGAGGAGGAGAGCTCTCCGCCCAGCGCTGGAAAAAAGGTAAGATTTAACCCCTTTCCCCTTTCCAGAGCCGGGCGGGAGGGGGTCCCTGAGGGTGGGGGCACCCTCAGGGCACTCTAGTGCCAGGAAAACGAGTGTGTTTTCCTGGCACTAGAGTGGTCCTTTAAAGAAATGGTGTTACGTTTTTACATGTTCTCTTCACTAAGTGATTGCAAAGTAAAATGCGTGGTGCAATTGTTCCTCTCCAACTGGAAATTTGCTGCCAATTATGACAGCTACTCGGGGCCGGCCCAAGATATTGTGTTGCCTGGGTCCAAATATTAAATGCCCCCTTCTGTGTCTCTATCTGTGTGTGCTCATGATTAAGTGTGTGCTGGGGATGTAGCCAGGGCCAGACTGGCCCACCGGGATACCGGGAAATTTCCCAGTGGGCCGTCGGCACCTGGGGCCGGGCAGACAGCTGGGTCTGCTGGTGGCCGCTGGCTGGGGAGGTCTGCTGGCGGCCGCTGGCTGGGGGAGGTCTGCTGGCGGCTGCAGGGGGAGCAGGCTGTTCTGTCTCTGCTCCCCCGCCCTTGCGCGCAGCTTCATGAGACCGGGCGCGCTCGGGCGGGGGAGCAGAGACAGAACAGCCTGCTCCCCCTGTGGCCTCCAGCAGACCTCCCCCAGCCAGCGGCCGCCAGCATACCCTTCCCCTGCGGCCACTAGCCCACCCAGCCGGTCACCCACAGGTAACATTCTGTCAGTGTGAGTGTATGTGTGTGTCTGTGTCATTTTGTGTGTGTGTGTCATTTTGTGTGTCTGTGTCATTTTGTGTGTCTGTGTCATTTTGTGTGTCTGTGTCATTTTGTGTGTCTGTGTCATTTTGTGTGTCTGTCATTTTGTGTGTCTGTCATTTTGTGTGTCTGTCATTTTGTGTGTCTGTGTCATTTTGTGTCTGTGTCATTTTGTGTCTGTGTCATTTTGTGTGTCTGTGTCATTTTGTGTGTCTGTGTCATTTTGTGTGTCTGTGTCATTGTGTCGGTGTCATTGTGTCGGTGTCATTGTGTCGGTGTCTCATGGTGTCGGTGTGTCATGGTGTCGGTGTGTCATTGTGTCGGTGTGTCATTGTGTCGGTGTGTCATTGTGTCGGTGTGTCATTGTGTCGGTGTGTCATTGTGTCGGTGTGTCATTGTGTCGGTGTGTCATTGTGTCGGTGTGTCATTGTGTCGGTGTGTCATGGTGTCGGTGTGTCATGGTGTCGGTGTGTCATGGTGTCGGTGTGTCATGGTGTCGGTGTGTCATGGTGTCGGTGTGTCATGGTGTCGGTGTGTCATGGTGTCGGTGTGTCATGGTGTCGGTGTGTCATGGTGTCGGTGTGTCATGGTGTCATGGTGTATCTGTGTGTATTTAAAAAGTGTTTTTACTCACCTTTTTTTTTTTTTCTCCCCTCGACTGTCCCTGCCTCTATGGCTGAGATCATCAAGCATGATGATCTGAGCCAATCCAATGCTCTGCCATAGGATTGGCGGCAAAGGCCCTGATAGTAGGTGCTGCACACTGTGCAATCACGCTGTGCAACACTGACACAGGAAGCACCTCTAGTGACTGTCCGAGTGACTGTCACTAGGAAGCAATGTAAACACTGCATGTGAGTATGCTTAATGTATAATTAAACATTTTACTCTAAAAGGACCAATATTATATATTAGAAAAAGCAATATATATATATCATATATATTACTCAACCATCTGGGGTGGCAAGACATTGCCTTACATATTACATACGGCAATATATGGCACAATGACTTGTGGGGCTGGCATAGATTTTTTTTTTTCCCAGGGCTGCTTTGTATCCTCAGTCCGGCCCTGGATGTAGTGTGTGTCTGTGTGTGCACTGCAGCCAATACACTTACCTATACACTTTGTCTGTCTATCTGCATGTGTGTCATTGTTTGTATCTGTGTGTCTGTATCTATATCGGTGCTTGTATCTGTTTGTCTATGTATCTGCAATGTTTATGGATGTGTATCAGGGTGGCTGTGCATCTGCATGTGTGTCAGTTTGTGTATTAAACACTGACACACATGCAGATACAGACACACTGATGCACACACTGATATGCCTGCAGATACACAAACATATACAATGACACACGTGCAGATACAGACCTACAGATACACAAACAGATCTACACACATTACAGACATACAGATATACACACTTCACATGCACAGATAAATGCACACATTGCAAAATGTCATCCCTGTCAGAGTGCCACTTGGAGCCATGGCCCCCGCGGTCTGTGGACGAGCCGACCCTGCAGCTACTGTAACACAATTTAAAAATGTGTAACTGCCTGTGTGGAGTATGGACTGTTATTAATGAATATATACATTCTTATTAGCTATAGGTTATTTTACATGTTGCAAAAAATATTAACTGAAATTATGACAAATGCATATGTAGAGAAGTAGACCTAAATTGGTCAAACAGGGAAAGGCGCCCCCTAGTGCACAGCTATACATATGTACAGTGAATCATAAAACGTAACCTTTAATGGTGGCTGTTGTAAAAAAAAAACCCTTGTGGAGAGTTTAGGGAAAAAGAAAACGAAAAATAATAATAAACTTAAAATAGGAGGATAGATGTCTGGATGGGGATAGATATCCTAGAGGGTGTTGCCCACAGGATGTAAAGCTCAGTACAGCTACAAATCCCCGCAACCTGTATATGCTGTCTCACAGAGGCAATCCTTCAAGGGATTGCATGATATAGAGAATGGAGAGATTAAACCAACCCTGTAGTCACTATGTATAGTCCCAGTGTGGTACTTGTTTGCAACAGTGAAAATATTTACACATGGGAAATCCTGTAACAGGAAAATAGTGACAAGGGCGGTTTTGTCCACTAAGTAGTCAAGAACTGGTCAAAGTTTAGCAACTCGATAGATACACTTGTTTCAATCTGTGCACTATCTACTGCATTACTATTGCTGGAGGACGGAGGCACAAAAAATGGGAGGAGAACACCTCAGATCTAGTAGTCAGTTCCACACACAGTGTATCCAATGCCCAGAAACACTGACTAAAAAGTCTCCCAGAGAGACTCTACAGGTCGGTTTACCAGACTTAAACTACCCTCCTACTGCTACCTAACACAGGTTTTAGCCTCAGACGAAGGCGCGTTTTGCAGCGCCGAAACACGTGTTAGGTAGCAGTAGGAGGGTAGTTTAAGTCTGGTAAACCGACCTGTAGAGTCTCTCTGGGAGACTTTTTAGTCAGTGTTTCTGGGCATTGGATCTCAATAGGATTTGGACAAAGGGAAAGGGGAATCGTGGGGGGAAAAGTGTGTTTGGTTTATTTCTTGTCAGATCTCGTCATCTTCCACGCTTGCTGAACTGTGTGTGGAACTGACTACTAGATCTGAGGTGTTCTCCTCCCATTTTTTGTGCCTCCGTCCTCCAGCAATAGTAATGCAGTAGATAGTGCACAGATTGAAACAAGTGTATCTATCGAGTTGCTAAACTTTGACCAGTTCTTGACTACTTAGTGGACAAAACCGCCCTTGTCACTATTTTCCTGTTACAGGATTTCCCATGTGTAAATATTTTCACTGTTGCAAACAAGTACCACACTGGGACTATACATAGTGACTACAGGGTTGGTTTAATCTCTCCATTCTCTATATCATGCAATCCCTTGAAGGATTGCCTCTGTGAGACAGCATATACAGGTTGCGGGGATTTGTAGCTGTACTGAGCTTTACATCCTGTGGGCAACACCCTCTAGGATATCTATCCCCATCCAGACATCTATCCTCCTATTTTAAGTTTATTATTATTTTTTCGTTTTCTTTTTCCCTAAACTCTCCACAAGGGTTTTTTTTACAACAGCCACCATTAAAGGTTACGTTTTATGATTCACTGTACATATGTATAGCTGTGCACTAGGGGGCGCCTTTCCCTGTTTGACCAATTTAGGTCTACTTCTCCACTAACACAAGTATGTGAGGGTTACCCCCTGTCTTGGTTGCCCCCAGACACACACCCAGTTGTTTCCCCTTTCTTTGGGTATCCAACTACTCCACCAAATGCATATGTAGCCTTACAATTTCTGTGTAAACAAGAGACTCTACTCTTGGATCTGAGACTACAGCAGGGCTCCAAACAATCCTGCTTTCGGCAGGAAAACCCGATATCGGGATCCTACTCCACCATCCCAATTTAGTTCCCTTGTATTATGCTTCTGGGAACACCATGGAACTGTCCTTGGGCAGCAAAGAGTGCTTTATTACACATACTTGATCTCTGCGGCTGGCATTAGCACCATGCAGAGATTACTTCAGCAGCGCACTCTGCATGGCCCTGCAACTACGGAGCTGTCTTTCAGCCTGGTGTGCTTGACTTCATTGGGCAGGCTCACCCACTCCCAGGTTGGCCAGCCAGGTGCTTCAATGGCAATGCCCTCTAGAATGCTCACCCACCTGTTTCAATTACCTTCCAATGTTAGGAGGTATTACCAGTGTTGTGAAGTATTCTACAGATATACATATATATATATATATATATATATATATATATATATATATATATATATATATATATACCATCATAGAGTTATGCTTATTGTACACAAACGAGCAATTGATTATCTAATGCAACCATTTTAGGAGAAATTTGGCATATTGGTTTTGCTCTATACTTCCTATTCTTTGTTTAAAAAAAACAAAAAAAAAATCCTTCTAAAATTCATCCGTGTTTCTCTGTAATACAAAGTTTGATCAGTAGAGAGATCTTCGGAAATTGACTTGTGTGTATCTGTTTTTTGCAGGATTTTTTCAACTGGATGAGTGATGACGTTATTTTGGCTCACATAATCTCAGAAGGGATTGTTGCATGAGATTTGATAGGAGAATGTGGAACAAGCTGTGTTGCTGCCTTCTGCTTGCCACAATTTTCTTCTGTTTGCCAAACCGTTTCCAAGCTCAAAACCAAAGTGAGTATATGTTCGGTAAACTCTTCTACTTTCTTTTCACGTTTTTCTTTCTGTTAGGTTTTTGAAGAAAATCATTCAGTGTTGTGCTTTTGGTCTGGATTATTATTTTTTTATTTTTCTCATATTATTTGTCCTGATCTAGTTTCACATTGTGCTTGATAATTGTCAGGCTTGCTTATTTGAGAGCCAGCTGTTTCCTTTCAAAAGTGTTCTGGTTAGCGTGATCCCAAGAATTGTGGTGCTTTAGGTCAATCATTAATAAGATGTGGTTAAAGAAATTAGAGCAATAAACAGCCATTAGAACAAAACAAGGGAGGAAAACAAAAAAGGACTTACAGTAAATCCACACTTGGAAATTGATAACCACTTTCCTGTGCTGTCAGTGCATTAACGTAAAAGCAACAAGGCAAAAAAAAAACAAACAAAAACACAATAAAAAAAAATCTATGCTATAAAAGCTCCTACTTATATTACAAGTTACAAAATGCTCTTAATTGGAAGGTTAAAATTTAATTTTAATTTTATGTTATTGATATACCAGCCAACATCCACAATTAAAAATAAATATTTATTAAGGATTTTTCACGTTACTTTAATGAAATGTTAGACATTGATTTAACATAAATGCTAAACAATTGCATTTTTATGTTTATATAATCTCTTTTGCACAGTTTTCACATTTACTTCAAGGTTTTTTTTTTGTGTGTGTTTATTTGATTCTATCTTTGAGTTCTAAAAGGGATTCTAATTTTTTTGGGGGGTGCCCCAGATAGTCCCCTATAGAGACTAGATTTGATTTATAGTCCAGATGTGCCAGACTTTGCTTCTACCCTTGTTTGTGGTGATATAACAGGATCTGGTAGTATCTCTACAGTGTGGCAACATCAGCTACTAACAATATGATTGCTATTTTAGGAAAAGGCTTACCTTTTCTCCCACACCACAGTTCTCTCTGCAGTCGGTGGAGCTTGGCGCTATAGGCACTATAGCAATATATACTATTGGAATACAGGTTTATATTCCGAACACTGTAATGTTCCTATAACTGATGCACTTACCACTAAGACTAAGATGTTTTGTACAATACAATTGTATCTGTAGAATGTATTATTTTCAAATGTTTTTTTTATTGTTTTAAATAATAACAAAAATAACTCTTGTACATTTTTTGTCAATGTTTTTAACAGTCAATAGTATTTTTAAACATTATGGTATATGGACAGTGACATAATCGCAAGGATCATTGTTATGGTTACATTATCAATACTATGAGTAACAACACAAAGATCATAAATGAAGAAAAGCATAAAAAAGAAAAACTGGGGAAAAATGAATAAATTGCACATCCATAGTATGATATTAAATAATTAAAGTAGAGAAAGGAAGAAAAAAAAAAAACATTTTTTACGTCCTATATATTTATATAAATATAGTATATTAAATGACAAACATAAATGATAAAACGGTTTTCGATCAGGTGGAAATGTCACCAAGCTTGTACTTACTCCTCATTGCCTTCTCCCACTCAGACCAGTCATGTCTGAGGAGTACATTGGTAGCCGATGGTACTCGAAGCGCAAGTTCACATCTTTTATTCTCAAATAAAAGCACTAAAACGTCTCATACAGAGGGAATTGTAACAGATTTCCAATATCTAGAAATGATTGAGGTGGCCTAATATTATTCTTTTGTGAGTTGATAAATCTTCAGGGAGACATTTAAGTAAGCATAATCTAGGAGTTAAATCGACAGGGAACTCCGTGATACAAATGATCATTTCTAATATTTTTTGCCAATAGTTGGATGGTTTTGCTCATGACCAGAAAATATGGTAGAAAGTACCTGTCTGTCCACAGCCTCTCCAACATAAATTAGATGTGGAGATGTGTAGTTGGAACATTTTATAGTATGTATTCTATATACAAAATGTATAGTTCCTTAAAGGTTGACTCCCACCATCATAACCACTTCAACCTGTTGTAGTAGTTATGATGATAGGAGTACCATGACCCTATGCCCTGGTAATTGGCAAAGCATTTTGTAGCTTTTAGATTGTAAGCTTGTTTGGGCAGGGCGCTTTTTACCTTCTGTTCCATTATGTAAATCTTGCTGAATATGTTGGCACTGTATAATTGTAATGGCCTTCACTCTTACCTGGGTCCCACCGAGCTCTTGCTCTTCTCTAACCCCTTAAGGACACATGACATGTGTGAAATGTCATGATTCCCTTTTATTCCATAAGTTTGGTCCTTAAGGGGTTAAAGGCAGATTTATAACATCCAGCTTTTGCAGAGCAGACAATGTATGAGAGTCTGCATTGAAATTTCGATGCACAGAATTGACACTAGCCAGTCCGGAACTCTTGTTCAGGTATCGCCTCAATAATGCTGATTGAGGTGGAGTTTACACCTCTGGCAACAGAAGGTATTTTTAAATGTTAGTTTTGTGGGGTGCTCATAATTTAAACAATAAAAACATTAAGTTTAAATAAATAAATAAAACTTTGCAAAAGCCATTAAAGGGAAGCAATGAGGATCTACAGAACATGAGCAACAGTTCTATGATAGACTGAAACATCGATTTGCTGTAACCCGTGTGTTATTAATAAAGACAAATAATTTTCTTCAAAAAGCCCAGCGTGTGCCTTTCTTTGTGGAGAGAGATATATAATAATAAAAAATATATATGTATATTTTACTTTTCTGACATAACCTTCATTCTATATTTTGTTGTTTTAGATTCTTCAGATTTCTTCCAGAACTTGGCATGTGTAACACATGACATAGAATACCTGCTGTGCTCTTGGAGTACCCCACCCCTTGCAAACGCTGCCATTGATTACAACATATGTTATAGGTATGGTGTTTATGTGTTTGTTTGTTTTGGGGGGTTTTTTCCCTTCCTTTTTTATTTTTTATAATTCTTTATTTTTGTTGTGCTTGATATTAACAAAGAATACACAATATACACTGAGAGTCTTGAAGAATGATAAGTCAGAGCAAGAAAGTGCATATAAGAATATCAGCACATTTTTAGGGTAAAGGAAAATTTGCAGAGAAAGTGTGCAGATGGAGTTAGGTAGTGAGGTGATCAAGCTTACTCCACTGAGATAAGACTGTATAGAATTATATATAAAACATGAGGGAAGCGAGTGCAGAGCAGTTTAAGACATAATATACAAAAACATTCTCAAGTTAGGTGAGCTGACTGCACTTAGATTCATATAAGAGAGAGAGTTACTACCTAGGGGAATTCAACTGGCTACAGCTTTTGTATACCTTATAGTTGAGTTAGAGTTATGTAAGGAGAAGAGGGAAACTGTAATAAAGGGCTCAGAGTTATGTGGTCATTCAGTGCCTTTGGCAAGCAGGCCATGCTGAGGCAGATGATCAGGGTCTTCGGGACCATTGCAGGCTGTATATCTCGTTGCTATTAACCTGCTCCCCCCATTACATACTCTCCTCGCAACAGTCAGGCTGAGTCTTTGAGATTCCGGGGCATGCTGGACTGCCTGGGTTCTTGATTCACGTGCGGGTAGGGGAGTTTGGCGGGATCCCCGTCTGGAAGGGTTTCTCCATGTGGGAGTTCTGCGAGTAGGCTGTACCTCAGGGGCAGTCTGCGTGGGATGCTTGCTCATCTGGGCTCTCTGCCTAGAAGAGGACAGGATATCGGTGCGGAGCCAGAGGTCTCCGTGGTCACGGCTGAAGTGAGTGTGGGTAGCTGCTGGCATGACTCGAGAATGCTGCACAAAAGCTGTGTGGAATTTTATTTCCCAGTGAAGTAGGTGCTCAGTCTATGCGGCGGCCTCCCTGGATTTGCCACTTGCTTCTCGTCTGTAGTGAGTATAAGCTGCTATGCCTTGAAGGTGTAGTAGCTTTCCCTGGTGGGGACCGGGATATCCCCCACTGGTCCAAAGGGGAAGGGGGGAGAACCAATCTGCTTGATCAGCTCAGCCAACCAGAATGCCAGGAGAGTGACCGTCTCTCCCACACCAGGTCCGCCTGTAGCGCGTAAAGTCAGGAGTCGGGCAATCCGGTGAGTAGTGCCACCAGCTTAATGTTGGTGGGTTCTTCAAGATGCCCCCGGTCATGCAAATGTTTCTATGCAGTCTGATCTGTAAATTGGCCCCCTTCCTTTTTTATTCTAACCCCTTAACAAAGCATGCAGAAACTGTAGCAATGGCAAACAAAGCAATTGTGGTGGATTTTTTTTTTTTATTGTTTGATTAATAGCAATGCATATGTTGGTGCAAAACACATTTCTTCCTGTTATGTTCTACCTCTTTTATTACAGTAGACTTGCCTTTCCCTTATTATAATCCTGTGGTTAGTTGGGTGCCCACCACCTCCTCTGCCCTCAGAAGCTAAATCTGGCACTGCAGGGAGATACTTGTTGGCTCAGAGTACTCATCTTGTACAATCTACCTATGAGCTTGCCTGCATGGCAAGACTTGTCTCAGTGAAGCCAAATGCAGGAGTAAAACTTAAAAAGTTTGATTACAAACACTGGGAGGGCACCTCTTGACCATAACCACTACAGCTAGCTTTTCTGGTTATGGTGCTTGATTGTTCCTTTGATGCATAGAATAATCTGCCTAAAACACTGCTTCAAAAATTAAACCCTTCAAGCAGCACTGTCACTGTCTGGGGACTGTGCAGAATTTGTAAGCACCCCTAATGACATTGCTGCTGGAGGTCCATGGGGTGGACAAAGGTGAGTTCTACTTATCTGAACCGATCCTCCATAGATAAAGAAAATTCCCTGCAGCAGGGGTGTCTAGAAGTGTCAGGCAAGTAGTCCCTACTTTGTATCAGTATATCTCTGGGCTAGATGATATCTTTTTGAAATACTAATTTTTCATGGGGGTGAAGGTGGTGGTGACAGTGTCACTTGAAATTTTAACATAGATAATTCTAGAATGTTAGAAATTCCTGGTACCTAAATTAAAATTAAGTACATGTTTCACTTTGTTTTATGTTATTGTAGGTCTTCTGAGCCTCAAAGATGTTTTCAGACCAACAAAACACAATTAGAAGTCGAATTAAAGACGTTCACTAGCTATGACATAAAAATTACAGCCATGACTGATTTGGGTCCTGTGCAGATACATTTTCAAAAAACTACTCTGGATATCCGTAAGTGACTTTTATTTATTTATTCAGGACTCTCCATCAATGTATAAGTCTCTCTATAGAAAATTAAACATATACAGCCACAACTAAGAGAACTTCAGTTTCAGTTGTCTTTTAGAGGTAGAAAGAAAATTGACCTAGTGATTTTGAAGTTTCGTTTTATGTTAAGCTTGTTAATTGGTTTATTTAACAATATGTTCTTTAGTTTGTGGATATTTGTAAAACAAATTTGCTTTTCAGTACACTTTGCGCTAGTGAAATAAAATGTGGATTAATCGTTATTTGCGTCTTTAAAAACAAACAAACAAAAAAAAACAACGAGTTGTGCTTTATTTAATTGTTTTAAATATGCCCGAGAAACACATGACTCAATAGATCATAATTTATACAAGTACTTTGCAGATCATTTATCCTTGGTCTCCCGAAACCACATTTTGAAAGTGCCCAAAATAGTGGCTCATATCTTCCGGCAGATTATAATTTGTCACCACCTATATGTTTGTTGGCTTGTAGTGACGAAATTAATTCAGGAGATCTTCTTGATACTCCCATGTCTGGCTAGAAAGATAATTTGATTATTTCACTTATAACATAGAAACAAATGGTGTGCCTGACACTTGACGTATTCTCTGTGAAAATGTTGCTACTAAACATTTAATTAGGTTGTTTGTAGTGTAACTTATTAAAAGGGGCTTCGATTAATTTAGTTTTCCCTTTTCTTTTGGGTCATCATAAGCTAATATTCAAGGACTGAGAAACAGGCAGCTTGGCACCCTTGCTGCTGTGGTATTGAACATCCCTAATGTACCGTTTTTGATTCGTTTACAGCGTTTATTCCATATACTCCAATGATTCGCTCCTTCAGTCCCGATTACTTATCCGATACTCTTAGTGTGACCTGGAGATGGGATACTTCCAGTTGTGTTGATGGTGTGCCAGTGAAATGGGAGATTCAGATACTTCGTAGTGAAAACCTGATAATTGTGAAAACGGTATGTATTACATTTTATATTTCTGCTGATGCATGCATGCTTCTATCCTATAGTAGCCATCCTTATCTGTCTCCATCCTTATCTGTCTCCATCATCAAAGTGTACATAGACAGTAAGGGCCTTTGCAGCTCTTACTGTGTTAGACTACTCAAGGAAGGTCATTTAATCTCCTCCTATGTGTGACCGCGTACCCCAGCACACTGGGAGCCACCATGATAATGTCCTATTTTAATTATGTAAATGTAAATGAAAAATGTTTTTCAATAAAGCCTGTCTTAAAGTACTACTGAAGTCACCCATACTACTTAATCTCAATGATGCAGTGGTCCTGTCATTTTAGACATGCAATATAAAATACTGCGCTTTTGTAGAAACTGCAATGTTTATATTGAAGGGTTAAATACATCTCTAGTGAATCTAGTGATAGCATTATTTGATTGAAGGAGCTCTGCCCTTCAACCCTCCCCCTGTGAAAAAAGTTTAGTTTGCATACGTTTTTCCAGCACTGTGCAGGTCTCCTTTTGGCTGCCTCTGCCTCGATTGAGATAATAAATTTTGATCTCAAAGAAAAGCATTGGAAGGCTACTGCACATGCGCAGGAAAACATCACACTGCGCCAATCAGCATCTCTTCACAGAGCTGCATTGCATAAAAAAAAATATATATATATATATATATATTATAAAATATTTTAGATATAAAATATTTAAATAATATAATTTATAAATATATACTTATTTTTTTTGGACAAATTTGTATATTTTGATATATTCATGTTTACATTTTAGGAAGAGTTGGTTACAGAATGCAGTCAGGGTAGCACTGAGTTCCAGTGGCAGTGGACCTCTGATATGTCGTTGGAATGCACTTCACACTCTGTACGAATCAGATGTTATGTTGAAGAGGAACATTATGAAGGACACAAGGAGTGGAGTGAATGGAGTGATCTGCAAACAGTATTTGGTAAAAATTACTTTTGCCATTTTCAATTGAATTTTTTTCTATTGCTTTTTTCGATCCATACACAAATTGAATTTAAGGCGTATGGTGAATTGTACATGCAATAATTTGAAAATCTATTATATCTAACAAAGTTATAAGTAAGAGTCTAGAACAGAGAAGAAGAGGTTCGCCAATTAATTGTAAAATATTACAGTATAGAAGGAAAAAGAGCATTTTGAAATTTAGACATAAACATTAATATACATTACACGACCCAATCAAACGTCGTTCAGGGCAATTTATAATTGGTTAAATACTACTGTTCTATATATATATATATTCTATTTTAAATGTAGAATGGATGTTGATTAGAGTATGGTACATTTATGGACTATTAATAATAATTAAACACAAGTAAACTGGACAAAGAAAAGCTGGAGACATCCGTGGAGGGTAGTTAAAAGCGGTTCAGTCTCTTATCTCCTATGAGGGGGCGAGGGAAGAAGACGCCAAGTCATTAGTGGTGTTTATGGACCAAACCGAACAGTGTTTAATAAGTTATATTGAAAATAGAATTTAAGAGTTTGTAAATGCTCTTGGGTTTTATTATCGAGGTCTGGGTCTAGAGTCTTGATAGTCCAAACCATACCGACCACATTTTATTATATCTTGTGTTATTACCATTATTAAAGTATGTAGATTTTCCTATGTTCCCTGATAATTAATTTAGGTTTTAATTTATTCTAAATTTGGAGTATCTTCATTTTTCCAAAATCTGGATATACAAAGTTTCGTGGCCATCAGGACATGGATTGTCAAGTAGAGAGCCGACATGGGCAGGTTGGGAAAGTCGATCTGAAAAAGGAAGTTTTCAGGAGTAAGGTTAGGGATGTCTACCGTAATATTACCGTAGCTAAAAAAGCCGAAGGACAGCCCGCTTAATGCCAAATAGGGAAATACAGTCCCACCAAATATGTTTTAAAGTGCCCAACTTCTTTTTACATCTCCAACATAAGTTTGAAGAGGTTGTTTGAAACTTACAGAATCTGGTCGGAACCATAAATGATCTGTTAAGAAGTATATAAGGAAATTAATTGCTTTTCTAAAAAGTTCTAAATATTTTAACCATGAGAGTAATGAAAACGACTTTCCCAGGTCACTTTCCCATTTTAAAATCGTTTTTATCTTTGTAATCGGAAGATTTCTATTAATAATATCTCTCATTTTAGAAGTTTTCCTTGGCTGGGTCTCGTAAAGGATTGTATCCAAGGGAAATTGATCCAGTGTTTAAATTTGACTTAAAAAGTTAGTCAACCTCAAAAATGAAAATATTTCTCTGCTTGACAATCCATATCTCATTTGTATCTCAGGAAATGCCTCGATCTTGATATATAGATATAGATATTCCAAAAAAATGGGTGAACATCACAGAATCGTGTAACAGAAAAAACATTGGGAAAAGATAGACCCCATACTGCTAATTCCGCTGTCATGATTTTAAATGTGATTCTTTTTTTCAGATTGGCTAAAATCGGCAAGGGGTGGGGCCAAATGCAGTTTTGGCCAATCAGCATCTCCTCTTAGAGATGCATTGAATCAGTGCATCTCTATGAGGAAAATTCAGCGTCCCCATGCAGAGCGTGGAAACACTGAACGGCAGTGCTGCCTACACTGTAGCACTGAGCCAGGGAGCACCTCCAGTTGCCATCTGAGGAGTGGCCACTTGGAGGTGTCCCTAGGGGCAATGTAAACCCTGCCTTTTCTCTGAAAATGCCTGCATACAATCAGGGCTGTCTTTTATATTGATTGGACCCTTGGCAAGCATTTGCTTGGGCCCCCTGTACTCTGCCCCTGCACCTCACACTGGGGTCCAGTGTGAGCTGGATGGCCAAGGCTGATGGGAGTCTGACTTCCTCAGTCCCTTACCTCCTCCTGTGTATGCCTCCTCCACCTCCCCAGCGGCATTCTGTTACTTGGGAGAAAGTGATATCACCTCACTTCCTCCCAGCAGGCAACAGGAAAGGGGCACTATTTTAGGGCTGAGGGCCCCTGATTACATTAGGTGCTGCAGTCCACAGGGTTTGGATTCCCAGTAGGGATCCCACTAGGCAGCTACTTTGGGGCCCCCAGGAGTAACTGGGCACGGGGAAGCTGCCCCTTTTGCCCCCCTTTAAAGACAGCCCTGCATACAATGATTATACTCACCAAAACAATTACATTAAGCTGTAGTTGTTCTGGTGTCTATAGTGTCCCTTTAACATCAATTTCTCCACCTTACATGATTTTTAAACCTGGTATATTCCTAAAGTTAAGAGACTATTTTTTGTCAGAATTAAATTTGCAAAGTTGATCTAAAAATAATAAGAATCAGAGATTGTGTTTATAGGATTCAGCTAATGATTAATCAAACTTCCCTACTTAGTCAAGATATCATGTGTAAGAAATACTCCGTGAGAGAGTGCCATTACCAGTAATTTTATTTATACACAGTGTATAGTATGCTGGGCATAAATATCAACCCCAGTTGAGAACCAGTAATCTGGTAATTAAAATGCTAAATAGAATATAGTGCTAATTTGCATCGTAGCCTAAAGTCCTAATGGTAAATAATAACATGTATTTGTAAATTAATCCAGTATTGCTGTGTCTTTTGTTACCATTACACTTCTAAACCAGCAGGACACTACTGAAAAGTATAGAATATATTAATATACCAATCTTGGTGTGTTAGGTAGGCAGCCATGCACTACCAGTCAGTTAAGTGACTTCTGTTCTTCGGTATGTCAATAAAGTGATCTGTTTATCCCACACAGGTAACCCTCAAGAAAACGCATATCCCCAAGATAAAGTGGTTGCTGTTGGTTCAAACATAACATTTTGCTGCACTGTGAATGGACTACATAATACTATTCAGTTTCAATCGACCGAATTTCTACCAATTCACATCAGCAAGAACACCAGCTATGTTCAGCTAAAGAATCTTAACATGTCAGGGGATAGTGGGGACAACCTTGTATGTAACACAAGCAAGGAGGATGAGCCATTCGGATCTGTAATCTTTGTCGGGTGTAAGTATCTGTGAAATCCATAATTTGATATTCTACTAGGCTAATGTATTCACTTTAACATGATTTATTTTTCTGAGTTACTTGTGTTCATGTAGACTTTGTGAAACAAAGGCTAACAACTTCTGTCGTTCTTGATAACAAGCGATTCATTACAGATGTCTGGAAGAACAAATAGCAAAGTGCTAATACAAAATTGCAGAAACCGTGCAGAAAGAACTTTTCTGTCAATTTGGTTCATAATCCACCGTAGACACTGATTAGCCATAACATTTAAACCACTGATGGGTGAAGCGAATAACATATATTATATTTTTACAATGACACCTGTGGGATATATTGGGCAGCGAGTGAACTATCAGTTCTTGAATTTCAGCAGGAAAAATGGGCCCTTATCAAAGTCACTTAGATATTTTTGCTTGCCTAATATGGATATCCAGAGTATTAAATATGACACAATGAAACAAACCGCAGTATCAAGACATTTTAAATCTTGTACTGGGGCTGATCTGTCAAAGTTCTTTTTTTCATTGAATTCAGAAGTGTAGATTGGTCCCAAGAGAGGGGTAGCTTGGAGAAATGTTTACTTAAAGGAACACTATAGTCACCAGAACAACTACAGCTTAATGTAGTTGTTCTGGTGAGTATAATTATTGCCTTCAGGCATTTTCATGCAAACACTGCCTTTCCAGAGAAAAGGCAGTGTTTACATTACCCCTAGGGACACCTCCCAGTGGCCACTCCTCAGATGGCCAATGGAAGTGCTTCCTGGCTCAGTGCTGCACAGTAGGCAGCACTGCCTGCCGTTCAGCGTCTCTACGCACTGCATGGGGACGCTGAATTTACCTCATAGAGATGCATCTCTATGAGGAGGTGCTGAGTGGCCAAAACGGTGTTTGTTCCCACCTCCTTGACGATTTTAGCCAATCCAATGCTTTCCCTATGGCAATTCTGATAGTGTCATCAAGGAGGCAGATTGGGGGAGGCGATGGAAATAAGGCGAGTTTTCACCTTTTTCTAAGGGAACTGAGGGGGTGCAAGCCACATAAATGTCGGGTTCATCACTATACATGTTTTTTTATTAAGGCCTTGATTTAAGGATTATTTCACCTGACACCTAAGACATTTTAACTTGGAGTTGCGGTATCGTCTGTGGGTGGTTTTCGTGGGTTTCATACCACACACACACTTTTTTTGTTATATTGTGTGGTTTTAATGTTGTGACTGATTAGTGTAGGTTTAGCCCGGCTATTATATAAATGATGTAGCTGTCATGCCGACCTTACCTTTCCTCAATCTCTTCCTCTTCTCCCCATCTCTCAGGATCTGTTATTCTTTTCTTCCTGTCTTCTTTAGTTTTCTTTAAAATCATAAGACAAAGTAGGGACTCTTTGCCTTATGGAGGATTCCTCCGCTTAACCAGCTCTGACCAGCGGAGGAGCAAAGTGTGCTTCATTTCCGCTGGTCAGAGCAATTTTCCCATAATCCTTACCTTTCCTCCCTGTTCCCACGATGCTTCCTGTCATTTTAGACGAAACTGCCGAATTGCGTTCTAACTGAATGAGAACAGGACGTTCGTTTCTTTTAGAACGCAATTCGGCACTTTGTTCGGATCGCAATTTCATTCTAATGAATGAAACTCCGATCCTATTAATTGCCACGGCTGCATCTTGCAGCCGCTTAGTAGATAGCTCCCTAATTCCCACGGTATCAGGGAGCTATCTACTAAAAGGCTGAAAGACCTAAACTGGTCTTTCAGCCACATTTAATAATACTTAATACTAAGTAAAGATTACTTAGTATTGGTAAATAATATCCCCCTACTTGCCTGTGGATGCTCACTGTAAAAACAAAAAACAAACAAAAAAAACTAATAACCTACTCCCCCCGCCCCTTCTGTGGCTGGTGGGGGCCCCCTAAATAACAATAAGAGGGGGGGGGGGCTACTGTCCTCTCCCCAAGCCCCCACCCCTGAGCGGTGGGTGAGGGCCCTAAAAAAAACAATAGGGGGGGGGACGACCTACTGTCCTCTCCCCCTGGCCCCCACCCCTGAGCAGTGGGTGGGGGCCCTAAATAAAGATGGGGGGGGGGAACCTACTGTACTCCCCTCCGGCCCCCACCCCTGAGCGGTGGGTGGGGGACCTAGATAAGAATGGTGGGGGGGGGGGGACGACCTACCGTCCTTCCCTCCCCCCCTCCCCCCCCGGCCAATCAGAGTGATCTTTGTCATTTTACACAGTGTGGGAAAGTTCTTTGGAATTTTCCCACGCTGTGTAAAATGACACAGAGCACTGTGATTGGATGGCTTTCACACAGCGTGGGAAAATTGGATGGATTTCAAGCCATCCAATCACAGTGCTCTGTGTCATTTTACACAGTGTGGGAAAATTGGATGGATTTCAAGCCATCCAATCACAGTGTTTTCTGTAATTTTACACAGCATGGGAAAATTCCAAAGAACTTTCCCACGCTGTGTAAAATGATAAAGAGCACTCTGATTGGCTTAAACCCACCAATCAGAGTGTTCTTAGCCTAATTGCAGGGCAGGGCAAGGCTTTATAAGCCTTCCCCCGCCCCCTGCGTAGCTCAGTCTGCGCGGAGCCCTCCATGGGTGAAGATGGATTACTTTTTTGCGCTCGGATTTTAGAAAAAAAGAAGACGTCAAATGTTTTTTTTTTTTTTTTTACAGGTTAGTTATTTTATTCCCCCCTCACTATTTTTTGGGTGAGGGGGGTAGGTAGGGGATAGTTTGATTTGGGTGGGGGGGTGACTAGGGGCTTGGGACCCCTAGTCATCTTGATTGGGGGGTGGGGGGTTTAATTAAGGGCCCCCACACGCCGCTCAGGGGTGGGGGCCGGGGGGGGGTAAGGAGGTCTTCCCCCTTATTGTTTTTTTAAGGCCCCCACCCGCCACTCAGGGGTGGGGGCCAGGGGGCAGGACGGTAGGTCCCCCCCCCCCCTTTATTTAGGGCCCCCACCCACCGCTCAGGGGGGGAGGACAGTAAGTGTCCCTGTCCCCCCCCCTCCTTATTGTTTTTTTTTTAGGGCCCCCAACCACCGCTCAGGGGTGGGGGCTGGGGGGGGAGGACGGTAGGTCCCCCCCTTCTTATCCAGGGCCCCCACTCTCCGCCCAGGGGTGGGGGCCTGGGGGGGAGGACAGTAGGTCCCCCCCCTCATTATCTTCATGGCCCCCACCCGCCGCTCAGGGTGGGGGAGGGGGGAGGCCAATAGGTCCACCCCCCCCCCCCCCCTTATTGTAATTTATGTAAAAAATTTTCTACAGTGAGCAGCCACAGGCTGCTCACTGTTTAGTAGACATGCCCCTACTCGCGGTATAGCGAGTAGGAGCATTCAGGAGATTTTAATCTCCCTTGTGCTATTATGGGGGTCATATTGACCCACATAGAGTGAGGGGGGGAGATGGGGGGCTTATGAAGTGGCGGGGAGCACTGCTCCCTGCCGCTTCTATCTGTACATATTACAAGGAGGGAGCTGCGTGCCGGTAGCTCCCTCCTTGTAATAAACCGAACGAGCAAACGAACACTGATACACAGTGTTAGTTTGTTTGTCTGATTTTTTTCTATTCATTCATTCATCTGTCTGACTAATGAATGGATAGATGAAATTCCCGTTTGCATGCCCAGGTATCTCACAGTCTATCTAGTGTGGGCAGATGACGTGTCCCACAGGGACTTCATCTACCCACACAAAGATGGCGGCGCCCTGAATAAAGATCAGGGCAGAAGATAAAGATTTAAAAAGAGGTAATCTGGGGGGCTTAGGGATATTTGGGGGTGACTAGGAGGTCAATTGGATGTAGTGGAGGCGGGAAGGGGGTTAAAAAAAACGGGATTCGGCATGACAGTGCCGCTTTAATGAAACAAAAGACGTCCTAAGTGGGGACTCAAAACAAGCAAGCTATTTAGCTTTTGTCTATTCTTAGTGGCTTGCTTACAAGCAAATACATCAGCAGTCTTCTCAAACCGGATTTGTCTGTTTTTATGTCTCTGATGAACCCTAGTGGACCTGTGCAGGAATAACAGCAAAAAGGTTTGCTAAAAAGATATTTTGGCTCCACTGTTGCTGTTTTTGGTTCCAAAAGTCACTCATTCTTTTGAAGACATACTCTGAAGTAATTAAGCACATGTAAATAGCAAAAACATTTGGCAATTCAAAATTTTTGGTTTATTTACAGATCCTCCAGACATACCTCAGAACTTCAGCTGTGAAACTCATGACCTTAAAGAGATTAAATGTACATGGGGTTGTGGAAGAGAAACTGGGTTGATGGGAGAACGTTCAACACGATACACGTTCTATGAAAGGTAATTGTTTAATAGATAGTCACCTTATTCTGACACATCTTAATGATCTAATATTGCACAAAATGCTCTGGAACCTAGGTACAATTGGGCATTTGTCAATGATAAATATTTTGGGCATTTCGGCATTACTTTAAATATCTTGATATTGTATGTGTAGTGTGGTTTTTTTTTTCTTTTTTTTTTTCTTCCTTCCATGCTTTCTTGCTTGGATTGATATGCAGTCTTGGAATCGATCAATCTACTGGTCATCTGTACTTTATTGACACCCTGTTAAAGGAATGAAATGTGAAATTATTTATAGATCTATTTCTTCTAGCCAGTTGTTAAAATAAAAATGTTTAATTAGTTGCTAGCAAATTAGTAATATCTATAATACAACACCGCATCGCTGGCCGACCGCTCTCTTGCCTCACTGCTGATGTGGAACAGGCGTTTGATCATGTGGACTGGTGATTCATGCTAGCAATGACCTGCCACATGGAATTTGGGGTATGGCTATGCATGCGGGTTGCCCCCTTTATAACGTACTTCTTACCTGTAGCCAGACTAATAGAGATGGGGACTTTCAAATATAGTTCAGATTTCCAGTTGGGACCAAGCAGTTAATGCCCCTTTTTGACCATTCTTTTTCTGTTCACTGGAACCTTTCCTTAAAGATTTAGGTTAGAAAGGGGTATATTGTGTTTCCTGGGTCATGATAAGGTTTACAAGAGGGGTTTCCTATGTGAATGATATGATGCTCTTTGTCGCGTAACCCCATGTGACCATAGTTAAAAAGTTCAAACTGTACAGATAGATCTCAAAAATGAAATGTACATGGTTTTAAACTAAAGTCCAAACTGGGCAAAACCATTTGCTGCTGTATGGGGCCGTTCTGTGTGTACAATCCAGACATTTTAACAATGTATGGATTTTACAGTTCAGAACTCCAAATTAACCTGAATTTGGTCTAAAGTTCAGCCGAGGGGAATGTCAGACTTCTGAAATTCAGACCAAATTATTTAAATCCAAGCCCAGATACTTAAAGAAAAAAATCCAAACTTTAGTCAGTACATCTTTGATTCAAATTTCATAGTCTATCTAATAATCACATATATTTGTCTTTTTCAAAGTATATTTTTTTCACAAAATATCTACTTTAAAGAATTTTAGAACATTCATTAATTGTGTATATAATTATATGTATATAATTGGTAACCACTGAGCTATTATTTAATTATTTTCTTTGCAGCAACTCCAGAATAAACATATCCTGTAATGAAGACAACTGTATCTTTAAAATATTAAAAGGGCAAAACTTGTATAATTTTACTGTCAGAGGAATTAATGTCTTGGGCCAATCAGAAGCCTTTCTTACAATCAATGCAACAGAAAGAGGTAAGTACCTTGGTGATATATTCTGAATCTTGTTTTGATATACCTCACAAATGTATTTTCTTTTCTTAATACGAAATAGATTTCCATTACACTCACACTCCTGTATAATAATTGAATCAATGACAATATATTAGCTGGAGAATTTGGAAAAATTGTTAAATAGCTTTTATTGCTGTGCCCTGACAATTCTTTCATGCTTTCCCCTTAGACAAAGACTTGGTATATATTCAATGTGACAAGGACAGACAGAGCAGTTTGTGACTTGGATTTAAATTGACCGGTTTATACTTGGGCCCTGCTTGATAAAAAATGAGCTCAATCCTCTGCCATTTAGGAGTTAAATCCCTTTGTTTATGAACCCTAGTCACACCTCCCTGCATGTGACTTGCACAGCCTTCCAGAAACACTTCCTGTAAAGAGAGCCCTATTTAGGCTTTCTTTATTGCAAGTTCTTTTTAATTAAGATTTTCTTATCCCCTGCTATGGTAATAGCTTGCTAGACCCTGCAAGAGCCTCCTGTATGGGATTAAAGTTCAATTTAGAGATTGAGATACAATTATTTAAGGTACATTACACCTGTTTGAAAGTGAAACCAGTTTTTTTTTTTTCATGCAGGCTCTGTCAATCATAGCCAGGGGAGGTGTGGCTAGGGCTGCATAAACAGAAACAAAGTGATTTAACTCCTAAATGGCAGTGAATTGAGCAGTGAAATTGCAGGGGAATGGTCTATACACTAAAATTGCTTTATTTAGCTAAAGTAATTTAGGTGACTATAGTGTTCCTTTAATATATTGATTCAAATATTATTGCGTTACCTCTCCTTTATTTAAATAAATTTGGGTTAAATATTTTTGACAATAATTGGGCATGTACAATCTTTTTGCTGACAATTCATTTTACTATCACATTTTCCAGTTCATCCTTGAAAAGAAAAAAAATCTGTGTATCCTATCTGGTTAAACAGTTTATAAATAAATAAGATAAATATTGCTACTATATGTGAAAACTGTGTATTAAAAAAAAAAAAAAAAGTGTGTTTGTGTGTGTGTATATGCAATTTTCTAATTTATTTTCTTTTCAAACTCATGCAGTTCATCTTTTGCCTCCCGGAACACTGTCCACTGGTAAAAATGACCCTACACAAGTATTTCTGTCTTGGCAACTAACTGGGAGGCTGACTTCACTACAACTCCAATGTCAAATTGAAACTAGTGACGGCAAAGGAACGCAAATGGTAATAAAAAAAATGTAGATATTTTCTTTCACTGTAGTTTTAGTTTTGAGTGGGTTTACCTAGCCATAAAAATAGATTGAAAATATAACAGCCTTGTTTCTGCATTTTTACTTGATACACTATAATCATTGGCCTATTATTTTGACCTAAACACTTCTGAAGAGCACGCTAATTTCACTGTGCAGCTGGAGGTTGTCAGGGACGGATTTGCATGTCTGGTGTCTGTGGGCACAACATTCTAAGGTGCTCTCTGCTCCCAAACCCCAAAATAAGGCAGATAAAGTGTAATGAATTTATGAGCTGGACATTTCAGACTTAAAAAAAAAAAAAAAAAAGCACAGAACAAAGTTTTGGGCTGCCTGTCTGTCACATGTGCTGAAGTGGAACTTACCAACAGCACTCACTTGAACTCTCTGTTTGAAATACTGCACATCCAGACTTCTACTACTATGACCACTTCGAAACGGAGAAGTGGTAATGGTGGTTGGAGTAACCCTTTAAACATAGGATTAAAGTAAAGCGTTTATTTTCAGATTTAGGCTTTGAGTTCTGGAGTTTGAAGTGTTATTAGCACTCACCCTGCTATGTCTTCTGTAGTCCAGTCATTTTGATAATATGGCTGCATGAATGGTTATACAGCGTGCATCACTGAGAGCTTTCTCTGCTCCTCCTGGCTGAGAGGTTACTAGTGGGCAGATGGGAAGTCATCCATTCCACTTTTTGTCCAGCCCCACACTCACACTGAAGTAGCTGGGACAGCACTGAGTTTTACACCCTCTATAACTGTTCCTGCAGCTCTGTTATAAAGGCTGAATGGACCGTAGAGGACCCTGACCAAGGTTCTTACTGCTTCTCTCTCCCTACTATTAAATTTTAAACTCAAATAGGAACTAGTGCGAAACCAGGTGCTACTGTGCCTAATGTGAATTCCGAACCAGTGTCCAGTGATTAACCAAACCCCCTTGTGTGTGTGTGTGTGATATATATATATATATATATATATATATACATGCGCACTCACCTATCCACTAAACAGCAACTTCAATGTTGACGTTTTTTTTTTTTAAACACCTAATCTAGGCAAAAATAATAGGGGTTTAGTTACATTGCATAAGCCTGCCTCCACATCAATGTACCCCATCTTTGGCAGGTCCTACTCGAACAGCCTAATGTCTGCTCTTATGAGATTAACCCACTTACTTGGGGAAAAAATTCCATCTGGGGCTCTCTGCAGTACAAGGCTAAATAGGGCCCTGTGGTGAGGCACCAGTGACAGGGAGGGGTGCAAAACCAAGGAGATATTATTTTTTTATATATATATATATATGTGTGTGTATATATTCGAGTAGGCCCTGCCAAAGATGGGGTACATATATATATATATATATATATATATATATATATATATATATATATATATATATATATTCCAAATAGAGAGATACTGTTTTTTTATTAAATTGTTTTTAAATTCATCCTTGAAACACTATTCATGCTCCATAATAGTACACGAACTAGTGGCTGACATATTCAGCCTGCATTGCATCAGCAAGAACATCACTTTGAGATTACAGCTGGATTGGTAAAGAATACCATCTACCTTACAATTCCTTTCCATCAATACACTAGGCAAGTGTGGGATCAAAATCCGAGAGAAAGCAGAATGTAGAAAAGAGTTTGGTGGTTAACAATTATGTCATGTACACACATGCGGCATTATGAACTAATAATTTCTATGTATTCAGTAATTTGAACAATCTCTGTTGCATAGTAAGTAATTGTTTCGTAGTACCTAAGGAAATCGTCTACACATTGTTTGATACAAACCACGCAGAGACAATAATGTTTTGCAGATGTTCTGCATAGTAAATTAAGCAGAAGAAACCTTGTGTTGAGGAAAGATCCATATTTACATTCTATTGAAAAATGTATGGTGTTAAACATGGTGTTTTATTACACTGTTATTCATCTTGTTGCTTTGACAGCTTAATGTCACCTTTTCTGGACTAAATGATGGATATTACAACTACTCTGTCACCAATTTGCATCCGTATCACCGGTATGATTTTCGTGTAAGATGTGCAGCTTTCAATTCTTTCTGGAAGTGGAGTGACTGGAGCGTTAGGAAAAAGCACCATACATCGGCAGCAGGTAGTTGTTTATTTATTTCCCCTCCTTAGGGTTCTGTCTGCAGAATAAGAATAAAGGTGATTCTTTGTTGAACTAATTTGCATATGTCCACCTAGAATCCCTTGCAGTAGAAACATCACTGCAAATTTGAGATTTCTATGGGAAAAGTAAGTCTTATGGCTTGACTGGTGTGTGCATATTTGACAATGTATTGTCTATCCACTGACTTCAGGTGGAAGTCAATCACTTTTTCCCCCACCATTACTTTTTGGTTTGTGCTCTGTAAGAGTAAACCCATAATACATTTTATACATGCCAAGAATCAAAAAGAATTGTGCTCTCCTTTATTGAAAGAATGGAAAGTTCGAGACTCTTTGCACTGCTCAAACGACCAGTGAATATTTGTTTATTAAATAGGGTAAGAGCAACCAATGATAACTTGTTTGACAGAGAAATGAGAAGACGTATGTATGTACGTAGATAAATTAATTTGTATGCTGATATGCATCATTAAAGGTGGGGGTTTGGAATTTTATTTAAGGACCGGAAAGGGGAAAAGTTAGCATATTGTATAAGAATTACTCACGCATATAAGATAGAACGTATAAATTAGCAGGGTTATTAACAAAAGTTAGAATTCTAAGTGAATTTCACTTTAAGGCCAAGGTAGCTGAACTTGGAGAATTTTTCCAATTCAGCTATTTTGACCATACATTTGAAATTCACTTTGAATTGTCACTTTAGTGAGTAACCCTGTAGTTCTTTATTTGTCATGTATGGATATCTGGTTATCACAATAACAAATTTGCTGCAGAAACTTAGAGAGAAGGACTGAAAGGGATAAATAAACCGACCCGATCTCGGACCTAGTACCCTTGAGAAAACTGCTCTACTTTAAATAGGTAAAGAGTGCCTTGATAAATTGAGAGCAAAAAAGAAACTATACATATTATTAATCCCTAATGAGGCAAGAAAAAGATCTAATATATAATGTGAATAAACTAGTGAAGTGGAAACCAAAAAAGGAAAAATAATAATCAGTAATTAAAATGGGACCAACCGTTGTATCAATTGTATAGATCCGCATTGTATCGTAGCAGACTGAGACTGTAATATAATGTAATGTTGCAAAAAGCTGCAATAAAGTAATTTGTCTGCGTCTGCCACTAAATTGGAACTTAAACTAGGGGGTATATTAGTTAATCATGGAAGGGATAGAGAGAATCATATGAAACGAAGTCATAGATAGATTTAAATAAAATTAAGGTATTTCTTATTAGCCAAATAAAGATCAAATAAAAAAAAAACTACATATACCTCATGGGGATAGTGGACAAATATTCACCAAAAGGGTATTTGGGGCAGTAAGTAGCAGCTCACTACAAATTGCAAATTAAATCAACTGGGAAGCTAGCACTTAAAAATTCAACTTTGGTAATTATTGCCCCGTTTATAATACCCCAGTGGGTAGTAATACCCTCAGCCGATGTCTACACGTAATATTATATAAAAAGCTTGAAAGAAGAGTTCATTCCATACTAATATACACTGCTGTAGAGGTTCCTAGAAGTAATAAGTGAGTTGAAATGTGGTATAATAACTAATTGCCAAATCCGTCAAAAACCTGAAATGGCAGCTGTCATCTCAGGATTTATCTAGGGAACTAGGGCAACCAAAAAGAAACACCCTTATTCCCACATAAAGAGCTGATATTCAGTAATATAGCCGACATCTGTGAGAGTAAAAAATGCTTGCATTCAAGTGCTGAGTGATAGAGATCGATATGCCTCAAATCAAACCCTCCTCGTATAGTACTATAGGAGATTTGGGGTAAAGGGTTTCCGTAGATCGAAATAAACGGGCTAACATAAGTCTAATTAAGAAAATACTCAGCAGGAATATAATCCCCAATACAACCCCCCTAAGGGGGAGGAAATAAATAAATAACAGCGGTGGTCCTAAATAGAAGTCATCCGCAGCGATGGGAAAAGTAGCCCTACATGCTTTTCTGCGATACCTTACGCCTTTGTCAAGAGCTGACTGCAGACTGCTCGCGCCTCTTTTTAAACCCAATTGGATACGCCCCTTGTCGTGACGTCATAATGGTGCCCGCAAATAGTGTCCATAGGGGGGCATGAAACTTTTTTCTTTTTTATATGTCAATATAAAATATTTTTTTGTTCTGTTAAAGGCAGTTGTTTAATGATATTTTTATTTTCATATATGAATAGTTTGCTTATCTTCACTTTCCTTTGTTACAGTTTTGCGCTTGCAAAATTAGTTGTTTTTTTGGGGGGAGGAGGGGATTTCCTACAATATTTAGTTTCTTTTCTTGCATTTTTAAACGTAGTGTTACGCAACTGAAAGTCTTTTCAGCTTTCACCCTGGGATGTTTCCTGAACACAATAGTATTTTTAATTGTCTTTTCAGCTCCTTCTAGAAAGCTCACTGTTTGGAGAGAAATCACATGGGCTTCTGGAAACCGAACAATAACAGTCTACTGGAAGGTTAGTAATTTTTCATCTAAATATTTTTCGTTTGTTTACCATTATTCTTATTGATTTATTCTGGGAAAAGGTTTCCTTTGTTAAACATTGATGCACTATAATGGCATAAATGTGGTCAAAAAGACAGGACAGGGTCAGGAAGCCAATGGAGCTAAACATGTGAGAGTGCAGCTCCAAGATGGCACACTCACATACCGTGATTCCATAGCTAAGAAGCCAAACATGCTATATTCTCCCCTTGGTTGTCCAGCAAGCTGAAATGTCCTTGAAATACTAGACTGAGGTTCTCCGCTGCAAATCGTGTCTCTCTCCCCCTGTTGAAAGCAGAATCACTTGACTCAGACTTTGAGTATAGTGACAGCACTTCTGTATCACCCTATCCCTATCCCCTGTTCCTAGCAATGGAGGGGTCCATGCAGAGGCTATTTGCTGATTTAAAGACAAATTTAAAGACTGCATGCTGACTTCAAAACGCTGGCAGATTACATCAAAATAGACATACAATCTATTGCTGAGTGGACACAACACCGAGAAGGTGGATCAAAACAAAACCATGGCTGGGATCTTTTGAAGCTTTAAATGCTGAAGTGAATCGTTTTTCCTTTCTCTTTATTACATGATATGGTAATGGTTTGTGAGTATGCTCTAAGTTCTGAGCAGGTAACCTTTAGTTTCAATAAAAAAAAAAAGAAACCTTATTGTTGGGAAATCAGCTATGATACGCTTTCAATTGTTCCATATCTTTGCTTAACATAAACACCAAAGTGTATGGCAAATTGCTGGCCAATAGACTATCTCAGGCACTATCCACTATGGCCAGTCAAGCTTTATAAAGGGTTCAGATAATTCTAGACACCTCATTAATTTGATCAGTCACCTAAACTCGACTAATTCCAACTGTCTTTTGCTAGCATTAGATGTGGAAAGGGCCTTTCATAGGCTACACTGAGGATACATGCGTTTTGGTTTCAGAAATATTTGGACTACCATCAGCATTTATCACATGGATTTTGACTCTTTACACCCACCCATCGGCCTTTGGGATAACTAATGGGAATTAAAATGGGTGACCACTACCCCTGTTGCTGTTAGTTATCTCCCTGGAGCCCTTGGCTCAAAATAATCAGACAACATCTAGACAAACATGTGGTTACTATCAAGCACGTAAGCTCTCTTTATTTGCAGACGGCCTTTAATTAACCATATACCAACCAATGATTTATATACCAAATCTACTAGCTGAATTGTGATCATATGGCTTCTTCTCTTATAATAAACTTAACACTACCAGGACCCAAGTTTTACCACAAAAAAGTCAACATGCAAGTTAAGTCGTGGAAGCTTTCTTTGCTTTTGAGTGGTCTATTTGAGGGTGCAACTCACCAAGACCTTTTCCATCACATATAGACACAATCACATTCCACTGCTTAGGAAACAAGAGGTTCTATCTTGGAAGGACAAAAAATTGTCTTTGGCAGGTCGCATAAATGTGATTAAAATAACTCTACACTACAGAAACTCTTATGTCTTCAAAATGCTCTACATCTCCGTACCCACAACATACTGCAACAGTTCAGTTGCTTTTATCTGGAATCTGCTTTGATTACGTATATTCTTTTGTTGCATTGTCATCTGTAAGTATCAGCCATATTCCTTTATTGTGATAATAAAGTAATATGGTTACGTTTTAGTCATTTATAATATTAAAAACTAATCAATGTGTACATAAGTCTTCACCAGCTATATTGCTTCCAGCATGATAATCTAACTCACTCATCTGAAGTTGAATAGCTTTCATATCTGTCTTTACTATGTCAATGAAATTAAATCCATCTGTTTACAGCGCCACTAAGTTGTGGAATCCACAGTAATGTAACAACCATGAAACTCAATGGGGCTTAGTAACTTATAAACTAGTTGCTTTGTTTATTGTCCCTAAGATTCAGTTGCTTGTATTGAAAGCTTTTCTGATGGGATTAATGTGCACGTTTGACTTATACAGAGGAGCTGAACATTTCTTGTTTGTACAAGAAGAAGATTGTATTAAAGTTGGTGACAGGTTTTGAATGGAGGCAGAGGATTAAGCAATGCTAAAATCGTAGTTAAAAAACACTTGTCTACAGTTTCTGAACTGATGGAAGATTAAACAGACAAAAAAAATGCATTGCACACACCACTTAGAGTTACTAAAGTTTAATATCTTTAACAGTTGCATCATTGTGTATACAAAACTCATAGAACGTGCGAGGAAAGCCATTCTAATAGCCAAGATATCTGATGCCACTAAAAATTCAGGCTTAACAGAAATTCTATGGAACATCAAAATCATCTGAAACATTTGAAGAGGCAACCCGACTTCTATAGTACATATTAGTAACTAATATTCATACATTACGGACAGCACTAGCAGCACTATTGAATTACTAGAACTGAGACAGTGTTTTAGACACAACCTATGTTATGCATTTTCCTTTCTCAGTTAATTTAGGTATCTTTTTTTTTTTTCCCATCTCTGTTCCAAACTGTCCTTTTCCCCCATTAAACCTACTTCATGGAGGAAAAGGGCCTCTATTCAAGAGAGGTGTTACCATCTTAACACCCCTCTTGAATAGCATACAAATTATATTTGTGGTGTATATTAAGGACACTTTTTCCTACCCGCATATTTCCCCATGACTATCATTGTTCTTTCATTAAGTTTAGTGGTTATATATATATTGTAAGGTTTTATACAATTATAATGTTTTCCTCAATTTAATATTAATAGTTGTTTGTATTCCTTTAAAGCCCTTTTCTATCACCGAAGCTAATGGACCAGTACATTACTATGAAGTGTCTTGGAAACCTCTTAAAGGCAACATAAAACCGAAATCTGCCCATGTGTCTTCAAATCACAGTAATAAGCAGATAATTCTTAACAACGATAAAGAAGATTATGAAATTAGTGTGGTAGCTAATAATTCAGCTGGATCATCTCCTCCATCAAGAATAACAACTGTACAGCTGCCAAATGGTAAACTCATTTGTAAAGAAATAATCCTGTTATGAAGAGCATGTAAAGTTCTGTAACTTTGAAATGTATTTTTCTACCTCCAGGAGTGTAAACTGCAAATGGAAATGTCAACATAGTTTTGGAGGCGCTTAAGATATTGACTTAATGAGGCAACTATTGATAGAACCATTCTACTTGACCAATGAAGCCAAGCTTCAGTCTGCAGAGGCACATATTTAATTAATAGTGGAGCCAACATAAATAAATGAAATAAATAGTTTCATTCTGGTGCAATATTCAGTCACTGAGGAATAGGTTTGTCTAACATCATTTGAGACTACTCCTGTACTAAAAATGACTGAACAGTTATATAGTTATATAGGCTGAAAAGAGACATGTGTATATCAAGTTCAGCCTCCTTCATATTTGTCTTTGTTGTTGATCCTAAAGATGGCAAAAAAAACAAAACAATTTGAAGCACTTCCAATTTTGCACAAACTAGGAAAAAAAATCCCTCTTGACCCCAGAATGGCAGTCAGATTAATCGTTGGATCAAGAAGATTTACCCTACGTTTGAAAAATTAAATATCCTTGAATATTCCTTTTGCAAGTATGCATCTAGTTGCTGTTTAAACATCTGTATGGACAATGATAAAACTACTTCTTCAGGCAGAGAATTCCATATCCTTATTGTTCTTACGGTAAAAAAACCCTTTCCTTTGGCTTAGACTAAATCTTTTTTCTTCCGGTCTAAACACATGACCTCGTGTCCTATGTAAAGTTCTGTTTGTGAATAGAACCTAAACTAAAGGAAAACTGGGATTTGTTTTTATTCTTAAAATAAATGATACAGGTAATATGGTAGGAGACATCTGTCACAGCTTACCTTAGTTGGGAGTCCAGTAGGCAGAGATTTGTGCTCACCCATGCAGATATACACAGTTTCAGGTGATAAGCTTAGAAACCACCAGGTCTGTAAATCTGTGCACGGGGGCTGTGCATTAACCCCTTAAGGACCAAACTTCTGGAATAAAATGGAATCATGACATGTCACACATGGCATGTGTCCTTAAGGGGTTAAAGGTGTTTCCAATTCGCGGCACAGACAAGGGCAAATCCAGAAGAGTAGTCAGACACTGTTCCAAAAGTCAGGGCAGGCAGCGAACAGCAATAACTGATAATCCAAGAAGAAAGGGCCACAAGCCAAGTCAGTCTTGGGAAACGGGATACAACGAACTGCCTCAGGGAGAGGCAGTGTTTTATACCTGGAGTAATGATCAATCTGCCTCAGGTGGACTTTGATAGACAGGAAGGAGCCACTGGAGAAGTCTAGCCCCCTAGTGCTGGAAACAAGGCAAAGTTTAACATTAAGCTGAAACATGAGCTAAAGTGTAGTTCAGAGGCAAGACAGCAGGATCAGGACACATGAGGGCCACAGTTCAAATTGGGCATTGACTGCATATGGCTGTCTGGATGTCATGGTGAGAACTGTGACAACATCTCTAAGACCTCTTTAGTCAGCAAAACATTTATCTGACCCAATAAGATGCTCAATATTGGTGTATAAGGCTAAATAAAGTGCAGATGTGTTTAAGACCTTGAAAATGTCCGCCCCACCTGGAGCAAAGGTAAACCGGGATATAATCTTCCAAATATATGGGGAACCAGTTTACAATAAGACATACCATGGTGTAAAACAGTAAATCAAAAAATTGCACTTGATGAAGTGGAAACTCACACGATATATATTTATATAAATTTACTTATTTATTTGAAAATGCTTGACAGACAGGAAAAATAAAAATCAATACACTGGGTATGAGAGAATCACGGTTATTATAAAGGAACTAGATAATGACATCCTCCTTTTCAGTTAAAATCTAAAGAAAACAAAAAGAAACCAAACCTAACCGTGCCTGTCAATACATGTTCCCCCACCACACCCCAAACACATTTAATTTGAAAATAAACTTACTTTTTATTGCTTTGGTATTGCACTTTAGATCAAAATAGATTTGTTTTTTGTTGCCTATAATATAAATCTGAGTACCCTTTTTTATGTTTGTGGGAATTTGATTTTGTATTAATTTAAATATACAGGTTCCCACTATACAGGGCAAATACATACAGCAATATGCCATTTGCTGGAAAATATTGTCTAGTAAGAAAGTGTGTGTGTGTGTATATGTGTATATATGCATATGTACATTAACAATTATGTCTGCTTTATATATCCGTAAAGTGCTCTGAGTCTCACAGGAGAAAAGCACTATAAAAATGGCTAGTTATTAATTATGTATATATATCTGCGCACGTGTCAAATATATTAATTCTTCAGTGTAAAGTTGTTAATTCTGATTGTGTGCCGAATGATAAACCCCAACATATTCGTCCTGTGAAGTAGGGAGGTAGTTGGTGACACTGACTTTGCAAACAAACTACTTGTTACAAATGCTCAATTTGCCTCCAGACTTACTATCACTTTTTTCCAATTAAGATCACGTTGAAGTTGAACAGCAAATTGGTACTTCAGAGGGCATTAACATCACGTGGCTGCAGGATACAAATGTTTCTTGTGGCCATGTTATAGAATGGAGATCTTTATCAAACTCTTCCTCCCCATTGCTGTGGAATCAACTGCCATCTCATAGCACAAGTGCTTTCATCCACTCAGGTAAATCTCACTGTTACAGGTATAAACCTTCACGTCTTTGTAATAGTCTGATGTGTTTAACCCCTTAAGGACACATGACATGTGTGACACGTCATAATTCCCTTTTATTCCAGAAGTTTGGTCCTTAAGGGGTTAAAAGGACCCCCAAATCGCTTTAGCTTGCTGAAAAGCTTTGTGTTTGAAGAATGTATCCTATTTTATTCATTTTGCAAATAGTGCGATTTCAGTAGAAATTTACACTTTTATAAATTAACCTGGTTGCAGACAACTGGTCCTGTTACTTACTCAAAAGGCAAGCTATTGCCCAGAGCACCTGCCTTGCAAAGACTTCACGTTGAGCTAAGCTGATTGGACAGCCACAGAAAGACTGGGTGGGGTTAGAAGGGGAGGGCTTGCAAAGGCTGCAGACAAGAGAAATGCAGGTTTTGCATGCTGTTTTTCGATATACCCAATGAAAATAAATGCACAAGTAACTGCAGGTAAGTTTTCATTTGGAGTATATCTACTTAACACTGATTATTTATTTTGAATTTGGGCAGTGGAGTGTCCTTTTATAATGCCTTAGATATTTATTCACTATGCAATGAAGTGACAGCAAATTTGGAAACCGTAACCAAATGTCAATTATACAAATGCTTTTAAATTACGATTTTGCTTTTTTATTTTGTTTGTGGGGGCTGGGTGGAAGGGGGTTGTATGGTTAAAATAACAGACTTTTTTTCTAATTTGACCTAAAATGAGAAATTAATAATTTGTCTAGATTGTCTTTGTGGTTTTTTTGTTGGTTTACTTTCATGTTCTGGATCAGCTTTTAACATACTTTTTTGTTTTAAATAATAACTAAATGGGTAAGCAAGTCTGGTTTTCAGTGCATTAATCCTATTCGATTTGATTTAATTTGTAGGTCAATTTCCCGCTGGTGAAAGGCATAATATTTCGGTGTTCAGTTGTAAAGACAATAAATATAAGCTTTTGAAGATGGTCACTGGATACACGCAAGAATTAAGTAAATAATTTAATAAGCTCTATTTCCCACATGTTTTTTGTATTATTGTTTTTGCACACAGATTTAATTTTCCCATGTGAAATCTATTTTTGGCATGTCCTGGTATATTGAAAGTGCGTATTTGCAAGAAAATGTTCAGCTAGGTTGCAGTATATTTGCTGTTTGTCGGCAGCTTTTGATGGCAAAGGCTGAACTAGCTGGAGAAAAATCGAATTATTAATTTATTTTTTGCCTATAGAGCTGTGTAGATAACATAATAGCATTTGGAGTCAGGGCTCCAAATGTAAAAAATTAACACTTTGCCACAGACCCTTCTGACTTGAAGTGACAAGTAACTTTTAAGGCATGGCTAGTAGTTGTAGGACTGGAAATTTCAAGCTGTGCTAAAATGCTTTTTATGATCTTTAAAATACACAGGCTTTTGTTGGCATATCATTTTTTGCCGCTAATATTTTACTGTTAGCAATGCACAAATATCACAATTTTATTCTTTTTATAGATCTGCTCCAGGTTCAGCATATGTCTCTTAAAGATATACAGAATAAGTATCTACTGCAAAATGGGTCATGTTGGAATGCTAGCAAATCTCTAAAATCTATTTTTCACCTCCCAACATATACTGCTTCCTTCTATCTTTTTGACAGCACTTTTATACTGTCACAGAGGGTACAATGCATACTGTAAGCTTGCTTTGACATTTGTTATATGCAGCTCTCATGCAATGGATGTTAGAGTAACCTTTACCTCAATCAGTAGAATCTTACACATGCTCAGCAGAGGGCACCCTTAACCCCTTAAGGACGCAGCTTCAAAAACTGGACTTACCCTTAAGGACACAAGCATTTTTTGCTGTTTGTGTTCAACCTCTGTTTGCATTTTTCTTATTTATTACACCAACACATGTTATATATCGTTTTTTAAAGGACAAAAAGGGCTTTAATCTGACGTGACATATACATATATAAATTATTTATTATTTAAAAAAAAAAAAATGAAATAAATTGTTTTTTTTCATAGTTTAGGCAATAATAACGTGTGTATAATAAGCGCAGCTTAAGGAAAGTAATTTAAAAAATATTCAATTAGTTGTTCTGATTTTCAGAGTACATAATATGTCTAGGATTTCAGCTTATTTTTAAAGTTACAGGTCACAAAATACAAGGAGTAAAAACTTTTTTTTAATGTGGAGTTTTTTTTAGAATTTGGCATGTTTGTCTTGTAAGCTTAATAGTCATCACAGAAAGCAAAATTGCTGCACAAAAGTATATATTTATATAAAGCACACATGACAGGCTATTTACCAAAGGGTATTCTGACACTTTTTACGTAGCCATTTCGCTGTCAATCTCTGCTAAATCGTGTAGTAAAATAGTTTTTTTCAGATTTCTAACATACACACATAAAACAAGGATTTTTAATGTGTATTTCATAAAGTTGATATATACTACTGCTGTAGAAAACCCCATATTGTTTTCAGCCATATCAACAGAGTAAAATGATACCCCCAATCTATGTCTTTGCCACTATCCTGTGAAGTTACAGTGCCATAAAAGAGACCTGACCATTTCAGTTTTCACAGTGATAATTTTGATAGATTAATTTGATGGAGCAAGTCTCATTTTGGGGCATTGTAGCAGTTTAACCGTTGAATTTATCCCTCAATGACCTACCATTGGTGAAAGTAGACACTACAGTGTATCTCATATGGTATATATTGTGCCTTAACGTGATGCCATTTTTTCACCAGTTTATGTCAAACTTATATTTTTTTTGTGCATTTTTTACATACACATTACATTTTTTGGGGTCATTTTTCAAGTCTGGTATGTGCCACTGTGATCAAAACCCCATAAGTATGCTCAGCAAACTCTTCTGAATAAAACAATACCCCCAATGTATGTCTTTGACACTATCCTGTGAAGCTACAGTGCCTTAAACGAGTCCTGACCATTACAGTTTTTACAATTAGAATTTTGATAAATGGATTTTGTGTCTCTATATCACATTTTAGGGCATTGTAGCAGTTTGACAGTTAAAATTACTCCATAAATGCATACCATTTGTGAAGGTAGACACCACGGGCTATGTCATATGGTATATTTTGAGCTTTATTATACAGTTATGTTAGCACCAATTACTTTCAAATGTTATCATATTGTTTTATTTTTGCATTTTTATACACACATGTTGTATTTTAGTAGTTAATTATGGAAACTTGATATATGTTACTGTAAATTAAATCACAAAATTATTCTCAGCTATATTTCCTGAGTACAAAATTACCCCCTTTGTACACCTTAGCCAGGTTTTTGTGAAAAAATACAGGGCTAAAATCATACCCGGCCCATTACAGTTTTTTTTAAATGGCAAATTGACGAATGGTCATTGCTTCATTTTGGGGCATTTTAGTCGCTCATATATTTAATTAACGCCACTAATGCATACCATTTACAAAAGTGGACAACATGGGGACCCTCATATAACATATTATAAGCTTTATTGAAGTGACATTTTGTTACCATTTTGTTTCAAAGTTTGTGGTATTCATTTTTATTTTAACATTTTTACATACACATAGTATTTTTGATGATTATTTTTTAAATATCCTGTTTCCCACTGTCATAAAATTATCTTAGCTGTACTCAGCAACATATTCTCAGTACAAATATACCCCATATGCATATCTTTGGAAAGTAGCGATCTTAATATTAATCTAAATCTCTAATCCTAAACCAAGCCCTAATTCTAAACCAAATCCTAATCCCAAATCTAAACCTCAATCAAATAATAAACCATTACCACAATCCTAACCCATAACGTAATCCCATGTGTAACCCTAATTATAACCTTAATCCGAATCTCAATCCTACCTTTAGCAATAGTGTTAAAATGATTCCCCCTGCTGGTGTCAGCCGAGGAATTTCCTTGCTATATTCAGCAAGGGATGCCCGTGCTGACCCTAATCCTAATCTGAACCATAATCTGAATCCTAATCTGAAACATAATCCCAATACTACAATTAATTATAAACCTAATCTTAAACATAAACTTAATAATAAACCCAGTAATAAACCTGATAATAAATCTAGTACTTATGCTAAACCGAATAATAATCCTTAATTGTAATCCTTAATTTAATCTTAATCCCAACGGTTTCCCTCTACTAATATCAGTGCTGATATTAGTAAAGGGATTTTTAACTAAAACACAGTGGTATGTTGCTGCCATCTACTGGCTATTTTCAGTATTGCAGTCTCCCATCTCTTACATTGAAGACATTATGCCCAATGCAATGCGATCTGTGCTGGGCAACTAAAAATGCCCAGCACTGATCAGAATGGCATTGGGGCATAGAGGGTGATCCTCCAGGGTTTGTTCAGACCCTGGGGGTCTCCCAAGCACCAGATCACCTGAGAGAATGACTGTAGCTGAGCTTGATCGCTCAGCTGCAGTCTTCTTTGTGGATTTAAATGGCTACATGCAGTGCTAACTTTCAGCACTGCATGCAGCTCATTAAAAAGTCTGGGGCCACTAAAAATGGCCCCAACTAACAGAGGGGACCCCCAGGTTTCTAATGATACCTGGGTTTCCTAGTGTGAGCAGGGATTTAACCCTGCTCACACTACATTGCTGTCTATGGGGATTTAAATCCCCATTAAAAGAGCTGCTTGCCGACCTCACTTTGAGCTCTGCATGCAGCTCATCAAAAAACCTGGGGCCACTAAAAATGGCCCCAGCTGACAGAGGGGAGACCCAGGTTTCTAATGATACCTGGGTTTCCTGGTGTGAGCAGGGATTTAACCCTGCTTACACCACAATCTAGATATAGGCATTTAAATGCCTATTTAAGCAGATACATGCCGCGCTGACTTCCAGCACTGCATGCAACTCATCAAAAAGGCTGGGGTCACTAAAAATGTCCCCAGCTGATAGAGGGGAGCCCCAGGTTTCCATTGATACCTGGAACTCCCTTGTGTTAGCAGGGATTTAACCCTGATCACACCAAATTGTAATAGTGGGGATTTAAATCCCCATTTAAATGCTTGTTTGCAGCGCTCTCTTTGAGCTCTGCAAACAGAGCATCAGTCAGTCTGGGGCCATTAATTCTGGCCCCAGGTGAGAGAGGGGAGCCCCAGGAATCAAATGATACCTGGGGCTCATAGTTACCAGCAAGGTAATAGACCCTGCTGGAAAAATACTGCATGACGCAAATGTTCCATCATGCGTCCTTAAGGGTAGGACCAGCATGACGTAAAATTTCCCTCATGCGTCCTTAAGGGGTTAAAGTTTATTGGGGTAAGCACTGCACAAGAATTCTTTCTATTTCATTATGCAACATGTTCCTTTGTGGGTAAACATGCAGTTTTAGGAAAACAACTGTTGTGTTGTGCAAATTGCAATTTTCTTGTATCTTTATAAAATCCATTTAATTACTTCCTTTGCATTGTTAAGGCTATCTGTGTAATATGTTGTTTCTATCGTTTCACACTTGTTCATTCTAATGGTTCAGTAACACATTTGCGTAACTGTGATGCCTCTAATTACACTAAAATCTATGGCGTTTTTTTTATATTCACCAGCTCCAGCAGTAGCACCAAATTTTACTGTAGAAAGAACATCTTCAGAGTCTGTGCATATAAAATGGGATACCATTCCAGACAAAGAGCTCCGAGGCTTCCTGCAGGGATATGTTGTTTATGTTGTTAAGCAGGAACAAGATACGCCTCATGCTGACGCCAAAGACTTGGGTAAACCTGATTTTATTGTTCAATATCCTCATTCAAAATATTTATTTTGCATGCAAATGTACTTGTTCTCAAATATTTCATTTATATTGTGATATAAAAATAGCATTAAACCAGTCTATGTTGTCTATGTTGTATGTTGTAGCTAGCTAGGTATAAAAAAAAATAAACATGTATGTGTGTGCGTGTGTGTGTGTGTATATATATATATATATTTTTATTTTTTTATATATATATTTTTTATATATATAGTTTCTAGATTTTAAAATGTTTCTTGTTTTCAGGTTAGGGCATCATACTTGGGACTCTACGTTTAAGGAGCAGATATGGTTCAACATAATAAATGTAGTTGTCTGCATATGGCAAATGGTTAAAGGGATACTATGTGCGAGGACTACAAAGCTGTATTCCTGGCACTATAGCTCCCTCTGCCTTCCCCCTCCATCACGACACCCCACCAGGGTGAATAAAGGGCTTTATTTATTTGTGTTAGTATCTCAAATTGAATGTCAGTAATTCTGCTGCTTATTGAAATGAGACGCGTGAAATTAGAGGATGGCTTGCTTAACCAATTCTGTATGTCAAATGACTGCAACTGCTGAAAATAACAATAGATCCATCTCGTGATTTAAAGATTTCCTATTGTGCCAATCATTCTCTCAATTACTAGCATTCACATATTAAGATGAAGGATAATGGAAAATGATATTCTTGCCAACATTCTTTTCTTTCCTATTCTGTAAGTGTTTTTTAGAAGTGCTGTCCTTTGCACCTGTCAGTCAGCAGAAAGAGAGGAGGAGAGAAAAACCTTTTTTCTCTTTATCTTCCTCTGACATAATATGTGCCTTGGCAGTGCCAGGACTGAACTGGATTGTCATGTCAAATAGTACATCTTCCAAATGCATTTAAAAAAAAATAACAAACGCGAGTTATAGGTTATATACAGTGTTTTATTTTTGACTGTTCTCCTTTTAAATTAGATTGATTACCTTATATTTGTCTTCAGGCGAAAAGCGTGACACGTTGACATTGTTTTTCATAGTTTGATCATTTGTTAATTATTGAAATCCCTAAATCTCTACAAGAATAACCACCCTATTTTTTCTTCTTGTTTTCTTAATGTATTGTTATTTCTTATTATATATAATGTTTTAAACTACGGTAAATAAAAACCGTATTTGATGAGAATAACCACCCTTGAGGATTTCATTTTAGAGACATGTTTTCATGGTTTATTAATAAGATCAGTGTGAATTTCAGGCAGAACTTTTAATTGAAACACTTTTATATGTTTGCTTAATTGCTTTTTGTTTTTGTTTTGAAGTTTTACATGCGGAGAAGAAAGAGATAAAAAATGTCACTGACCCAACGCAAACAAACATGACAATAGGAGGTCTTCAGGGTGGAACAAGTTATTACCTGGGATTTGTGGCCTATACCAGGGGCGGGCAAGGACTGATGAATGTATTGAATGTAGTGACCAATGACAATGGTAAGTTTTACGTTTTCACTTACTACCTATATCCAGGTCTATATAGATGAACTAAAGTGATCAGCATAACAGTCTACTTCTACTACAGCAAAAGGTTCTGAATAGACCATGAATAAATTAGGCTTAAGTGTATTCAATATGCACTAGAAGAATACTTAGTGTCACACATGAGGTTTTGATGACATTCCAAACAAATATCATTTGCATACAGAAATCCCTCATACTCTGCACTTTAATTTCGAAGTCACTGGCTCTTAACTAGGGACTCTAATAAAGTAATTTTCACACAGCCACCATTCCTTTTCCATTCCTCTAGTCATAGGTGGTCTGTTTACATGAACAGACCTTCACTCGTTTGCCTGTCGAATTTACAGATACACTGCTTAAAACATGCCCCGGTTCCATCAAAAGATACTGTATTTTAATAATCCACACTTTATGCCACTATTATTATTATTTATAAATCACCAACAAGTTCCGTAGCGCTGTACAATGGGTAACCAAGATAAATTGATGATTATGCTACACAGTGTGTAATAGTTCCCTTTTTATGTTATTCTTCTGTTGTATTTTCTTTGTTTTACAATTACTAAGATTTTTAAAGAGAGCCATGTGCACATACATTCCCTAATTGCTATGAAATGTCAAGGTCTAAACATTGGAAGATGCCTTCTTGTTGGGAGTTATATCTTATGATGTACAGCAAAGCTAACACATACTGGTTATCATATAAAACCAGTTTAGAATGCACAATCTGACACCAAGGATTTAATATCTTAATAAATTATGCTATAATTTTTTTAAACTTTTTTTTGCAGCTATGGGTCTGATTCTTGCCATTCTTATTCCAATTGTGATTGCTGTTCTACTGAGTATACTGACAAGTACTATATGTTATCAAAAAAGAGAATGGTAAGATTCTTTGTGTATTGAGTAGTATGATGGGGGAGATTTTAGATAAAAAATTAAAATGTGATCTCAATCAATGATTAGTCAAACATGCCTGTTGGAGTTTTAATGTGACTTTTCTTGTGGCAATAAATTGTGAAAAGGTTTAAAATATCAAGCTAGTGGCTTAATTTAAACCAGATCGGGCTCCATTCAAGGTGCAAGATCTTATCTTCAAATTAAAGTTCAAAGCTAATCGCAGGAATTAACAAATTAAAGGGAGGAACAATCCATGCACCCATGTGTTAAGTTTAATGTATAGGTTGGTTTAGGTAAGGGCTCAACAAATCCCAGGCACCAGGTCGCCATGTGTGGCGTATATGTCTTTCATTGTGTGTGTGTGTCTATGTCTGTCATGGGGTGAGTGTGTGTATGTCTGTCGTTGTGCATCTGTCATTGTGAGTCTGTCTGTCATGGTGTATTTAGGTGACTTCTGTTCACAAAGGAATGGTGTTTTTACTCACCCTATTTTTACCCACACCATGCTGGTCTCCCCTCGACTGGCCCTGCTTCTGTGGCTGAGATTATCAAGCTTGATTATCTCAGCCAATTCAATGTTTTGGCTGCAAAACGCTGCACCAATACATCTCCTCATAGAGATGCATTAATTCAATCCATCTATTTGGGGAGCGTTCAGCATCTCACTGTGCAGCACTGACACAGGAATCACCTCTAATGACCCTCTAAGTGACGGTCACTAGGAGGCAATGTAAACACTGCCTTTTCTCTGAAAAGGCAGTGTTTACATTGAAAAGTCTGCATGGACTGGCTTATAGACACCAGAACCACTACATTAAGCTGTGGTGGTCCTGGTGACTAGAGTGACCCTTTAAGAATTGTATTTTAAAATCTGGCTCCTAACTTTTTTTAGCTGGTTTATAAATTAAAAGCAAATTTGTCAAGTCCTGATTTAGGTTGTAGTTAGTTGTGCTGATTTTTTTTTTTATTTTTATTTTTATTTATTTATTAAATACTGCTGTGCATGATGTTAATAAGATGGCAAATGTTTCTGGCTTTCTGAGGTAGAAAGTTGTCAGTTGTAGCAAAACTCTAAAACTTGTAAAGTCTATAAAACTGCATACAAGATAAAAAAAAAAATAGCTTTACGCTTATTGTGACATATGTCAATCCTTACATGTTAAGATTTGAAAAGCTCCTATATATTGCCTTATCTTGAGCAGCAACAATTTGTGTCCAGTGCAGGAAACATTCTCCAAGCCAGCTATGCTTTTAGTTTGGCTAAATTAAATTTAAAATTCACTATGTGTTTTCATTTTAATGAAGAACCCTGTTTGTGTAATTTATTACTCTCTATTTGAAGACCATTTGGTAACTTTTTTATGTGGCAGTCTGATAATTTAAAGAGATAATTTTTTTTTTTTTTCCCCAGTGCATTAATTTTGTCAATTAACTTCTTTTCCCTTTCACTTTTAAGGATTAAGGAGACATTTTACCCAGACATACCAAATCCAGAAAATAGTAAAGCTTTGCAGTTTCAGAAGAATGTCACTGAGGTAATAATCCATCCTGTATTATGTGTTCATTTAAAATATTATGCACAGAGCCAGGGTTATAGGTTAACTTCCACCCGACAAGATACCAAATTAACTCCACTCCCCTTCCTAAATTAAAATATTACTGAAACTGGATACGAACCATTTCCTATAGCGGTAACATCTCTCATTACATATGACCATCTCTCATTACATATGACCATCTCTCATTACATATGACCATCTCTCACCACATCTACGATTGTATCACGTCGTATCTACAAATCACATGGTACATTTACTCATACAGAACGGCTATATAACATACAATGTAGCATCCTTAGAGACTATAGTATGCCTTTTCTTGCTTATGTTAGGCAGCAATACAGACCCTTTATCTAGGATAAAATACTGTATAAAAACATGGTATTTAACTTCTTTGTGGGGCACTAATATAAAACAGTATTGAAGCATGTTTTTCCATAAGCATTGCCAATAAAAAGTGAAAATAAGCGGATATTACAGATGGCAAAAAATGTAAGTTAAAATACAGCAATGCACGCAATACTCCATGTTGCCATGCCTTCCTCTGTTCTATGTGCTGAGCATCAATAAACTAAGAACTTCATTGATGACCGTTACAATGTTCTTCAACCACACTGCACCTGAATGGATCTCATATTTATTATTATTATTATTATTATTATTACTGGTATTTATATTGTGCCAGCATATTCCGTAGCGCTTTACAATATTATCAAAGGGGGGGATTTAACAATAAATGAGACCATTATAAAAACGTACATTCTCGGTCTCTCCGCTCTGCCCCTGACCGTCTCCTGTCTGCTGCTCGCACCTGTACAGTCAACTCACGCTTGCAGAACTTCTCGCGGGTGGCCTGCCTACCACCATTAAGCTCTCCCCTAGTCTTCAATCATTTAAAAAGTGCCTCAGAACCCATTTGTTTAGGAAAGCTTATGGCCTCCCAGCGTAACCTCTACCTCACATACCTGTCCCAGCACTCTAGTCTCTCCTCCAGCTCTGCTTGACTCCACCTTGTTTAATTGCTACCTCCTGTCCTGTTGGGTTTTACACCCCAGCTTGACTGTAAGCTGGTTTGAGCAGGGCCCCCTTTACCCATTGTTTGGGGCATACCTACGGATCAGTAAGGAGATATAGGAGGGGCTAGAATTGGTCAGTGCGTTTTTTAGGTGTGGATTAGTACCTTGAATTGACTCCTATAGGATACAGGAAGCCAATGTAAGGGCGGTATTTCTATACATTCACATACACTCCCTTTACCTATACAACCTTTCTCCTGACGGTTATCTAAACCAGTATTTCCCAACCCAGTCCTCAAGGCACACCTACCAGTCCAGGATTTAAGGATTACCCAGTTTTGTCTAAGGTGTTTTTAGAAAAAAAGAGAAAAAACACCTTAGACACAACTGGGTCACCCCTAAATTCTGGACTGGTAGGTGTGCCTTGAGGGCTGGGTTGGGAAACACTGATCTAAACTATCTAAACGTAATGATCTGCCACATCCTTAAATATGTAATAAAGAAGATTTCCCAGTCATCAGGTGAAGGCTAGATTACTGTTAGGTAGCCTGTTAATTTGTTCAATCCACAAAGGTATGCGCATCTACTATATTGCACAGTGACATATGCATTATATTTTACGTTTTTTTTTTTTTTTTTTTACACAAGGGATTGTTTTGTAAATACTCGTATAATATTCTGCTCCAGATAGTTTTTTTTTTTTAGTATTTTTCTTATGCGATCTTGTTGCTCATATTTGTCAAAAAAATTCTAGACTTGTGTATACAAATTTCACCATTCTCCTAACCAACCTATATCTTAATGTGCTTTTTATTTTTAACCATTCAAGGGCAACAAAAATGTCAAAGTATTGGAGATGAACCCATGCACCCCAAACAATGTGGAAGTTGTGCAAACCATCCCTAAAGTCCTGGATACTGAACTAAATTCTCCAATCACTGATGATCTTATTAAGCTTCCAGAGGATGGCTTGGAAACAACTGATAATCATGTGGTTGTTTCTTACTGCCCACCTGCAACTAATGAGGATACATCTCATGCAGAACTGGACCATTCTGGGGTTTCCTCCCAGGTCGTCTATATTGATGTGCAGTCCATGTATCAGCCACAGGGAAATTCAGAAGAAGAACTTGAAAATGATTTGGACACTGCTGGTTACAAGCCACAAATGCATCTTGCTATTAATACTGTGAATATGGACAGCTGTGTATCTTCAGAGGATACCTTGGCAGAAGCATCAGGATACAGACCTCAGGGGAACCCCCAAACCTGGGCTGCGGAGTCTCCAGGTTCTCCATCATCTTTGGAAAGTAACATTGATAATGCTTCGTTTGGAAGTCCGTGCTCTGTTAACTCAAGACATTTTCTCATCCCTCCTGTGGATGATAAAGACTCCCTTAAACCTACTCACGTTGGGTGGTCTATTAGTTCTCTGTTTCAGAACAAGCAAGATGACTGAATCTGGAAACAGTGAAGCAAACAAGCTTTCTGTACTTGTTACACAATATAACATAGAAGGAAGGAACTATGTATTTGGAGTAGTTTGCCCACTTTTAGTGAAATGTTTTATTTTATTTTTTTCCTTCCATTTTTGTGTCCCAAAAAACAAGTGGATCGCTTGTGATGGGATATAGACACTTTGTATGAGATATTCTTTTAAAGTAGCAAAAAGATCAGTGCCACCTACTGATTAAAATTTTTTGGGCAGGGTGTACTTTTTTTTTTTTTTTTTGCTAATATGCCCATAAACCCCCTATAAGATATTCTACTTTCTTTTAAAAATCATTTTAAGAGGGGGCAGCACCAATACTCACTAATTTGTTGCATTTCGTTTTTTGTAATGCACTTCGTAATGTTCAGTGGCCAGTTTTTGAAGAGACTGTATATTTTCTTTAATTAGCAACAGTTTGTGTAAAATATGCACTTTATTGTTTTTGTTTGGTTTTTTTTTTGTCACACAAAATTCCACTTTTTTTTTGCATTCATGTGGTCTTTTTGGTTTTGTAATATTTCTTATGTTTTTGTTTTTTTAATCAAATGGGCAATATGGTTTGTTCATCAGGGTATTTTTGTCGTTTTCTCAGTAGTTTGGTTTCTTATCCTCCCTGTAAGCTGAAACAGGGAGGTCAGTCTGATCAGAAATCCTACATGCATGATACCTCTAGTGGTGTAACAGCTGAATTCCTGATCACAGTTCTCTTAACTTGCCTGAGGGAGGAATATTTAGCTCCACACACTCTCCGTCCTTTTTACAGAAATCCGTCTCCCTTTTGCCTGTGACCACATTCATTCATTCATTCATTTATTCATTTATTTTCTGGAGGAAGAGGGATCTGTGCAGCACCCAAATATACATTTTGCAGGATATGTGTCGCCATTTAATTGAGTACATGCATGGAGGGTGAACACTGCAGGGCTCTAATAATCTTATTTGATGTTTAATTCATGGACAATTGTCACTTCATACATTTATATACCTTTGTTCAGACAGTTTTTGGAAACCAGCAGTTGGTTTCTATGGTCACCCCTGCTTTACTCCCTGCACAGTGCAATAACATCATCAATTTGACAAAGATCAGTATCAGAGCGGTCAGAAAAAGATGTGTGGGGATATAATTGGTAGGATTTGCTCCTTATGCTTTTCAGGCATTGCAACTGAGTTTACGAAGACCATAGAGATTATCTGTCCACTACAAACATTGTCCGACTGAAGGTGCATGTGTATGACTGAGTGAACCTGCCATATACTAAATTTATGGATGAGGTTTTTCTAATTTTTACATATACTAAATGAAAAATAAATCTGTTTTCTTTCACGATTTGATGAAAGGATTATTATATTAAAAATAATTGAGGTTTTAATTTTGAAGCATCCCAGGTCAACAAAATATTTGTCATGGTTATGATGGTAATGTTTAATTTGTCCTTTTTTTTTAGCAGTATTTTTTTTTATTTTTTTTTTTAAGTTGTCTTTAACTAAAACTTGATTTTGGTAAGCTAAAATGTGTTAATCATGACATCCCGTCATGTGTGTAATGTCATGTGTTTTGTTGCTCATGTTGTTTTACAGCAGATGAGATGTATATCTACCAGAAATGTGGTATAGAAATCTAAAATCGTGTGACAAATCACAATTTATTTTCTTTTTTCCAATAGACCTTTGTGGCTATAAACAGTCCTCATTTTTAGGATGGAACATAAATCTACTTTAAACTAATGGGTCTATACTTTTTATATGGTCATCTGGCAGCTAAGTACATAGTAGTCTGAAATTTGTACATAAGCATGATTATAATCTATTCTACCTACGTACTTTGTAGATTTCCAGCCAGGATGTGGGGTTGTAGTTCATGGGTAAAGTTCTAACAAGCTAGTCAATGGAGAAAGCTTTCACTGTTTGAAAAGAGTATTGTTCTTGTATGACGCTGTGTAGTCCATGTTATATGTAGTATTGTCTTCTACAAAGGATGCTGGGAAATGCACAGAGCCTCCACATACAGTAATTGTATCTCATATTGTAAAATATCTTTATATGAAGCTAGTGTAAAACCTGAAACACTACAATGAATAACTGTTTCCAAATGGAGAATGTAAATTATTTACAAAATTATGCATATTTATACAACAAATTATTCTGTTATGAAAATGATCTTTTCTTGCTCTTCAGGTATATTTACCTTAACCCATATTCATTATGGTGTTGTTCTACAAGTCATTGATTGTAAATGGCGGTCACATACTCAAGAAAAGCTAGCATGTGCTTCTGAACGGTTTGTTTAAATATGTGTTCTCTCCATGCTACACACTATGGAAACCAATCAAATCGCTAAATACACTAAAATGCAGTTCTATTGTGTGTCCTATATACAATAAGGTTTCACACTTGCAACATATCTCCCAGCATGTTGTGCAGCTAGCTTGCAGCATGATAGACTAAATGTTTGTCACGAGTAATTGTCTGAGTGACTTAAATGGTCACAATAATTCTGGAATTCTGTTACCTGTGTGTAGTTGAAGGACTGAGTGAATGTATGATTTTAAAATTTAAAATCTGTTGTGTTAAACAGACTGACGGTGACACTTTATGGAAATAAAGAAGTGTTGCAATGCTTGAATAACTACATGTGTGGCTGCAGTGAATATCCTTTATAATGTTCAGTTACACATAGATGCTGTACCTTTAATTATAAAATGTAAAGTATTGTTTTCAAAATTTGTTTTAAAAAAATACACCTCTAATTGCTGTTAGACTGACATCCACTAGAGGCACTTCCTAATTAAGACATTGGAAAATCAAATCAAAGGTCTTCACGTAGTGTTGTACAGCATTTTTTTTTCTTCCAAGTCTAGTAAAGATGATGATCATGTTACATCCCTTTTTATGTGAACCATTGCATAGGCAATTGAGACATTTTAAAATATATTTTGACTGTTCTATGGCAGGACAAATGGCTACACAAAAACTCTTTCCCTCCCCCCATTTCCGTTCACAGACTGCTGCAGTCCATTATTACTTCTATTGGTCTCTCTTCCCTGTATCTCAGCATGCACCAATAGAGCTACTGCCTGATACTTTGTGATTCCAACTATTATTATGCCTTCAATGGGTGTCCCACATGTGTCATGAATGTATTTTCTTAATACTTATCTCCTAACTTTAGTCTGTGACTTCTGTATGTCAAGCCTGCACCCTACAGCAAACTAACTGGCTAAAAGACTGGCTTGACCGTACCCCTACATAGGAAATGTTACAGCCTCTATAGCGGTGAGGACATGCGTCTCTCAATTACATTTTTCTGGGACAGCCTTATTAACTAAAATGCTCTGTATGTGTGTAATGATTATTCACTGTCTGACAATCTGCATTTGATATACACATTTAAAAAAAAAAGTTGGCTTGAATTACACTTCATTGCCTATTCAGTTTTGCATTGGTTACATACAGTAACGAGCTGTCAGTTTAGTTAATGTGTTTCTGCTAGAGAGAACCTGTACAGTAGGCCACACTGCTATGCCATGAAGGCTTTCCCATATGTTTTGTACTTTAACTAAAACATTTATTTTCTTTGTAAGTGGATAGACTTGTGTAACAAAACAAATCAATTGCTATGTATTCTAAAGAAAGCAGTGGATTATTCACTTTCATGTAATGGAACAAACATGTTCATGTTTGCAGTAATTTGTTTTTGTAACCTTTGTATATAAACCTGTTACACATACTCTGTTCTCAAATTAAAGGGACTTTGGATTTGGCAGCAGGGCTCAGATTGAATGATGCTTTCTCCTGGTGGTAGAATGGCATTATACTCCTGATTGCTGCTGCCTAATTGTAGGACACACATACCATGTTGAAGACAGGGCTACACCTCTTCATTTGGTCCACCCATTTTTGGATGGCAGTGTGCTCTTCCAAAGGGAACTTCATTTCTTTGTATGGTCTACAGATGCCTTAAGTAGCAGCTCCACCTATGACGTGTGTATATTGACATTGTATTAAACACATATTGCATTTTTTTTCCTCACAAAAGTGGGCCACTTTATGCCAAAATATTACTTTATTTCTGCTTGTTTGCACTGTGATCTGTAGATGATGACTTTATAAATAAGTTACAGCTTTTTGGCAATTAAATTTTTTTTTTTAAAAATCTTATATTTGTAAAATTATGATGAACTCTAATTTGCACTTATCGTTTTAATTAGTACTAATGGTCAAAAAGTTGTAGTAAATGCAATTACTCTGCAATTTTGTGTTGTGATAACAGATTAGATATTATAATTTTGCATTATGCCGCAGATGTTTTATTTTTGTAATATTTTTTTATTATTAAATCTAGGGAAATAAAACTTTACTATGCAGTTGTTTCCAAACAAGTCCAGTATTTTCTTTGTTATAGCAAAGTAGTATTAAAGAATATGATCTGTAATATATAGTATATCGTGTGTGTATTTTCTAATTAATATCTATCCTTTTTAGTGCATCTCCTGCCTTATACTTGCTCTCTAGGGGCATCCATCATCGGCACCAGCATTTTTGAGCGGAACAGTGCATGAACACGCATTAGCTCTTGATTGTCTGGTTTTTAATTGGGCAGGCTGTACTTCTGGCCAAAATTGGGCCTTATTGACGCCCCCCCTCCCCCCCAAAGCAAGGCTAAGCCAGGACATGCATTGAAAACTGCTATTTACTTATATGCATGCATCACAAAATAATACATGCTGAGGCTGGAATACATGTAATCTTTTATTCAAAAATGTTGTCTTTAATGTTACTCCTCATAGGGTTCTGGGCTGCAGATCCACAGTTTGAGCTCTGCATAATTTACAAGGATACTGTTTGCCACTTTGTTTACTGCGGTTATAAATAATAAATAACTGGTAGTTATTCAGCTGCTGTTGATCTACATCAGGGGTGGGGAACCTTCGGCCCTCCAGATGTTTTGAACTACATCTCCCTTGATGTTTTGCCAGCATTATGGCTGTAAGAGCATTATGGGAGATGTAGTCCAAAACATCTTGAGGGCTGAAGGTTCACCATCCCTGATCTACATGATCCATGGATTGTCCAAGGTTAGTTGGAAAATTAATTTTCTTTTAACAGACTGTGTTCTGCATTTTGCTAGTGATGTCTGCCAGTACCGATCTTCCTATCTGTTTTAATTGGACAGTTTGTAGTTACCTATAAAAGCTGCCTGTGTAACCGTTGGCTTCAGATTCATACAGCAGCCATTATTAGAGCAGATTTTGCTTTAAGGATCTGCTCACACTGATTTGCTGGCTGCTTCTTATTCTTGGTGAGAAAATATAACACAAAACTCCCTAGGGAACAGAATGCAAGCCATGAAGGGCTTCCATTCAATAAAGTAAAGTAACTGCTTCTGATTATTTTTTCATTTATGAAAAACAGTCTGCATTTCTTTGTGTCCACGTGTACAATACACGATTTTTTTCCTAGAAACCATATGAGTTCCCAGAATTAGTTGTCATTTTTTGGCTTGTCTTTATTTCTTTATTTAATGAAAGAGAGAGACGAGGGTAGAGTGTTGTTTAAGATTGTTTTGCGTATCAGCCGTTTTCTCTGAGTTAAACACCTTGCTCAAAAATAATAATCTAAGATTCTTTAAATTATCGTGTCTTTTGTCTGCATTTTCATATCTGTACAAGTGTTCGCCAAACTTATCCTTAGGTCCCACAAACGGGGCAGAATTTATGATATCCATAGATTTAACGCAGATGAACTAGGTTGGGGCTGTCACCTTGGGACAAGTGACAATATTCCTATATTCTTGATTTAAAGCCCTAGGGCTTCCTGTGGACAGATTTAAAGAGCACTACACCAAGCTGCCTACAACCAGTATCTACACCATACGCTCTGCATAAAGGTGCATAAACTTGCTGTAGACCCCAAGGGATTATAGACCAGTGTATTTATCACAATGTTGTACGTAAGCTATTTGCTGTTTGCCCGAATGGAATAGGAGAGCACAGTCAAAAACACTGGATTGCTTGAAAACTGCCACTGTTGTGAAACAGAACATACAGCACTGTTATAAAAGTTATTTAAATTTGTATATAAGATTATAGGAGACAAGGTAATACTTTCCGTATCATGTCTTAAGGTTTAATGGCTGCTGTAATACAGTATTGTGCAAAGAAGAGAAATAGCTACAAATATCAATGGATAGAAGTTCTGATTTGTTTGCTTTTTTTTTTCCCCTCCATTAATTCAGTGCCAGAGTTGTGCTTTTTCTAACTGCCTGTTTTGCAATGCATGACACAGGGATGGGCTGGTATCCATACGCCTATGTGTCAATGCTAGGTGCGCAAATGGTGAAATAATAGTGATCACCGATACTTTACCGGACATTAGTCTGCACTGATCCCTCACAATATTACCCTTGTATTTCTTCAAAAACCCACGGCTGGAAAGTCTATCTATTGAACTGACTGTCTTATGGCCATGTGTAGTGTTGCAGGTATCTGCCCATTAGTTAAGTCATCAACTGGCATTTCCCCCCCATCCAGCCCTCTCCTGCTCAGCTCTCTGACACCGGATGACTTATTGGTATTAACGGAACACTATAGTGTTATGAATACAAAATACAACTCTCTCACACATAAAAACTTTTTCCACTTATTTGATTACAGCCCCAAGGTCCCTCAGTGCCGGGTGGGGGGGTGGGGGGGGAGGGGCCTAATGTGCAAGTGCTGCATACTTTAGGCATTTTCCATAGGGAAGTATGGACTCCATGCTATCCTATAGGGATTTTTATTATGCTGGTCTTCCTCATGCATAGCGGAGTTAAACTCCATGAAAGTGTCCCTTTAAGCATTACTATTTGTTTGTAAATAGATATGTTGCATTTTATTTTTGTTAAAACACTACATAGACTCCTATTTCACAATGTTTACTGTATTTTCAGATTTTTTTCACTGCATTTCATGTATTTTCACATGCATTTCATGTTGTGTAATATTCAATAAAATAAATGTGTCCTGTTTTTTTAACTTTATGTGCAATATTTGAGTGAAAAATGCTTTTTGTTTCATTCTAAAATAATCTGTTTAACTTAAACAGGGGTTATAAATGGAGTTTTAAACATATTTGAGTGCGTCACATTCATTTAAAAGAACACTCCAAGAATCCTAACAATTACAGTTTGTTGTAGTTATGTTAGTATGTTAGTAGTGTCTTAATACAGTTTGACAACTTACTTTGGTCCCACCAGGTTCATGTGGCCAAATGCCCTGCATCCGTTCTTCTCCTGCAGGTCTGTTGTGATTGGCTGAGAGCATTGACAGAGTGCTCTCAGTCAGTGAGCATGGTCCTTATTTTGCCAATCTTGATTTAAAAAATATAAATAATTTGTATGACAAAGACTGGCACCAACCCTAACCTACTATTTAAGTTGTTAAACCATATTAAAACTGTCTGTAGTGGTTTTGGTACTTTAGGTGCTCCTTTACAAATAAGTACAAAAACGTAAAGGAAGCTAACCAGACATGTTTTTCCAATTAAATGGTGACTAAGGAAACACATTTTTGAAAAGCATTGCTATGAGCAAAAAACAAAAACAAAAAAAAAACATATTACTGCTAGCAGCAAGCAATTTGGTGTAATGGGAATCATTTGCTTTCAAGTACTTAAAAGAAACTTAAAAAGTACTTAAAATGTCACTAAGATTTAGACATTTGATATTTCCACTTCAGTTTTTAAAGAAGCATTATAGTGCCAGGAAAACAAACTTGTTTTCCTGGCACTATAGGGTCATTAGGTTGTCCCCCCCCCCCTTCTGCTGGGCTGAAGCAGTTAAAACCCCTTCAGCCACTTACCTTTCTCCAGCACCGGGCTCCCTCTGTGCTGGAGAACTCTCCACCCCCTGCCGACGTCAGATCCGAATGTGCATGTGCGGCAAGAGCCGCACTCGCATTCAAACCGCCCATAGGAAAGCATTACTCAATGCTTTCCTATGGACGTCCAGCATCTTCTCACTGTGATTTTCACAATGAAAATCGCAAAAGCGCCTCTAGCAGCTGTCAGTGATACTGCCAATAGAGGCTGGATTAACCCTCGGTGAAACTATGTTTTCAGCTGCAGGGTTAAAACTAGAGGGACCTGGCACCCAGACCACTTCATTGAGCTGAAGTGGTCTGGGTGCCTATAGTGGTCCTTTAACTTCATGCTAATTATTTGTGTCAAGATATGTGCAGTTTATTTTCAGTCTACTCCAAAGCAATAGATAAAAGGAATAAACACTCAAATTCTGGTTGACAACGTTAATTACTGAAATGTGACTTGTCTACAATTCAAATAAAATAGCTGAATTGAAAGCAATGGATCAAATGATTAAAATATAGCTACTGTAGTCATAACAACTTCAAACATTGTAGGAATTATAGTGTGTACAGTGTTCACATCACTAACAGTAAAGTAAAATGTTAAATGGCTTTGGTAGCATACTATTTTGTGAGGAATTAAGGGATGTTTGTTTATTAAAGCTTATATTGTGAGAGAGAAACCCAAAACAGAGCTTCCCTATCGTATCTTAAATAGCCTACAATAGTTCATAAACCTCTTTATATTGTTGGATAATTGATTGCACATTTGTTTTCTTTTAACACACTGGAGATTCATTTCATAAACCTATTCTTAAATTATTTAATCTCATAGCATAGTTGATAATTTCACCATTTCTGGTTTTTTTTTTACCCTCACATCGATCTTAATGAATAAATAAAACCTAATGTTTATTGGAGAATCCCTTCCAATATTAATCATTTAGTACCCAGTGGTACAGGACCTATGCCTACCCAGTTCAGACTCCAAATTGATATAACTACTATTTTTTTTTTTTTTTTTTTAAATGTCAGATAAGGGTAGTTTCTAGGATGACGTTTCATGAAAGATAAATAGATTCCAACGATTTTGTGCTATATCTATACAAGAGACACTGACATTAATGGTATAGGAGCCACATGTGTTTTCTGATTTGCAAGCTTGATACCAGAATTACAGATTGTTTAACTCATTGAAGTGGTCTGGGTGCAGTGCCTCTGTCAGTTTAACCATGCAACTGTACTTATTGAGAAGCAGCAATAATTACCTTGCAGGGTTAACTCCACTAGAGGTGCTTCTGGGTCTTTAGGTGACTTTTGGTGGCCTAACTGATGCTAGATGTCCTCACGCTGTGCATGAGGACATCCAGCATCAGCTGAAAGCATTGATTCAGTGCTCTCCAATGGGGTAGTCCTAATGCAATTGCGACTCTTCACACGCATATGCATTAGGTCTCTGACGCTGGGGGAGCAGGATCGGAAGTGACAGAAGGGTTTTTAACCATTTCTGCTCTGCGGGAGGGTGCACTATAGGGTACTTTATACTATAGTTTCCCTTAAATTTTTGTATCTATATGTAAGGGGGAAAAAAGCATGTATGCATATATAGTAATGCATATATTTTATACATGCAAATGTACAGTTTAAAGAGTCATATGGACTGAACTGACTGCTTTATGTTACAGATAAACTATAAACTAAAATATTTTCAGGGTTGTTTACTAAAGTCTGAACTGTCGTAAATTCAAAGTGAATTTAAAATTTGGGCCGAAATATTCAAATTGAACACAGAGCTGAATGGAGAATGTTTCCAATTCAGATATAAATGTTGGATTCCAACTAATTCATACTTTTGGAAATAACCCTGTATGAGATGTATTCACAAAGTAATCCCTGAATTGCAGTGAACTGAAATCCAAATTACAAAATATTTGTGTTTTTCTTTTATCCGGTACTGGTATGGTCACAACTTCATTTTTTTTTCTTCTTCATTTGAGGACACCATCACTTCAACTATGCATTTTATAAATGATCTAGAACAAATTTTTATTTTTGTATGAAACTATCCAAGTGAATGAATTGACTAGCATTTAGTATTGTTTGTGATTTCTTTGCGGACACATTTGTTACTCTTAACTATGTGAATCCATTGATGCAATTAGTACATTATAGTGTGCCCCGTACCTTTCTACCAGAAGGTTAAATGTAATACATGTACTATTTGTCATTTTTAGCCTTTCCATGTGAATGTTTGAAGTTGTAAGACTTTCACAGAGATGTTTATATTTCATGTACTGATAATATAAAACCTATGCTTTAACCTTGTCGATGTGTTCTATATTTTACCAATAAACAATAAAGAAGCCAGTCTACCTAAAATACTTCTGTGAGTTGATTTTTTTGCGCAGCTCATTCTAACTGTGGCGAACAGAACATCACCACGGGCTTCTGGAGGAGCCCGCTTGCTAGCCTCCTGCCGTAGGACTATGGACCCTGCAATATACCTTGTCCAATGCTCTTGAAAAGGCTCCGTTCATGTGATTTATGTACTTTTGTACTCCAGAAAGAGTGACAGACTGTTAGCCCTGATTAACTTGAATTGTTTTGGGCATAGGACCATGTGCACGGTCGGTCAAAATTATGACTTCTATGAAAATCCCTGAACCGATCTGGGTGATTTTTGGATATGTTGGGGATGTGACTTTTGTGGGGTTTCTATGTGCTTTGGGGGTTCTTTTGGGATGTTGTTAAAATGTATGTTTTCTGTGCCTGGAGATAATTGAGTTTAGTACAGCTCCTGACTCAATTCTCTCTCGGGCACATGGGGAGGGATTACCCTGTTTTGTGTGAGTGTGCTGGACGAGAGACAATGTAATTATGTGTATGTTTTACTGTAGTCTCCTCTCAGGTCTAGAGGGAAATGCCCCTGGGATATGTTGTCACGTATTCATCCACATATAAAAATGTGATTAATGACATTTACTGTTCTGACAGGAAAAGTTGTGCCAAGCAGCAATCAAATCCACATCAGGGTTTGTGCTGAGCAGCAATCAAATCCACATCAGGGTTTGTGCTGAGCAGCAATTATGCAAATGGAAATTGGTAACTGTATTTGGGGTCAAAGGCCGATTACATCAGATCCAGAGGAGGGGTATTTAGGCCCAGTTCTCATCCTGCCCAGTGCCCTGTCGTGGTTTCCCTAGTGGCTGTCAGAGAGCGCGTTCCTGATTCAAGTTTCTTCTGTTTTTTGACTGACTTCCCTGTATTCTGGTATCCCTGACTTCTGTCTTTCCCTTATCATTGTGTCTCATTCTGTATCCCCTGACCTCGGCAAGTATCCTGACTACTCTTTGGTACGTTAAGTCCGGCCATTCTAAGGCCCGGTAAAACATTACCTATTGGTCATCTGTGTGACACAATTCTACTTGCTGGATCAACTAGTAATCCTGACATATGTATCCAGAAACCCCTTGCATGGGGAGTTGCATATAAGGCTGTATGTGGCTCCCATTAAATCCACTCCTCTTCACCCTCAACATAGGGTCTCGTCTCGTGTGGAGGGAACAGCTATATTCACTCTGGGGATTGCTGTACTCTTTATACTCCCTTGGATTATTATCACTAGCTCTTGTAAGCTATCCTGCTTTACTCTCTGGATTGGCAAAGGTCTACCCACTGGTAGCTGGATCCTGGTCTTGGGTCCAGGGTGGGTGGAGGACAGCGAGACCCCAACCAAGCTGTAACACTAGCTGTGGGGTTTATGGTGTCTGGTGGAGTGCTTGGAGTACTCTGTGAGCACTAGGAAGCATCGATTGGCAGAGGCACCAGTCAGGGTGCCAGGCGGTCTACCACACTAACCACTCTATGAACACTTAATTTTACGATGAGGGAGATGAGCGTTAATACTCCTTACATCCTCAACCTAGTTACCAAGTATACTTAGCTTTTTCTTTTTTTTTTTCTGTGTAGATATTATTTAGATATCAGTCATAATACTTGAAAACGAGAAATCTCAATGTATCTTTCCTGGTAAAATATTTTATAAATAATTACCATTTCTGTTTAATCCTGTATTATTATTTATATCATTGTCACCAATTTGTTAAACTTTAGATATTGTTCAAACACCCACTATCTCCAGGATTACTAGTTTATCCAGCACGTAGAATTGTGTCACACCTAGGACTAACAGGTAACGTCCCACCGGGCCTTAGAATGGCTGGACTAAACGTACCAGAGAATAGTCATTGCCCCGCATGTTTTGCGGAGAAAATGCCTGAGGACTGCTTTTGGGGCACCTCATGCCTGCTTGTAACCCATTATGCGCACTACAAAAATAAAGAATTTAAAAAAAAAAAAATACTAGCCGAGGTCGGGGATACAGAAAGAGACCACGATTAGGGAAAGCCAGAAGTCAGAGATACCAGAATACAGGGAAGTCAATACGAAGCCAAAGTCAATAACCAGAAATAAACGCTCAGAAACACACTCTCGGACAACTACTAGGGAAACCACGAAAAGGCAGAAGGAGTTTAAATAAGCCTATTTTGACCCTAGAACGTGCAAGCGCATCTCCCGCGTGACGTCACGCCGACGTAGTCATCGTGGGCGGACGTTGGGCTATAATTTGCCATGGATCCGTATCGACCGACGTCCATTAACATGCCGCAGGAGACAGATACAGATGCACGGCCGCTGGGCGCAAATGCCGTGAGGCTGAATATGTTACAGTTGCATAGAATACTGTTTATATTGTATCATAATTCAAGAAGTAAAGGAGCATGCCATTACAATAAAGAGAATATGCATGTCGTTTATTTTGTTTTGTTATGTTTTGTTTTGTTTTTAAAATCTTGGCTTGCAATATCTGCAGATACATTGTTTGCAGTTGGTGCAAGCCCTCCCATTTTTCCCCAGCACCGAATTTCTGTAGCTGTCCTTACACTCGGCGCTCCCTCACTGCCTGTCCACCCCCATGCCTGCCCGCCCGCCTGCCCGCCTGCCTGCCCAGCAGCCCCAGATAAGAAACCAACCCAGTCTGTGTGAATGGCTGGCTGTATGTATGGCTGTGTGTGTGTATGGCTGTCTGTGAGGGAGCCTGTGTGTCTGTCAGTGAATGTGTGTGTGTGAGGGTTTCAAGGAGTAACGGGAGCCATTTGGGGTATGCCAGAGGCCAGACACTGCTTGTTGGCTTTATTTATTTTATTTTTTAAACAGGGGCAGGTGTTTAGTAGACGGGGGGGGGGGGGGGGGGGGGACTGGCATATAGTAGATGGGAAGGGGGAGACAGATTTAGTAGACTAGGGGGGCTGGGGTTTAATAGAGGGGGTGAAAATTTACATTTGTTTCTTTGCGGCCCACATAAACTTAAACCTGGTTTATTTGGCCCTTGCTAGCCTTTGAGTTTGATATGCTTGTAGTAGAGTGCCTATAAAACATACTAAACACATAAGTGGGTAGTTATTAAGAAAACACCGCTTAACATTGAGACAAAATTGTTTAATCTGTTTTAAACAGACACATTCTATATACAACTTTTACCATAAAAGATGTTCTAAGGGAACATTTCCAGACACAAAAAAAACAAAACATTTTTATATGTTTTAGGAAGTTGTGCAAAAAGTGTAATACACCTAAGGTTCAAAAGTACATTTGGTAGAGTCTTTTATATTTTGGTTCTATAAAAATATACATATACAAAAGTTCTAGTTCTGTTCTACAAAGAGGGCCAGGACTTAGGACACAATATAAAATACTGTAGATCAACATCCTTCTCATGAACAATGTTTTATTTGGGCAAAATGTTTAAATTATTAAAATTGCTTCTTTTTTTAACACCTATTACATTCCACATTTTGGTACATAAAATTGGCTTGTTAAGTGTCAGATGACCATGTTGGAAGTTATCTGTTTTCACAAAATTACCAAGTATTTTAATATACCAACAGGTGGAGTTCCTGGGGCAAACAAAGCATATATTAAACTATAATACTGCATCAAATGCCACCTATGTAAATTCCAATTCTAAAGCAAACCTAACTTCACCACAAATGTTAGGGGTCAACATACTTTGGTTAGAAAGAGATCACAAATGCACCACGGTGGACATTATCAAAGGACGGTCCGTGTCTTTATCTATAATGTCTAGGACACTCCAAGAAAAGTATGGAGATATCTGGTTAAGGCCGCTACCCTCATAACTTGTTTCCTTATTAACATTTAAGTTTTCAACACAATATGGGCTCCTAGATTGGTTAAGTAATGTCTGGGAAAAAAAGGTATTTTCACAGTCGTGTACTTTATACCCTGTATCTTCTGTTAAATATATATTACTTTTATGTGATAATGGATAAAAGCTAACATAGTACATACAACGTGCTCTGTCTAGCCAGCCTCATATGAATTTTCTATGGAAGGGTAGCGCATGTTAAGTGATACATAACCAAGCCGAAAGTATTTCACTCAAACACAATTTTAGAGAATAAAACTCATTAATACAGTTTTACTTTGGTAAATCAATGAAGCTCCTTCCCTGAAGGTTTTGTTTTGTTTTTTTCTTTGTAACCAAAGACTGCGATTTCTAGAAATCTTAGGAAGATGCAAGTTGTCATTTATTTTACAGGCTGCCTCTCGCTGGCTTTGAAACAGATAAGTTGTCTTTAGCTGCTTGATAGTCAACTAGAGGGTTTATTTCATATTGACAAAGATTTGTTTTGTAGCAATCTGTAGAGATCATAGAATCTCTTGTGCTACTAACCGAGCTTGGAAGGAAAATAAAAATAAATACATGCTTCCTATTCTTTAGGAATGCAACCATGGGTTTTGAAACGTGCTAACTTTCCTGATTAATAAAAATAAAACATATAACCCACAAACGCAAACTTACGTTGTGAGGTGCACATTTCATTAATTTATCCCAATGGATGGGCTACAAACCCGGTCATCAAGTGAGCAGTGAGTGATACATATGTTGAATTAAGTACTCTGTTTCACTCAAGTGGCAGACTATTCCATAATGTCGGAATTCAGCACAAATCCAAACCTTAATCCATAACAAACATTATAAATATTGTAAGGCAGCTGCTTTCTATGGGGGCTGGAGGGGATACATTTATTGTGTGGGGAAAAAACATTTTGTGATTGAGTCTTGTTACAGTTATACAAAGAGGCAGTATAAACATCACAAAAAAATTGGAAGGTCGTAAAGAAATAACAGAATTCCGCTTCTGATGATCAATACCTTTTGGGTTCGGCATCTGTGCACACTGTTTGGTGGTCCTTTTGGTATTATATACATGTTGCCAATGAAACAGAACACCATTTAAATATATTGATCTATTTATCCAACCATGTATCATTAATATTATATTATTATACACATAATTTGCACAAGATCTTTGGTGATAAAACATTGTTGCAGACCAGGTATTGTTGAACAGGACGATGGGCCGGTTGGGTGACACTTCATTCAACGTGATGGGATCTTTCAGTGACTTTAAAAAATGTTGTGATCTTTCTATGAGAAAGGCAAATTTTATGTCATGTAAGTCACACACCAATCTAAAATTCAAGAGTCCTGGAAATAGAAGCAACAGAGACCATAATATACGTTACTGACTTTGGTAAGACACTTCTGCTTTGTGGAAAAATGTTTAGATGAATGTCAAATTGTCCTTAGGAGTGCAAAAGGTTATTTTGTTTCGTGAGTAAAAAGGGATCATAAGTCTACTACAAGAGTTCTTTCGTTCTACTTTGCCCCACATGTGTTAATATTTTTTCCATCTGAGGCATCTTCAACCAATGAGATGTGGAAGTCTGTAGAGAGTGTTAAGTGGGAAATGCATCCAATCAGACCTCCCATGTATTGTCTGTTCGTGTGTAGAGCAATTTCCTTCATTCCACCTAAATGATAACACATCAGAAAAGTTTACATTAACATATAACAATAGCAGTATATAGGTGTAGATGTGTTAATCCTTACAGCACATGTACCTTTGGTTGTTTAAACATACAGAGTTCAAATATATACAAACATACATACACAGTATATCACAAATGTGATTACACCCCTCACATTTTTATAAATATTTTATATCTTTTCATATGACCAATCTGAAGAAATGACACTGCTACAATGTAAAGTAGTAAGTGTACAGCCTGTATAACAGTGTAAATTTGCTGTCCCCTCAATATAACTCAACACGCAGCCATTAAGGTCTAAACTGTTGGCAACAAAAGTGAGTACACCCCTGAGTGGAATTGGGCCCAGTTAGCCATTTTCCCTCCCTGGTGTCATGTGACTAGTTAGTGTTACAAGGTCTCAGGTGTGTTAAATTTGGTGTTATCGCGCTCACACTCTCATACTGGTCACTGGAAGTTCAACATGGCACCTCATGGCAAAGAACTTTCTGAGGATCTGAAAAAAAAGAATTGTTGCTCTACATAAAGATGGCCTAGGCTATAAGAAGATTGCCAAGACCTTGAAACTAAGCTGCAGCACGGTGGGCAAGACCATACCACAGGACAGGTTCCACTCAGAACAGGCCTCTCCATGGTCGAGCAAAGAAGTTGAACGCACGTGCTCAGCGTCATTTCCAGAGGTTGTTTTGGGGAAATAGACGTATAAGTGCTGCCAGCATTGCTGCAGAGGTTGAAGGGTGGGGTGGTCAGCGCTCAGACCATATTCCGCACACTGCATGGCTGTCATCCCAGAAGGAAGCCTCGTCTAAAGATGATGCACAAGAAAGCACGCAAACAGTTTGCTGACGACAAGCAGACTAAGAACATGGATTACTGGAACCATGTCCTGTGGTCCGATGAGACCAAGATAAACTTGGTTCAGATGGTGTCAAGTGTGTGGCGGCAACTAGGTCAGGAGTACAAAGACAAATGTGTCTAGCCTACAGTCAAGAATGGTGATGTGAGTGTCATGGTCTGGGCCTGCATGAGTGCTGCTGGCACTGGGGAGCTAAAGTTCATTGAGGGAACCATGAATATCAACATGAACTGTGACATACTGAAGCAGAGCATGATCTCCTCCCTTCGAAGACTGGGCCGCAGGGCAGTATTCCAACATGATAACGCCCCCCAAACACACCTCCAAGACGACCACTGCCTTGCTAAAGAAACTGAATGTAAAGGTGATGTACAGGCCAAGCATGTCTCCAGACCTAAACCCTATTGAGCATCTGTGGGGCATTCTCAAATGGAAGGTGGGGGAGTACAAGATCTCTGACATCCACCAGCTCTGTGATGTCGTAATGGAAGAGAGGAAGAGGACTCCAGTGGCAACCTGTGAAGCTCTGGTGAACTCCATGCTAATGAGGTTTAAAGCAGTGCTGGAAAATAATGGTGGCCACACAAAATATTAACACTTTGGGCCCAATTTGGACATTTCCACTTAGGGGTGTACTCACTTTTGTTGCCAACGGTTTAGACATTAATGGCTGTGTGTTGAGTTACTTTGAGGGGGCAGCAAATTTACACTGTTATGCAGGCTGTACACTTACTACTTTACATTGTAGCAGAGTGTCACTTCTTCAGTGTTGCCACATGAAAAGATATAAAAAAATATTTACAAAAATGTGAGGGGCGCACTCACTTTTGTGAGATACTATATAAATACACACACGCACACAATTAATCTAAATTAATCATTTTACTTCTTTGATACCATGCTGTCTGCATTTTATAGAAGACAGGGAGTTCATTTCTTGTTATTGTGTCACCTGTGCATTTTCCATAATATGAGTTATAGCAGAATTTTGAATAGCTGAAGAAAACTGCTGATATGCATACATTATGGACATGTACCAATTACTATAAAAACGACATATTGATAAAAATTCACAAAAAGTACAAATGACTCATGATACTATTAAATGTATGCTTACTAATGCAAGGAGCCTAAATAACAAAATGGGGGAACTAGAGACAAAAGCACTAAACAATATGATATAATAGGCATAACAGAAACATGGTGGGATAAGACACATGACTGGGCAGTTAACTTAAATGAAGGGTAGATAAAACGAAGGGTGGTGGGGTATGTTTGTATGTCAACCAGGAGTTAAAGTCAAATCTTAGGCATGTGGAGTGTGACAAGGAAAATATGGAAGCTTTATGGGTAGATATCTGCCTGGGGCAAACTAAGAGAAATCAATTATTGGTTGGGATATGTTATAAACCACCAAATGTGAATATTGATGAGGAAGAACAGCTGTTAGAGCAAATTGGGAAAGCTGCAAATCTGGGTAACACGTTAATTATTGGAGATTTTAATTACCCGTACATAAATTGGGATAGATTAGGCTGTTAAATGTGTTAAATGACACTTTCATGTTACAACTGGTACAAGCACCAACTAGAAAGGATGCTTGTCTGGATCTCTTATAACAAACAATGTTGAAACAATGTTGATCTTTTGACCAACATTCAAGTAGGGGAGCATTTGGGAAATAGTGATCACAGTATGATAATTTTTTAAATAAACTCAAAAAAGCACGTGGGGTATACTAAAACATATAATTTTTAAAAAGCCAATTAGATGAGGCAGCTCTACAAGATATCGACTGGCATAAACTCCTTAGTAAAAAAACAAAACACTGAGGATAAATGGAAACTCTTCAAAAAAATATTAGAAAGGTACAGTTCTCAGTATGTACCATTGGGTAATAAATATAAAAGAAACAAATTGAAACCAATGTGGCTTAGTAGTGAAGTAAAACAAGAGATTAAAAATAAGAAAAGGGTAGGCATGTGCATGGGGAAAATTTTCGGATCGGTTCGGCATTCCGAAATTCGGGAATTCGGCACTTCGACATTTCGGGGACCTAATGTCCTTCCCCCCAGCCCTGAGCGGCGGGTGGGGGCCCTAAATACCAGTAGGGGGGGACCTATTGTCCTCCCCAGGCCCCACCCCTGAGCAGCGGGTGGGGGCCCTAAAATAAAATGTTACCCCCGCCCAGGTGACTAGGGGTCCCCAAACCCCTAGTCACCGCCCCCCCCCCAAAAAATTAACCCCCTACCTACCTCCCTCACCCTAAAAATAATGAGGGGGGGACCTTTAACTAAGTACCTGTAAAAAAAAATAAAACTTACCATTCAATGTTTTCTTTCTTCTAAAATATTCTTTTTTCAACCCCCAAAAAGGCCAAATAAAAATCCAGAATAACCGACGCAATAAAAAAAAAACCAAGCGCAAAACTGAGCCTTGCCCCACCCTGCAATTAGGCTCAGAGCACTCTGATTGGTGGGTTTAAGCCATCCAATCAGAGTGCTCTGACAGGTAAATTAAGAGACTGACAGGTAAGTCTCTACATTTACCTGTCACAGCACTCTGATTGGTTGGTTTGAAATCCACCAATCAGAGTGCTCTGTGTCATTTTACACAGCGTGGGAAAGTTCTTTTGAATTTTCCCACGCTGTGTAATTTGACTCATAACTCTCTGATTGGTGGATTAAGTAACCAATCAGAGTGCTCCCCCCAACAGGCTGCTCACTGCTCAGGGCAGCCCCATGTCTCCGACTCACACCCTTCAGCCCCATGTCTCCTAATCACACCTTGCAGCCCCATGACCCCTCTAGAATCCTACAGCCTCTGTCCCTATCTCACACTGATATCTCCTCCCTTTCACCCCCACACACATACACAAACATCCCTTATGCCCCCACACTACACATGGGCTGCCCTGAGGGGCATTAAACATATATGCCCACTTTGGAGAGGCATGCATGTAGTTGACGATGACACACCATGCAACCTCGCGGGATGCGTCCCTCCTAAGGCTTCCCTGCCATTAAATGCCTGGGCTAGATTTTTGTCCCAGTCCTGCCCTGTCTGTGTTATATATTCAATAACTTGAGTTATGCTCTTTTGTAGCAAACAGTTCCAGCACATGTTTATTTTCCTTAGCATGTGATGGTTTGCTGCTACAACAAACACTTTCCAAAAGTGTCTACTTACAGACACTAACACTTAAACCCTTTCCCAACGCAAAAATACATATATCATAAGTTATGGAATTAATGAGAACCAGACACTAACCAAATTTAAGGGCTGGGATTTGAAGACTCCCACGCAAAATCCCCCTAAACTGACCAATGTAATTAAATAGTAAGCTCAGTTCCCCAGAACCCCGTATTAGGGGCTGAAAATGTCTACTACTGAATGTGTTAGTATGTTGCAGTTGGTATTATTTCTTAAAGAGTGGTTTTGCTCTTATTTGCAACTATTTTACCCAATCACCTTCTCTGACTCGAGGTGGAGTGTGATGGACAAGCATGTCACATGTTATTGGTAATGGGCTACCACTCTCTTAGATTGCCATACACTAGACGAGTGAACAGGAGTTCTCATGGGTTGAGATCAGTGATCATTTGATTGTTGACACAAAGCACAGAATCTGTCCGCCGTTGTGCATCCGTGCAGTATAGTATCCGGATTCAAAATGATTGAAAAGCATTTGGCCTGATCTCATAAATCATTACAGGGACACTCCACTGACCCCCTGCAAAAAAAGTGATTAAATAAATAATAAACACTATTTAGTAGATATGCCCCAATGGAAAGAAGGTGCTCTGGGCTATTGCTGCCTCTTGCGTTTAGTTCCAGGTCTGGAATTTCCCTTTAATATGATGAAGACAGAGTACCCACGCTTGTTATATTGCTGGGACACACTTACCAACGTAAAGGTCTCCATTAATATTCAACTGACGCATCAGACCAGGTGATTTGCCCGTCCTTGCACCATAGTCATCAACCGTCACTTTTCCTGACTGACCATCACTGAAAGAGAATGTAACACAGAGAACTTGACATCACATATATATATATTTATATAACACTAAATATACATTCTGGTAAATGTAAGATCAGCAGTTGATTTACTAAAATCGCAAAATGTTTGCATTATGTATGTGTAAAAGACAGGGGTGTGATATGTGGAGGTGAATAGTGTATTTCACGAAAACAATGAATGCAAGTAATTTTGGTGTTATGGTACTCTGATATACTCTTCTTGGTTGGGTATCTTTCATATTAGAAAGAAAGATTTTGTATTATAAAAAAAAAAAAAAAAATCCACAATATACAGATTGTTAGAAATTGTTTCCTGCCAGTGCAGCTGTAGACAGGACTGCCATCAGGAGAGTACAGCTAATACAGCTGTATGGGAAGCGGGCCGAACCCACAAAGTGTATATATATATATTTGTAGTCGGGGACAAAAGCCGTACTTTATCGGTTGTGGTGTGCCGAAATCGACGTATCGGGTAGGCCTGTAATAAAAGCGGGACTTCTCTTGTGAGGAAGAACCAAAGTCATAATTATTGAGTAGCGAGAGACATCCTTACCGTACAGCTTTGACCCTGTGCCATCTTCCATCATTGAACGTTCCATTGACCATTATAGAAACCATTCCACTTCCCAAGTTATAACTGCACAGGTAAAAGATGAACAATTAATGGCAACATCATTTCACCTATCTATGCACAAATAATAAATGACCATGAGAAAAAAAAAAATCAGCCCTACGGCAGAGTATACACACATTTAAGATTATTTCACAACCTTTTCTTAACATAAGGACTGTATTACAAACAATATGTTTTTTATGTTTAGTACAATAACATAACCTGTATTTTAATGCCAGTTATAATAGTAGATGGTGTATTCTTTTAAAAAGTTTTATTCATCTGAGATCACAAACAGCACAGTGTCTGTATGCAAGTGTATTATCTGTAGAGGTTAAATCAATATTTGCTTGTTTTTTTTGTTGTATGGGTCACTGTTGTAAGTCTTTGTCTGGTTTAAATTGAATTGGAGAAATCAAGTTCTACCGTTCATGTGTATTGGCACATAGAATGCAATCCTGAATACTGAGATATAATCAATATACAGTTAGGTCTGGAAATATTTGGACATTTACACAAGTTTTAATTTGAGGGTACCGACATCCTAATTGGTGAAATGGTTTAGGAATTACAGCTCTTTAATATGTAGCCCCCTCTTTTTCAAGGGACGAGTAGTGATTGGACAATGGACTCAAAAGCTGTTTCATGGACAGGTGTGGGCTATTCCTTTTGTTATGTCTTCATAAATTAAGCAGGTTAAGGGTCTGGAGTTGATTCCAGGTGTGGCATTCACATTTGGAAGCTGTTGCTGTGAACCCACAACATGCAGCCAAAGGAGCTCTCAATGCAAGTGAAACAAGCCATCCTTAGACAGCAAAAAAAAAGAAAAAATCCATCAAAGAGAAAGCAGGAACTTTAGGAGTGACCAAATCCATAGTTTGGTACATTGTGAAGAAAAAAAAAAAAAGTGTACTGGTGAGCTCTGAAACACAAAAAGGCGTGAACGTCCACTGCAAACTACAGTGGTGGATGATTGCAGGATTCTTTCCATCGTAAAGAAAAACCCCTTCACAACTTCCAGCCAAGTGAAGAACATTCTCCAGGAGGTAGGCATATCATTATCCAATTCTACTACAAGGAGAAGACATCATGAGAGCACCACAAGGTGCAAACCATTCATGAGCATCAAGAATAGAAAGGCCATATTAGACTTTGCCTAAAAAACATCTAAAAAAAAGCCAACCCATTTCTGAAACAGCATTCTTTGGACAGATGGAACTAAGATCAAGCTGTACCAGAATGATGGGAATAAAAAAAAGTATGGAGAAGGCTTGGAACGGCTTCCAATGGCACTGGGTCAATAGTGTTTATTGATGATATGGCAGAAGCAGCCAGCTGAATTATAAAGTGTATAGGGATATATTGTCTGCTCAGATTTAGCCAAATTTAGCTAAGTTGATTGGACAGTGCTTCACTTTACAGATGGACAACGATCCAAAACACACTGCGAAAGCAACCCGGTAATATTTTAAGGCAAAAAAGTGGAATATTCTGCAATGGCTGAGTCAATCGCCTGATCTTAACCCGGTCGAGCATGCATTTCACTTGCTGAAGACAAAACTCAAGGCAGAGAGACCAATGAACAAACAAACAACTGAAGACAGTTGCAGTAAAGGCCTGGCAAAGCATCACAAAGGCGGAAGCCAGCCTTTGGAGATCTTCATGCATTCCAGACTCGAAGCAGTCATTGCCTACAAAGGATTCTCAACAAAGTATTACAAATGTACGTTTTAATTATTATTGTGTTAATTTGTCCAATTACATTTGAGCCCCTGAAATAAGGGGACAGTAGATGAAAATAGTTGCAATTCCTAAATGTTTCATACAATATTTTTCTTCAACCCCCATTGAATTAAAGCTTAAAGTTTGCACTTAAATTGCATCTCAGTTGTTTCATTTCAAATTCCTTGTAGTGGCGTACAGAGCCAAAATTATGAAGTTTGTGGCAGTGTCTAAATATTTCTAAACCTAACTGTATATCATTTTACCAATATTTCAATCCAACCTAAATATTTGTTTTCAGTTCTAGTAAAATAACTGCACTACTCCATAAACCTTCAAGAGATTGAAAGGGTCGAACCTTAGGTCTTCCAATAATAAGCATTTCATAAATGCTTTGTGTTGTGTCTTTTCTTGTGTTCACTTGTCATACAAAACATTTAAGCCCTTTTATAATGTTTTGCCAGAATTCTTATGATAGCTGTTTCCCTAACCGTGAAAACTCCTCGATTTTATCTGCGGTGCGAGCCTAAGTCCACATAGTGGAAGGAAAAAGGAGCAGATCAGGCAAAATTACTAAAACCTTAAGAAAATATATCATATGTTAAATATAGTTTGTACGTCTTTTTTTTTTTTTTATTCGTTATTTTATTCGTGGATATGATTAACAAATGGGTTTGCTTTGCCACAACAGCAGGAGCAAACTGAGCGATTAACACAAGAGAACAATATTGTGGCATTGAAGGCATTGCACATTTTTGTTAAATTGTCAAGATAAGCATGCGTGTCTTAGCATAATATTGTACAGGGTGAACAAAAAGTTTAGGCGATAACTAGGCATGCAAGGTATAACTGTCTTAGCAACGCATATTGGCTGCTAATGCAATTAACTGATCTACAAGCTTAACGGAGCTTGAGGAGGAGTTCCAAGATGGAGTTATGTATTTTAAAGGCAACAGGCTAGTAACATCATTGTACATCTCAGGACTAGGTAGCAATAAGTGAAATCGGGCTTAGTTACAATTATGAAGGTCATAGGCACATATGAACTAAAAACAGTATACCCATTAGAGCGCTTAGCTGACAGTGCGATTCGTCTAGGCATTATAGTGTAAAGATTCCTCTAATGGGAAGTTAACACGCTAAGCTGCCAGGCTGCTGAGTACTACAGGCTATGGGAGTACAGCTGTTTTCCTAGGGGAGTCAGCATGTCTGCAGGATTGTAGGTATACTAGATAATTTTACTCCATTCTGTTTACTTGCACTCATTTTTAGCCTCAAATATCCAACAGGTTATGCCTATTGTGCATTAGATTAAGTGAACTGGTATGGCCACGGTTTAGCAAAACTAATAAGCAAAGACAACATCAGTTATTGCAAGCATCCATTGTTGGAAGTTATTGCCAGCTAGAGTTCCTGCCGTGTGTTCTCTGACATGAGCCCGGGATTGAATATCTTGTGTTGGCAGTCCAGAGTGTTTGAATGCTGCATCCTCTTGTAAGGTGACGAGAGTCCCACAACGGTGAGTCGGACTCTGCAGAAAGTGACGCGGTTCCCATTGTCCGGTGTGGGGCTGCATTACTATGCCCGTCAGTGGTCAGCCGATTCCCACTCTTAGGCTCTGTGTGTGACTTGCTGGTCTATTGGGCTCCGCTTGGTGGGCGTAGGTACAGACATCCTGGGTAGCCCCTTTGCGGCTCCTATGTGAGGCGTTACTCTGCTCTCTGTCCCGCTGCCTCAGCCGGGTCACATACCCAAGCGCTGTGTGAGGTCTGCTGTGCAAGGGGTGTCTGCTCCACAGTGCCCGAGGTGCAGGTTGTTCTACAGCCAAGCAGTCATGGGTGTTCTGTCGCCGCACTGTGGAGGTCCGCTGGTAAACCGCCTGTCGAGGGACTTTCCGTGTGCCGGGTCGGCTGCTTGTGTTTTTTTTGGTCGAGTAGTCGTTGCTGCCTTCAGACTGACCGTCACAACAGGTACGGGTGGCCGGTGGTATATGCGCCTCCAGAACCGGTCACACAGAGCATCAAAGCGCGCCTCAAAGCTCTCTCTCCATTGCGGCTTAGCGGTACATCGCAGGTGTTGCTGAGGATGAGGAGCGGCGGCCATGTTTTGCATGCCACGTGGTTGTCGTTTCAGCAGGGAGCCTTGTTGTGTAGAGGAGGTAGGTTTCCCCAGCGGGGACCGGGATGACCCCCACCGGTCCATGGGGGGGGTTGCAGGGCAGCAGACAGGCCATCGATCAAAGCGAGCCCTGTGCTGAGGGAGCGGCCGCCTCCCCCTGTCTCCAGGCTGCTAGTCACGCTAGGCCGCATGTTCGGACAGCGGATTTCCTTGGTCTAGAGGAGTATAAAGGACACCCACGAGTGCCCACACGTTGCAGGAACAATCCACCATCTACTCCACTCTGAATTTCAGGCGTCGTAGGTGGTAAAGGCTTCAGTTAAACTCAGTTGTTCAGGAGCAGTTAACAAACACGTCTGGCCATCTTAGCTGTCAGGCCCCGCCCCTCCCCCACCCCTCATTTTCAATTGCTAACAATTATGTATTGATACAACCCTACAAATGAATTGGTGAATGAGCGTATTAAAGATAATTCAAATAATCTGCATAATCTAGACTATGTAGTTGGTTTTGGGCAGAACTGAATGAAACTATTACCTGAAAACTAAAGTTCCTTCTTGAAGACCCAATGAAATGAAGTCGCTGTTTGCCTTCATCGGGCTGTCTCCCCTCCACATAAGAAGACCATCTTTAACTGTTGTTTTAAATCTCATGAAAATGTTTGATCGTGACCCGGAGACTCTGGCAAGAAAACAATTATAATCAAAGATAGTATCCTACATATACACAATAATAAATTATAAACAGCAAATAAATAAACAGCAAACATATTATAAAAGTTTGATGGGTGGCAACAGGAATTTAACATGCATTTTAAAGTATAGAGGAGTGTGATGTTTATCAAACAGAAATATTATATATAAACATACATACATACACACACACACACACACACACTTTTTATTTAAAGAACATTTTTTAGGTGTCAGAACATCTTTAAAATTATCAAACTTATCTCAAACAATGTCCTACTATCATTTAATAAAATGTCAATGCTCTATTCATAACTACTGAATTTGTATTTAACACTTTAAATGGAAGTGCTATATATTCTATTCAATGGAAAATACTCACATTTGTTTATTCATTTACACCTGCTGAGACAGTAAATAACTTAATAAATTATTGCAATAACAACCTACCTTTTAAGAACCTCTGGATTGTCATAGGTTAGATAACTGCGCCCAATAAACTGTGGGATCTCAATGGCTTCAGTAATTACTAGTGATGGAATTAGAAAAATTTAAATATGTCATAAAACTATGCTGGTTGCAGGAACAGACCAAGATTTTCACAAATTATGGTTTAATGGTACATAAATGAAGAACACAATGCATAGTTTTTGGGTTTATTTGAAAGTGTTACAACAATGGGTCCATGTCTCTTTTTAGATAAGGTTTCTTAGCTATTTAAACTAGAGAGATGGTTACAAAATAACACCAGGATTGTAAACGTATATATTATATTATGATAGAGTTTTGGGATATACATGACCTGACCCTTCATTTTTGCACCTTAAAAATTACTTTTATGCAATCAAAAAACAAAATCGGCATTTTCGGTGAGCATGTAAATGTAAAATGCAGACATTTTTTGAAGAACCAACATAAATAACATAACATTGTACCTTTTCACTTAAAGGGACTCTCCAGTGCCAGGAAAACATATTAGTTTTCCTGGCACTGCAGGACCCTACAGTGCCCCTCTCCCACCCACTCCTCCCCCCCCCCCTCCATCCCAAGTTGCGGAAGGGGTTAAAACCCCTTCAGTGACTTACCAGAGTCCAGCGCCGATGTCTCTCAGCACTGGTCAGGCTCCGCCTACTCTCCTTCCCAGTCAACGTCAGCAATGGTCGCGCTCACATTAGGATTCCCCCATAGGAAAGCATTATTCAATGCTTTGCTATGGGGATTTCCGCGACGCTGGAGGCATCCAGCATCGCTTAAAACACTTTTCGTGTTCTATGAACATGGACGTCCCTCTCGTGGCTGTCTGAGAGACAGCCACTAGGGGAGGACTTAACCCTGCAAGGTAATTATTGCAGTTTATAAAAACTGCAATAATTACACTTGTAGGGTTAAGGGTAGTGGGAGTTGGCACCCAGACCACTCCAATGGGCAGAAGTGGTCTGGGTGCCTGGAGTGTCCCTTTAAGAAGTTTTGTCCTTATTGTCATAATTACCGTTCGGTGAACCCTGTCGGCAAACCCATGCGTCTGTCGTCAGACGGTTAAAGGGAAGCCGCAGCCACTTAGACATTGCTCAGTCAATTTGTTGAAAAATGTTTCTAAGTGCTGTTTGAGCTCCCAGTGATATCTACCTGTTTACCGAACCTCTGATCTTCCAAGCTGACTTTGCTGAACTCTATACTCCTTGGACACGGAACTGACTGACTATTCTACTCCCTTCTCTAACAAGTTGATCAGTTTGCTGATCTTTGCTGCAAGTAAATTGCTACACTATCTTTACCCTTCATTTGCCTGCTGTCCAAGACTATCCTAATTATAAGATAAGGCCAGGGACTAATGAAAGTATTTAGAAAACTGGGCAGACTAGGTGGGCCGAATGGTTCTTATCTGCCGTCACATTCTATGTTTCTATGTTTCTATGTCCAAGGATAATCTCAGCCACTATTTAAGCTAATTGAGTGTGCACCTATAAATATCAGCATTTCTTATTTATATCCTGAATTCTTCCTGCACAACTCCAGCATTAATCTGCTTGCTTTTCATGTTTCATATTTCCATACTGAATTATTGTACAAATTAAACCATGAAAAGGAACTGTATTATTTTCCCTGGATTTAATCTTACTTATTGAATGGCTGTTGGAAGTTTACTTTGGACTCTCAAGACCTAATCAAGTAAGCCCCATTTTGGTTTTCTTTTTCCTTAAAGTGACAGTACGTACTCATTTAAATTCTGCAATGTTCCATTTAAATTCTGCAATGTTTATTTTTGTTGAGTATTACACTTATGTTTAAGGCTGTGTGTTTACAGACTAACCAGGTTTCTTGGATTCATACAGATTCAACCCTCTCCCAACATACCTAAGCATCTATTTAATGGCATCCAAAGGGAACATAATTTACACATATCAGCATATTTATTCAATAAACATTATTACAAATTAATGACTTTGCTTATTATATACACACGGATCATGTTAAATGCTTCATTTACAATACTTACTATTAAAGCAGTAGTTCCCACATTCTGTAGTAAGTAATGGCAGCAGGAAAGCAAGACAGTTCTATTCAAAATGTGAATACGCAATAGTTTTATCTAATCATTCTATGATATACATTAAACGAGAGTGATTACAAGTGAGTGCTGTATCCTGCATGTTCAGAATATCGATTACAATGATTCAGAATTACATGTGTGTTTTTAAAACAAACACAATATACACAGTGACCCTTTTTTTCTGCTGTTAATGAAGCTTGAAATCATTATCAACTTAAAACTGGGCTTAACTCCGGTGGTCATGGTTAATCGCACAAGATCCAAGATCAAGAGGTTATCGTAAAACAAAATGGTTCTGACCTGTCTGTCTGACTGGTGCACTGTAGATAATAAAAGGTGATGTGTGTCATTAACCTCATGTGTTCCAAATCTATATTGATTTGAATGTGTATTCTTGTTTGCTTCTATAATTTAGTAATTTTTTTTTTTTTTTGCATTGAAATATAATGCTTTATGAGTAAAGGACATATATACATTGTTGTTGTCAGGTGTCAGCCTATTGTTAATTTACTCTTGTCTTTACCCTAGCCAGTTCTGAATATAATTCATAATGTAAATTATTCAATATATACTCAATGGTCACTTATTCAGTACTGTTATTTATTCCTCACTGAGGAAATATCGCCATCTAGTGGTAAAAAGAGTTCTGATCTGGATTTTCTTGGCAATAAAAGTCAATTGGTACAAGATTATATGACACAGATGACAGCATTAACACAAAAACAAATTCACATAAATAAATGTATTTAAATATTTACCTTTCTGGCAGTTTTTCCCATCAAACCCTAAAGGACAGTCACATTCATATGTATCGTGTTTGGGTCTGCAGCTCCCACCATTGGCACAGGGTATAGTCGCACATGGATGGGCAGCATTGTGTATATTTACCCCAGAACTCATGCCATGCACCAAGTTAATGATCCGGTCATTGAGTATAAGCTGTGAACATACAAAGGGTATTAAAGAGCAAGTGCTTTATTTACTTTTCTTGTGTGACTTGCATTCATCGTTTACATATAGATATGATGGTTATGTGTAGTTAAGTAACACAACACCAGCACAACTCCTTCTTGAAGGGAAACATATTTTATTTCATTGACCTGAGTTTTGTGATGGTAAGCATCAGTAGATCAGAAGAAATTGTATTAGTATTTACAATAACTTGGATTTATCTTTGTGAGCTCCGTTGATAGTAAGTTAACTTAAAGTGCAGTAAACTTCAAAAACACTGACTCATAAAATAGGTGAACTCATACCATAAATCTCAGTTCCTTAAGAATTGGAATCACCTCTTTATTGATCATCACTGAACAGCAATTATTCCTTTCAAGATTAGAATTGATTCCCTTAATATCCTATTGATCCTGATTAATATCACTCCTGTGAGTGCAGACTATACGATAAAGAAATTGGAATTTGGGGCACATCAGTAAAGTACTTACAAACGTTAGTCCAGAATAGAATACATTTTTTTTTTTTTTTTTTTTTTAATCCTTAATTCAAATATTTTTCTACTTTGGTTATTTCTGCCCAGATTATTAAATTCCTACTGCAAGTGTCTATATTACCAAACTTATTGAAAAACCTCTTTAGTTCAGCATACCTGTCTGCAATTATTTTTATTCATTTAGTTCAATACCGTGTGTCTGGCACTTTTACCGGGTCAGTCTTGCGCTCAGTGGGCTAAACTTTTCAAGAACTTGAAATTTCACAAAAACGCTATACCATTGTAAGGTTCTTTATCTGCACTACTGCCCTTACCTTCTGTATACTGCCAGTGAATGGTCGCACGACTCCGGAGTTCCTTTTCACAGTGTCATAATTGGGAACACCACCAATGTAGATGTCAGTGTTACATTTAATTTGAGTGAACGCGCCCTGGAAAAATAAAATATGATGGACATTTCCATGGTAACAGCACACAATGGGTACCTTTCAGCAGTAACATAGTTCTTCTATTGCAGAGTTGGAAACATGATATGAAAAGAAAAGGCTAGCCATTGATAGATTATATATTGTTGTACAAAAGACAGATGAACAGTACACACATTTCAGAAATAAGACATTTCATCTCTAGAAAGGAGCCAAATCTTTACTTGATGCAAAATTAAGTAATAGATACATCAGTTCCTCAACTCTATTAACGTCTCATGATCTAAGCCTTCCCACCTTTCCTGCTGATAGGACTTTTCATAAATATTCCACTTTAGAATAAAACATCATGATGTCTACTCCACCACTCACTCAATCACCCATCCAGGCTCTTTCACAGCATACTGGATACATTTTTCATGGCAAAGCAACTTTATTTGCTTGCGTGATGTTGTGTTTTTTTTCCCCAGAGATTCCTTCTGCATATTTATGTGAGAGCATGCTCAGCATTATACATGATGTGCATCACTCCTGATGTAAGGACTTTTAGTGCACTCCAGAGCAGCCATACAGATCAGTTACTTGGATGCATACTTGACTACAAGCACCCATTACATGTGCCTCACTCTGTGTACCCTCTGCTAACCCCAATTCCTGCTCCATTGTTCTAAAATTCAGAACAGGCAGACCTTGGCCTATTTATTTTTTACAGTTGCCTGTCCTGCCCTTAATGTTGACTACACTCGACTTAATATCTGTATGTTCCCTGTCTGTACAATGTTGGTTAATTCCTGGCACTATTGCCATCTACCTGAGAGAGGTGTACCCATCTTCAGCCTTTATTAGGCAGTGTCCCATACTAGGTAGAATGTTGTAATCTAATGGGAAATATATACTGTACAAACCTCAGCCATTCCCTCCACTTGATTTTGGTTGTCCACTTCTAAGATGCCATTCTTTGCTGTTCGAGACAATTGTAACTCATGCCATTGTCCAAGACTTACAGGTTTTTCACTCCTAATTTGAAAGAAAAATGAGAAAATCACTCCTTGCATAAATATTTTCCAGGTAATATTGCCTTTATAATTCCTTACAATATTGGTTATATTTATGCATTTTGATTAGAATTCTACCTAACCAGGAACAAAATATATTTGATCATTTAGGTATTTTAAGAATAAAAATGTCAGACTAAGGCAATAACTGGGGCTGGAGAATAAAAAAAGTTATCTTTGAAAGTACCATGGCATGGCATGTCTTAAAAAAGTTTTTTAAGGATTTATAGCGAACATTGCTTGGACGAAATTGGAGGCCTATCTTAAATAAAAACCAAAAACAAAATATATAAAAAGTAGTGTATACTTGTATTATTCCTAATACAAGTATTATGCTCTCAATCAATGCCGTTAATTCTACATGATTATGACTCGAGTCAAAACCTTACAACACCAGTATTTGAAAGGCAACTTTAACCCAACCCCCCACATTCACAGTATAATATTCTGCCCTCCACTCAGAAGAGTCAGTAAAGAAGTTCATACCGATATTTGAATATGGAATATTGGAATATGAGGTTTTAACCATGGGAGCAAAATCTTCTCTACCAGTCTAGGGTATTTAAAGTGCAGAGGGCATTTAATTAACAGTCCTAGGGTCCCACGTCTATTTTTTTGTTTTTTTTTAAAGGTATGACAATGTGTTGGGCTGTCTCCAATTGCTAGGCAGCACTGGGGACCTCAGAAACATTACACTTGTTTTTTTTCAATTCTTTATTTTTGCACACGGCAGGTATAGCAAGTATACAATAACATTTGGGCTTTCGCAAAAGCCATAATTTTCTTCGCACATGATAACAATATGCAATATAATACAAACAGTACAAGCCAACTCTTTTAAGTCATTCAGACTTACTGGATACATTATACTTTAATCAACTTTATTTTGGAGAATTCTTTTTTTATGATGCAGTTTTTACCATCGTAACTACACATCGAAATATTAAATTAGAAGAGGTAAAATACATTTTACTATTGTGTAAAAAATAGCAGGTGTTCGGCATCATAACAAACAGAATGATGACACCGAACACTGTTCATACTTCTCATAGTGAAGCGCTGGATCCTACACTTTTTATATGGGACACATTTGATTGGCCAAGCATTGCAATTGCTACACGGACACTGTTGATTCAGAATGCTTCCCAATGAAAAGGAGTGGATTGGACTGAGACTATCACAACTGTCGATCTGCTGACAGGAAACTGTATTGTACTTAATTATATATAAAGGCATAAACTAAATGCAAAAAGGAACACACAAAGGTAAACATAAATATATATATGTTTTTTTATATTTAAGTGTTCCTATAAGCAAGGATTTGTTACGTCAAACAACATTATACTTGTCATTTACCTGCCACTAATTTACCTTATTACAGCTGTTCCTGAACCACAGTCAAATCGGAATACTACATAACCTTTCACCAAAGTAATTGAGATAAAATCTTTGCTGTCCGTGTCATAACTGTACAGTATGGTTCCATCCTCTGTGTCGGGACGAAATGTGATATCAAACTCCATGAAAGAAAGGTAGTGATGCGGTTCAAAAGGCCACCTCGTTACTGCATATGACCGAATAGATTCGTTGAACTGTGGGATTGCCAGAGCGAATGCTTAAAAGAAGCAAAAAAATGTAATAAAAAAAATCAAGGTCATTTTAATGCAAAATATCTATACACATTATTGGCCAAAACATACCCAGAAATGCAAAGAGGGTAGACATCTACCCCACTGCTGCAATTGGTATTTCTAACAAGAATAGGCAGAGGGGTGATAATACTGCAACCAACAGATATGTTTATTTATATTATAGTTTGTTTAATTAACGGATTTATCACAATGAAACAAGAAACAAACAAACAAAAAACTTCAAAGTGTTAGTTATTTAGGTAGTACTAATGATAAGTGAATACAAATACAGAAAGATAAGTCCTGCGCTCACTCCCATCACTCCTGGGCGGCAGCAACGACCACAGTACACATCAGCCCCAATATATAGTAAAAACCAGAAAAAAAAGATACCTGCGCTCTCTCCTTAATTCCTATGTATATTTAGACAAATGGAGGTCATTTAGTTGCTCCAATGGCCATTGGAGGGAATGCCCGCCTGCCAACGTCAAGGCAGACCCCCTTAACCCCTTAAGGACACATGACATGTGTGACATGTCATGATTCCCTTTTATTCCAGAAGTTTGGTCCTTAAGGGGTTAAAGCGGGTCCTAAAACTGACCCCTCACCTTGATTCCCTTATTTAAGGGTTAATAAGTATATAGGGGTGTATATAAAAAAATACCCCTCTCTGTCTCATTAGTGATATATTTGCCAGAAGCTCAAGAAAGCAAGGTGAAGGGTCTTTTCATTCAACCAAATCACTTACTGCCCCCAATGTTTCTCATTCTCCACTAGTTTTGCACTGTTGGCCATTTCCAAAAACTTGATCTTAGTGGGGCAGCTGTCACGACAGGGGACATTGAAAACCTGGAAATCTTCCCTAGGAATAAGTGCTTGACAGAGAGCTAAACTTTAGATAGGAATGGAATATTACAGGAACAATGCGTCTTTATATTACTGTGGATAGCTTTCTGTAGCAGCCCCAGCAGCAAAGTGTGCAGGCTTTTATACAGAGAAAAATTTAAATGTTTTATAAAGTTATGAAGAGTCCAAGGCTTCAATTGTTTTTTTCAAACTGAAAATGAACCTAAGGCTTGCTGAGCAGCGATTGGCTCGTACATCCCAAGTGTCCTGAATCCAATGAGACAGTCCTGATAAAGAACTGAGGTCTCACCACCCAAGGATTATTGTAAGTCACATCTGCAGACACCAGAAAAATAGTATCAAACTTGTTTATGTATCATGTAAAAATTTAAATCTGTGGATGGTGTCTATTTACATCTCTTTACATTATTGAAAGGGGCAGTCTAAGCACCATAACCACCACAGCATAATTAAGTGGTTATGGTAATAAAAGGCTATGGGTGTTGCTCCTCGAACTATGTTAAACCATTTTCGAGCAAGCAGGCACTCCCACCCTTCATATTGTTAATTTTTAAGTTACACTTCTGAATTATAGCAATATCAAATAAATTCTAGTAATAACGAATTGCTGAGCTGGGAATAAATTGCACTCAGTCAGTTTTTTTCCCTACCCCTCAGGAAGCACAATTTGAAATTGTCTCAATGTACTCAAAAACAAAACTTAGGAAAAACAAAACTAAAATATATTACCTTCCTCGCAGTTTCGCCCCTGAAATCCAATGGGACAGAGGCACATATAGGAATCTGCTGTTTTAGGTATACAGGAGCCACCATTAATACAGAGCATCTCATCACAAACCCCGATGCTGCAGTCACCTACATGACAGTGTCAGACAATTACTATTGAATCAATAAAAATTGCAAGCTCCATTACTACAGAAGGATAGACAATACTTACCCACGTCTGCTCCACTCACAGCCTTCCCTAGTGGCCATGGTCTCATGTCAACATTCCGTCCGTTTACAGACAGGGACTGTACACATCCTTTAAATCCTCGATTAGTTCCCGCCGATTTAACGAGCCAGTATGCACTGGGAGCCCCACCAAGGTAGAACGGGGAACGGAATGTGATTTTGCTGTACTGACCCTAAAGAAAGCACAAAATATACACTCATAGCTTTTACAATACATGGCAGATAAAGTAAAGCTGACATTTCTTTAACATTTCTTTATCATAAAAAAACATATATTTTATGTTTCTTCTTCAATAAACTATCAGACAAATATTGTCCATCGTTGTTAATATTGGACGCAACAGCAACTAATGGAATCAGTTTCAGTTTGAAGTAAATGGCTGACAGAATTGTTTTGCTAGGGGCTTTTTGCCTGAACTTTGGCAGGTGCTGAGGGGTCTTACTGACCATAATGCTTATGACGTAGGTCATGCGTGTGCATGGCAAAAGTTTAAAGAATACTTCAGGGGATACATTTTTGTTCCATTGGCTTAGTCAATTTAGAGTTCAATATGCTGCAATTTCCAACCCATGATGACTTACTCATCATGTAATGCAAAATTAAAAGTGTGAGCCAACATGTATACAATAAAAGATTCCAACATTAATAAACAATAATGAAGAGACCCTAACCTGTGACTTTCCTGATACCGAAGAACTGTTATCAAGCTTGAGCCACCCACTCAGTCCTTCTCTGTACACAGTGACGGTGTGCCAGTGCCCTAGTTTAATCTTACTGTCACTTGTAATAACAGCAGCTCCTGTGCCACAGTTAAACCTGGAACAGAAAAATACAACGTTTGTTTATCTTCAATCCACATTGATCATTAAACCATGTATAATTAGATAACAAGTGGATGAGGGTTTTGGTTCTAAAAAAAAAAAAAGGCATTTTTATTTTTGTTTGTTTGATTTAAATGGTTTACTTTATTTTGATTACAAGTTTCAATCTTTATTTTTTTACTTTTGGTTTCCTTCTGTGCACCCCCCTTGGCAGTAAATATGTAGAGTAACATAAGTATTACTTACCTGACATCACCTGCAGTCTCATCCAACCCATTGCTTCTCAAAGAGGAGCAATGGATTGGAAGTCGGCATGCACAGTCAAAAAATTCACACTCCTCCAATCAAATGTTGCTATAAGGATTTAGTACCTGTATTGCCTGTCAGCAAGACAGCCACCACAAGTGTATTTAACTCTGCAATGTAAACATCATTTCTACAAAACTGCAATAATTTACATTACATGGTTAAAATTGACTGGACAACTTCACCCAGACCACAACATTGAGATATAGTGATATTTTGTGATAATATTAATCCTTTACTAATAACTAGAAGTGAAGTTGAATATGACAAATAATCTACTTTTCTTAAAAACTATTGTAATGTTCTAACGTTGGGTTATGAACAGAGACATTTTTATCTCCAGTGGTGGTACAATAATTTAAGTAAGTCTTAACATTTGACAGGGCCTTCAGGCTGAGTATGCTTGCTTTATTTAAAAACTTGATCCATATGAATCAATTTTTTTTTATTAAAGTACACTAAAAACACATGCATTTTTGTACATGAGAGAAATACTTATTCTGCAAAACATGGACAACTGTTACGATGGTGCCACAGACTTACCGGAACTGTACACTGCGGCGTATTATTGCAAGTGACATAAAATCCCCACGGCCGTATTCATTTTCTCCACAGTACAGCAGTAACCCATCATCCCTTCCAGCCTGACATCAAAGAGAGAGAAGCAGTTTATTCAGACGGCCTTTTATAAACCACAGAAAAAGCTGTATTTCATTGAAATGGACTCATTCAAGTTGTTGCTTGAATTAAGCTAATTATCCAACTGGAAACATTGTTATTAAATAAATATAAAATAAAACCAGAGCAGGATAAACACTATTCATTATATACTATGTATGGCAATGGTGTTGTGGAATCGTTTTATCATTTAAATCTGGTTGGCTTATTCACTAAGTTTATTTATAAAATAAATGGGGGGGCTGGTTTCGAATATGCAAACTTTAGGCAAAAAGCTAGACTGCAATTTTTTTTTTTCCTTCAGATTCTCTGGTCAATTCTCCACAATCTTTGCATTTTTAGTGAATATCCCCATTAGCGTTACTGGTTGTAATTATGATCTGTATATACAGATCTATAAAGAATAAGACAAACTGTCGCTACAGAATTACTAAACAAGAAACATCAGAAAGATGTAAAATTAGCAATAATACAATTCTACTTGTAGAACAATTTTCCAATTTTATGGTGTACTAAAAACATTGCTTTGTAAAACTATATACTTTGGGGTTCACCGTTTACCTATAAAAGCACTTATGGGGCAAGTGTGGCGCCTGGAAAAAACATTCCTTTCGTTTGAAAGGTAAATAATTCCACTAAGGTAAATAGTTCCACTAATAATTTTATATACGAGTCCCATTTTTCAACCTAGGTTTTCTGTGGACCATAAAATTCATTAACTCACCCTGAATTCAACAGTAATTTGAAACATCTGATAGGAGTTCTTTAATGGTTCAAATGTCATATATGAATGACCATAGAAGTGTGGATATTGTACGCTGATATCTAGAAGAAACGAAATAAAAATGATGCCTTATCCTTAATAAAAATTGTATTTTAATATTTGATTGGCTACTACTTTCCACACAACTAAAAAAAATAAAATGTTTATGGTAATTTTTAGACATGCACAAACAAAATTTTCTTTGTTTTCGGTCATTTTGTCAAAAATATATATTGTTTTCGATATGACCGACTTTCAGTCACATTTCTATTCAGTTTGGTCAAAATGTTGTAAATATGTTTGTTGACCACTGAATTTTAGCCAACGGTTACTCTCTGGCTGCTTGCTGTTTATCAAATATGCCCCCACTTGCGGGGAGTAGATTATAACTCTCCCATGCCCATGCTCGCCATATCATGAGTGAGACATGTCTGCTAAAAATCAAACAGCCAGCTGTGACGCTGTGATGGCCGAATAGCCAAATGGTGCCAAACTAAATTTGGTCGGTAAGTCATTCAGTCATTTGGAAATTCAGTCAATGTTGCATTTGCATTGAGATTCTGACTAACTAAACAAATACCTACATTTTTCAATTCCTCTGAATACAAAAGCTAGTATTTTTTTCTGAAAAAGCTTAGTAGTAAAGTGATTATGAGCTCTCAAGAAAATTATGATGATGCTAATGCTAATATTAAACAATAAATATTAATAATAATTATATAATGTTAATGCCCTTGTTGGGAACACTCAATTTTGTGGATATTTTATGTGTTTATCTTTTAGTGTAGTAAGAACTGTAGGTAAGGTCAACCTGTTCCACAAATGTCTATGTTAATTTAACTGCAGGGAGGATCTCTCCTCCTCCTATTATAGATTATTGACCACTTGATATTTTGTGGACTCCTTGGATAGAAGGGGATGAGAGGAATTCTACTGTAGCTTCTAATGAAGGTCTCTATGGGGATAGCTAAATAATTCAACTGTACCATGAAAAAAATCATTACAGTACAGAGAAAAACTATTGTAGGATTGAGTAAAGTTAGGAAACAGACTGGAGAATAAATGGCAGAGGTTACAGTCTACAGAATAAATGAAGAAGACATATTAGTAAGAGTATGGATAGGGAGAAAAAAAAGATATAAGGCATTCAAAAGGAATGCCACAAGTCCTAAGTGGGAGGAATGGTGTAAAAACACAAATGAGAGGAAACTGCAGGGTTACCCGATGAGTTAACATTGGAGATATTGTACTTATTGTATTAGGAGATATTGTACTTATTGTATTAGGAGATATTCTATTTATTCAAATGCTGTCAGGGTTATTTACTAACATGAAAAGTCAAAGTGCATTTCAAGCGTAAGGCCAGAGTATCCAAACTGGAATCATAGCTAACTTTTTCCAGTTGAATTCCCACTTTAGACTTTCTTTTTTCAGTTCCTCAGGTTTTCTTGGCTTTCTCTTAGCTCTAATATCACATTCACCTGATCGTCAATAACAACTACTGAGAGATTTTAGTGACAGCAGGAGCAAGGGAAGTATTTACAAAACACTATTTCACTTAAATATATAAAAAAAAAAACATTTTTGTTTCTGTTCAGCAATACTTTTAAACCCTTCATATCATCACTCGTGTATACACAATTACCAGAGTATGCATTTATACCACGCAATCGTGTATACACTATTTGAATAGTTGCAAATTAAATTTGTTTGTTGCAAACAAATTTTGTTTGCAAATTATGTCTTTGTAACTTGTGAAATTCACAGCTCAGTGACACTACTAATTTCAACGTGGGTACCAAATTAAAGGACCACTATAGGAACCCAGACCGCTTCAGCTTTAATGAAGTGGTCTGGGTACCAGGTCCTCCTAGTTTTAACCCTGCAGCTGAAGACATAGCAGTTTTAGAGAAACTGCTATGTTTACACTGCACGGTTAATCCAGCCTCTAGTGGCTGTCTTCCTGACAGCCACTAGAGGCCGCTTCTGCTTTTTACACAGAGTTAATCACACTTATTTGACGCTGGATGTCCTCATGGAGTCCAGTGTCAAAAAAGATCCCCATAGGAAAGCATTGAGTAATGTTTTCCCATGGGCGGGTTTGAAGGCTCCACTCGTAAGCTGACGTCAATGGAGGAGGAGAGGTCACCAGTGCCGAGGGAGTCCGGCACGGGATTAAGGTAAGCAAATAAATAAGAAAAAGGAATGAAGGATATGATCACCCCGTTAGAAACAGGCTGATCACCTTCAAGCTACCCCAAAGTAGCGTCTCAAACAAAATAATAAACAACTTTATTGGAAAATTAAGGGTGAAAACTCAAGCGGCAGACAAAATGCCTAAAAGAAAATGAATAAACAGGGCTAGGTTTCTGCAGAAATATAGCTGTACATCCTAGTATCAATCTCAGACATTTGTAACAAACTGTAACAGAGTGGAAAGTATGGATACAAGTAGCAATGTACACTAAGTTGTGGCAGGCACCAAGCCCCACAGGGTTAACACTTAAATACAGAAATCGAAAGGATAGAGGAGGGCATGTAATAAGAATGAAAATAAAGTGGAGATAACCTAATAGACCTAATAGAGGTAATATGTAAAGGTCGAATCTAACCACAGATAACTCAAAAATGAAGCCCAACCTCCCTTTAATAGATATCCAGAGTCTCAAAACGGCTCCTAGATAAAAAGTGTAATACCCTGCAGACAAGTTTTACCAGTTCAAATATAAATCACCATGGCAACCCATGGACAGCCCAACGCGCGTTTCGGCGGTCTAAACCGCCGGTTTATTTTCACTCTACTTCAATTTATTTTTGCCCTTGATAAAGGCGGTTTAGACCGCCGAAACGCGCGTTGGGCTGTCCATGGGTTGCCATGGTGATTTATATTTGAACTGGTAAAACTTGTCTGCAGGGTATTACACTTTTTATATAGGAGCCGTTTTGAGACTCTGGATATCTATTAAAGGGAGGTTGGGCTTCATTTTTGAGTTATCTGTGGTTAGATTCGACCTTTACATATTACCTCTATCAGGTCTATTAGGTTATCTCCACTTTATTTTCATTTTTATTACATGCCCTCCTCTATCCTTTCGATTTCTGTATTTAAGTGTTAACCCTGTGGGGCTTGGTGCCTGCCACAACTTAGTGTACATTGCTACTTGTATCCATACTTTCCACTCTGTTACAGTTTGTTACAAATGTCTGAGATTGATACTAGGATGTACAGCTATATTTCTGCAGATACCTAGCCCTGTTTATTCATTTTCTTTTAGGCATTTTGTCTGCCGCTTGAGTTTTCACCCTTAATTTTCCAATAAAGTTGTTTATTATTTTGTTTGAGACGCTACTTTGGGGTAGCTTGAAGGTGATCAGCCTGTTTCTAACGGGGTGATCATATCCTTCATTCCTTTTTCTTGTTTGTGCTTCATGCAGGGTTATGCCCTTTTTTCTACCCCAATAACCCTTTCCCCTCTGGGGCTCCCTATTAGGTTGTATACCTAGGAAGCACCTTTCTCTATATCTAAGCAAATAAATAGTTAGCCATTTATTTGCCGCAGAACGGGGCCCTAGTCACCTAAACGGTGACTAGGGCTCTATAGCGTTCGGAATACATATTTGTATTCCTAACGCGATAGTGTTCCTTTTAATAGTGCTAGTGCTCAATCTGCTAAAATGTATTTAAATAATCTGTTGTAAGAACACTGGGAATATATATAATGCTAAATTAATGTGATAAAAGAAAACAATACAAAATAGAATACCGGTGCCTGGACCAATCACTGGCTATCTGGTGTCCCACGAGCTGAAATTCTCAATATTCTACATATACAATGTTTGATCCCTGTTTTCAATTGTATTTACCCATGACATGTAACAATGCCCATTGTGACTTTATTGTACAGTTTTGTATGTCTATACTTCTCTTTACATTTTGTTAATACTGATTCTTTTCTACTACTTGTATGCCTTTTTAAAACATCTGAAAATATACAAATAAAGAATTAAAAATAAACACAATACAAAAAAATGCAGTGTCAAGACTAAACAATTAAAGTGATAGTGCTTTGATGTATATACTCACATTACATGTAATATCTCTGCTCTATACCAAATTCTATTCCATTCATTACTATCCCAAACCTCCACAAATGTATACTTTCTGTTATTGGGGTACTATGAAGAAGTGTTGACTTGAACGCAATCCCCATACTTGTTTGCTGAGATAGGTGATTATAAGTATCCTTGTAATATGTAAATCTGTATATTGTATACATTTTGGTCTCTACAGCAGCATGACTGCTGAGAAACACATATTCCATGTGTGCCCCCAATTCTCTCTTTTTCTTTACTAGCTTGGCAGCACTAACAGTCGCCTCGCTGTGACCTTCTCAAGGGTGAACTAGACTTTCTGTGTACAGGTCTGTTCTCCGGCAGCCCAAACAGCTTCAGCACTAGAGGGAAGGGGGAAAACAGGGTACGTGTCAGCAGCTCATTCCCCCCTGTCCGTGCTGTATATTCACACTAAGCACCGATGGAGATGTAATTTGATATCGCTTCCTCCTTGCTCTGTGTGAACAAAGCAGAGGAGCAGGTGCTCTGGCAAACACTGGAGAGTCAACCACTCTCACACAGAGCAAACAGAGGGTGGCTGAAGGAGAGAACTAAGGGAGGTAAGCAACTCACCTTACTTAAAAAAAAAAGCAGCAATGTGTGCGGTGGGTGAACAGGGAATAAAGACTACCCACATAAAAGCCACCCTCCAACACACTCATGCTGTCACATCACCCTTCATGCACATATACACTAATTTATTCAGTCACATCACCCCCTCCCTCCTTCACAATGATTTTTTTATTTAAGTTTTTCTGTCCTGCCAATATAGTTATTTTTGTTTCCATTCAAAAATGTGCTATCTAGGGATACTATAACAAAAAAATATATTTAAAACATTACTTTCCAGGCACCCAAAATGCTCAGATTCTGGGGGTGGTTTTTCTGCAAATTATGGAAAGGGTTAACACGTGTTTGTTTGTGTAATCCTCTGTAATCAGATTTCTGAATATTTATTTACTTTATTCTCATCTGTAACAATATTTTGGTTTGTATTTTTGATGAGAAAATAACAGGTGGTAAAATATTTTCTTTTATTAAATGATTTTCCATATCTGGGAAATGCAATAACAGAAAAGCACAGTCTGGCAGTCGTGCAGTACACCCACGGGAATTTTGGTATTTTAGATTATTTCAGTGAAAAAAGAGATCCTCTAATATTTTCTTATATTTGAAGCCTTCATGGCTTTTCCTTTTACCAGATAATGGTATTTTTTCATCAGTTTGTTAAACAAATCATATGAAAGTGGCTTATTGTATTATGAGTAGATTTGTAAATTTAAGTGACAGGTAAGGGGAGAGTAACAGATGTTTCTTCCAGGCTGTTAAAAGGGAGGCACACTTGAAAGAGAATTTGTATAGAAGTCATACAGGGTCATTTATTAAAGTAAGAATTCAAAGTGAATTTCACATTTATGGCCAGAGTAGCTGCATGGAAAGCATAGTTGACTTAATGTTTCCAATTAGGCTGTTTTGACCCTAAATTTATATTGACAAGTTGCATTACATTGGTAATTTGATAATAATCATAATTTAGGCATGTTTAAGATGACAAAATAGCATGAAGAGTGAAATACACTGTAGTTACTGTTTAAATAAATCATGATGTGTAAGTAAAGTAGTTGGGAGGTGTTGAGCTGTTTGTTGCACTAGTGCAAATAGAACTAACTAGAGAATAAAATTATTTAATCTTGGCAAATACTAGCTGTTTTGGAAAACCGAACATGTTTCTAAGTAATTTCTCTATTTTCTTTTATCCGACCTTACATAGGTAAAGGTCCCATGTTACATTTCACTCTCCTATCTTCCATACTTTAGATCTTCCACACTTTACTTGTTTGCTTCATGAGTTTAGCTAGACACCTGTGAACCACACTCCCATCAATCATATTATTCTTCCTCTCGTGTTATTTTACTCCAGTTCCTTTTAGATTGTAAGCTTGTTTGAGTAGGTCTCTCTTCTACTCTAGGTCCTGATGACTGTATTTTGTTTGTCAATAGCTTGGCATTTTGTCTCTTTTTAGTACTTTAAAGCAGACCACGGTAACACTGCATCACTAGTATTAATTATAATAGCCATCTGTCTGTCTGTCTAGAGGTCTTTTGAGAAAGTGTATATAGTAGTATTTTGCAATATGTTATTCTATATGTACATGAACACTCCTGACTCCCAGCCTCTCTTTTGCACTTCTAAGCCTGGTCGCCATCTCTGAATTTCTCCACTCACCAAAACACTTCTGTTGGTCATGTGGGGCGCCCTGAACCATTGCCCCAACCATTATTATTATGGGAAGAGGTGAAGAAGACCCTGTTCAATCAAGCTCACAATTTATGAGGATTTTAGGAAGGCATAAATATATCATTAGGTGCCTTGCCCAGGGAAACCTAGTGGTAAGTTAGTCTGCCCGGGATTCAAGACGGACCTGTCTTCTTTCTGGGTGAGTCCACCCCTTTGGGCAGTGTCAGTGATGTGATGTCATCACTCGTCTGCCCACTTTCCCCCCTTCCAACCGGTGTCTCGATTCACAGGACGCCAGAGTTGGGAGGTATGGTAACTGCAGTTAAAGATGATTTTATCAAGTACTGATTGGGGGAGGAGGGAAATGTTTATGCAACCAATATATGTCTATTGCTTTGTGCCACAAAAATGATTTGTACCACACACAGACCAGGGGACCCCTTTTTCTAAATCTTTTTCAATTTAGATCACATGTGCTTAGGCAAACTTCAAATGGAAATCCATATGTTTTCTTTTGTTCACCACATTCCAGCATTTTTCAGAACTACCATTTGATTGTTCTTGTTTTCCTCTTTGACCAATGCTTTCCATAATCAGTCATTCAATTTTAGTGGATGTTTTCCTGTAGCTGTCATAGTTGAGCCTTGTTCTTTCAACTTTTTAAAAATAGATTTAATAGTATTTTGATGGATTTTCAAAGTTCAGAATATTCTTTTTCATAACCCAACCTTGATTGATACTTTTGAGGGAACTTTATCCTAGACTCGTTTAGCAGAACCAGGAGTATTTATTTTTAGATCATGTGACACTTTAATTGCACACAGGTGAACTCAATTTACTTGTCTTTTTGACTTTTAAGGCACCTGCTTGCACCAGAGCTTGTTTAGACATTAAAGGAACACTATAGTAGAATACAAAGCTGCAGAGTTTCTCTAAGCTTTTCTCCATTCTCTGAGTTCTCAAATTCTTTGTTTTTGCTTCAATGCATTAACTTGGCTCTCCCCAAGTTAAAAGGGTAATCCAGACATGGACCTTGTGGTCACTGTGCCTACAGGGGTATTGCTACACCTCACACCCAAAGAAGGCCGAAACGATCATCTGGGGTTTCTGTATCTCTTGTGCAGAGAGAACTTGCTGGCATTTCAGTTCTGGATTGCCCTTACAGGTAGGACCAGTCTGATAAGCTTCTGATATGTTCTCTCTGTAATGGCACAAGTGAGCAAAAATTATTTGGAAATTTGAGCAGGGATTTACCGACGGGCAAGCTACTAAGCTTCTCTAAGCTTTTATCCGTTCTCAGAGTTCTCATATTCTTTGTTTTTGCTCTTTATATTAATTAACTTTTGTGCCTTCAATAAAAAAAAATATTTTGCTTATTGAAAGTTTTAGACCCGTCGTGAAAACCCAAACGAGTGAGAATACATATGCAGGGCCTTTGTGTAGTACCACTAATGATGGAACCTTCTGGTTTTAGTAGTCAGGCAACGTCTGAGTAGATATTGTTGCAGCAATAGAACTTTTTTTCCCAAAATACACACAAACACACATGCATACACGAAAATAGAAATGTAATCCTACAAATAAAAAGCATGCTTTTCAACTAATTTATTCAGTGGTATTTTGCCAGCAAATTCCATCTTCCATCTCAAAAGACAGACTGTTCCCTAACAGTAAAGTCAATCACGCTTTTCAAGTCTCAAAACTTTATAGAATTAAAAAGACCACACATCTAGCTAAAGTTCTGCCTATTGTATATGAATTGTGCTGAATTTGGAAAGAGCTGTAAATTAAATGTAGGTTATAGTTTGAAAATTCTCAGCTAATTTTTAAACGTTTGACATTTTGGCCGAACTGGGTTTAATTAATTGCAGTTCACTATTTGCTAAATCTCATGACATACTATCAACTTCAATAGCGGAAAAACAAAATTACATACGGAGGTAGATTCATTAGAATTATTAAGGACTGCTGTCTCAGGGGGCCACACAGACGGACCAAGAAGGAATGAGGGGAGGAGAAGGGGCACCCCCATGGAGCCTCCTTAGATGCACGCAGGGGCCATGCATCATAGGTCTGCTCACGCTACTACCCTTCCTCCCCCCACACCCTCCCCCCCTTTTTATTTTTTCTCTCTTCTCTTCTTCTCCCTCTCTCCTGTTTCGGTCCTATACACGATACCAATGCACAAACAACCGGCAAATATACCATCCAACGAGTGTTGCCAACACCAGAACCGTCAACATACACAAACAAAAACAGCTACCCCACAACGTACCATATCACACACGACAGCAAACACAGACACCCACAGGTAACCGATAACAGGACGCAGACGAATGATAGAACAAACACAAGCATAGCCACATAACTGAGAAACAGCAAAACCCATGCCTGAGCAGACGATCTCGACCGTCTCACAAACCCAGGGCACAGCACACTCAAGCAAGTGACTTGGGGTCTTTATGTGACAGCCCCTGCTCAACATGCCCGCCTGGGCATACGATCAACTACTACAAAAGACGACTAAGAAAACGATTATAGAAACCTGTAGTGTCAAGCCTAACATAAGTCGCGATAGGCACGCAACGGCTCCCTTAAGACACCCACGTCAACTCAGCATAGTTCCATGCGCTAGCAAACCCAACCACTTGCAGACCGGTAGCACGCCCCGACGAAACGCCATAATATAACACGGTGACGCATAGAACCCCCAGCCCAGAGTCAAAGGCTATTGAGACAACAAGACTGCGGCCGACATCGATATCAAGGGCATTAGGCCCAGACAACCACCCTATTTGCAATATAGTGTCTTTTCTCTAGCCAACAAGCAGCCCACATACTCCACTGACTCTGCCGTTGTGGATGGCACACTCGGACAGCTCGAGCACATGCCCCAAGACACTGCTATGCATATCGTTCTATGTTTCCAAGTTAACTTGTAATCAACAAGTATTAATAAGTTGTTAATGTTGTATTGTTACTACGTGATTGTATCACGACTACTGCCGCACAACCCTTTGAAAAAAGGGCGCACTTAAACCTCTATGTTTATAACTTGCATAGCCAATGTTTCCATATCTTATAATTGTGAGAAAACTAAATAAATAATGTAAAAAAAAAAAAAAAAAGAAGAAGAGTTATTAAGGACTGACGTAAACAGTTTTGTGATGAACCTAATCTTCAGATTAATGCTCCCAAATGGATAGAAGTTCCTCTGCATAGACTTTATGCAAATGTAAATGTTTTGATACATTTTGTAGGAACTGGTGCATTAATTCTGTAAATCAAACAGCTAATCACATAATAGAAAAAAAGAGATAGCCAGACACCAAGATGCAAACCACTAGTCACCATGGCAACATATGTTTGTTTGTTTGTTTGTTTTTTAACCTCTGCCTTAGATTATCACATACGGGGTGTAAAGTCCACTGATTGGTTTAGGGTTCAACTATGATTTTGCAAATAAACAGATATTAGCATCTTACTAAATCTCGTAAAAAACTGCATATCTAGCACTATAGAACCACGATAATCTATAACTTCTATCTTTCGTATCAGCTAAATGAGATATTTATACCCACTTTTTACCTTTGGCATGTCTGAATTATGCTACCTTTACCTGACTGATTTAGTGTTAGTAGTAAGGATAAATACTCCATAGCAGCCTAGGATAGTGTATAACAATGTTTCAAATGTCAGGCAGTTTTTTTTAAATAAACGTCTTCTCTCACACCTTCAGCGAGTAAGCACTCACATCATGGTAATAGTCAATAGTCTAATAACAGCTTTGTTCTTCAAGAACCTTTCTGCTCTGTACAGTTAACTTGGAGATTTGTAGGGCTTTGTTAACCCTGAAGACCAGGATATAACACCCTGGTGATGTTGCCTTGTAACTAATTATATGTATGGGCTGCTGCATTACTTTGATATTTGATATCAGCGTAAAGCTATGGCTTGGATAGCAACATAAACAAGATTAGGTCTAGAATGGGGATATATATCACTGTGCACATTAGTCATGCTGAATAACTTACCATCTTCACAGGTTTCTCCACCTCTTCCTAGGCTACAGTGGCACTGAGAGCCACCACGGTCATAATCATTAAGACAGAAGCTATCTGCTGGGCAGATGGTCTCCTCACACGTCAGATCAAACAGTCGTGGTGGAAAAACAAAGACACTTCTTCTTGGAGCCCTAGTTGTGATGGGTTTAGTTGTTGTGGTTGCTCTTGTTGTAGATGTTTGTGGTAAAACTTTAGTAGTAATGGTAATCGTAGCTGGAGACTTGGTGGTTGTCATTTTCAATGGAATAATCTTAGTATAAGTGCCCGATGTTCCCTTTGATTCAGTAACTGTTTTCTTTTTCCCTTCCTTGGTGGTAGAAAGTGGTTTTACCTGGGGAAAAATATTTTTTAAAATTGCACTTACAATATCTAAACACAATTTTCACATTTGAAGGTTACCTCCACAGATGGTTCCGCATTATTTACTTTTTGTGACATTACCATGTGCAATTTTTTAAGTTTGCTGCATTTATTGGATTATCTAACTTTGTTGTACGAGAATCCTCTTGAATAACTCAATTGCCAAAACAAATTGCAAAACACCCAAAACATTTTTTATAACTTTATATTTTTTTTATAACTTTATATTTTACAAATACCTGAAGCAACTAGTTTCTCTTTATTTAAAAATAAAATTCTATCCCCTAACAGTCTGTTCTTCATCTGAGCTAATCTACATCTCTATGTTGGTTAGAGGAGCACCCAACGCTCAATGGGCTAAATAGGGGTTGCATTAGTGAGTGAAAATTGCCGTTTCTGACATTTTTGTTGATCAATTATTCCTTAAAGTAAAATTCCCTAGACCAGGGGTGCCCAAAGGGTAGTTCCCCAGATGTTTTAAAACTACAGCTTCCATAATGCTTTGTCATACTAAATCCCTTCTGAAATATTTTTTTCCTCAATACTGAAATCTTCAAATCTCAATAGACAGTGTTTAACCGTTCCTTAATACCCTTAAAACTAAAAACTTAACATCCTTAAAACTTGTCTATACTGCTTACACAAGAAACACTGGAGATGCATCAGAGGACATTGCAACTTCTGACTGATATTGCACACTATTGGCTAAAATCATCTCTCATTTTACTATTAGCTTAAACCTAACATGCATAATGTTAATTGTTTAAAAAAAAAAAAAAAAAAAAAAACTTGTCTGGTCACTTGTCTGCCTGGCCCCCGAGTTTATTAAAATCCCGCCACGAGGAAGTAAAATTCTAATCACATTGTATTGCTTCGCCTAATTTTGGGTAATCTGCAGATACTGAATTCTGCATGGATTTTGATGATTTTTTAAAGAACATTTTTCAAGATTGATATAATTGATTTTAGTTTCTACACCTTTTTATTGGGATATGCATATTTACATATTTACATATTTACATGTCACATGCAGCATGTATTTTATATTTAAGAGAGAGTCACAGATTTAAAGTATATGCAAGAAAGAGACATAAAAAGAGACTCAGGGGGGGGCGGGGCCGGGCCGCCGAGCCGAGCGGTCGCAAGACAGACCAGCTCCTGCTCAATACAAGCTACAAACCACCTTTTATGCCTGTAAATTGGGCTTTTGGAATGCATGACCAGCCCACAACTGCGACCCCAGTCGTCTAGGGCTACCAGAGCTGAGGAGAGGCTTGCCCTCTGGGGTTTTAGTCCCTCAGGGGAGAGGTCCCTGCGGCAACAGGCGAGACCTCACCCGGCAGCGAGAGGAGTGGACGGCCGCCACACCACTAACCTGCCCACTGGAGCCCTTCGAACAGGGAATCCATATGCGGACCCGGTCCTGATTCCCCCCCCTCTGGACCGGGATGCAAAGGACGACACTGCTGCACACAAAATGGCGACCACCACGTGCATGAGAGACCTGAGCCCCGATTACAGCAGGCCACAAGGACTAAGCAGGGAGCCGTGCAGAGCGCCCCAGCATGAAGCTGAACACCCCACTTACCACACTTCCAGCCTGCTCCCAAGCGACCACAAACAGCAAACACTAAGCCTCCCACCACGGCTGACCCAGGCTCTCAGGGGACCGAGCAATCCGCAAAGCAGCCGCAGCCCGCGAAAACCCTTACCGCATGCAAGCTCCCTGGACCTCGTGTTTTCAGAAGCAGAAGCCGGCGCACACAGCAGAGAGGGACGGAGGTCGGAAGCCTGCTCCCCCACTGCCTAGAACGAGCTGCACTGGCATCGGTCGGCAGTGGAACTTTCCCTCAAAGAACGGCCTCGAGACCACCAAGATGGCGGCTCCCCGCGGAGACAAAATCAACCCAGCAAGAAACCAAGATGAACTGTATAAGGGACTAATGCTCGTGAGCTGCGGCAAAGAGAAGCTACTCTCGCTACACAGTCAGCAAGTATACCTATAGTGGTTTCAAGCAGATTTAAATGCTTTAATGTGTATTATTTGGGGGAATAGGCGGTGAAGTAGTGTCTATCATGCTTTGTCAACAGCATCTAAGGGTGTCTATGGAGGCCTGAGGGGAGATACTATATCTCGCATACCTAAGCTTGTAACTAGCTAAACTAAATACAATGCCTGCGTGTAACCTTATCTTGTAATTAACTACTAGAAAACGTGCAATGTCTAGCAACTACTATGTGTTAAAAGCAATATCTACCGTATATACTCGAGTATAAGCCGAGTTTTTCAGCACATTTTTTTGTGCTGAAAAACCCCAACTCGGCTTATACTCGAGTCAGAGTCTGTATTATGGCAATTTGCATTGCCATAATACAGACTGGGGGGAGAGGGGTGCTGGCAGAGCTGTACTTACCTTTCCTGCAGCTCCTGTCAGCTCTCTCCTCCTCCGCGCCGTCCGTTCAGCACCTCGGTCAGCTCCCAGTGTAAGTCTCGCGAGAGCCGCGGCTCTCGCGAGACTTACAGTGTGAGCTGACAGAGGGAGCTGACCGGACGGCGCGGAGGAGGAGAGAGCTGACAGGAGCTGCAGGAGAGGTTAGTACAGCTCTGCCAGCACCCCTCTCCCCCCCACTGAACTACCAATGCTGGACCACCAGGGAAGGAGAGCCCCCCTCCCTGCCATGTAGCAAGCAGGGAGGGGGGACAAAAAATAATAATTAGTAATAATAAAAAAATAATAAATAAATAATAATACAATAATAATAATAATTAAATTAAATTAATAACAATAATAATAAATAATAATAAAAAAAATTAAAATAATAATTAAAAAAATTGCCCACCCCCCCAGCAAGGCTCTGCAACACACACACACACACACACACACTACACTCATACACACACGCTGCATTCATACACACACGCTGCATTCATACACACACGCTGCATTCATACACACACGCTGCATTCATACACTCACACTGCATTCATACACACACACTGCATTCATACACACACACTGCATTCATACACACACTGTAAATAAATATTAAATTAATATATTTTTTTTAGGATCTAATTTTATTTAGAAATTTACCAGTAGCTGCTGCATTTCTCACCCTAGTCTTATACTCGAGTCAATACGTTTTCCCAGTTTTTTGGGGTAAAATTAGGGGCCTCGGCTTATATTCGGGTCGGCTTATACTCGAGTATATACGGTACTTAACCAAAAATGTGCAAGTTACTTTTATGCCACAAATATGTACACCAATATAAGAATAATGCGCTTGTTAGAGCTGTTGTGGCTATTCAAGCAATGTTGTATTCTAATATGCACAACAAAAATAAAGAATTCAAAAAAAAAAAAAAAGAGACTCAGACATCCTAATTCCTGATGCATATAAAAGTTAATACACTCATAGTTTCACTTCAATGCACTGAACCTTTAACATGCCCATTCTTTTGTGAAATAGATGATTTTATAAAGGTCCTGTGTATTAAAATGCAACATTTTTAAAGTTATGTTCTGTCACCATTTATATTTAGATTTTTGTAGTAGAATTTCCTTCCATTCGCACTAACAAAGATACTAGCTGCTAAGATAGCATTATGGAAGGACATATTGCTTCTACAATGGAACCTCGGAACTCAAACTTAATCTGTTCCAGAAGGCTGTTCGAATTCTGATTTGTTTGAGAACTGAATCAAAATTTCCAATAAGAATTATTCTATATTTGAGTAATCCATTCCAAACCCCAAAAATTATTATCCTCTACTTTAGTTTTACACAGATCTAGAGCCCTAGCGGCAACATCTCTACGCAAGATTAAACAGGTTAATTAGTTGGATGAGTATTAAGGGATGCATGTGGTAGGTCTGACGTGCGTGCTTTACGTGTCTCAGCAGGGGAAATGAATCCTTTCTCTCCCTAGAGTGTGACCAGCCACATGTATCAATAATGAGTTCGCCAAGTTTTTTTTAAAGAGTATAGTGGATTTGTTGGATATTGTAAAGATGAGTAAGTAAGTACTCAACTGTGAGTAGTTATGGTAGCAATTTATCAATGAGAGGAATTCCGCAAAATTTGTTCAGGTACAGAGACATTTTTTTCTCAAATTTTTTGTTAGACTACCAAATTGTTCTGGTAAGGGACTGTTTGACTTCCAAAGTTCCACTGTAATGTTGTTGTGTAAGATGTGATATATTGGGGAAACATTGAATAGTAGAATTCTGCATCCTAATCTTGATCTTACTTACATAACTGTCTATGACTGTAGGATCTAGATTCTAGATCTATTCTAGACTACGGCTAATACTCCCAGTGTTTCATAACGTCTGACACGCCAAACATCGTGTATGTAACTCGTGGAGTTTAAAGAGAGGATTAACTGTGGCTAATAGAACAAGTTAAAATGTAAATATATAGAGATTTTGTTTTCAACTAAGAAAAACAGGAGCTTTGACCAATAAGAATGTAGTGACTATTTAAAGACAACAAAAGGCTCAAATCTAAATAGCTGGTCATCTAGGTAGAAATGAGTTTGCTTACTCAAGCCAACCTGCTCCCTTAACCTGGTGCTCACATTGGTTGATCTGTTGTATATACTCCTAATTAAAATTCCTTCTCCATAGCCTATAGTCTATTATAGATTATGAGGAATGGAGATTGGAGTCTACAACCCACATTTTCCAAGGCTGAGACACGATGAGTAATCTTGGAGGCACAGCCTTGTTCCAGTGACCTCTGGCTATTACTGTACTTAGCATTCAGCTGGGATGTAAGAAACACCCTGTTTTGACCTTTAGTCACACTCTTTTATGCCCCGAGATAAGAGGGTTACATACTTAGTTACATAGTTACACATGCTGAAAAGAGACATCTGTCCATCAAGTTCAGCCTTTCTCACATTTGTTTTTTGCGGTTGATCCAAAAGAAGGCAAACAAAAACCCCAGTTTTAAGCACTTTCAGTTTTGCAACAAACTGGGAAAAACATTCCCTCTTAACCCCAGAAAGGCAGTCAGATGTATCATTGGATCAAGCAGTTATTACCCTACATTGAAAAAATATATAATTGAATATGGTATTCTGTTTTTGCAAGTATATCTCTAGTTGCTGTTTAAACATCTGTATGGACTCTGATAAAAACTACTTCTTCAGGCAGAGAATTCCATATCCTTATTCTTACGGTAGAAAACCCTTTCCTTTGCCTTAGACTAAATCTTATTTCTTCCACTCTAAACGCATGACCTTGTGTCCTATGTAAAGTCCTGTTTGTGAATAGATTTCCACACAAGGGTTTGCATTGGCCCCGGATATATTTTTATAATGTTAACATATCCCCTTTGAGGCAACGTTTTTCTAAATTAAGAAATTTAACCCCTTAAGGACCAAACTTCTGGAATAAAAGGTAATCATGACATGTCATACATGTCATGTGTCCTTAAGGGGTTAAATTTGTTAACCTTTCTTCATAGCTAAAATGTTCAACTCCTTTACAAAATAGAATCAAGGTCAACGGGTCTTGTATTTCATGCCAAAGAGGCATCCTTAATCTCTTAACTAAGAATTACAAAACATACCTAGCCTAAGGGATATCTCATAACAATGATGAATTCCCAATTCAATGGTGTGTAGCAAAAATATACACTTACTTCATCAATATAAATGTCATAATCAGAATCATCAACATTATATCCATCATCGTCACTTGGTTTAGGTTCAGTAATATAACCATGCACATAGTTTCCAGATCCAAATTCATCTGTGCCTGTAGAAAATAAAACATGAACTTCTGAGTGATGGTCAATTCATGTGATATGGTTTATGGTGATAGAATATTTCTGAAATATGATAAACATATAATAGCGTGATAAGCCGTCCTTTTAATGAAGGGAACTTGGCGCTGAAATAAAGTGTGTGTAAAAAGGGACTTTACCTCTTTATTTGCAGAGTAGGAGTGCACTTTAGTTTTAGGTATACAGCTTTGTATTCCTAACACTAAAGTGTTCCTTTAAATGGACACTCTGCTGCCTAAATACAATTTATTTTTATTTTTTTAAATCACTGTTTAGTAGATATACTCCAAATGAAAACTTGCATGCATTTAATTATGTATTTTTTTCTTTGGGGATTTATCTAAAATCATCTCTTCAAAACCTGCAGCTCTCGTGTCTGCTACCTTTACATGCTCTTCCCTTCTAACCCCGCTCAAACTTTCTGTGGCTGTCCAATCACAGACTTCCAATACAGCTCAGTGAAAAGTCTTTGTAACTCAGGTGCTCTGGACAATTGCTGTCTCTTGAGGTCAGCTGCATCGAGCTAATGAAACCAGGAAGTAACATTACCTTTTGTCTGTTTGAAAGCCAAGGGGGTGTAACCAGGTTAATTTATAAATGTGTCAATTTCTATTGAAATCTGCACTGTGACAAACCTCCCTGCCTCTGGATTATAACCTAAAGATTGGTTTTCTCTGTTTGTTCATGAGTCCACGTGTGTTAGTCTATTACCCTGGTTCTATTCACTAAACGAACTAACTACCGAATGGCGGGCCACCCAGCAGAGAAATGTGCTGCTTGTTAACCTTTTGGGCCTCTTTAACACTGTGGTTAACCGCAGCCTCTTCCATCTCCCGAACGGTCCCCTGGATAGTCGTCATTCGTATGCACAAATACGTGATGCCATCGATTTTAAAATTATCGAACGCCCAGCGGTGTTTGGTTGTTGACTGCATGGAACTATTTTCAGCCACAGTTTCACACAAACACTGCTGGGACTTCCAGACTTCCATCCTTTCGTTTGGATTCACACGAACGTGGCGGCGTTCGTTACTTCTAAACTCATGAATCAGACTGACCCTGAGGACTAACGCCCATAGAGCTGATTCTGAACAGATTATGCTGAACAGTTCGGGAAAATACTTAAACTCCATGCCGATCTGACTGTGGGATCTGAATGCTTTTCTGACATATTGAGCACTCAGATCCAAGCTATCTGTGGATATGTCGACCATGGAGGTTTTATTATGAAGAATATTAGTTATGTATTTTATGTGTTTTTGTTATAGTTTAACTTGGGAATATTCTCTCTACCTGGAGATAATTAACTTTACTACAGCCTCTTAACCCAATTATCTCCAGGATAGAGAGGAGGGATTTTACGGTTTGTGTGGGAGTGTTTCACTTTGTACTGTAATTGTGATTGGTTACTGTAACTATGTTCCAGTCCTCCACAAGGTCCCTAGCTGGAGGACCTGCATAAAAGCCAGCCTGTGGCACTCATTAAAGCAGCCCATGTTTTGACCCTCAACACAGAGCCTTGTCTCGTGCTTGGGGGGATATTTCTTTAAGGTTCCTGTTCAGCGCATGGGATTATTCGGTAGCAGACTTCACACTTGGGGGAAAGAACATCTTTGACAGCGTTAATCCCTTCTTATACCCGGGGTGCTGTCACATGTACTTTTAGCAAAATGACAAAAAAAATAGGACACACTCTTCACACAAAGTTTTTCAGCAAGCTAAAGTTGTTTGGGGTCTGGAGTAACCCTTTAAATGGCATTAAGAGAAAGTTGCTCAACTAAGTGGTTACGCCCCAAGAATTCGAGAATTAGTCACTGTTATCAAGAAGCCTAAGGCTGGCAGAGCCCATGGGCCTGACAGATTTCCCCTGCCTTCCACAAAAAAAATAATATAAAGATATCATGTACCTATATTCTTGTGTACGCTATCACTCAATAAACAATAGAATCTAAAAACATGCATCACACAGACGGAGTATGATTTTGACCTGGGAGTTTGAGTTAAGAGAGATAAGTCGGAGATAAGTCTTTATTTTTAAACAGATAACCTTTTCTTATCTGTCACAGCATAGTAGAATGGATGCTTAAATAATAGGGGAGATTTATCAAAGTGCTGTAATCACCAACACAATATCCATGGTGATACTTTGTAAATCTCCCCCAACCTAGTTTTAGGTATAAAGTAAGACTATCATTAACATTATTAGTTTGGGCATGGACTAAATTGGCAATCACCTACAGTCCCGTTCAGTTTTAATCAATCTCTAAGTGAGTAGAATGTCTGGAGGTTAAAGAAAAAAATAACCCCAAACCAACAACAGTCCTTTTATTTCTATGTAATTATTTATTGTGGGGTGTTTACTTTAATCCAGTCATTTAAATGTAAATTAGGTATAAAAAACACTCATGTTTATTTACAATTGTGAGAATTCAAAGTGAATTTTGAATACAAGGTAAGAGCAGATCAACTGATAACATAGAGGATTTATGGAATTTAATTTTATTCCTTTCTAAACATAGTTTACATTTGTAAAGTTTGAAAACAAGTTGTTACAGAGAAACTGATCTTTCAAAATCAATACCAATGAACATTAAACCGAATTCAATTATGCTATATGTAATGGGCAATGCGCTTGGCAAGGACATAATGATTGTTTCGAATGCCTGATCGATAATGACAGCGTACTCGGTTGTATAACACTTATATCCTGCTTTTCATAAAACAGTTTTCAAATGAGCTGCCTTTAAATGAGTTCTCGTGGATTGAAAGAAAAATATCTCAAATTGTATACTTTAGGCGTTATTAAAAGACACAACAATTTAGCCCAGAAATTAAAGAGACATAAGCCAATTAATTTCTAAAAGCAGAGGTAATGTCGTATTGAGTATTACAAACATGTTGGCACTTTTGTTGTATGAAGCCATTTGAAGAAAAATCTGTTTTACTATTACTAATATTATTATCATTATTATACCTTTGTATTCATTTATCAAGCACATAAATACAATAAAAAAAGGTTTCGGACATAAAAGGTTTATATAGTATTTTAAGTGTTCCCTGATCTGGGCAGCTTTTTGGAGCTTTAAACTGACAGCGTCGGTCTCTGTTTAAAGAGACCCTGTCACCATCTTTGCCAAATTTGCAAATACCCCTGATGGTGACATTGCTGCTGGGGGTCCAGTGGCTGAGGGGTGGGGGCCAGGTAAATGGGAGAGTTACTTATGATGGCACAGCCCTCTAGTTCTGGTGTCCTCTTCAGTCACAATCACTTTGCGTTGAGATCCTCCATAGACAGAACTAATTCCCTGAAGTCATCATTGGGGTCAGCTGCCATGATTGACCCTGTAGCTCTGCCCAGAATCTAGGAAAGGCAGACAGAGGAAATATACAGAGACAAAGCAGTCCCTGGTAGCCCCTACTTTGTCTCAGTATATCTTTTGACTGTGTTGGAATTTATCTATTTATCTAAAGCACAAAACACACATGCCGCGTGTGCGTGTGTGTGTGTGTGAGGGTGCTGTTAGTGTGTGTGTGATTGTGCTGTTAGAATATATATATATATACACATATACATATATATATATATGTATATATACTAACAGCACCCTCACACACACAGCACCCTTACACACACACAGAGCACCCTCACAAACACACACACCGCACCCTCACAAACACAGCACCCTTACACACACACACTCATAACAAAAATGACAATATATAAACAAAGCTGTGAATAAGGTTTATCAATCAAAGACAAGTTGCTGTTTAGTAGATAGGAGAGTGCGCTGGATCTTGTGTATTGTTTATTGTATAATATGGCCCCCAGCAGCACCCCATTTAAGCATGTTCAGGTGAGTGCAACCACCCCCCCATGTTCCATATATATATATTTGGGAGTCTAGCCAACTCCTTGGTTTTGCACCCCTCCCTGTCACAGGTGCCTCATCTCAGGTCCCTATTTAGCCTTGTACTGCAGAGAGCCTCAGATGGAATTTTTTTCCCAAGTAAGTGGGTTAATCTCATAAGAGCAGACATTAGACTGTGAGAGTAGGACTTGCCAAAGATGGGGTACATTGACGTTGTGGCAGGCTTATGCAATGTATGATCATATAATGTAACTAAATCCCCATTATTTTTTGCCTAGATAAGGTGTTTTTAAAAAAAACCTTTGAAAAACTAATAAAATCTGTCAACATTGAAGTTGCTGTTTAGTAGATAGGAGAGTGCGCTGGATCTTGTGTATTGTTTATTGTATAATATGGCCCCCAGCAGCACCCCATTTAAGCATGTTCAGGTGAGTGCAACCACCCCCCCATGTTCCATATATATACACATATACATATATATATATATACTAACAGCACCCTCACACACACAGCACCCTTACACACACACAGAGCACCCTCACAAACACACACACCGCACCCTCACAAACACAGCACCCTTACACACACACACACACACACACACACATAACAAAAATGACAATATATAAACAAAGCTGTGAATAAGGTTTATCAATCAAAGACAATAATAGGAGATATATATATATATATACACATAAACACACACACACACACACACACACACACACACACACACTGCTGTGTGTGTGTAAGGGTGCTGTGTTTGTGAGGGTGTTGTGTGTGTGTTTGTGAGGGTGCTGTGTGTGTGTGAGGGTGCTGTTAATGTGTGGGTGCTGTGTGTGTTATTAGTGAGTTTGTGTGCTGTGTGTGTGTGTGTCAGTGTAAGGGTGCTGTGTGTGGGGGGTGCTGTTAGTGTGTGTGTAAGGGTGCTGTAAGTGTGTGTGTGTGTGTGTGTGTGTGAGTGTGCTGTGTGTGTAAGGGTGATGTATGTGTGTGGGTGCTGTTGGTGTGTATTTGTTTGGAGGGACTGTGGGGGTGGGAGGACCGTTTAGGAAATAGCCCCCTCCCTTTTTACCTTTTGTAGGGAGGGGGACCTTGCTGCTGCCATCCCTGGTGGTCCAGTGGAGAGTGAACTCTAGCCTGTGGGGCTAGAGTTCACTCTTGCAAGATCTAAGCATTGCCACGGCAAGGCTCCGACCTCGCGAGAGGAACCCGGTGGAGCTGCTGGCTTGAGCTTCCTGGGTCCTCTCCTGCCTCTCTCCCTGCCTGTGGGCCGGTAAGGGAGATCTTTGATCTCCTTCACCAGCCCATGGAGGCACAAAGCGCGGGCCGCGGGCTTTAGGGTGTGCCCAGGCCAGTGCCTATGTTGTGAAAGTATTTTAATTGTGCTTTTCTGTTGTGATCACTTTAACACAATAGATAGATTTTTTCATATGAATTTATTTGCACTGTGCATTTGCTTTTTTACACATACTTTAATGATTATTGTTGGATTTTTAGTGTCACTTTTGCACTATTAATATTGTTTTTATAATTGTAATTTGTTTGCATGATATATATGTTTTTTCACCTACTTCCAGAGGTATTATTAATGGTATAATTTTGGATGACATACAACTTTTATGATAATTTTATCTGCACCATTCTTTCTATTTATTTGCTATTGAGATTTATATTATGTACACACTACCTTTACAGAGAAAAGGCAGTGTTTACATTGCTGCCTAGTAACAGACAGCCACTAGAGTTGCTTCCTGGGTCAGTGCTGCGCAATGTGCGCTCTGCATTGAGACACTGAACTTTCTTCATAGAGATGCATTTATTCAATGCATATCTATAAGGAGATATGGATTGGCTAGGGTGGCGTTTTGCAGCACATGCACAAAAGCCTCCCAATGCTATCCTGTGAGAAAGCATTGGATTGGCCGAGATCATTAATTTTGATGAACTTAGCCTAGGAGGCAGATGGTGGATGTTTGTATTCCTGACACTATAGTGTTCCTTTTAGTCAGGAGATGTAATTGTAAGTTATATTTGCTTATATGTATTAACTACAAAATAATACAATAGGCAATAATATGACATTAAGCTTTAATTTGAAATAAATAAAAAAATTCTACAAAGTTCTCCTCTATGAAAGTATGAAAGTTTTCCTCTAACAGGACTGTACAAAGGACCAGAGGTTATCCAATTATCCTTCTGGGAATTAACAGCTGCAGATTAGTAACTCACGCACAAATGTAAACTAAATGAAAAAAATTAAAATAAATGAAAAGTAGTCTCATATTGCGAAAATAATCATAAAGAATAAAATATTCTCTAGAGAAAAAATAGGTCTTTTGGAGGCTAGCTACACTAATTTTATAACACGGATTTGAACTTATAATTTTAGGACTTTTTTTAAGCAAATATCACGATCCTAGAATTTCAGAATAGCTGTTTAATAATGTCATTAAGGGGTTGGTAAATGTAAGGAATATAGTACCCCAAATCGTAGTAAACCAGTGCACACAATAAGGAAAGTAAGTCATTAAATTACATATCCAACAAGATTTGATGAAAGGAGATTTTACATACAAAAGAAGAAATGGTTCTTTACAATTAGAATGTTCTACCTGAAAATAATGTGTTATTAGATTCTGTATATATATTTTAAAGAAAGGCCCGGGTCCTTATTTTAGAAAATAATATTCAAATATACTATAGGCTATATGTATGGTAACAGCTTACTGATCCAAGGAGAAATCAATTATCTTTTTGAAGTCGTGAAGGATTTTTCCCTTTTTCTCTTTTTTCTTTTCTTCTTTTGGGTCAGCAGCAGAAGTAGACGTATGAGAATTTTACTTAATGGATTTGGGTCTTTTCAATTCATATTACTCTGTAGCTGCTGAACTTGAAACAGTTTATTGGTTCAAGTGACCTGATATTTATTATGCTCTAATGCTTTATTTAATGTCAGGAGACAGTTACATTAAAATGACAATCCAAACTGCATTAGACCCATTACTTTAAATGTAATAGTGAAAAATGAACCAGATTTACACATGTTGGTTGTCATTTTAACAATTGGGTGTGAATTAAATTACTCTGTAATACCTGAAAGGACTCCCATATAAATAATACACATAGAATCATATCATAACTATACATACATTTACTGTATACACACACACACACACACACACACACACACACTCATAACAAAAATGACAATATACAAACAAAGCTGTAGATAAGGTTTATCAATCAAAGACAATAATAGGATTGTGGAAATGCTTGTGTAAAGGGTAATCGGTCTCACATTTCAGTATGTGTCTTTCAAGATGAGTTTGTAATACCCTATAAATACTGGTTTGAGGGCTGCATAGATTGATAATGAAGGCAGATTATAAGAAGAACAATCTGCCAAGGCTTTGAATAGCATGTAATAGCATTCTGCAATTCAGAAAAATAAAACTACCACGTGCACATGTGCATGATTGTTGGATGAAAAATCCATGTTTTTTTATTTTCTCAGTTGGTAAGAAAAATGCACAAACACCTTCTTTAACCATAATGTCTGTCTGTTATCATTTCTGTGCATAATAATGATCTTTTGAGTTGTGGATAATGTGGAGCTCTTTATCTGATGGCGAACTACTGCCCACAAAGCATCCTGGGAGTTTCAGTAGCCGAATATTTGATCAATAGCTGAACAGTTGTTGGCTATCTTTGATGAATTGTTAGTTTATTCACCTTAAGGAAGTATACAGAACATAGAATACAGGTTCATCTGTAAACACATGGTGGGTATATCATCTCTCTGGTTTTTGCATTGAATAGCCTTTGCTATGTCCATTCTGAATTGTTTCCTTATGTTCCTACAGCAGAGTGGTTGTAATTGGCGATGTTACATAGAAACATAGAATGTGACGGCAGATAAGAACCATTCAGCCCATCTAGTCTGCCCAATTTTCTAAATACTTTCATTCGTCCCTGGCATTATCTTATAGTTAGGATAGCCTTATGCCTATCCTACGCATGCTTAAACTCCTTTTCTGTGTTAACCTCTACCACTTCAGTTGGAAGGCTATTCCATGCATCCACTACCCGCTCAGTAAAGTAATACTTCCTGATATTATTCTTAAACCTGTGTCCCTCTAATTTAAGACTATGTCCTCTTGTTGTGGTGGTTTTTCTTCTTTTAAATAAAGTCTCCTCCTTTACTGTGTTGATTCCCTGTATATATTTAAATGTTTCTATGATCATAATGATATTATATTATATAATTTTTTGGATTTCTTAGTTCTTTATGTTATCTGTCGTGTCATTTCTCATTTAGCTTGGGTATTACCTATACGTTTATGCAACCATGGTTATCAAGATTATTATTTCCATAGCAACTGTACCTGATTTTCATGATGGAACCATAATGTTTCAACTCATTACTTAATGCAGCCATTGAGGATATTAAAATTACCGGTACAAAAAAATTCTAATTTTGAACTGTACTTTTTAAAATTTTCAACCATGAAACATTTTATTTAATATCATGTGACAATTTTGACTGAAATAAAGAGGATCCATACTTTTAGGGGTGTTGACAAAACTGAAATGTGTACTGATTCAATGTGTGATACATTATTATTATTATTATTATTGCCATTTATATAGCGCCAACAGATTCCGTAGCGCTTTACAATAGCAAAATATGTTTGTATTTTTGCTCTTCCCCCACCCCCCCGAGGCAGTGAAATGTGGTGATAGCTGTGGAGGCTCTAGAGTTTGCAAGGCCTTAGGGAAAACCCAAATAAGAGGCCCTAGTTGATGCACTAGCCATTCACAATGACAGTAAGGTTCTAGGAGGGCAAAAGGTTTTTAGGTGGTCACCATACTTACCTAATTATTAAGCTGCCTCTGAGTGATAGTATAGGTAACTAAGGTTCCGAGAGGCCCCTGACCCTAAGCATCCTCCAAGCTAAAGATCATGGATGCCAAATCCTGTTGTCTACCACGATGTAAAATTCCACAGTCAAAAACTCAGTATGTCAAATTAAAGATCAAAAGTAATGGAAAAATACTCATAAAATAATAAAATTATTTTTTTTTAAATCAAAATTACAGGTAACTTGTATTTATCAGCAAGTTCTAGACACCAATGGTTTTAAATTAACGAGAAGGTGTTTCTGCTTGTATATATACTTACTTCCCCTGAATTCCAGAATTCTCTACTAAAGGAGCTGAATCATACCATGAAAGAGTAAAAGTGGGGGAAGAGGTTTTGGACACTGTTAAAGCACACCAAACAGCTATGACATTCTTTGAGCACATCTAGAGCACATGCAGGTCAGCACGGAAGTCCACATGTGGAGTATTGAGGACAATAGTAGGTGGAAACCTATACAAGTTCAGAGAATACTTAGAAATGGCCAATCATCAATGCACTCATGAACATGAATCACAAAAGATGATCTTCTAAAACAAATTAATATTTGTCCTGCATATTTCAGTCATTGTAGTGAGTTTGCCAGCATTAAGTTTAATTTTACTTCAATGGGGTCAGTTCAGGTGACAGTCGTTTGGTTAATCAATTCTGACCAACTTGCTAAAATGAGTAGAACTTACAAAATTACACACTAAATACCTCCCAACATTTCAACCGAACAATGAGGGGCCCTTCAATTTGACATGGGGTGTAGCCAGGGAAGGGGCTGTTCTGAAAATTTCTGGGTTACTTACTAACCATAATTTATACAACTAAAATTAAATTTATAACAAGAACATTGTATCTTATTTACACAGGCTTCTAAACACACTTATTGTAGTTTAAAGACAAATTACTGTAAGTAATATTGCTGTGGAGCTCTGTTATGCACTCAGTCACACTAACAATATGGAGCCCTTAAAAGAGAGGATAGAAAAGATGGAGGGATTTGGGCCCAAAATGGGGACTGCCCCGTCCTAAATAGGGGCACTTTGGAGCTGTGGCACTGTAACATTACAAGTGCTATCTGCGTTCAGTCTGTAGTTTCATTCAAAATATATATAGTCAAGCTTACATAAATAACAGAAAATATTCTTATTTAAACATGATAGGTTAGCTTTCAAATAATGTATTTCCTGATTGAATGCATGTTTACTGCAAGATATTATTTTAGCAGCACTTTCCTATTTGGTATTGGAGTAATAAGATACACATTTTAGTGGTCCCTAGACACCAAAAGCATTTTTCACCAATTTCCTGAAACAAATCTCCCAGAGGAAACAAACAAGACTCTAGAGCACAGTTATCAACGTTTTCCTCCAGTATCACAATTTATAAAATCAGAATTTGCCAAGTTTGTAACTCAACATAGCATTGAACTAATGAAAAAAAAATGTTGATGCTGAACATCCTAAGGCAAGCAAAGTGACTCTCCTGAATAAATTAGGCAGAATAATCTGTTTTTAGTATTGCTGAGAAAGAAATTCGGCAACAATGTAAAGTTATATTGGGCACAGCAAGCTATTTGTACTATGCAGTTGCACTAAGCTTATGAGTGAGGTGAAGGAAAGTACCTCTAGCTGATTTAGGTTATCGAGAGTTTGATAAAGTTAAAGTGTGTTTCACGGAATGTTGTCAATGCAAAATACTGCTCCGGATTGCATAATGTCAATTCTGTGCAAAAATGATATCTGTCAGCCCTCTGGCAACAAACATGATGAGCTTCTCCTTTATAGGCAGCTCCTCCAAAAGGGGTGCTTCAGTGTACACTCCCTTCCCCTCCCTTCCTTGCGTGTGTTCCTTCCCTGCCTACCTCCAGCGACCGTAATTGGATAAAAAAAAAAAATCCCCTCCCTCTGTCCACCGCCTTCCCTAACCTACCTAGCTCTGAGTTGGTAAATAGGTCCAATCAAATGCCACCACAATGGGAAGCATTTAATTTGACCACAGAGAGTGAGGCTGTGATGTTGGACGTGGTATGGAATCCAGCAAGAGGAGCTTTGCCTGGCACTGGAGTCCAGGTTAGTTTAAAACTTATTTTTTAAGGTTTATACAGTGAAATGGGAGGGGTTATTGAATAATGCCTAGTAGGGCTTTTTTTTTTTTAAATAGAGGGAAAGAATAAACCTTTAAAAAACAAATCACTAACGAAATAATGCCCCATTCAGTTCACAACGAGAATACTGACACTTACTCAGACTTCAGCAAAACAAACTAAATCTCTGTTCAATACAAAGTCATCTCAGTAATAGACCATCAACGGTAATATGAGGGGATGTATTGTTATTTTTTTTGTTTTGTTTTGTGTTTTTTTTTTTTGCTTGCGTCACTCATTTGGATTTTTGTAACGAGATAATACCCCTACACGCAGGATCCAGCTAAACAGAAGACAACACAGAGGGAAGATACGTCTACCGGTCCTTAGAGTGGCCGGACTCGACGTATATAGGAGAAGTACAGAGTCAGGAACGATCCGAGGTCAAGGGCACAAAGAGACAGCGTAAACTAGGACTAGCCGGGGTCTGGTACACAGGAAACAGCAAGCCGGCAAACAGAACAGATAAGGATAAAGCGAAAACGAAGTCAGAATACAAAGCCAAGGTCAAATACGGAGGAACACAACTGAACACCACAAGCGCTAAAGGGAACTGTAGCAGAAACCACGATAGGGCAAGGAACTAAGGGAAAAGGTAAGTATATGTAGCATCTAAACTAATGTGATTTGGCCCACCCCCAAAAGGTAAGTGTATGGGGTGTGTGGCATGACAGGGGCCAATGGGAGCCTTTTGGCAATTTAGGCTCCCACTGTCTCTTTAAGAGCGCGCCCGAGACTCGCGGCGTGCTCTTAGATTCAGGCGGGACACGTGACCGCTTCTCGCGGTCACTGCCCACCTTCCTGTTAGAGCAGTCGGATGAGCTGCGCGCGGCTCGTGCAGCAGCATGACCGCGCGCGGCTTGAAGAGAGGACCGCGGCCGGCCCCTGGAAAAGGTGAGTAACGCTACAATTTTATGTTGAATCTCTTGGAATTCATAAGGCGTTTAAATGTTCAAAGCAGGAATGTTCCTAATTAAGAATAATATTCTGGTAATGACTCTGCTTACTTGAATTCATTCAACGCAAACAATAAAATGAAATATGTAAAAAAATAAAAAAATAAATACAGAAGACAACATTAAATAATGAGAAAAAACAAATAAAATATTTCCTTGGAATTTTCTGAGTGTGAAGATCTCTGTGGTCCCTGGTAACAATGGATCCAGTAATACAATTAATCTCTTAAGGTCACTGCTACATTCCAATACTTCAATCATCTACAGGTTAAATGTTAAAAGTTCATTGTGGCAGACCATTCAATTTCAAGCCTGTAAAGTCAGTTTTGTGCGATGTCCTTCCATTTATTAATATTGCAAAGGGTGACAACATCAGAAGCTGGGGATCCAGATATAAGCGTAGTTACCTCCCCACCAGGGAGTACATTGAAGGGATTTGTATTTGTTCTGAAGCCTGGAGAATATTACCCATAGCTCAGATTTAATAAGGTTCTTCAATTCTCTGTAGTATATTAGAGCTTGCAGCAGTTATGAGCTATATGGTTGTTTGTTTGTTTTTTTGTTTTGTTTTTTAACAATTCACTTGTAATGGCTTACTGAAAACTCCTGAAGAGTCATCTTTTTAACAAAATGGCATTGTACTTACTGAATGTTTTGACAACATCACTCGGAGGACTGAGGACACTCTCTCCAAAAGAATTCACTGTTTTTACTGCAAACTGATACTTGGTATCGGGGGTTAGACCTTTCAGAACCATAGAATCCATTTCTACTTTCTCTCTAATAGCAATCCAAACATTGTCAACTTCTGGCCTGAAAGTAAAGGAGATGAGAATTCTGTTATTCACCTGACGTGTAGATCTGTCACAAACGTTAACTACATCCAGTTGGATGCAGTTCATATAAAACATTGGAAACCAGGAAATAATGCACCTAAAGTAAAGTCTGTTTTAATAAATACTATATACTATAAACAAATATATTCATAAAAAGGGTAACAGAACTTTCCTCCCCTTTTCCAGTTCACATTATGCTTTTCCACCTTTGCATTTGGACTGCATTTGGACACAAAGAACCATTTTAATTTTAAAAAAATCTCACTACTTTTATAGGAACACTATAGTGTTAGCAATATAATGCATATGCAGATATTTCCCCATCTTATGATAGTCATATACCTCCAAAGTGTCCCTTTTTAGACCCATTCTTATTTTGGGCTCAAATCTCCATGTCCCTCTTTTATATCCTAAAGACTCTCCTTTCTAGGAGATCCATAAAAGAGCTCAGCTGCAATAATACTTACAGTAAGTGTTTAAATGTTTTTAGAAATCAGTCTGTGTAAATGATATACATTGTAACTCTTCTAAATTAAATTTTATTTACATAAACTATTATTAGTAAGTCAATTTAAATGTTTCTAGACAGCCCCGTCCATGACCCCACCCCTACTCAATCCCTAAAATTAAAGGAACAGCATAGCGTTAATAATTTAAAACTGTATTCCTAACGCTACAGGGTCCCTCTGCCTCAGCGCCCCCCACCCAGTGATTAAATAATTAAGAACTTTTTCCAGCGCCAAGTAGTGAACCTAATGTGCATGCGCGGCTAGTGCTAGACCTTCCCCATGGGATTGCATTGAATCATTGCTTCCCTATGTGGATTTTGAAGACGCTGGACATCCTCATGCAAAGGTGAGGACATCCAATGTAATTTCATTCAGTGAGAATGCAAGTGCCTCTAGTGGCTGTCTGGTTATTATTATTATTTTTTTTATAAATTCTTTATTTTGAATTTTCCAATAGTGTTTGGGGTAGGGTACAGAAAGTAGAATTTGGGAGCAAGGTTAATTTCACAGAGTTCATGGTTCGTATTAGCATTTCCCGTAACAGTTATAGAGAAAAAGTAATTACACAGCAGTTTACTTTTTGTTGCTATAGCGGTCTTTTGCTGTCGCTGTTTGACTCTGTTCCTTTTAGGGGGATTGTTCTAAAATGTCATTATGGAGGGGGTAAACATTGTTTTGCAAAACATCGGTTTGTGATAACAATAACAATAACAAGGTTTTTTTTTGGTTAGCAAGTTTTGTCTTTCTGTTCTTTATGTGTCTTTTTTCTTGGTGGTTGGTCGGCAGGGCTCGAGACCTGCAGGAACGCATGGGAACGGCGTTCCTGCACTTTTTCCAAAGCAGGAACGCCGTTCCCAGTCCTGCAGGACCTGCCCTGCTAACTGCACACAGGGGCCATCACACGCGGCGTTCTTCTCCAGCTCTCTCAGCTTCAACTCTCGCGAGACCCGCAGCTGTAAGAGCGTTGCCACGGGTTACCATGGCAACGCTCCGCACAGGCGAGTCTCGCGAGAGTTGAAGCTGAGAGAGCTGGAGAAGAACGCCGCGTGTGATGGCCCCTGTGTGCAGCGGCTGCTACCCTCCACCGGACCACCAGGCGATCTCCCCCCTCCCTGACAAGGTAAGAAGCAGGGAGGGGGGAGTAAAGTAAAAAAAACATAAACACATAAAAGCTAAAAAGCAAATGCATCCCCCCCATCATCCAGCACACACACACACATAATCCAGCACACACACACACACATAATCCAGCACACACACACACACACACATAATCCAGCACACACACACACATAATCCAGTACACACACATAATCCAGTACACACACACACATAATCCAGCACACACACACACATAATCCAGCACACACACACACATAATCCAGTACACACACATAATCCAGTACACACACACACATAATCCAGCACACACACACACACACATAATCCAGTACACACACACATAATCCAGCACACACACACATAATCCAGCACACACACACACATAATCCAGTACACACACACACATAATCCAGTACACACACACATAATCCAGCACACACACACACACACACATAATCCAGTACACACACACATAATCCAGCACACACACACACATAATCCAGTACACACACACATAATCCAGCACACACACACACACATAATCCAGCACACACACACATAATCCAGTACACACACACACATAATCCAGCACACACACACACACACATAATCCAGAACACACACACACACATAATCCAGAACACACACACACACATAATCCATCACACACACATAATCCAGTACACACACATAATCCAGTACACACACACACATAATCCAGTACATACACACACACACACACACACATAATCCAGTACACACACACATAATCCAGCACACACACACATAATCCAGCACACACACACACACATAATCCAGCACACACACACATAATCCAGTACACACACACACATAATCCAGCACACACACACACATAATCCAGTACACACACACACACATAATCCAGCACACACACACACACACACATAATCCAGCACACACACACACACATAATCCAGTACACACACACACACACACACACAATCCATCACACACACACATAATCCAGCACACACACATAATCCAGTACACACACACACATAATCCAGCACACACACACACACACACACACACACATAATCCAGTACACACACACATAATCCAGTACACACACACATAATCCAGCACACACACACATAATCCAGCACACACACACACACACACATAATCCAGTACACACACACACATCATCCAGCACACACACACACATCATCCAGCGCACACACACACACATCATCCAGCACACACACACACATCATCCAGCACACACACACACATCATCCAGCACACACACACACATCATCCAGCACACACACACATCATCCAGCGCACACACACACATCATCCAGCGCACACACACACATCATCCAGCACACACACACATAATCCAGCACACACACATCATCCAGCACACACACACATCATCCAGCACACGCACACACAATCATCCAGCACCCACACACACACACATAATCCAGCACACACACACTGCATTCATTATACACAATCTGCACTTACTACAAACACACTACATTCATTATACACACTCTGCACTCATTACAAACACACTAAATTCACTGTACACACTGCACTCACTACACACACTACATTCACTATACACACTCTGCATTCATTATACACACTCTGCATTCACTACACACACACTACATACACTGCATTCATTATACACACTGCATTCATTATACACACTCTGCACTCACTACAAACACACTACATTCACTATACACACTCTGCATTCATTTTATAGACTCTGCATTCATTATACACACTCTGCACTCACTACACACTACATTCACTATACACACTCTGCATTCACTACAAACACACTACATACACTGCATTCATTATACACACTCTGCACTCACTACAAACACACTACATTCATTATACACACTCTGCACTCACTACAAACACACTACATTCACTATACACACTTTGCACTCACTACACACTGTATTCATTATACACACTGCACTCACTACACACACACTACATTCATTATACACATTCTGCACTCACTACAAACACACTACATTTATTATACACACTGCACTCACTACAAACACTTCATTATACACACTCTGCTCTCACCACAAACACACTACATTTATTATACACAATCCGCACTCACTACAAACACACTGCATTCATTATACACACTCTACACTTACTACAAACACACTACATTCATTATACACACTCTACACTTACTACAAACACACTACATTCATTATACACACACTGCACTCACAACAAACACACTACATTCATTATACACACTCTGCACTCACTACAAACACACTAAATTTATTATACACACTGCACTCACTACAAACACACTACATTCATTATACACACTCTGCACTCACTACAAACACTTCATTATACACACTCTGCTCTCACCACAAACACACTACATTTATTATACACAATCCGCACTCACTACAAACACACTGCATTCATTATACACACTCTACACTTACTACAAACACACTACATTCATTATACACACTCTGCACTCACTACAAACACACTAAATTTATTATACACACTGCACTCACTACAAACACACTACATTCATTATACACACTCTGCACTCACTACAAACACACTACATTCATTATCCATACTCTGCATTCACTACAAACACACTACATTCATTATACACACCCTGCACTGCACTATATGCATAGGAGTTTAATTTTTTTTAAGGGGGGGGGGGGAGGCGGAATCTTGGGTGAGTTCCCACACTTTTTTCCCCAGGACTTGACCCCTGTTGGTCGGTGTATGTTTGTGAGGTTCCCTTCAGGGGGAGTTTGGGGTACCAGAAGGGGTGGGAACTGGAAGTAAGGGGATGGGGGGGGAGGGAGGGGGGGGAGTCTGGTAGGAGTACTGGTTCTGTTGCCTTGTTTATAGACCTGATGTTGTGTCGCGTCATATGGCATGGCATGAGTGTTGCTAGTGATTGTTTCTTCAGGGTTGGGTAATGTTGATCCGAGGTCGTCTGTTGCCCTTCCTATGAACTTTGTGTGTGATTCTGCTTGGGCTGTCTCCTAGGATAGGGCGTGTTGGTCTGGGCCTCGTTGGGTGTTTCGTGGTCAGTGTGTTGTGGGTGGCTGTCTGCCGATTTCGTCTGCGATCTGATTTTGGTAGAGTTAGAGCGACCTATGGGGGTCGTTGGTTCTAGTGCAGCGGGTGGGGGGGAGGGTGTGTGTGGTGGGGTGTATATGGGTTAGTGTGAGTGTGCTTGTCTGGTGTGGCTGAGGTGAGCGATTGAGGCATCTCATGTTGGGGATGTGGGGGGGGTTCAGAGAGAGAAGTGACTCGGTTGGTAAGGTGTGGGGCCTGTGGTGGTCCTCGAAGTTTTTACTCCTTAGGAACTTCCACCCGCCTGGTCTGTCCCGTAATGGGGAGTGCCCTATAGAGTTGGGAATTCGAAGATCCATGGCTCCCATATTTTGTCGAAGTGCTTAGTGGTGTCATGTACTAGAGCGGTGAGTTTATCCATATTCATAGCTTCGTTAATTTTCCGTTTTATGAGTGTTATAGGTGGGGAATCTGGGCTCCCCTATTTCTCTGCGATTGCTCACCTGGTTGCTAGAGCTAGTTTGGCTATCAGTTTGTTTTGTGCCCTTGGGGTATCTCTGAGGGGACTGAAAAGGAACCATAGCCATGGGTCCGTCGGGATAGTGATATGTAGTGCATGTGATGCTAGTTGCGCTATTTGTTGCCATAGTGTGGCTACCCGGGGACACTCCCACCACATGTGTATGAAAGTTCCCCTGTTCCCACACCCCTTCCAGCAGAGGTCATTGTCAGTTTGTCTCATTTGTTTCAGGCGTAGTGGAGTAAGATACCATCTGAGGAGAGTCTTGTACGCTTGCTCTTTGTGATTGACACAAATCGATATTGTTGCTGTAGCCTCCCATATGTCTGCCCAGTCGCTTTGATCCCCGATGGGGCTCAAGTCCCTCTCCCAGGCTGCCATATAGGGCATGGAGCCTTCCTGTATGTTTCTACTTAGTAGGGAATATATTGATATTTGACCCCTGTGGAGTGGGTGGTTGTTGCATGCTTTTTCTAGCGGGGTGAGGGGGGTGGTACTTGCTTTCTGTATGGCAGGTTTGTCGACAAAGCTGCGTATTTGTAAGTATCGGAAGAAGTCTCGAGTGGTGAGAGGGGTCTATTGGGGGAGTTCTGCGAAAGGTATGATACATTGGTTTTTGTAGAATTGATAAATGCGTGTCAGATCGTTGTCTTCAAAGTGAGTGAAGTCCTTCGGGGACATGCCTGGTGTCAATTTTGTATTCCGAAGAATGGGCATTAGCGGGGAGGGATGGGAGATGAAATCGTGTTTTTCTGTAATTTTATCCCATATTTTGATCGTGGTGAGAACTGCCGGGGAGGTAGAGGGGGCCACTGGTCTGGCATCCTTTGGGAGCCAGATGTATAAGGAGGGGAAATCAAATCCAAATATGTTGTGTTCCAAATCGACCCATCGTTTGAGGCCGGGGGCAGCGTGGAGTTGGATTGCTTGTGCTATGTGTGCTGCGTGGAAGTATTGGGTGAAATTGGGGAGTCCCAGTCCTCCTAATCTGTTTGGTATATATAGTGTTTGGCGGGCAATCCTTGCTCTCTTTCCGGCCCATATGAACTTGTCTATTTTAGTTTGCAATTGTTTGAAGTCGGAAGCGATTATCGGGATTGGGAGAGTTTGGAAAAGGTATAAGAACCTCGGGATTCATTTTTATTGAAGTCATTCTGCCTATCCATGAGATCGACATGTCTTTCCATTTGTCTAGGTCTTGTGTGGCAGTGTTGAGTAGGGGTGTGTAGTTTAAGCTGTAGGTTTGTGTGAGGTCTACTGGGAGAGTGGTGCCCAGGTATTTGATAGCCGTTGGTTGGTATGTGAACGAATGTCGTGCTTGGAGTGTGCGGAGGGTAGGTTGGTCTATTTGGATCGGTAGGGCTTCCGTTTTTCCCCAGGTTGAGTTTGTACCCAGAGATGTTTGCGTATTCTGTTAGCTCCGTGAACAGGGGTGGGAGAGAGTTTAGCGGGTCCGTGATTGTTAGAAGAACATCGTCCGCAGCGATTTTATAGGTTTCGTCCCTAATATGAACTCCTTGTATGTCATTGTGGCTTCGGAGGACCTGGAGTAATGGTTCGAGTGATATGGCAAATAGTATTGGTGAGAGTGGGCATTCGTGTGCCATTCTTAATTTGGAAGGAGGGGGGTGCAGTTGAGTGCAGGAGGAGGGTGGCTGTGGGGGAGGAGTATAGAGTTCTCAGTGCGTTGGTGAAAGGTGTGGGGAAACCGAATTTCTGTAACGTTGTGAATAGGAAGGGCCAGAGCAATCTGTCAAATGCTTTTTCCGCGTTGAGGGATAAAATCAGGGTCGGGATGCGTCTGCAGTCAGTGTACCAGATGAGATCGAAGGTACGTCTAGTGTTGTCACTGGCCTGTCTGTTCGGGATGAATCCCACTTGGTCTGGATGAATGAGTCGGGGCAGAAGAGGGTTAAGTCTTTCCGCCATTACCTTCGTGAATAGTTTAATATCTACATTTAGCAGGGAAATTGGTCTGTAATGTCCGGGATCGAGATGGGATTTGCCGGGTTTTGGTAGGAGGCATATGTTCGCCTCTGGTTATTTTTTTAAGTCACTCACAGGGTAGGATTGCAGCGGAGGTAGTTTTTTTTTTTGTTTTTAACTTATGTCTGTTCCTTTTTCACTTTAGTAGATGCTGCAATATTGTTTACTGGAGTCACTTTACAAGGAACTGTAATTGTTAGAGAAGTTGAAGTTTTGATTTAATTTCTCTAACAAAAGAAGAATGCAAGCCAGCACATGTTCTCTGATACAAACGGACTCTCGACTCGAACATTTTGGCATTTATAGAGCTACAAACATGATAAATACCAACCTTGTCTGGTACAAAAAGGGTCACTTTGCGCACAAACATTTGCATAGGACACCAGATATGTTCTCACTATATGTGCACATGATATTTTTTTCTCAGTGTCAAAAGAATGTGTACACAGAAATAATGTAAGTTGGATAAAAGCAATAATTGGAAAAGTAATGTCTTCTCTCCCTTACCCTCAAAACTACTAACACAATAACAACAGTAGCAGTTTCTGTACCCTTGTTTGACATGTTGGATGCATGTACAGACCATGATTTTTGTATGGTTTATAATATTTTAATTTAATAAAACCTACATTAAACTTGTTATATGCTGTCTGTTTAGTCAGTGGTACTATGATAATTCACTATTTTCTAGTGGAATCATACTGATATACTGCAAGGTAAGTCAACCTCTCACAGAGACTCTCTTACTCCAATATTGTTGGGTAGGCTTTTCAAATTATTTAATATGTTTAGATAAAACTTTTAAAAATATTAAAATGTACCAACAGAAATATTGTAAACATCTAATTAATATATCAAACAAATATCAAAATCAATGAAATAATTAAAATATATTTTATTATAATAAGTCATTTTAAAAGTGTATCCAAAAATATTAAATAATTTGAAAAACGTATCCAAAAATATTAAATTAAGGCATTTCTAAAAAGCAAATACAAAAGTGGTAACTTACCTTTCTATTATGTTCTTACGAATGGAAACTGTGGTGATTTACCTTTCTAGGATGTTCTTAGGAGTGGTAACTGTGTGGAGCTACATTTCTAGGATATTTTAAGGAGTGATAACTGTGGTGAATAATTTATCTAGGATGTGAAGTGGGATTACTGAAAAATTACAAACAAAATGCAGCACTGATTTCACCTGCAGTTATAGTAGAGAAGACGAATATGTTATTTACCACACACCTTATATATTCCACTGTGTAATATTGAACAGGTGAGCTTCCTTCACTGATTCCGTGTTTCCATGAAATAGCCACCTCCACGTCTGACACCACCACAACCTGAGGCTGTAAGGGAGGGTCTGGTATCATACACTGGTCTAAAGAAAACAAAGTCACACATATCACTTAAAACAAAAATAAAATCACACACACACACACACTGCAGTGAGTGCAAATGCAATTGATACATATGAAGCCCACTGTCTCTGCTCTTGAGCTGTGTTTCTCATGGATTTTTAGCTAGAGTTTGTAGTGCTATTTATTTCTCTATAGTTTTGAGAGAGTTACCCCCCCATGCGAATCCATAGTATCTCTTTTGCCTGCACCCTTGGATTTACCCTTGATTCTTGTCAAAGTAGTGATCTGAAATATAAGATATGAGTTCTAACTGACTACAGCATTGATTTATTACATCCGTCTACATCATTTCAAGCTTATTTGTATATTGCTGCCCTAGCATCACATAATAACAATCTAGTAAAAATCTAATTTTAAAACCGCTTTTTGTAAGTATGATTTGTCAATAATTGGAAAGGTGATTATGAGCATTTCACAGTGAATTAGCGCCATTTACATGAAGCTAAACGTATTGCGAAATAGATGATCTATAATCATCGCCCATATTGTCGGACATTAAAAAAACTGTACTCCCCTGTTTCTATCTTACAATAACAGAAGTCCCTAGAAACAACAACAGTTACAGAACTGTATATGCACCAGTTTTTAAAAAGGCTAAACAAATTTACAAAGAACAAATTTAATGCCATCAGTGACTTCTGAACATAAATACCTAAATGCAATGTTTAAATTCACCTTTAATAAAGCATTGCCTAAAACCAATATCTGCGGTTTCACAGGGATATGATGGGGGCCTGTGTACACATTACAGGAGAATCCTGAACTCTGAGCGTGTAAAAAATGGTTCCTCGGTTGTTCCCAGTGCCGTTACCAATCCTGATAATTAGTGTCATTAAAGTGTAAATTGTCCATATATAAAAAGTTTTATGAAATAGAGAAAATATTATATTTCACTGCGTAATATAGCAGAATCCAGTGCGTATGTGGGATTCAAAAATAGGTGTGCATTTGCCACTATATATATTTGAAATGTGAAATTCGGATATTGTGATAATAAAATATAAGTAGAACCGCCATATATTCTAGTTTTATGAACGTTGTATGAAATTCGGTTGGCATTCTTACTGCTTACCTTGAGATAGGGTTGACACATCTCTGGGCATGCTTGCTCTGCCCTTTCCAGCCCAACTATAGGCGCCTACGCTAACACGATGCAGGGTACCTGGTCTTAAATCACCAATGGAGACTTCCTAAAAGGAGAAACAGCATGATGACAATCCACTGACGTACTACATTTACTGTAATCTTAACCAAAATCCCACCTTAACAGTGTTATTTACTTCCTGAAAACAGAAGCTTGTTAAATCAAGGAGCACAAAAAGGGTATTTATGCTTTATTAACTCTATGTATGCCAAAACAGTTTGCATTGTTTTACACAGAGTTTCTAACCAACCCAGGCATACTTCACGAATGTTATTTTGCACTCGGACGTGCTAATATTGAACGCCAACCAATAGGAGTGTTTTCTTAATTTGAAATGTGTATTCACACTAAATACATAATGAACATGTCTTAGGGTCAGCCAGGTCATACTTTGTTATCAAATGGCCCAAAATGGCCCAAAAAGTCTATCTAGCGAGGCTAAAATATAGACAGTCTTCAGATGCGTAATAACAGATGGTCTAGATTTTGCACAGGCACTGAAAAAAACTTTTTTTTATTTTTTTTAGTGCAATAAAGAGTTGTTACCGGTAATTATTCAATCACCAAAATGTGCGAAAGTGGATGAATCAGTGATATGACTGATTTAAATGACGGAGAATTACAAGCCATCTGTTGCATTAATATGGTCTCCACAGTCCGTCAAAGCATAATAATGTTTGTTATTTAAAAAATACATCAAACAGGAATTCAACCAAATATCTGAAGTACTCACAAATGTCACCAATGCATCTAGTTGTCCCTGTAAAGAGAAACAATGCATTCTTTTATGCCAAATCCAAATTTCATTAACATAAGATTTTGAACTATATTTTTTGTTTTCTGAAATTTTGTAGAAAAATTTCACAAAACATGTTTAGAGAAGATTAGCACAGTGTATAAGAAATTATTTGAAGCGCCATAAAAAAGCAAGGATATCCTGATAATTACTAACCCAAATTCCAAAAGGAAGTAAAACCATCAACAAATATTTAAAATCGTATTAAAGGTATATGCTTAGAATAGGAAAATGGACAGTGATCATTAATGAAACCATGGCTAATTTTCTGAAAATATGGAAGCCCTGGATGGAGACGTTTGTCCTGTGGGGATTAAATGTTAAAATTCTTGTGGAGTGAAGCTGGGACAATACTACACATACATACCTTTACCTGTTTTTTTTTTGAGGAACTTACAGGTTCAAATTAGAGATGTACCCTACTTGTGGAAGTAACTAGTGTCACTATACTTACCAGTGACAAACGTCAACAATATTTAATGATAGGTAGCACAGACAAACACTAACAAAAAAAGGTTTAAATGACTCCTGAGTGGCAGAGGTTTGAGCAGTGAGACTGCAATGGCATGATCTATACACGTCACTTCATTGAGCAAAACCATTTGAGTACTTTGAGTGTCTCTTTAACTAACCTTATTTATATGAAACCCTAACCATGTCTAAACTTAGCTAATCCTAACCCAAGCAAACCCTAACTGTGACGGACTGCCTGGCACCCCGACAGGGTGCCTCCGCCAATCAATGCTCCTAGTGCTCACCAAGGACTCCAAGCACTCTACCAGACACCATCAGCACCGTAGTCTCCGCGTCTAGAGTTACAGCTTGGCTGGGAACTCGCTGTCCTCCACCCACCCGAGACCCGAGACCAGGATCCAGCTTCCAGTTGGTGAACCTTTCCTACTCCAGAGAGTATAGCAGGAACAGCTCTTATAAGAGCTAGTGATTATAATCCCAGGGGAGTATAGTGATATAGCAATCCCCAGGGTAGATACAGCGGTTTCCCCCACACATGTTATGAGACTGTATGTTGAGGGTAAGCAGGAACTCATTTATTGGTAGCCACAGCTGGCCTTTTATGCAAGTCCCCATGCAAGAGGCACTCCCCTCTGGACCTGAGAGGAGACTACAGTAAAAACAACCACATAATGACATTGGCTCTCATGCCCAAGACACTCCCATACACAAATAAGATAATCCCTCCTCTGTGCCTGGGAGATAATTGAATCAGGAACTGTACTAATCTAATCCAATTATCTCCAAGCACAGAAAAACATAAATTTTTACAAAACCCCCAAAATACCTTTAACCCCTTAAACACACACAAAAAAGTTGCATCCCCTGATAGCCCCAATCTGGGTGACCAACATATCCAAAAATCACACAGATTGGTTCACGGGTTCGGAATTTTTATGGAAGTTATAATTTTGACCGACCGTGCACATGGTCCTATGCCCAAAACAGTTCCATCAAATCAGTGCTAACGGTCGGTCAAGTTCAATAGTCTTTTACATGTTTCCCTGCAGGGCCCATAGTCTGTTGGCAGGAGGCTGGCAAGCAAGCTCCTCCAGGAGCTCGTGGCAAACTCACGTGGGAAGGGGAGTTTGTCACACTAACTAATGCTAGCTAGCCCTATCCCTCGCTAAAATCTAGCAATGCACTGTTTAATATACTGGGTCCCAGGTTGAGTGATTACTTTATGTGTGTGTCTATTTGATATTTGTGTGTAAGTGTGTCTGTTTTTTTGTTGCTCTCAACTACAGCTGAATATAAGCAGAGAAAAAGAAAAACGAGACATCTCTAGCTATGCAGCTGGTAAGCAAATTTCAGTAAGCAATACATGAAAAATAATGCCACATGTTCAGACAAGGAAAGGTTAGTATTTTTTCTCTACTGGATAAGTTCAAAAGAATGTCCCTTGTTTATAGAACTGAGATTTCAGTGTGGATGGTCCTACTAATGGGGAGCATTGCCAATAATGGTAAAACACTTGGAAATACATGTTTATCATGGTGTAGGACTACCCTTAAGAGCACAAAGTCCCATATACAATGAGCTGAATTATAGCTCTAGATGATGTGAGTTAAAAGACTCACAAGTGCAGGACTAGGACATACAAAGCTGTTTAAGATTGATGGGAGTCACACTTTTGGACACATGCAGCAGTGAGGGATAACGGTAACAGCAACTGAAAAGGTTCTCAGCTTGGGGGGTTTCTATTATTGTTTTAATTGTGTGGCTGCTGGTAGATCATGTTTAACTCAGCAACAGTCATTGTGATTATGAGGTACAGTAGTTGTTAGCTGCTGTCCTTGAGTGATAGTTGGAAAAGAGGCCATTACCTTAGGCACATCACCGTCCGTACATAGCTGTCTGCAATTGGGGTGTTGAAGTTGGTGTTACTTCTTCAAGGACACCCAACAAATCTGGAATCTCAGAGGTGTCTGCTACCTCTCACACAGTGTCCCCTTCAGTGACTATTATGCTATGTGCATAACCCCAATAGAGTATGGAGTGGAATTATAGAGCTACAGAGAGGTTCCTCATATTCAGGTGAATAATGAGTGTGTTCCTCTTAAAATCCACAAAGAGAGGGCTAAGTTCTTAAATAAACAGTAAGGTGTATTCTCTGAACTGACTGCACAAGGGCTCAGAAAATGAACCTCAATATTCCTGTAAAATACCATTGGTGCTTCGCATGGCCTAGAGAAGGGGTAGGCAACCTATGGCACGTGTTCCATGCACGGCACTCAAGGCTGCTAGAGCCAAACAGGGTCTGGCCTATCAGGAGTCCCAGTTAAACTTTAGATATCTGCTAATACGATAAGGTGGTGAAGGAAAATTCTCAATTTAGGCATTGCAGCACTTGTGAATGGGAATCCACACTGGAGTAAAGCAGCCCGCAGCTGCTGTTGCAGCTCCTTTCCTTGACCTGTACCTGGCCATCATGATCCCCACTGGACTCCAGGGAAGCCACCCATACTGCTAGATATACACAGAAATGCAGAATAACTCTCCCCTCATACAAATAATATGAACAGCCCGCACACAAACATACACATAATCCGCACAAATGCAACCCAACTAACAATCCACATACATGCACACAACCCCAAATGCAGGCTCTTACATACAATACCCCAAACAGCAATACACACACCATCAAACACACTATGTGACATTTCCATCACAATTCCACAAGCACCCCCATTCACAGCCCACATTCATATGCATCATACATGATACCACATACTACTAATAATGCAACATACACACCTCAATTAAAAAAAAAAAAAGGACAGGCACGCTACGGGCCATCACAAACTTATTTCGGCACAGTGCTGCTAAAAGGTTGTCTACCCCTGGCCTAGAGACTTCGTCAACCATCACCATTCAACTGCTTTTGGCAGGAGCAAGTGACAGAGCAGTCTCAAGACAAAATGTGGTAAGCCCTCAGAGCCTATGCCATTTAGATATCCATGTGAGCAGAACATTATTCTCCTGCTATTCTGCATTATGTCAGTTTAGCTAATGGTCTTATGTTTGTAGGGTGAAGTTTATGAGAAGCTGGTGCTAATTTGGCCACCATAGTGTAGGCTCCCAGTCTAGCTTCTTGATATTTTCAAAAGGACTTTAGTTGCAGGAGGATCTTCATCCTCATCCTATGAAGTCTCATGCGGTGCCCTTCGCCTAGGGTATAATTATTTTTGAAAACAATATAACATAGTAACTGTGTGATTCATGCATCTATGCAATAATCTGTTGCAATCTCACCTTTTAAAAATACTGCTATAAAACTAATGAATGTAAGATGATTTTGTTACTCACCAAGTTCAATGTGTCCATTTTAAGGGGAACATCGTGCGTGAGCTGCTTCACATGTTTACCATTAATTACTTCTGTGTAGAAAACCTGAATAGAAAGACACATAAATAAAAGATTATAAAGACCATAGAAGTACAGATGGTGCAATGGTGGCATCAGTCACATTTGTAATAAATTACCAGCACAGGCATGTCTTGCACTGCCGAATAAGCATTGATTTTGCTTTAAAAACCTGAAGGGATTATCAGTATGACCCATGTGGTTTCGTGTGTGTTTGACAAATGGAATTCATGGTTTACTGCTCAGTAAATGTGCTATCAAACAGCAGCGAAATCCGGACGATAAAATTATAAAAAGTCCTATTTTTGAGTATCAATATGTAGAGGGAGAAATTCATGACTTTAAAAGATGCTATAAATTCTTAAGGAGTAACAGAAGTATCACTAATGTCAACATTTTGAAATTTATGATGTAGAGAAATAAAACGGATATTTAATATTTCTCTCGCACAATATTGAGGAAATTTTAAGATGTAAATACAGTGACATTTTCCTACAAAATAAGGCCATACATGACTAATTTGTGTTAAAACTTGCCAGTTTTGTTTGGTGTCTATCAAATCCATTGTCATTGGGTAGAGTATACTTATTTGTTCTAGCAAGTGTTCACACGAGCCTGATAGATTGGATAGAATGGTATTGTGAGCTGTATATTGAAACATCAGATCCCATCAAGAGACCAGGGAGTATATATATATGCAGTATTATGCAGTATTATGCAGTATTATATGTCTCTGTGAACTTGGACTGTTTTTATGTTTCAACAAGGCTTTATGAATACAAAGAGACACGGTTACAGTGGTACAATATAGGAGAGAAGGTATGTGCGAGACTCGCAGGTCTCAATGCAGGCAATCAATAATGCAGTGAAGCATAGGAGATTCAAGATGCAGTGCTTTAAAGAATTTTTAAGAGTGATAATACATCTATGTATAAATCATAACCTGTTAGCTATTCTAAAGTATGTATTAAAAGTTAACAAACACATCAGGGACAAGCTATGTGGGGAGCCTGCTTTTGTTCCACGTTCGGTCTAGCGGACTTGGTTGGATAGGGAACAGTTAGCTTGCATCTGGTATATCTTTGCTGTTAGCCATGTGAATATGCTTATGGGGTCCCGAGAGCCGCAATTTTGAGAAGGTGGAGTAATTTCAGGGTATGAGATATTAGTTGTGTCTATGAATGGCATGGTTGCATTTGTGCGTGACTCCCCTCAGCTTCTAAATAAACCGTGTCGCTATGAGGGAGGAATCTCAGAATCGGTCTGGGATTTTGCCTATCTCAGTGGTAGCGGCTCACTTTCTGGATTCTTCGAATATTGGGCGAGCTCGCCTAGATAGGTGCCTGTAGGGTATTTAAAGTAGAGTGAGGGCTAAAGTGAAAGTGGGAGTAGTTGGTAGTCGGGTGGTAGTATAAAGGTGGGTGTGGTATGGAGTGGGTAAGAGAGCATATTAGACAAACGCGGGGTACAGCCCCTACTCAAGACCACGCAGGTAACTTGGACTGTTTTTAGTAACTTTTGCCAATTTGGAAATTCCCATTGATACTTAATTAATAGTCCTTGTTCTATGTTCTTTCCCGATACAATTCTGTCTAATCTATAGACAAACAAAAAACAGAATTTCCAAAGTCACTGATGACCTGCCTGATGCATTCGGTTTATCATCAGCCAAGATATGATCGTTGATAAATCTCTGATTTCAGTGCTAGAAATTGGTTTGGATGTGAAATTTACTGTTTTTCCAAACTCATCCAAACAAAAGTTACAGAATCAATTGGACTGACCAAATCGTCACCACATTTGCCTCTACTACATCTGTGAATTTGTAATTTTTACCGGATTTTGTCCGAATGGAATAAAATCCAGTGTTTAGTAAATATCATTACTAGTCTTATGGTACCTAGACTAACAAGTTTCATATTTTTATTCCTATGAAATGTGCACGAAATATCAGGATAAGGCAACAGCCACCTAGAAAGTAAAACACACCCTGCAAAACATGTTATAGGTGATTCTCCATGTTTTCACAAACACAGAATAATCATGTAGTGATAAAAATACTATTAGCTCTTCACGTAAGACATCTGCCAAAATTAAGATAAAAGATTGGTTGTTTCCCTTTAAAATACACTTGGCAGAAATATAAGTTAACGTGGAACTGTCACATGTCTGTAATTACCACCATTTAATAGATGATTTTAAATCACATATGTTACATTGTAATCTAGGTTAAAACGCATTGTTGGTCCAAAACAAGGCAAAAAAATAAAACCTCTAAAAAAAAGCAATTTTAAGTGATTGCCAAATATGTCACACAAAAAAAAAAAAATCCATTCTCGACTTCATAATGGCAATCAAATTTCTTCTGGGGTCAACATGCGGTTTCATATTAATTACGGTATATTCTTAATTCATGACCTCTTGTCTGTTGAATATTCCTGCTAATTAACAGGTTACTTGATAGTGGCTGTACTGACCCTGTACATATTTGTATCTATTATCTCCATCTGAAACACTTGTTCCCGAAAGAAAACAAATGCAGTCTTTCTAACCGGTCTTTATAACTAATGTATTCCACCTGCTTTCTAATTTGTTTGTTTGGCTCTATAGTTTTCGAGCTCTATAAAATCCTTCTTTAAGACTGGTGCCCAAAATTGCACTGCACATTCAAAGTGGGTCTTACATTTTGATTTAAAAAACAAAATTATATTTTCATCACATGGATCAATACGGATTTAGCGATTACAGACTATCATTGTACACTGTTGTTCAGTTTGTTGTCTATAATTGTTCTCAAGTCCTTTTCATTTAATGTCCTATGTATAGCAATGGTTGTATAGGCCCTGAATATATTTGTATAATGCTATCATTTCCCCTGTGAGGCGCTGTTTTTCTACACTAAAGAGGTTTAAATATGTTAACCATTCTTTATACCTAAAATGTTCCTTTCCATTTATTAATTTTGTAACTTGCCTCTGCACTTTTTCTAGTGCCATAATATTCTTCTTTAGAACAGGTGCCCAAACTTGGACAGCATATTCAAGGTGTGGTCTTACCAGCAATTTATAAAGAGGCAACATTATATAGTCATCCCGAGGATCAATGCCATTTTTTAACATGACAATGCCTTATTAACCTTAGCAAGTGCTGATTGACATTGCACATTGTTGCCTAGTTTGTTGTTGTCTATAACAACTCACAAATCATTCTAGTGTGTTATCTGTAATTCACTACCGTTAAGGATGTAAGTTTCTTGTGCATTCTTTACCCTGAATTGCATAACTTTGCATTTTTCTACTTTAAATTAAATCTGCCATTTGAGTGCCCCGTCCCTCAATCTTTCTAAATCCCTCTACGGCAAAGTCATATCTTACTCACAATGTATTACTTTACAGAGTTTTGTGTCATCTGCAAACACTGAAACATGACTTTCAATGGTTATTTCAAGATCAGTTTTAAATATGTTAAAAATAAACCGTCCCAGAAAAGAAGCCTGAGGGACACCACTTACCACTTTTGTACAGCTTGAAAATGTACCATTAGATGGACACTTTAGGCACTCTAACAACTTCATTTTATTGAGCTTGTTATAGTGCCAGTAGACCTACCCCCGCCCCTCCATACCCCAAACCCTTTAGTTCACTAATTAGATGGTATAACGGAACGCCTGGCACCCCAACTGGGTGCCGTCTGCTGATGGATGCTCCTAGTGCTTCCAGAGGGCTCTCCAACAGACACAATAACCACCGCAGACCCCAAGAACCCCGCAGCTTGGTTGGGGTCTCACCGTCTTCCACCCACTCTGGACCAAAGACCAGGGTCCAGCTTTCAGTAGGTAGACCTCTCTTAAATCCAGGGAGCAAGAAAAGGAACAAACTCTTACCAGAGCTTTAGTGATTATACCCTGGGGAGTATAGTGATTATAGCAATCCCCAGAGTGTAGTTCTCCAATCCCCCAAACATGAGTCAAGGCTTCATGAAGGTTCAAGATGATCTGTTTAATGGTGGCCACAGCTTGGCCTTTTATGCAGGTCCTCCAGCAAGGGATACTTCCACAGGGACCTTGTGGAGGACTGGAATACAATTACCAATCAACATTCATTACAATGTGAACCACTCCCACAGAAACATTAAAATCCCTCCTCTCTATCCTGGAGATATTTGGGTTTAATGGCTGTAGTAAACTTAATTATCTCCAGGTACAGAAAATATTCCTAAGTTAAAACTGTAACAAAAACACATTAAAATACATAACTCATGTTTCACCAAACGGAACCCACACATTCGACATATCCCCAGATAGCGTGGATCTGAGTGCTCAATATAGCCAAACAGCGCTCAGATCCCACGAACACAGTCAAATCGCCATGGAGCCAAAGAACTTTTCACCAACTTTTTCGCAGAAATCTGTCCAGAATTAGCTCCATGGATTTAGCTAACCGGGTCAGTCCAGTTAATGGGCTATGAATGTACCGAACGATGCGGCGTTCGTGTAAACGGATACGAAGGGAGGGAAGTTTGGCAGTCCCAGCGTGGGAAACAGTGGCCGAAAATAGTTCCATGCGGTTGACGACCAAACACCGCTGGGCGTTCAACAGTTTCAGATGGCCGCCGCCATCTTAACCACAGCTCCTGGGAGGTAAATGAGGGACACTCTCCACTGTTTGACAGGCAACCCCAAATACCGAACCATATCAGGGGAAAGGCACGAACAAGCCTTTCCATAGCCCTAAGACCCATGTTAACATATGGGCCATAGTCCTGGGGTAAGAGGCTGGCAAGCAGGCCTCTCCAAATCCCAGTGATGAAGGTGCTTTCATCACAGATGGCGTGGAAGTGTGGCATCAAGCCAGGTCTCCAAGCCTTCTGGGTATGCGGTCCAGGAATCTTAACATACTGTGACATCACATACATGTGCAGTGGCATCACGGTTGGCCATGGAGAATCATTATATTCAATAATTCTCTATGGAAGAATCTTAAGAGCATTGGAGTGGCCTGTCATCCTGGAGGCGTGCGCAACCTGAAGAGGAGGTCGGGGCAGCACCAAGAGAGACTCATGCTGGAGAAAAGATGGGAAATTCTTTTCATTTCTATTTGCTTTTACACAGGGGTGGAGAGGACCTAATTGATTAGGGGCATAGGGCTGTAGAGTTAAGAATATAGATATGTATTACTAACGCTTTAATGACAACTCTCTGCACTCTATCTTTAAGTCTCTATCTTCTACCCAAAAAACAAGAATTTTCATCTAGACCAATTTCTTTTAGTTTAAAACTAAACTATTCTATGGAACCATATAGAAACATAGAATGTGATGGCAGATAAAAACGATTTGGCCCATCTAGTCTACCCAATATTCTAAATACTTTTATTAGTCCCTGGCCTGTAAACCATGAACCAGTTTAGTAGCCCTTCTCTGAACTCTATCCAAAGTATCAATATCCTTCTGGAGATACGGTCTCAAGTACTGGATTGGCTTGGCTGAGATCGTCAATTCTGATGATCTCAGCCAAGGAGGTGGCCTGGGGCAGAGCCAAACGCCGCCCTGACCAATCATCATTTCCTCATAGAGATGCATTGAATCAATGCATCTCTATGAAGAAAATTCTGTGTTTCCATGCAAAGGGTGGAGACGCAAAATGTAAGTGCTGCACACTGTGTAGCATTGACCCAGGAACCACCTCCAGTGGCCAATCTGAGGAGTGGTCAATATAGGTGTCCCTAAGCTGTATTGTATTCTCTGAAAAGACAGTGTTTACAGCAAAGAGTCTGCAGGGACTTTGACTCACCAGAACAGCTACATTAAGTCTTGAGTCATCCAATCCCAATTTTCAAGCATGTTTTCTGTAGCATTCATGTGCATGTCTCTTGCCATAGATTCCTCCTTAATATATACTGAGAGAAGTTAGTTATTTAAAATATTCTCTTTTTCCTGGTATTTATTAACTAACATGCCCATCTCTGTTTTCAATATACATACACTATCATTTTTTTTGTATTTGTGTTTTTTTTTAGAATTTATGTACTGAAGATGTTTTGGGGGGTTGGTTTTGCTCTCATTGGCTATCACTTTCTCGTTTTCTAGTTTAGCCCCTCTAATTGCCTTTTTGCATGCGTTATTGGCTTCCTTATATCTTATGTAAGATGCCTGTGATTTGTCTGATTTAAATGCTTTAAATGCCCTTGATAGTGAGTTTCAGATTCCATGCCACGGCAGCCAAACTAAAAGCACAGCAGACCGAGAATCTTTATCATTTCATCTATCTTGACCATGAATTAGAAGTTCATTTTGAACTCACTTTGAATTCTCAGTGTAGTGAGTGACTCTGTTATTACACATGTAGCGTGTGGGTTCATCATTCCAAAATGCATGACTTGAACTCTGATATTTCCTCACATTTGCATATTTGATACGGACCATTTTCAGATGTGCTGAACAAAACGCCAAATTGTTCACCACAACTGAAACAAAGTCATGAGAACGAGTCTCTCCAAGTTTGTTAACGTCTCCTGCATACATATTCCACGGAACACATCAGAAAGGCAACTGCTTGCGAACATTTTATTTTAAACCGCTGATTTCATGCACAGAATTAAATTGTTTACAGAGTAATTCTATTAATTGCTAGAAGGGGCCCTTGTTATCCCCACTTTGCAAAAGATATGTCCCTGGTGATGTATGCGTGGGTTCATAATCCTATAGACTAAGCTCGTTTATGCAGGCAGGGCCGGCGCGTCCATAAGGCGGCACAGGCGCCGCCTTAGGGCGCACCGGCTCTGGGGGCGCAAAATTCCAGTGACCGGCAGGAGGGAAGTGCTCCCTCCTGCCTGGTCACCTCCTGGATCCCCGGAGCGGCGTGCGGCTGAAGTTCATTAGGAGGCGGCGAGGGAGCTCTCTGATCTCTCTGACCGGCTCCCTCGCGCGCCTTTTGCTGATGCCGCGGGAGCCGGAATATGACGTCATATTCCGGCTCCCGCGGCATCAGAAAACAGCCTGCGAGGGAGCCGGTCAGAGAGATCAGAGAGCTCCCTCACCGCCTCCTAATCCACTTCAGCCGCACACCTCCCAGCAGCCCCACTGGACCACCAATGAAAGACCCACGCCAGCACTCCAGGTAGGGAGGCTGGGTGGGAAATTTACATTTAATTTAGATAATTAATTACTGTGTGTGTATGTGTGTGTGCATGTGTGTGTGTCTGTCAGTGTGTGTGTGTGTTCGAGTATGTGTCTGTGAGTTTGTGTGTGTCTGTCAGTGCGTGTGTGTGTGTGTGTCTGTCAGTGAGTGTGTGTGTGTGTCTGTCAGTGTGTGTGTGTCTGTCAGTGAGTGTGTGTGTGTGTCTGTCAGTGTGTGTGTGTGTGTGTCTGTCAGTGTGTGTGTGCATGTGAGTATGTGTGTCTGTCAGTGTGTGTGTGTTCGAGTATGTGTCTGTGAGTTTGTGTGTGTGTGTGAGCATGTATTTTTCTGTAAGCCTGTCTGTATGTATGTATCTGTATGACGGTATGCCTCTGTATGTATGTATGTGTCTGTATGTCTTGTACGTATGTTTCTGTATGTCTCTGTAGGCATGTATGTAACTGGATGTATGTTTGTCTCTGAATGTCTGTATATATGTCTCTGTATGCATGTATGTAACTGTATGCCTTTATGTCTCTGTATGTACGTATGTGTGTGTCTCTGTATGCCTGTATGTCTTTGTATGCATGTTTCTGTATGTATGTATGTGTCTGTATGACGATATGCCTCTGTATGTGTCTGTATGACGGTATGCCTCTGTATGTGTCTGTATGACGGTATGCCTCTGTATGTATGTATGTGTCTGCATGCCTGAATGTCTCTGTATGTATGTTTCTTTATGCCTGTATGTCTGTATGTATGTGCCTGAATGTCTTTGTATGTATGTTTCTGTATGCCTGTCTGTATGTATGTGTCTGTATGACGGTATGCCTCTGTATGCATGTATGTCTTTATATGCCTGCATGTCTCTGTATGCATGTATATATCTGCTTGTATGTCTCTGACTGTATGTGTCTGTATGTCTCTGTATGATTATTTCTGTCTTTGTATGACAGTGTACCTGTATGACTTTGACTGTGTGACTGAAAAATGATGCCTGTGTGCCTGTGGCTTGGGAGGAAAGACACACAGGTGAAGATGCATTTTTTTTTTTAATGAGGGTTGGGGCGCCAAAATGCATCTTCGCCTGTGTAACTAAAAATCCTAGCACCGGCCCTGTATGCAGGGCCCTCTTCAACCTATCGTTCCTGTACGTTTTCTTGTAATTGTCCTAATTATAGTTAAATCCCCCCTCTCATAATATTGCAAAGCGCTACGGAATCTGTTGGCGCTATATAAATGGCAATAATAATAATAATAAGTCTAGGAAGTAATGTCCAAGCATGCACGCAACAACTGTGCCCTGGATCCTGAAGTGCTGTGTGGTTTAAATGTGTATATATAGTGTCTCACTAGAATTTACTAATGGGGACAACATGCAGTTAATACTTCCCAAACACCAGGCATATATAAATAAAAAAGTTTTGTATGTATTTATTTATATTTAACAGCCTCTTTAGTATATCTCGGCTTTTCCCTTTTTTTTTAATTATGTTTCTCTTGGTCCATTTCACCTCTTTCAGCCTAAGACTGGTATTGATTATTCTGTCTATCCCACTCTGTTACTAATTAGTTGAGAATCGGCATCAAGGCAAGGTTGGACATTCTTTTGGGACCAAAATCTCTTCTTCAGTATTATCTCAGGAGGATAAACTAATTTTCTCTTTCAATAAATGGCATTGGTCTACATAAGATATCTTCCAGATTCAATTTAGACCCGTGGGTATATCCAATCATTCTTAAAGGCGACATGTTGCACATCTGAAATCCTTGCCATTTAAAGAATCCTTTCTTGTATCACATCCAACAGGGCCAGCACCTATACGATATGATGTAATTTTTCATCCCCGTAATTGCATTTTCTTACATGTAAAGGTTTCCGATGCTCCTGGGTTAAGATCATTTAATTTTCACTTTGACTTCCTCCAGTAATGTTTTAGCCTTGTCATTTATTATTTAGTTTCATATTAAATGATTCTCAATCCACTTAGTTCATGTGGATTTATTTCAAATCATTTGCTCCTGAGAAACACAGACATTTAGGAAGTCAGCTTTAATGATAAAATATTCTGATATCGAGGTCCAGAAACGGACAATCTTTTCTGCCGTAATAACAAGTTGGTACGCATTAGTTTGCTGTCAAATATACATTTTAAATGTCAAAGTATTTACCAAGATACATGTTTGCAATTTCTGTGCAATAAACAGATTTATTCACTAAAGTGAGAATTCAAAGTGAATTTCAAATTCAAGGTGCCAAACTGGAAGTCTTGCTAATTTAGAAAATAATTCTCGCTCAGCTCTTTTGACCGCAAATGTGAAGTTTTCTTTTAAATCGCTTCAAATCCTTGCTTTAGTAAATAACATTGGTGATGTTTTGCTGCTGGATAAATTATAATAATACTATGTTTTTTTACTTACTCGGAATCCAGCGCCAGTTCAAGCTTTGTTTCAAGCAGGAACACTGCGCATATACACTCCTAACACCATGACCACTTCAAATCCCTGAAATTGTCATGGTGGTTGGAGTAACCCCACAAGATTGTATTAATGAGAGCTCATCTGTCCCATATTTCAATAATCTGATCTATGACACCGTGACCTACCTCCATTCCGTTGTATAACCTTTGCTCTATGATAATTTGAGTATGTTTTATGCATTAATAATAGCCCAGGCAGCTTAGTGGAATATTTCTACACAGCCAGTAGTGAATCTAAAGTATTACAGCATACTAGGAAAATAAATTATACACGGATTGCTGCATCCAGTTTTGGGACAATAGGATGAATTCTGATCCAAATGGCATTCTATTGAGGGTGTAAGTATGAATGAATAGCCACGTTACCACCAGCCATTCTGACCCTGTGTCTAGTCAGACCGTGGCCTTCCCAATTCTACTATCTCAACATGTAGTGGATATAAGTGGTTCACTGTTTGCCACTGATGCTTCACGTAGACCTCAGGTATAACTTTATGCTATAAGTACATATCATCCCAACCCCAATCATGAAGTCACATCATTCATAATAAAACAACTTCATTTACTTTACTATGCACCTAATTGTTTCTTTCAAGTATTCTATAATGTATTCCACAACAAATACAGATGCACACAGATGTGTGTCCGTGAATGTACTACCTTTACTACAAAGGTAGTAAAGACACAGCTGTGTGTAGCATAACATAAGTAATTTATGAGTGTAGTCAGTACAATGTGCCTCTGAGCAATTCTTGGGAACATACAATATCCGACAACCCGTCCCGTTTTTTTAATGTAAATAAAGATAAAACTGTGTACAACCATACAAGTATTTGCCTAAGGCGACAGGAAGAGTGTTCAATCTATAGTCACTTCCCAGTCGGGAATTCCAAAGGTCGATAAGGTATCTAAACACTCGGTCCTCCTCTTTCTATTCTGTTGATAATCTTACATTGCAAAGCCATACAAAATGAACGAGAAGCATAGGAAGGTAAGTAGAAAAAAAGAGAAAGGAGATATTGGATTAACATACCGTGTAGCCATTGATGGTATTTGCATGCTGTCTTGGCATCCTCCATTGTACGCTAAAAGCTGTACAGTTCAGTGCCTCGAGGACAATATCCAGTGGAGGCCCCAATCGATCTATTGCAGAAGAAAAACAAAACATAATTATCATAATTGCATTCTTTTTAACAATTATTAAATTTGAATTATAGTCAACTGATTAGTTAAAAAAGTTATCTTCTCAAAAAGGGCAAACACTTTTACAGACACAATGAACCATCTGTTAGAAGATAAGAGGGCCAGTGTGAGCGTGTGTGTGTCAGTGAATGTATCTACATACATTAGGACTATACATGAATGGTTCAACTCTTCAAAGAGATTTTTCAGTGACTATCTTCAAAGTATATAGGGATTTATTTTTACAATATGTTGGCTAAAGGCATTCACAATATCCCAGGCAAATAACATTTTGGGGGCAATGGGAACAGCAAACATTTAAACAAGTACTTGAAAAACTTAGATCTAATATTTCAAATGACAGATTAGTTCTCATAGCTCAAATTATCAGTATAGCGAATACAGGTATAGTTGGCAACATTCTGAGATTTCATTAGACTAGCTGCTAATTTCCTTAGAAAATGTAGCGTCTCTCATTGATAGCTACTCTAGCATTATATTGTTGTATGCTTGTTGTAGGCAGGGTTAATACCAAATCTCCCCTTACCTATTGTATGAAAGACCATGTTGAGATATTCAGGTGATGCATAACAGTAGTTTCTTGTATTCTTACTGTGGGGAGTTATATCGTATCTGACCTCACCACATTCCATGGGGTACCTACCTATATGCTCTCAGAGAGACTTTAACTTCCAGACCAGTACGAGCACCATGCTGATGAAATCCACATAGACAAGATGGCAGTCAATGGCTTGTTTCTGGCCACTGGACCTTTTGAATCACAACCCATGCTTTGATTTTTTTAACACCTTAAGGACCGGCCTGTTTTGGCCAGGTTGTATGTTAAGGACCAGAGCGGTTTTAACATTCATTTACTGTTCCCATACAAGTTATATATTGTTTTTTTCAGGACAAGAATGGCTTACATACCATTATTTGTATCATGTCATATATTTTACTAAAAACAAAAAAAAAAATGGTGAAAAATTGAAAAAGGTTTTTGGACTTTTACTTGAAAAATCTTTTACTTATCTACAAAAGCTAATGAAAAAACTGCTAAATAGATTAAAAATTTTGTCCTGAGTTTAAAAACACCCAGTGTTTACCTGCTTTTTTGCTTTTTTTTTTTTTGCAAGTTATAGGGCTATAAGTACAAGTAGGAAATTGCTGTTTCAATATATAAATATTTTTTAAATTTATCAATAGTGCATTGTAACACTATTATCTGTCATAAATCTCTGAATTACACCCCACATGTACATATTTTTTTAAAGTAGACGACCCAGGGTATTCAATATGGGGTATGTCCAGTCTTTTTTAGTAGCCACTTAGTCACAAACACCAAAGTTAGCATTTATATTTGTGTGTTAAAAATGCAAAAAACGCTACCTTTGGCCAGTGTTTGTGACTAAGTGGCTACTAAAAAAGTCTGAATATACCCCATTTGCAATACCTTGGGTTGTCTTCTTTTGCAAATGGTATGCCATCATGGGGGTAATTCTCCTTCCTGGGCTACCAAACGCTCTCAAAGGCAACATAAATAATCTGACAAATTAAAAAAAAAAAAAAAAGTAAAATCAAGCCTTATATTTGACCCTGTAACTTTAAAAAACACTATAAAACCTCTACATGTGGGGTACTGTTATACTCTGGAGAATTCACTGAACACAAATATTAGTGTATCAGAACAGTAAAACGTATCACAGCAATAATATCATCAGTGAAAATGCTGTGTGTGTGTGAAAAATGCAAAAAACGTCACTTTCACTGACAATATCATCGCTGTGATATGTTTTATTGTTTTGAAAGACTAATATTTGTGTTCAGCAAAGTCTCCCGAGTAAAACAGTACCCCCATGTACAGGTTTTAGGGTGTCATAGAAAGTTACAGGGTTAAACACAGTGCTAGCAAATTAAATTCTCTGGACTTTTGGCCTGGGTTGTCAGGCATGTCCCTCAAATTGCAATCAATAAAATTACTTAATTATGTAAATATATTACATAAATATGCACGTAGAATTTAAATATATATACATATTTATATATTTGAAGCCTACGTGTATATTTAGGAAATTATTTATGTAATTATGTATATGGACATATGCCAATCAGATGTTCTATAGAAGCAGCATTTGATTGAGAATCAAATCTAACTTGGTTTTATGGGAAAAGTGTTCCAATGGCGGTCAGGAAGATAGCCACTAGAGAAATGTATACCCTGCAATCATAGCATTGCTGTATCTACTAAACAGCAATGTTTTACATTGTAGGGATAAATCTAAAAGGTCATTGAGATGAAGTGGTCTGGGTGCCTTTTGTGTTCCATTAAATGTAGGCCCACTAATTCATTTTGCTTCAATGCCAAATTTACTGTAGCTAGATCATGATATTTTATGATTTTGTTTTAGCCACATGTGTCTGTTAGAAATAAACTGTCGCAATCACAAGACGCAATCACACACAAGTCACCCAGAGTGTAGTGTGGAGTTTGAAATTTGCTTGTTGTGACATATATGAAGTTAATACAGATTTTCCTGAGGCTGAAACTCAATATCTTCTGTAAGGAGTAATGTATTATGATGTGGCTGGGCAGATGGAATGGTGCATTTTGTAGCTTTCAACATGAAACACCAAACCCAGACCCTCACATTCCCTGATTACCATTAGCTGTGAATTACTTATTGCATTCTGATAACATTCTCGGTTTAGAATGTGCATCCAATATATATGTTCGGGCTAAACTCCACACCTTGTTCTATATACAGAAACTGATAGTGTAACATGAAAGGCATCATTTATGAGGAGTTCGGACAGAGGTAGCAAGAATCTGTTCAATCCCTGGAGAATGGAGGCTTCATAGTGTATGACAGGAGAGTATGTAAATGTATTAGCTTAGCAAATTCTGTTGTCCTATTTCTGGAACCAGGATCATTCACATAAGTAAATATGGCCGCTGTAACAATGGTTTTCAAAAAGCGTGTTGTCACGTGCTTGGATGCCTCAAGCAACCTCAAAGTGCACCTCAAGCAAATAGACTCCATTGCTGCAATTAGTTGAATGCAGTGCTTAAAATGAGTTTTTAATAAGTGTAAGCATTAAAATTGGAATTATCATCTGTCAATTAATTAGAACGAATAGGTCAGTTTGGCTACAAGTATGAATATATATCTTCAAGTAAATGTAACATTTATAAATGGCTGATGAAGGTAAAAATAACAACAGAAGTTGTGCACTGGATATTTTTTCACTCTTTGAAGTGTTCCTAGCTCCCAAAAAGTTTGGAACCTATGCCACGTATTTCCTAGAGATATTTCAAATAAAATTCCCACCCTAATCTTTAACATTTAAAGGGTTCCCCCAACCATTTGCAATTTTGGCAAAATAAACAAAATAGTTACAAAGATTAAAGGTTCTACTCCAACCAAAAAAACAGTTCGTCCACAGAACACTTTTTTTCTGTTAGTGTAACTCTTTGTAAGGTGTCCCCCCCCCCCAAAAAAAAAACCTTAAAAAAATACAATTAAAATAAAGCAATCGAGTTCATGTTCTCCTGCAATATGATCCTCTTTGCCTGACATCACTCCACCTTGCTGGAGTGGGAGAAAGGGCAGAGAGGATGGATTAAGGTTGATTAGGGTTGCCTCCTAGAGCACTAGGCTCTTTTTCTGTGAGTGGTGTGTGTGTTGACTGAGTGTGTGTGTGCATTTCTGGTTGAGTGTGCCTATGTCTCTGGCATTGTGTACCAGTATATGTGCCTGAGCATTCTTGTGTGTGAATGTGTGTGTCTGTGTCTGGAAATGTATGCGTTTGGGATAGTTGCTTGTGTTTTGTTTTGTGCTAGGGGGACTCCTTGGGGTCTTTGTGTCTTGTGTTTATGGTGAGACTGGGTTTCATGTATAGGAGGTAACTGTGATAGCGTGGATAGGGGGTGACAGCACTTTAGCTTTCTGTTCAATGGTGGAAATACTTCCTGCAAGTTCAAGGAGCCATCTTTGATCAGGGGCAATCAGGACACCCGCTCAGTCTGAAGTGAGTGCAATGCACTTCCTCCCAGCATACCAACAAACAACGTTAGAGAGAGGGCAGAACAGCAGAGAGGAGGGAGAGCTTGGACCAGACTCCAATCAGACTCCGTCAGATGCCACTGGACCCCAGGGAAGCCACCCTTCTGCACCAAATAATGATGGAAGCAGGGGTGTGGCTATAAAAATGTAAAATGTGAACTTTGTGTGTGTCTGCATGTGAATATGTGTGTCACTTATGTATATGTGTTGTGTGTGTATGTGTGTCAGTGTGTGTATGTGTGAGTTGTTATCTATGTGTAGAAGCCAGTGCGTATGAGTCAGTATTTGTTTATGTTTCAGTGTGTGTATATATAACAGGCTGTGTATCTATTCAGCAATAAAACGCCAACTCTACATACAAACACATTCAAACACTAAATACAAGTACACCACTGCTTTCAAATAGCAACAGTACATACACTCAAACACCCAAAACATGCCTATTACAGAGTTAGGGTGGCAAGGTGAGAGAGGTGGTGATTATGACAGGATGAGGGGTGGTGAGTGTGACTGGGGGATCAGTGAAGGAGTAACAATGCGTGGGGGTGGAGTATGTGTTGAGGAAGTGACAGTATGTGGGTGTTTGTGTTAAACACAGTCTCCCCACACTGTAATGCCTTTTATTTAAAAAAAATTTGTGTCCCCCTCCTGCTTATCTCCAGGGCAAGAAAGGGTGCAATATTACATTTACCTGGTGGTCTGGTAGATTCCATGGTAGTCCATTGGGCTCCAAGTGAAGCTGCAGGTCTGTGGTGCAGCAGTCCATACCAATTGCTGGGTGGGATTTCAGGCACCTGTGCCTGAGTGATCGCAATTAGACCACGAACCTTGATGGACTAATTATTATTTAAAGGGCTTTTCAGGGAGATCTTTTAATCTTCCTGCTGACTCAAGGAGGGCCCGCTCAGAGCCGGAGGACCAGGCTCCTGACTAAGCCTGGACCCTAATCATCCACCTTGCTTACCTAATGGGTAATTTGACTCTGAGAGATGAAGGGAAGGAAAGGAGAGTGACAAAAAGTCTGGGGGGTGGGAGGGAGGGGCATTTCAATCAGATTCATTAAATGTGTCACAGATTGAGGTGAGAGATGTTACACTCCTGTTTAGAGTAAATAGCTCACATTGTGTCATACAGTCAACAATAACAGAGACATTACAGTGGATATAGCTCTCATACTATCCTATGGGATCTGAAAACATACAGATAAAATTAGCCAAACTGAACCCCTCTTTATATTGGAGCGTTTCAGAATGCTCAATGTTTAAATTCCAGTAATAATGTAATGCTCACTCCTGGTATGCACGCTGCAACAGATTCAGAGGTTGGATGTAAGGAGTGTTGCAGAAAGGGAAAATGGAAAAATGCCACATGATGAAGGAGGATGTTGAGCTGTTAGAGAGAGAGAAGCAGCAAAGCATTTGCACGGTGCAAAAATAATGCTTTCTGTTACTGTATAGCCAGCCAGTTCACAAAACGTTTGTTCCCTCGCACCCCTCCTAAATTCCAATTCTTCATTCCCTCTGCATATTTTCAAGCAAGAGCATGCAAGTAGCTGTGTGGAAGGGATTACTTTTTATGATCAATTGATCTCTTCCATGGAAATGGGCATTGGCGGAACTAAAGCACAGAGGACCCTGGTGCAAACATTTTTTGTGCCCTTCCTATTGCAAGGGTGACCAATAGGTAGATCCCATCTGTTATACGACTCCCACAATGCTTTGCCATTTTTCCATGTAGGGGTGTGTTTGTATATAATGGTGGCGTTAGAATGCAAGCATTTTTTAGTAGTGCTGGTGTTTAAATGTTGTGGTGTGTTTATTTAAAATATTGAAGGTGTGTTTGCATGTAGTGTTGGCATTTGAATGCAGAGATGTAAGCACAGATACAGATATAATGTCACACACACACACTGTGATAAACATACACACTGACACATGCAGATACACAGACATATTGATACACTTATAGATACACACACACACACATATATATATATATTTATATATATATATACACACACACACATATACACATATACACACACATACACAGACTGGCATACATGCAGATACACAGACACACAAATACACACACACAGGTACACACCGACACACACACACACACAAATACACACTACCAGATACACACTGACACATATACACACACTCTCATACAATTACATAGACATACAGATATACAAACTGACACACATGCACATACACAGACACACAGATACATAGTGACACACACATAGATACACACATGCAGATACACAGATACACACTGACGCACATACTGATACACAGACACATACACAAACAAATTCCAGTTACTCTCTCCTCTGAGCTCCGGCTCCCCCTCTTCCTCTGGTCACTGGACCCTAGTCGCTCAGCCTTAATGGCTGCATTAAGTTAAAGAACAGCCCAGTGTGGGCTGCAAAAAGTGGTGCACAATTTACAGAGGCCAGGGAACTTGGAAGCCTCCTCCAAAGCTTATAGTCACTTATCAGACTTCAATGTAGGAGGAGGCTTCCAAGTCCCCTGAGAGAAAGAAGGAGGTAGGGGACCCCGACCGACCACCCGCTTCTGTGCACTGCAGCAGAACTGTCCAGAGGGCTGACCAGGCCAGATTAGAGGGCACTTTGCCAACAGCAGCATAAATCAGTGGTGGAACTCCTGGCCCATATGCTGGGCCCCCCTAGCGCTCTGGGTCCTGGTGCATTCATATATACAGCACAGGCAGTAGTTCTGCCACTGGCATGGGCCTAGAGCTGCAGCTACATTGGTGCCTGTGTTGATCTGGCCGTGATGATAAAGCAGTGACAGTAAGGCAGTGCCAAAAGAGCCACAAGCAGCTGTTATTCCATACAAAGGTAGCAGTAACTTTGCCGCCATTATTTATTAGGAGAACCAAGAAACTGTGGCCATTGCAAAGCCTTCAGTTCACTTCACGTACTAATAAAGTAGTGTTTATTTTGTGCCTGCTGTGAATCGCACAATGAATAATTAGATATTATTATGCATATTTGTATGCATCTTTATTTGTATTGTCAGTTGACCCAATTCTCAGCATTTTACAAGTTTTTAAAATCACATGATCTTTCTGTCTGGCGCACTTTCTGTTTGGCGATTTCGAATAGCAAAGTTTACCAATGAGCATTGGGTCAGGTAACTGATCATGTGACTATGGAAATGGCATGAAAATGGCTGTCAAACTCTATGACAATGTTCAAGTGAAAAATGAGGGGACAAAAAAAGATCAACAGAACACAATAATTAGAAAAATATTGGACCCTATTTGCTAATTTTGTTGCTGAACATTTTTTTTCCGTGGGTTGATTAGTTTTTACATCTGTTTTGCATTTAATGCATCTATTAACTAACTACAATTGTGTTTAACTGGACAGTTCTATCTTCTGGATATAAGGCGGTCCGATAAAGGTTTTATTATTAATTATTATTAGTAGTAGTAGGATTAGTAATATTTTATGGGGAGGGTGTATTCCTTTTTGGTTTGATTTGTTTACATTTTTGTTCAGATTTGAAATTATCCACATTTAGCATTTCAAAGTTCATCCAGAACTAAGACAATTAGATGTTACAATGTGAATTTAAAATTGTAGCACAGAGCATACTTGCTAAATGCTGCTTGCTGATATATACTCAATACGAATATCTCACAACTTCTAAAAACAAACTATGAGATGTGTCTATGATGATATACAAAGTGTGGTAAAAAGTCATATATACTCAATACTGCTATCTCATATCTTTCCGATACAAACTATGAGGTGTGTCTATGATATACAAAGTGAAGACTGGAAGAAAGAAGATTTTGTCTAAGGCAAAGGAAAGGTTTTATTACTGTAAGAACAATCAGGATGTGGAATTCTCTGCCTGAAGAAGTGGTTTTATCAGAGTCCATACAGATATTCAAACAGCAATAAGATGCATACTTGCAAAAACAGAATATTCAAGGATATATTTTTTCAATGTAGGGTAATAGCTGCTTGATCCAAGGATAAATCTGACTGCCATTTTGGGGTCAAGAAGGAATTTCTTTTCTAGTTTGTTGCAAAATTGGAAGTGCTTCAAACTGTTTTTTTTTTTGCCTTCTTTTGGATCAACAGCAAAAAACAAATGTGAGGAAGTTTGAACTTGATGGAAGCAAGTCTCTTTTCAGCTATGTAACTATGTAAGTATCTATTTTCTTCGTCCACCATAAAATAGTAAGACATTTGTTGTTAAGTTGACAAATTTGTTCAGCAGGCTGTAATTTTGTTTGCAATTCATTAGCTCCTTAAACAATAAACCTAGAAGTAGAAAGGGCATGCAATCCAGAAAAATGTATTCCAAACTATACTGTGTGCAGTTAATCAGCTAGTGTTGAGCAATGATGAGTACCCTTCACATACCCTTGTGTTAAATAGACCAGATGAAATGGCCAACCAGCGTATATATATATAGTTGCAGTTAATTACATTACAAACAGACGCACAACCATGAGATGCAACCTTTCCAATAATCATGTTTGTTGATGCAGACAAAGTTAAAATAACAAACACTAATTGAGTAAAATTAAAGAAATTGAAAATGTCAGACCAAAGTAGCCTAACTGGAAAAATTCTCCCACTCAGCTGTTTCCACCTCGATTTTGGTCTGTAATTTGCAATTACTCTGCAATATCCAATTTAGTGAATGCACTCATAAAGTTATATTAATTATTCTAGACAACAATCAGCATGAAATTTTTTTAAAATAAATAATAAAATTAATAATATATATACGGTAAATAAATATTAATACTTTGCCATTTAAGATTTTCAGCCCAAGTGGCAAATTAAAGTAAATCACAAAATCATATAATAAATATAATGTTTATTATATTTTACATTTATACTGATAGGTTGTGTTATACTTCTAAAAAAAAAGGCAAAACAAGCTATATTTTTATTTGCGTACAATATTGAAAATTTTCTCTTAAAATTGCCAAAAAATGGCCCATGAGTCTTGCAATGCCTAGGTCAATTAAGGTATACACAAATATAATTACCATCAGCCTTAAGTGACCAGGAAAGGTAAACAATAGAGAAATTAGGTAGTCATTGACGGTTTAGGAAGACTAAAATAAGGAACCTATTGGCAAAATGTTACTGAATATTGTGTTACTATTTTTGCATTTAAACTAGAAACAGATGCACTTTAATACCCTGTAAGACTGTTTGTTATACATTCTGAATCAATTCTTAGTCGAGACTCTGAGTTCCCTATTGTTTAAAGTTCAAGACTGCAGAATTTTTACTACATAACGATCCATGGATAGCAACACCCAGGAACCCATATTAGGGCAGGGGCAGGGGCAGGGGGAGGGGGGGGGGGGATTCTGCTTAAAAAGGATACTATTGTTTTGCAAGTGTTACAGAGGCCATGAAGCAGTTAGTGAACTTATTTTTAATTTTATTTTTTGTATAGAAACATTACCATATATATCTGTAGGCGTATATTAAATTGTAAAGAAATTGCTTGTAAGGAACAGAAGCAGCAAGATGAAATTAAACAAAAACACATCTTTTCCGACAAAAAGACGGAAAAAAAAAATCTAATAAAAACGGAGCATCCTTTTTTTGTTTAAAACCTAAGAATGTATTGGGTTATTTCACATCACTGTTTCTAAAAGCAGAGAACATATGTTTCTAACATATGTTTCGGGTCCTTATTCACTAAGAAGTGAATTGTATAGAATTAATAAAGCACACTCACTTACACTCAAAGGGCAGGTCCTGCAGAACTACTAACGGGAATGGCGTTCCTGCTGTGGAAAAAGTGTAGGAACGCTGTCCCCACGCTTTCCTGCAGGACCACAATTTGGTGCTTAGTGAATATACCCCTAAGTGCCAAACATCTAAAAGATATAATTCTTACTTGACTAGAGCTCACCTTTTTTCTAGTCAATATAATCTTGTTTGTTACAATTTATGACTTGTACTTGCTTTGCTCACCTACTGTACAGTTCTGTTAAATTTATCATTGGTGTAACCGTTTTAATAATTGAAAGGGTTATTCTTCAAGCTCTGCATTTGTATTAGAAATGTTTGCTACCAGATAGGAGCTAAAGCAGCATGAACACTTGGTGGTTATGGTGCCCGAAGTCTGTTCGTGCAACATCTTAGTTTGAGTATGTTCTAGTGTTTTGATTTTTTTTAAATTAAAATTTAGGGGAAAAGACAACCTCGGTATGGATTACTCTAACCAAAACCAGTGTTGAAGTAAACCTTTAACCTAGATCAGGGATAGGCAACCTTCGGCACTCCAGATGTTTTGGACTACATTCCCCATAATGCTCTTACACCCGTAATGCTGGCAAAGCATCATGGGAGGTGTAGTCCACAACATCTGGAGAACCAAAGGTTGCATATCCCTGACCTAGATTGATATCATTATTTTGTTTCAGATGGTGTTTGTTCAATAACTTGGGGATTGTAGAAATGTGTTTCTTTCAAACATTGGAGTTTCTATCTAATGATGAGATGAAGTGTATTTCTAAACACCCACCATGGTGTTCCATCAATATATTATACCATCCTTCGAAGTACAGACTGGGCTTGTCCTTCAGAATTATTCACTAGACATCAAATTTTAACAAATTAAATCTGAATGGTATTTTTTGGGGCTAAAATAGCTTATTTGTAAAAAATTATCCAACTCAGCGTGATTATTCGACTCTCACTTTAGTTAACTGAAATTTAAGGTTTGAAATTGTTAACATTGTAAACGAGGAGGAGGAATATAAACATTCGGTTTCTCCAATTCCTTGTATGCTTTCCCCATGCTGACTGTCTGTTAGACAGAGTTTATAACGATGATTGACAGGGTGCTAAGATTGAGGCTCCCAGGATAAAAAGATGTGAATTTCTAAATTTTATTTACACAAATACACATTTTATAAATGCATGGAATGTGTAATCATACTACAAAGTACCTGGAGAGTGATAGATCCTCTGTCATGCCTTGTACACTATATGCTCAAGCACAGAAAAGTGCCTCGCTATCTGTGGGAAGAAGGTTAACATTACTTTATCTGATACTTTTTCCACTTGGATAACAGTGGATGCCGAGTGGTTATCACGTGGTACAAAGCTCAATGTGCATACGTCAATGTACTTCACCATTCAATGGGATTTTCTTTAAAGCAAGATCTTTAACAGGCAATGTTGCAGACACCTGTACGTGAGCAGGTAGTGTACGCATGATTTCATCCATTTTGCAAGTATTTATCCAATTGCAGTTTAAACATCTGTATAAAACCAGAGAATTCCATTTCCTTATTGTTCTTACTGTAAAAAAACCTTTTCTTTGCCTTCGATTAAATCTCCTTTCTTCCAGCCTACATGTGTGACCTTGTTCCTTATGTATAGCCCTGTTTATGAATAGATTTCCAGATAATGGTTTATACTGGCCCCGAATATATTTGTATAATGTTATCATATCCCCTCTGAGGAACTGTTTTTCCAAACTAAAGAGATTTCAATTTTTAATTTTTTTTTAACACCTTTCTTCATAACTAAAATGCGCCATTCCTTTTATCAATTTTGTACTCGGCTCTGCACTTTTTCTAGTGCCATGATATACTTCTTTAGAACAGGTGCCCAAAATTGCACAGATTCAAGGTGTGGTCTTACGAGCGATTTATAAAGAGGCAAAATAATATTTTCATTCTGAGAATTTATGCCCCTATTTATACATGACAAAACCTTACTGGCCTTAGCAACTGCAGACTGACATTGCATATTGCTGCCTAATTTATCTATAACAATTCCCAAATCCTTCTCGTGTGTGGTTATCCCTAATTCACTACCATTTAGGATGTAAGTTGCTTGTGCATTCTTGACCCCGAAGTGCATAACTTTGCATTTCTCTATGTTAAATTTAATCTGCAATTTTAGTGCCCAGTCCCCCAATCTATCCAAATTCCTCTGCAGCAAAGCAATATCCTGCTAACATTTTATTACTTTACAAAGTTTTGTGTCATCTGCAAACACTAAAACATGGCTTTCCATGCCTATTTGCAGATCATTTATAAATATGTTAAATAGAAGCTGTCCCAAAACAGAACCCTGAGGGACACCACTTACCACTATTGTCCAGCCTGAAAATGTACCATTAATGACAATGTTCTACACAAGAACAAAAATATTCATCTAGACCAATCTCTTTAAGTTTGAAGACTAACCTATTCTGAGGAACAGTATTAAATGCCTTGGCAAAATCCAAGTAGATCACATCCACTCCAACACCCTGATCTATACTTCTACTTACTTATTGTTTTGGAGAGCGGAAAGGATGATTTAGTTGGTTTAGTTTTGCAGGTATTATGACCCTACTCATCCCCTGCATCTGAATCAAGTCCTCACTATCCCCCCTGATGTATATGATAGAGCTGAGGTTCCCCTTTATCATCTTAATTTCCTCCTTTCTTCTTGGAGCCAGGTCTTTATCCAACAAGCTTCCATCTTAAAGATGCCGGTAATAATGACAAAACGTCCTTGCCTTCTTCTGCCTTTCCCCATCCCCCCATTCAAATTCACGCACATGCACAAGCTCAGAGGAGGAATTGTGGAATTACAGCCAATGGACATGACGGACAGGTGAGAATTATGGGAATATTGAGCCTAGCAAAGGAAGAATAGCTTTTTTTTTTAGCTCCACCCTTTGTCAAGCAAAAGACAAATACAAAAGACAAAGTAGTCCCTACTTTGTCTTAAGTATTAGGGGTGAAGAAGATCAAAACAGAAAAAAAATATATCTGTTTAAGAGAGAGGGGAAGGAAGGGAATCTATTTAGGAAAGGTAAGTATGGCATAACATTGCTCACCCTAATGAAATGTGTAAGATCCGAAATAGGTACCATGAACAGCACTTCAGATGTGATCTACATCTCCCTTAAACTCCCTGACGGTAATCCCGAGCGTGGCTCGGGGTTAATTTTCAGTACCAAAAGCGGTAACCCCGAGCCACGCTCGGGATTACAATGTAGTATCACTTACCCTGTCCCTAAAAAAAAAAAAACAAACAAAAAAATACACACAATACATTGTTTTTTACAATGTACCGCATTAACATTAAAAAATACTGACATAATCAGACCGCCAGGGAGGTTAATGCTTTGCCAGCATTAGAGATGTAAGCGCATTATGGTAGATGTAGTCCATAACATCTGAAGTGCCGAAGGTTGCCTATCCCCGCTCTAGAGGATGGATGACTGTATTCAGACTAAACAGGGACTAATCATTAAACACTGAAGTGTAGTAAATGAAAAGCAGAATTGCAAAATGTAACCAAAATTGCAGATTTCAAAAAAATACCCTACTGAGCTTTAGAGATGACCGCTATTTTAGCCTGAGTTTTGCAATGCAGCTTACAATTCACTACATTTTTGCGTTTAGTGAATAAATTAAATGTTTAATTGGCTGCGCACTCCATAGCGGTCTGTAACTACAGGGTGGGGAAGACTTGCAGCTGACCTGGAACAAGTTATTCCAGGACCTTAAATTCTCTCCATAGTCTAAAGAAAGATTTAAGATTCTCTCTGATAGTTTACCAATGATTTCAAAGGGTAATTGACTGGGGAATATTTAGAAAAACAAACTGTATGACTTATAAGGAGAAAGGTGACATCCTTACAATTTCTAACATTTTTAACACAAAAAGCCTTTTTTTGTTTGTTTTGATATAATTGCTTTGAGCAGCTAAATAAATTCCATGGCAGTGAGCAATGCCTGTTAAAAACATGTAACTGTTATTGTTTTGGAGACACTCTCCAATGAAAGGATGATGTAGTGGGTTTAGTTATGAAGCTAAACTATAAGGCAGTTCTAAAACAGAGCATTTAATATTAAAAAATCTGTGGGATATTCAAGCTGAAGGCTCCACTTATAGAACTTTGACATCGAATTGTTTTCTAAACATACCTAGACTACTGTAAATGGTAGTTTTCTACAGAAACATATTGCAAAGTAGCTTTTAAATTGTATAAAACACATTTTTGCACTTTTAATGTTGCTTAGCAATGGTCATTTTTTTGAACTTATCCTCAACTAAAGGTTCACAAAAACAAAAGATATTAAAAATAATTTATTAAGTTTTACAGAAATTAAAATCCTAATCAAAATGTTGAGTTTCCTTTAATCCCATAAGTGGCACGGTAATTGCCATAACAACATACATAACAAAATACAGGCACTCAGAGGGTTAAATCTCTAATTTACATACACTAATGCCACTTCCTCTCACCAGATAAGCTCCTCTGCAGGTCATTAGATTTCCTACATATACAACAGCATGTGTGGGCCTTTCCCAGAATTCTGAGCTCCAGGTAAAGTTTTTTTCTGTCACTATTTAAATAATAGAACTGTTTCCATATGTCCATCACTAAATGGCCCTACAGAATCAGAATTCTAATATATATATATTGATAGATTTGAATCGGAATTAAAAGCAATTCATATGCCTGCTCTGTTAGATCTGTTACCTTTGTTATAAGGAATATTTAGCACTGATTTTCTTTAAATGAGCATGTATAGACAGGAAGGATGTGGTCTGTTTAATTTTTGGTAATAGTGATCGCACTGTATTTTAATGTGATTTTTATATATTTTACAGTGATGGGTCCGGGGGACGTCATGGACGGACGCGCATGCATTCCGGCCTGGGCGCCCTTGGATGAGTTCATGTAATTTTTGTTTATAGTATATAACAATTAATTCACTGGTGGTATGCTTATCCTGATGAAAGATTGTTAGACCAAACTGAAACGTCGTTTTTTTTTTTGTAATGTGAGCAATAAAAGCTAAAAGTTTTATTTTTTGATAAAGACCTTGGAGTGCTACCTAATTTGGGAAATATAGAAAGATAGATAGATAGAGACAGTTGAATAAATTAAATGCATCACAACATATTATATGGCAGTGAAAGTTTAATTTCAGGCAATTAATTATCAGTGTTTCAGTTGGATAGAATAGTGGAATGTTGTTGCAACATTGATAGAAGACGTGTGTGTGTATATATATATATACACACACACATAGAGAGAGAGACACACACATATATACACACGCATTAAAAGGTACAGTTGACTGAAAAGTGACCATGTGTGCCTATTTTTATAAACCTGCAAGAAAACAGTGATGAAGACAAATACAAGTAGACAGTGCTGCCCCATCCACAGGGGTGCATAGGGCAGCACCCAACCAAATAACTGTTGTTATAATATTTTCTTTAAGCATATATTGTTAATGGTAAAATAGTAAACCACTGGCATTTTTTTCAATGTGAGGAAGGGTGAGCCAGCAAATGTGCATTAGACATGATATACATGCAGCATACACTACTGCAGTACAATCATTCCATATCCCCTTTTTCCACCACATCATTGATAATAAATTATGGATGTCTGGATAAACTGTTGAGAGCAACTGGGCATGAGCAGTACTTGGGTTGTTTGTGAAAAATGCCCAGTCTGAATGTACCTCAGACATGCTCAGTCTGCTTCTAGAGATGATTTCTGAAATGCTCCTTTTTTATCACAACATAATAAAACTCTGTCTAGATATAAAGAATAGGATAAGTAATGTAATAGTTGTGAGTTAATTCCTTGCATGTTGGTATTTCAAACAATGTTTGTATTTGATTTAGCAAAAGTCATAACAATAAAAAAAATAAAGTTTCATGCTCATACCAGGAATTGCACCCAGGATGCCAGGATATAAATAATTTATACTTAACTACTTTAATTACAATTACTTATATACCATCCACACATTTAACAGCAGCACTTTACAGTAGGTGAAGAAGAAAACCATTTCATTCTAACAAACAAATGTTAGGCATACAGGAACAATAGGTGTAGAGGGCCTTGTCCAAACAAATTTACAATCTAAAAGGAATCTTAGCTAATCTAAAGCTGAAACTAAAATCATGTAAATGTGGCTAAAATGCACATCTTCTGTACAAGCAGTGGGTGTCTGCTGACAACGTATCTCCCAATACCAGCACTCTGTGATGCTGAAGCAAGCTGCCAGACTATACCAGGTTTCTAAGTACAATTCAAACTTGATACTATAATTGTCCAGTATCCTCAAGTCTTTTCTTTTTATAAATTGGATTTTTCTGTGCTGGCAATAGTGACGACTTCATATTTTAGCATCATTTATCACAACTCAGCTGGAATAGTGTAACTCATTAGAGTACGCTGTTTCTTGCATACTGGATACTGTATAATTGACAATATGTTTTAAAACAAAAGAAATAAAGATTATTTCATTTTTTTACAGTCATTTTGATATTTCATATGAATCCAAAACATCCAGTGGAAGGGGGTGGAGTCAAATTCTGTGAGTGGAGCATGGAGTACCACCATCTTAAAATGTCACATCAACTACGCCTTGAACACCAATACATGTTTTGCCTCATTCTCCCATCTGAAAACTTGTGAAAGTATTTTATATGCAGAAACCAATACCTGCCATGTATTGCCCCATGTACAGCATATGTTTGTTTTTTTCCACTAAACAGTGACCTGTAGTAAACAGAAAATCAAATTTAAAGCAGCACTATGATGTCAGGAACACAAACCTGTATTCCTGACACTCTAGTGTTAAAAATCACACTTTAAGTGCCCAAACCCCCTTGCCTCCTTTTGAAAAGGTATTTCACTTACCTTTTTTCCAGCACCATGCGGGACTCGCCGTGGCTGGCTGCGCCCTGCTCCACCACCCTGGCTGAGATCATCAGATTTGATGATCTCAGCCAAACCAATGCTTTCCCTTAGAAAGTAATGGGAGGCTATTGTGCATGCGCGGGAATAAAAACCACTGCGCCAATCAATGCATCTCTATGGGGAGTTCTCAGTGTGTAGTGGCTGTCTGTGTGACTGCCACTAGAGGTGTTACTCCAAAAAGGCAGTGTTTACATTAAAATACCTGCAGGGACATATTGTAAACACCAGAACCACAGCATTAAGTTGCAGTTGCTCTGGTGGCTATAGAGTCCCTTTAAGCAACAGCAGGCAGTCAGTAATTAAAACAAAGTTGGTGTTTTTCTTTTTTTTATCCAAATCAGTTAATGTAGCTTGTAATTTGGAATTCATAGTTAAATTGATTGCAATTTTGTAGTTAGTGTATAATACCCCATTACAGTATTCATTAAACAGTTTGCAAAATTCAGGCAAAAATAGACAAGGTTGACTTGTGGTACAGCTGGAGATTTTTATTTTCCAGATATCTCTTAACTAAATTATATGCCATTACATTTAGTTTTCCCATTTACTATAGTTTGCAGTTTAGTGAATAACTCCCCTACTTGTCCCAGGACAGGTCTCTGAAGCAAACAGTGGGGTGAGTTGAGGTCTGGCTTGTAAGAGAGTTAGACTGTGCTAAAACCTGGAAATAACCCCCAATTCTTCCCAAAGTGGACATTTTACAATCTTGCCAGCATTGTGCTCTATTCTGCAAATCATTTCTCATGTCATTACAGCTAGCTGTTTGTGAATTGGCCCCAGACATATTTTTGATGGTTCTAGGAGTGTGGAGATATGTTTCCCTTGTGAACTGAAATGTCTTATTAAATAGATAGAGTATTGAATTCAATAAGAAATATTCATAGAGAGCAGTACCACACATCCCATGTCTTAAAACTATCAGACTGCTAAATGAGTAGGATGCAAGGAACTCTCAGCACTTTACATGACACAGGAGGGTTTGGAGAGTTGCAGGAAACTGCAAATCAAATGCTAACAGAGCACACTTTCTAGACAAAAGAGTTTTTCTACTGGACTAACAGCAAACAAGTAGTTACTGTATTGCATGTTCTTTTGTATATAGCTTTGAGCAGGAATGTCTGTCATTATTAGGTACAGATGCTTTTTGCTGACTGCATTCAACTAAGAGGAAAACATAGCTATAAAGACTGGTTACTTTACTGTTACAAACAGGCATAATGCTAGTTAGTTACATTGTATTTCCAAATATTGAGTTAGTAAATAATGTAGACATTAAAATTCTATTCAGCAAAAAGTTCAGCAGCTGCAGACTGCAATGCCCATTAGGCTCAGCTATACAGACAGTTGTGTATTTCAGTCGATGGCAGAGCCTGATGAGAGCTGCTGTGCTTTGGTGACCTCCGCTGTGGACTGCAATTCCCTTCAGGCTCAGCCACGCAGCCAACTGTGAAGGCAACTGCTGGCTGACCTGATGGGGGTTGCAGTGATTGGAATGTTACGGTTTTTGCCCCTAAACCTATTAATAATATCAGAAGAGGCAGTAATTACCTTGTCTCCTTGTAGTTGGTTTCCTGGAGCTTAAGGTATTCCCAATGCAAAGAGTCAAAAGAATTGTAAGAAAATAGGAGAGCATTCTGTGTATATCCATCCAGGGAAAATGTGTGCAAAAATAAATAAGAACCCCAAAATAGGAAGCAGTACTGCAAAATGTTAAAAAAAAAATCAGGGGGGTGGGGGAGGGTAAAACAATGCACATATAAAAAGTATTGAGTATCCTGCAGCCAGTGTGAGTCAGATGAGGAGCCAGGCAGTTAAAGGGAAAAAGGATGGTCAATAAGCCAGCAGCAGCTATCCACGTGTAGGAGTGGCTCCCACTGAGAATACATCCCACAGTATTAAAACGTGTACTGCAAAGCCATTTACAATGTGTGTCTCCCAGAGAACACCCACTTCCTCCCCAATTACATCCAAAATAAGGAGCTATCACACTGCCCTCTACATTCCCTTCTGCTGCAACTTTCTGTCTGTCTGTGTGTATGTTCTCCCCTGTTTGGCTTTCCTTAAAGAAGGGCCACTCAAGTTAAGGACAGAGAGTGGATCTGTGTGGAGTTAAGAAGATAAATTAGAATTAATCTCCCAGATGGAGGTCTGAGATTGTTCCAGCCACTCAGACTAATATAGCTACACATAGAGATTAGCACACTGCAGCCAGAGAGATGATCCTAGTACAAAATAAGGAGACTTCATACAGAATGTCACCCCCCTCCTTCTTCCCCTCAATCTGGAACATTGATTTGGGATGTTTGTAGAGATAGCAGAATCTGCAGCGTTGTTTCTCTAAAACATCACTAGGCTTATTGACTGGCTTCCCAGTGTTCATTCCTGAAATAATGTTTACAAAAATAAAAATATTGGTATTTTGTGATATTCCGGACTTGCAATCATCTTCAAAGTGCAAAACATAAACATTGGCATTTATTTTTAAAGCATGGATAGGTAATGGTTAAAATAGCCAAAGGACTGCATCTCCCATCATCCGATATTTGCATAAAGACTGCCTCTTGCATTCTCAATGCCCTTGACTAGTTAAAGAGACACTATAGGCATCAAAACAATTTTAGCTTAAAGGGACACTGTAGTCACCCAGGCAACTTCAGCTCAATGAAGTGGTGTGGGTGCCAGGTCCCTCAGGGTTCAACCCTTCACATGTAAACATAGCAGTTTTAGAGAATCTGCTATGTTACACTGAGGGTTAATCCAGCCTCTAGTGGCTGTCTTCCTGACAGCGGCTAGAGGCGCTTCTGCGATGCTGGATGCAAAATTTGCATCGGGCGTGCAGAACGTCCATAGGAAAGTATTGAGAAATGCTTTCCTATGGACTGTTAGAATGCACGTGCGGCTCTTTCCGCGCATGCGCATTCCGCTCCACTTGGGAGCTGACGGCGGGGGAGGAGAGTTCACCAGTGCCGAGGGAGCCCGGCACTGGATTAAGGTAAACTGCTGAAGGGGTTTTAACCCCTTCAGCACCACAGGAGATGGACGGGTTTGTTTTCCTGATACTATAGTGATCTTTTAATGAAGAAGTCTTGGTGTATAAATGATGTCCTTGCTGCCTCCCTATTTAATGCTGCCATTTAGGAGTTAAATCAATTTTGTTTCTGTCCCTGCAGCCCTAGTTATACCTCCCCTGGCATGTGAGCATGCATGAAAAAAAAAATGGTTTCACTTTCAATCAGATGTTAACCTGCTTTAACCCCTTAAGGACCAAACTTCTGGAATAAAAGGGAATCATGACATGTCACACATGTCATGTGTCCTTAAGGGGTTTTAACTCCTACTCTGTTAAATTAAGTTTAATCACATACAGAAAACTTCTGCAGGATCTAGCAAGCTATTGACAGAGCAGAAGATAATAAATTCTAAACTAAACAGAATTTGCAATAAAGTTTAAGCATTAGATCTTTCTTTACAGGAAGTGTTTAGGAAGGCTGTGTAAGTCACATGCAAGGAGCATAAACAAAATAATTTATCTCCTAAATGATAGATAATTGAACAGTGATATTGCTCTTGGCATAATTTAAAAACCAAAACTACTTAATTAAGCTACAGTTGTTTGGGTGCCTATAGTGTCCCTTTAATCTAAAGTTGTTTTGGTGCCTATAGTAACCCTTTAATCCTTTCAGTCGACTGACCACAGTAGTTTACAAAGTCTTTTCTGTCTGAGCGTTATGTGAGTTGTAGTCCAAAGAAAGTACAGCACCTGCATTGTTGTGTGTCTGTTAATCCCTCCTCTGAGAGAAAATGAGAGATTGTGTGCATCCTGGGGAGGATGTTACACACCTCTAGTTGTCAGAAAGAAACCTACCTTGTATCAGAATATATTAAATAGTTTACTAACTCTCAACCCCCAAAAGAACAGTTTATGTAGGGAGATCTGAAGTTACTCGGGTTTGACATCTGATAACACTACTATATCCTTGGTAACTTAAACCAATTAAAACAAGTGAGCAGTTCAGGACATATCTGCTTCTCTCATTCAGACACCTCCTTTACATTGCTCCACCTCCTCCCACCGCCAAACCTGTGTTTTAAATTGAACATTTTTAATCTCACTCTCGCTTGGCTTTTACCCTACTCATCTCCAAGCATTTATCCTATCTAAATATATGGATTTGTCCTTCTTCCTCCTGTCCAGTCTCCACCATCAAGCCTCACTAATAACTCCTAGTGAAATTATCTTGTATTTTCTACTCATCAGAAATAGCACTGTTTATAAAGATGGATATCATTACAGAGCTGATTACAACAAATTAACCGGCTCTTATAATGTGGTTGTATATAGCTGTGTACCTAGTGCAGTTGGTTTAGGGATATATAGGTTTAGGGGGCTTAGGGCTAGAGGTGTTAAGGGTTAGGGGACTTAATCCTCTCTAACCTTAAGTCCTCCTTTAAATCCACCCCATAACCCAAAGTACATTTAACACTAAAGATCCCCTTTCCTCCAATCTAATCCTAACCTCCCCTGCCTCAGCCCAGTCTGCCAAAGGCAAACATTGTTGTTTTCCTGGCACCAGGGCTGCCATCAGAAATTTTGGGGCCCCTGACAAAGCACAAGGTCTGGGCCCCCCCTCCCCGCCCCCTCCCTCCCGGGCCCGCCCACGCCCTACCTAGTCTGCTGACAATGATGCGGGACTGAATGTGGTGTGTATAGTGGAAGTGAATTAGAATGTGTGTAATGGATGTAGTGTTTGTGTGTATTAGATACTGTTTGTGCAGTGAATGCAGAGTGTGTGTTTGTGTAGCGGATGCAGTGTGTATAGTGAACGCAGAGTGTGTTTGAGTAGTGGATGTAGTGTGTGTACAGTGATGTAGTGTGTGTTTGTGTAGTGGATGTAGTGTTTGTATGTACTAGATGAAATGTGTTTAGTGGATGCAGTGTCTGTAGTGGATGTAGTGTGTGTATTAGACGCAGTGTCTGTGTATAGTGAATGCAGAGTGTTTCAATTTGTGGTGGATGTAGTGTGTGTACTGTGAATACAGGATGTTTGTGTAGTGGATGCTGTGTGTACAGTTAATGCAGAGTGTGTGTCAGTATAGTGAATCCAGAGTGTGTGCATAGTTTAGTGAATGCAGAGTGTGTGTTAGTGTGTAATGAATGCAGTGTGTGTTAGTGTGTAGTGAATGCAGTGTGTCAGTGTAATGAATGTAGTGTGTGTGTTAGTGCAGTGAATGCAGAGTGTGTTAATGTGTAGTGAATGCAGAGTGTGTTAATGTGTAGTGAATGCAGAGTGTGTGTTAATGTGTAGTGAATGCAGAGTGTGTGATAATGTGTAGGGAATGCAGAGTGTGTGTTAATGTGTAGGGAATGCAGAGTGTGTGTTAATGTGTAGGGAATGCAGAGTGTGTGTTAATGTGTAGTGAATGCAGAGGGTGTGTTAGTGTGTAGCGGATGCAGAGTGTGTGTTAGTGTAGTGAATGCAGAGTGTTAATGTGTAGTGAATGCAGAGAGTGTTTGAGTAGTGGATGTAGTGTGTGTACAGTGATGTAGTGTGTGTTTGTGTAGTGAATGTAGTGTTTGTATGTACTAGATGAAATGTGTTTAGTGGATGCAGTGTCTGTAGTGGATGTAGTGTGTGTATTAGACACAGTGTCTGTGTATAGTGAATGCAGAGTGTTTCAATTTGTGGTGGATGTAGTGTGTGTACTGTGAATACAGGATGTTTGTGTAGTGGATGCTGTGTGCACAGTTGATGCAGAGTGTATGTTAGTGTAGTGAATGCAGAGTGTGTGCATAGTTTAGTGAATGCAGAGTGTGTGTTAGTGTGTAATAAATGCAGAGTGTGTGTTAGGGTGTAGTGAATGCAGAGTGTGTCATTGTAATGAATGTAGTGTGTGTGTAAATTTGTAGTGAATGCAGAGTGTGTGTTAATGTGTAGTGAATGCAGAGAGTGTGTTAATGTGTAGTGAATGCAGAGAGTGTGTTAATGCGTAGTGAATGCAGAGAGTGTGTTAGTGTAGTGAATGCAGAAAGTGTGTTAGTGTAGTGAATGCAGAGAGTGTGTTAATGTGTAGTGAATACAGAGAGTGTGTTAGTGTGTAGCGGATGCAGAGTGTTAATGTGTAGTGAATGCAGAGAGTGTGTTAGTGTGTAGCGGATGCAGAGTGTGTGTTAGTGTAGTGAATGCAGAGTGTGTTAATGTGTAGCGAATGCAGAGAGTGTGTTAGTGTAGTGAATGCAGAAAGTGTGTTAGTGTAGTGAATGCAGAGAGTGTGTTAATGTGTAGTGAATGCAGAGAGTGTGTTAGTGTGTAGCGGATGCAGAGTTTGTGTTAGTGTAGTGAATGCAGAGAGTGTGTTAGTGTGTAGCGGATGCAGAGTGTGTGTTAGTGTAGTGAATGCAGAGTGTTAATGTGTAGTGAATGCAGAGAGTGTGTTAGTGTGTAGCGGATGCAGAGTGTGTGTTAGTGTAGTGAATACAGAGTGTGTTAATGTGTAGCGAATGCAGAGTGTGTGTCAGTATAGTGGATGCAGTGAGTGTGTTAGTGTGTAGTGTATGCAGAGTGCATGTTGTATTAGTGAATGCAGTGTGTGTATTGTATTAGTGTATGCAGTGTGTTTGTTGTGTTAGTGTATGCAGTATGTATGTTGTGTTAGTGTATGCAGTGTGTGTGTTAGTGTATGCAGTGTGTGTTGTATTAGTGTATGCAGTGTGTGTTGTGCCAGTGTATGCAGAGTGTGTTGTGTCAGTGTATGCAGAGTGTGTTGTGTTGGTGTATGCAGAGTGTGTTGGTGTATGCATAGTGTGTTGTGTTGGTGTATGCATAGTGTTTTGTGTCAGCGTATGCAGAGTGTGTGTTGTGTTAGTGCATGCAGTGTGTGTTGTGTTAGTGCATGCAGTGTGTGTTGTGTTAGTCTATGCAGAATGTGTTGTGTCAGTGTATGCAGAGTGTGTGTGTTGTGTTAGTGTATGTAGTGTGTGTGTGTTGTGTTATTGTATATAGTGTGTGTGTGTGTGTTGTGTCAGTGTATGCAGTGTGTGTGCTGTGTCAGTGTATGTAGTGTGTGTGTGTGTGTGTGTTGTGTCAGTGTATGCAGTGTGTGTGTGTGTTGTGTCAGTGTATGCAGTGTGTGTGTGTGTGTGTGTGTGTGTTGTGTCAGTGTATGCAGTGTGTGTGTGTGTGTGTTGTGTCAGTGTATGCAGTGTGTGTGTGTGTGTGTTGTGTCAGTGTATGCAGTGTGTGTGTGTGTGTGTTGTGTCAGTGTATGCAGTGTGTGTGTGTGTGTGTGTGTGTTGTGTCAGTGTATGCAGTGTGTGTGTGTGTGTGTTGTGTCAGTGTATGCAGTGTGTGTGTGTGTGTGTGTTGTGTCAGTGTATGCAGTGTGTGTGTGTGTGTGTGTGTGTGTGTTGTGTCAGTGTATGCAGTGTGTGTGTGTGTGTTGTGTCAGTGTATGCAGTGTGTGTGTGTGTGTGTTGTGTCAGTGTATGCAGTGTGTGTGTGTGTGTTGTGTCAGTGTATGCAGTGTGTGTGTGTGTGTGTGTTGTGTCAGTGTATGCAGTGTGTGTGTGTGTTGTGTCAGTGTATGCAGTGTGTGTGTGTGTGTGTGTTGTGTCAGTGTATGCAGTGTGTGTGTGTGTGTGTGTTGTGTCAGTGTATGCAGTGTGTGTGTGTAAATGTGCTGGGGTGTGGGGGAGGGGGGGGCATTTTAACATAATTTAACAAAAAAAAAAAAAAATTAAATTGTTTCTCCCCCCTCCCTGCTTACCTGTGTCTAGGGAGGGGGGAGATTCCATCCCTGGTGGTCCGGTGGCATGGTGGGGCCCCCGGGCTCCCTGTTACCGCAGAGGGGGCCCAGGCAGCACACAGCCTCCTCTCTCCTCCAATAACTCTCGCGAGACCCGCGGAGCGTTGCCATGGCAACCGGGTCTCGCGAGAGTTATTAGCAGAAACGAGAAGAAGAGAAGCTGTGTGCTGCCTGGGCCCCCTCTGCGGTAACAGGGAGCCGGGGGCCCGGGGCTGCACACATAGATAGCGATATTCGCTATCTATGTGTGCAGAGAGGGAAAGTGGGGCCCAGGACTGCCAGAGCAGTCCGGGCCCCCCAGGGCCGCCGGGCCCGTGACAACTGTCACGGTTGTCACCCCCTGATGGCGGCCCTGCCTGGCACTATAGCTCCCTATGGTGCCCCCTCCCTCCCCATGGTGCCCAAGGGGTTAAAAACCCCATCTGTCACTTACCTCAGAGCAGCGCTGATGTCCCTCGGTGCTGGCTCGGGTTCAGCTCCACTCCTTGCCTCGCTTGCATTAGTATCTCCCCATAAGAATTGCATTAGGATTTCCCCATGTACAATGCTTTCCCATGGAGATTCAGATGACCCTGGATGTCCTCATGCACAGCATCAGTTAGGCAACCAAAAGTCACCTAATGACCCAGAAGTCCCTCTAGTAGCTGTCTGGTAGACAATCCCTAGAGGCAAAGTTAATACATAAAGGTTAATTAAATACTACAATAATTACTTTTGCTAATTTAAGGAACCTGGGGTTATGCACCCAGACCACTTCAATGAACTGATGTGGTCTGGGTGCCTATAGTGTCATTTTACTGTTGCAGTAATTCCACCTATCATACAGTCAGCATATAAAATGCTCCATTTCAATGGTGACCTTTTAAATGTATTTGAAAATGTCTAACTTGGTTACAGCAATGGGTTCATGATGATTTTCCCCCTTGTAATATATTCACCTATATATAATGGGTATTTCTTTATGACGATCCGGCTGAACACACATTGCATACAGTGTGTATGTGCAGAAAAGGTTTGGTTACCAAATGGCTGTGTGAAATTTGTCTAAACACTCATAGTGAAATGTCACGTTTGCCTTTTTTCTGTAAATACATACTTCTGTACGGTATGAATTAATGTGAATTAATAGCCTGTCTTCAAATTTTCTTCCATGTAAGCAAAGATTGTGATTTTGTTGTATGATTGTGTCATTATTTGTTTACCTCGATTTTATTTTTGAGTTGCCCATACACACATTGTAACAAAATTAAAATTTTTGAATCATTATTTATGCAGGAATTCAGTATATCGGAGTATTGAATGGATGCTTGAAATGCCTCTATTATGCCTTGCACAGTAAGTTGATATTTTTTATTTAGATATTTTAAACCATGCTGTGCTGTTTTTATTAATTTTTTATTTTGTTTCTTAGTGACTATAAATGTTTGTTTTAATAAAATAGGTTATATATGTATTCGAAATACACATATACTTTTTTTAAAATCAATATTCATCTTACTTTTTCACATTGCTGTCAGTTTAGCACAGGTTTTAGACTGATAACATCTAAAGTCATTGGCAGTGATTGTTCACCCTTTCAGTAATAAATCAAATCAACTGGTGAATCATATGTGTTTTTTTTTATGGAAAAGTCTGTAATTTGAAATTGCTGCATAAAATGTAACAGACCTTTGTCACACCCTTTAGACAATGAGGATATTATGTAATAGTTTCCATTGTTGATTGCACGAAGTGTAACTAACTCATTCATCCACATATGCGTAGGTTATTACTCTGTTACACAGATAATTACGTTTAAAAAAAAAAAAGCATAGTCATTAAATTCGACCTTTATAATTACGCATCCTTACTTATGGATCTAAATGATACCCTAAGAGGAATTCAGAAAAAAAGACTTTCTTAGATTTTTTTGTCTGGTCCACTTAGCTAAATTAGAAAACAATTCCTGTGTTTTTTGAATGCTTTCAAAGAGAGTGGTATGAACAGGGTTACTCACTCAGGGCACTCCTATCACTATAACCACTACAGCAGACTGCAGTGATGATGGTGCGTGGAGTTTTCCTTTACAGATGGATGATAAATCCGCGGTGGATTGTGTCTCTAGACTATTGAAAATTAAATACAGATTCTATTTTCTAAACCATGGAAAATGAATAATTGACAATTATTGCAGAAAATACTTGGCCAATCCTGATAAAATAGAATTCAGAAGATACTTTTATTTTGGACGTTTTCTAGCCCGTTTCCTACTGCTCACAATTCACCTTTAGTAAAAGCTTTGCTCACGGTGGTCACAATGGTTTTTTTTTTCTCGCTGCAACAAACCTGTGAAGATATGTTTGCAATTACATCATCAATCTGACTGTTTTATTTCAAAGCTTTTATTCTTTTTTCCCTAGACCAACAAATCACAAAAACAAGTTGCAGGCGAATCAGCACTTTCAAATCAATAGAAATATAATATACAGTTAGCGCCGTTTGCTTTTCTGTGAGAAAATTGCAGCAGTGATAACAACTACAGTCATGGTGTTAACTGCCCTTCGTGACACAATGAAATGACTAATTGCAACCTGTTTTTATCTGTCTTTCAATAACAACATAGCTTGAGAGAATGATAACCTTGGGTGTTTAATCATTATATTAATATATTATTATTATACGGATTGATTTATAAACTTTGTGTCAATCCTACATTTAATACAGGCTCAAAACTGTGTTGGTTGTTATTTGGAACTTCACAAGAGAATTGAACACTTACCCATTATGTCTATTCTCTTATCGTCTTGAGAGAGACTTTCAGCCAAAACATTGTTTGATTGTCATCTGTGTCCATTACCAAGTGTACGATGTTTGATCTGTGTGCCATTATTTATGTGTATATTTTGTCATATCTCACTTTGCATACTGTGAAAACACTCTGTGCAGGTTTTGTGTTTGTACACAAAACAGACTGTGCGGGGTGATAAAAAAATAGTTCAGCCAAACCATTTTTCCTGAAAACAGAACATTTTTCCGGATGCCCAAATTTCGGCAATATGTTGGTTTGGCTTGGCAGAATTTCGGTACCACAAGCCTGATTCGAAAACAAATCATATGAACCACAAAGGCATAAAAATAGACTAACCTGTGCACTGCAAATTATTATTATTCATAAAGTGCCAACATATTCCGCGGCGCTGTACAATGGGATATATAAATAAAAGATTTTAGATATATTTTGCAGTGCACTGACAGGAGCATTTCCCCATCATTTGGTTCACTGATCAAGGGGGGGAAAAACTACAGAGAAAAAAAAGAGGAGGGTCAGTAAAAAAACGCCATTATATTTATATATTGATATATTATATCTTTATTAAATATATAATATATAAATATAGATAATTGTACTGCTCTCATTTGTTCCTAATCTGTGAATAAAATCAACACTAAGTAACAGTCCTCTAGCCATCAACCATCCTTTTCCCCATCAATCATCTCTTTTTTGGCACCACATGTGTCATTCAGGGTCACAAAACAGAATGAATATATTTGCCTATTGCTTGGCTTGTTTAATCCATGATTCGGGAACATTTTGGCTCAGAGTTCAGGAATTTGACAGATCACACGATCAGCCCAAATTCATATAAATTGCAGCTAGCCCCAAAACTAATCTCCAAATCTAGTCAACAACATGTATAGACAAGGGGAAAAGCATGCACCTGTATCCTAACAAATTGCAGAGCCACCATACTGTTACAAATTGCAAAGCCACGGTACTGGTACAATTGTAGAGCCACCATGCTACAAACATAAGCTTAGGAAGCAGAACTGCGGCTAGGATCTCCTGTTTACGTGCTGCATGCATGAATGCTGGATTCTCAATTTACAGTGACTTGTGTGAGTTGACAAATGATATGCAAAAAATTTATCAACAATCTTTTTTCCCCTCTCCTTAAAGGGACACTGTAGGCACTGTAACTGCTTCATCTCATTAAAGTGGTCAGTGTTTCAAGTTCTTTAGCACCAACTTTCCATTCAGCAGTAAACTATTTTTAATGAATTAAATTTGGCGTGAGTACCCAGCACCCCATCTACTCAGTGCTGCTTGTGTTAATGTGGAAGTATTGTCCAAGTGGCAATGGTTCGATGTAATTGGCTGAGTGTTAGCTGACCTCTTTCAGCCTATTACAGCACCCATTGCTGGTATGACTTGGTATGGCTAGTAGGAATGATGTAACCGGAAAGAAAATAGTATAGGTATAAAAGCACTAAGAAGATTAATCTGGACGGTAGCTGGGGGAGGAATCTGGTGGTCTATAAGCGGTACAAAGACGATTTGTTTCTTATATGGAAAGGGAGTGAAGACCTTTTAGATGTTTTTATAAAATAAGTTAATGCTAATGATTGGAGGGGGGGGGGTATCTCTTATTTTTAACTATAGTAAATCACAAGTCGATTTTTTTAGATGTATCTATTTTTATAGAAGATGGTGATATTAAAACTAGGACCTTCTTCAAAGCTGTTGATGTCAACAGTTATATAGAGACATTTAGTTGCCATTATAGTCCCTGGCTTATGAATATGAATAAAAGCCAACTGGTTCGCATCCGTAGGAATTGTACGGACTTTGGATCATTCATGGACCAGGGACAGAAAATCCTGGAAGATTTTAGAGTTATGGGGTTACGAAGAAAGTATTCTATCTGGGGCGCTGGAAGAAGTACAACAAATGGATAGAAAATTCCTCTTGGATCATAAGGATAAATCAAGGAAAAAGGAAAATAAGGAAGGAGTCCCATTCATCTGCCAATTTGCAGGTGGTCATAATAAAAGAATAAGAAATATTATTAGAAGAAATTGGCATCTTTTATTAAAAGACCCCGAGCTTAATACAATTTTACTCGTACAACCCAAGATTATACAGAGGAGTGTCCCAAATATTAAAATAATTTTAACTTTGAATAAGGACACAGGAAATAACAAAATATTAGGACAAATGGATAAATTTACAGGTCTAAAAAATGGATTCTATAATTGTGGGACATGTAAAGCATGTAAGGCCACAGGTTCCCATAAGACTTTTAAAGATCAATTCGAAACTAGAGTTAAACCATATAAGATTAAGGAATGTATAACCTGCCATACAAGCAATGTTGTTTATATGCTCACATGTCCTAGCACATTTTGTGCTAGATTAAGTTTACAATTTAAATAGGGAAAACTGTGTTTCTCTATAAATTTCCTCCCACTCAATGGATACTATGGACATGTGTAAATAATACTTTGAAGAAAATGACTCCTCTAATGAATAGGTCTCTTAATTAATCTTAATTGGTTGGGTAGATTTTAGATTAGATAACAATGCTAAGCCTTATTCAACAAACAATAGATTTAACATATCAGAAGATTCTGTCTCTGGGGTATCCTTTTTTTTGATGGAAGTGCATACATTTAGCAGGTATTTGAAAGGGGAGGGGGATAATAGTGTTGTTTAGTCCCAAACATGGGAAAATGAAGATGCTGTGATGCTAGTGAATTTAGAGTTTTTACACCCATCCCCTCTGTCCTCTGGGAACTGGGTGTGAAGATACGGATGTGTTGAAAAGGTGTCAGGATGCAGTAAGGAACAGAATTTTAAACAGATAAAAAGACAGATTGCTACAATGACAGAAGGAAGGAAATCTCTAACACTGTTCCGAAATGTAAAATGCTTGATAATTCTCTATAAAGTACTGCAACTGTGACAACAGGATGGATAGGTAGATAGAAAGATAGATAGATAGAATATTCTTAGGTTTATTAAGTAAACAGTGAGTTATAATAACCCGAGAACTTACTTATGAAACATATGAAAATATATCCAGATTTATCTCTGCACAATTTATTATTTTCCAAATATTTGAAACTACGTTTTACTTACTTTTGTAAGCCACCACAACACCACTAATTAACTGACCCCATTATTCATAAAGTTATCAGTTAGAGTGTGAATTGTTGAAAATTCTAAGTGAATTTAGAATTCAAGGACAAGATAACTATGCTATCAGTTTGGATACTTTGTCCTTTGATATGAAAGATGATTAATGATGATTATGTTAATATTAATAATGGTTATGAATAATTGAGATACAAAAATACATATAAGTGAAAATGATATCGTCATCGTCACTAATACAAAAGTATGTCCCATCTAGGCCCCTATGCTTTGTCCAAGACCTACATCTATCCTCTGTTCATACTCCCACCATGCTCATCTTCAACACTTCTCTAGGGCTGCACTGTTCCTTTCGGACTTCCCTTCCCTGCTCCGTTAGACCCTCACCCTCTGTTCTAAATGGTTGATAACTCACTACAGGAGAGCATATAAAGTAAACTGTTCCACCCTACCCATACCTGTGTGTCACTATATCCCACTCCCTCAAGCATGTAAGCTTATTTGAACAGGCCTGTCAATTCCCTCTGTTCCTGTGCATCCAACTCATCTGGTTATAAATATTTGTCTGTTAGCCTACCCATTGTACAGCGCTGTAGAATTTGTTGGCACTGTATAAATAATAATAATAATGAAAATAGAACAGGGAAATATGTATGGTCAAAATCAAACTTAAAAGGACACGGCGGACCCTAAAGCACTTTAACTTGCTGACGTGATTTATGTGTGCAAACTGGGTCCTCTTTTTAATTTTACAAAAAGTGCAGTTTTCAATAGTAGTTTTTTTTTATTGAAATGTTTTTTTTTTTTTAAATAAACCTTGTTACACCTTCCCCCAGCTTTCAAACAGACAATTAATCCTGTAACTTTCTGGTTGTTTACCTCATTGAAGCTAAATACAAAACTCGTAGACTTGTCATTGAGCTGCATTGAGAAGTCTATGATTGGACAGCCACAGAACATTTGGGCTGGGTTAGAAGGGGAGGGCTTGTAAAGGCAGCAGACAAGGGCTCTGTAGGGTTTGGCAAGCTGTATTTAAATATACCCCAAGGAAAAAAAATACATAATTAAATACATGCATGTTTTCTTTGGGGTATACCTACTAAGGAGTGATTTGTATATATTTTATTTTTTTTGTCTTTCTGCAGTGGAGTGCCCCTTTAAGAAATAAGAGAGGACGATTAGAAGTTGGATGTCAGAATAAGGGTTCACATGAGATAATGATACTTTGCTGAATGTGTAACTGAAATGCCGAACACCCTACTACTAGAATCAGTAACAGTTCTTAAATAAGGCATTTTTTTCTAACATTTGGGGGTATTGTTGAATTTTTGCGTCTCAGCTCCTTAACTGTAAGTGATATTGATTTGTGCTGCTTGTTTGCTTTTGTACTGATTCATACTTAGCTTGGCTGGTGTACATTTTGCTGTTTACTTTTTTTGTTATGATTCAATACAAGTCAATTTTTGTACTGATTTTGTTGTGCAGCTCTACATTATTTCGAGTGGAAACTGAAATGAAATTTCTCTATGACATGGGATAAAGGCAGCACGGATTTATAAACTAAGCAGGGAAATTGCAGCTCTCAGTGTGTTAGTATTTATCTTAACTTCTAAGGAATTCCATAGGAGAGCATGTGATTAATATGAAAAAGATGTGCTTTTTCAGCAAACCATCCGTACCTTTGACCTGCTTGCTCTTTAAGTGGCCTCTTGTCACTCTTAACCCCTTAAAATAACTCTAATTCAGTGCCAGCTGTTTTGCATTCATTTCTTACACATGACAGTCAGGTAGATATGGTTCTCAACTGAGATTTCCCAAAAATCAGTTTCTCAAAAATACTCACCCATTCTCCTGCAGGCAATGTGATCTTTGTGCGTAACAGCTGTATGAATTGTGCTGTGATATTTCTAGTCAAAGTTTGACAAAAACCCATATGCAATTCATATTAGTAGAGTGAATACCAATAGTCACTTTTTCATAAATGCACACATTCTAGTTTATTGACTATACTCTGAAAGTCAAACAACAAATACAAACCCAAATGGCCTTCTGGGTAATTTCTAAACACAATTCAGAGGCCAGTCCCACTATTTCCCTGAATATGCTCATTCAGTTCAGAAAAATTTAGTGTCTGTGTAAAAAAAATAAAAAATAAAATGAAAGCAAAGAAGGACACACACGAGTTGGCTCTTGGAAATTTAGCAAACACTGAATATTTACCCTATTGCACAAAATTAACTGGACTAACCATGTTGGAGGAGCATGAAGGCATTACTGTTTATATATGCTAAGAGTTAAGCCTGCCTGAAACTCCCCACACCCTGAAATACCTCACACACCTAGTACAATGGAGTAGAAAAATCTCATCTGCCCTCATCAGTATCAGATTGACATCGCAAAGGCTTAAAGCCATAGATATCTCAAATACCATCATGACAGTCATCGTCCAAGGCCAGGGCTGGATTAAGAGCCCATTGGGCCTGGTGCTGACAATTATGATGGGCCTAATTATAGCATTTTATCGACAGAAAACACTTAAACAGTTATACCTCCCAAGTGTCATGGATCTGGTGGAGGTGGTGTTGTAGGGAAACTCACAGGAGATATCAGAAAACACATACCCTGTGCTATTGTCTCACTTTCATCTTTCAAGTTAATCAATACCCCTTGACAGCAGTGTCCGATGAAACAGGATTTCAGTGGGCGGGGTAAAAGGGTGGCCACTGATGTGAATCACATAATCAGAACCACTCAAAGGGACAAACAGGGGGCGTGTCTGTATGAAGAATTAGATGGCCAGCCCGTCGTGAATGCACGTGTCATGCCTTAACTATGGTATCCTCTTACTTCCTGGTTCCACGGAGCTTAGCCACACCCCTTTATGACACGGTCTCCCTATTTAATCCGACCGCACCAGCTGATCGACGCTGGATTATTGAACTACGTTCCGTACTCACGAACCGGCTACAACATCGTTGTGAAAGCCCTCTGTTACCGGACCGGACTGGAAGACTTCAAGTTCCCTTCATCTCTCCTCATCCACGACTAAAGCTGAACTCTCTCCATTCAGGATAACCGCCTCTGAGGAGATCTCGGGAACCAGTGTTCTATGTGCCGGAAGCTAAGTAAAACCTCTGTGATAAGCGTTGCATCTCAAAGCTGTTATTTCCTGTCTCCAAAGTCCTTCGATAAAACAAACCCGTTACAGCTAACTTCAACTCATACTTTATCTCAGTTAGCTGCATCTGTCTTGCTTCAGTTAAAGTCTATGGAACAGCTATTGTAACTTCTTATCACCTAATTCATTAATACTTCTAAAGGACTCTTTCTGATTCAGTGTCTGCTAATTACTACCGTTTACTACTTAAAGCTACAGTGCCTGTAATTGTGGACTTCAGTTATCGTTTACTACTTAAAGCTACAGTGCCTATAATTGTGTACTTCAGTTATCGTTTACTACTTAAAGCTACAGTGCCTATAATTGTGGACTTCAGTTATCGTTTACTACTTAAAGCTACAGTGCCTATAATTGTGGACTTCAGTTACCGTTTACTACTTAAAGCTACAGTGTCTATAATTGTGGACTTCAGTTATCGTTTACTACTTAAAGCTACAGTGCCTATAATTGTGGACTTCAGTTATCGTTTATTACTTAAAGCTACAGTACCTGTAAATTGAAATTAAAGTCAATACCTTTTACTTTTTATAATAAATATTCAAACTATAAGAAATCTGCAGTTGTGTTCCTTCATAACAAATGTTTAGACGTGACAGCACGTCAGCCTGCCTGCCAACCATGCAGGATGACCAACCGAGTGCATACTGTGCAGACAGCAACCTGAGCTTGGCATAAATGCGTCTAATGATGCGCTAACTCTACGCTTTCTAAGAACTGTTCCCTAGCACTTGCTGGTCGACTACTCTCACAACCTTCTTACTAGCAGGCAGAAGCTTGTTATACAGTCTGGGACAGAGAAAAAGTGTATGTAGTGAGAGTAGAATTAAGGGATCATTCCACAGTTTTATAGAGACTGAAGCAGCAAGAGCATTTGCATAGTGCGCAAAGTCAGCTTTACCTTAACTAATTTCATTGTCAGCCAGTCCACACCAGTTTTGGTCTCCTACATAGATCTTAAGTTTCCATTCTTAACCCCTTAAGGACGCAAGACGGTTCAGGACCGTCATCGGCATTTTTCCCTTGCCGACCGACGACGGTCCTGAACCGTCCTAAATTTAAAATGTACTTACCCAATCGCCGTCGTTCCCCCGGCGGCGATCGGCGTTGCTCCCGTTGTGGGGAGACTGCCTGCAGCCCAGACAGTCTCCCCATGGCGGATTAGGACCCCTGGGGTCATGTGATCGCCCAACAGGGCGACCACATGGTCACAATAGGTGTCCTAGTCTCTGCCTGCAGGGGGACTGTCTGTGCTGACAGGCAGTCTCCCTGCAACTGTAAAATCATAAAAAAATTTAAAGTGAAAGTTAATAAAAAAAAATATTATTATATATGTGTATATATATATGATATATAGACATATATTATACCTATATAATATATGTCTATATATCATATATATAATGTCATGCTAAGTGTATTTTTATATTAATATGTACATATATTAATATAAAAATACACTTATAATTAATTTACACACGTATATATTGTATATATATATTATTATAAAATACGAATAATAAATAATTTAAATTAAATTAAAAAAATTACAAATAATAATAAAAATTAAAAAAAATTATATATCTATACGAAATGTTATTCTAACTGTATTTTGATATTAATATATATATATTTATATCAAAATACACTTAGAATGAAATTGTATATATATCTATGTATATATAAATAAATAAAAAGAATACGAACTATTCATATGTCCATATACAAAATGACATAAATAATTATATAAATATACACGTAGACTTCAAATATATAAATATGCACATATATTTAAATTCTACGTGCGTATTTATGTAATATTTTTACATAATTAAGTTATTTTATTGATTGCAATTTAAGGGACCTGCCTGCCAACCCAGGCCGAAAGTCTAGAGAATTTAATTTGCTAGCACTGTATTTTACCCTGTAACGTTCTACGACACCCTAAAACCTGTACATGGGGGGTACTGTTTTACTCGGGAGACTTTGCTGAACACAAATATTAGTGATTCAAAACAGTAAAACATATCACAGCGATGATATTGTCAGTGAAAGTGACTTTTTTTGCATTTTTTCACACATAAACAGCACGTTTACTGATGATATAATTGTTGTGATACATTTTCCAGTTTTGAAACACTAATATTTGTGTTCAGCAAAGTCTCCTGAGTATAACAGTACCCCCCATGTACAGGTTTTATAGCGTTTTTGAAAGTTACAGGGTCAAATATATGGGTCAAATATTTTTACATTGAAAATGGCCAGGTTGGTTACGTTGCCTTTGAGAGCGTATGGTAGCCCAGGAATGAGAATTACCCCCATGATGGCATACCATTTGCGAAAGAAGACAACCCAAGGTATTGCAAATGGGGTATGTCCAGTCTTTTTTAGTAACCACTTGGTCACAAACACTGGCCAAAATTAGCGTTCAATTTAGTTTTTTACTTTTTTCACACACAAACAAATATGAACGCTAACTTTGGCCAGTGTTTGCGACTAAGTGGCTACTAAAAAAGTCTGGACATACCCCATATTGAATACCCTGGGTTGTATACTTTAAAAAAAATATGTACATGTGGGGTGTTATTCAGCGATTTATGACAGATAATAGTGTTACAATGTCACTATTAATACATTTTAAAAATATATGTTTTGAAACCGCAATATCCTACTTGTACTTATAGCCCTATAACATGCAAAAAAATAGCAAAAAGCATGTAAACACTGGGTATTTTTAAACTCAGGACAAAATTTTGAATCTATTTAGCAGTTTTTTTCATTCGCTTTTGTAGATGAATAAAAGATTTTTCACATAAAAGTCAAAAAACATGTATTTTTTTCAATTTTTCATCATATTTTTTCATTTTTTAAAAATTAAATTACATAAGATTATATAAATAATGGTATGTAAAGAAAGCCCCTTTTGTCCTGAAAAAAACAATATATAATTTGTATAGGAACAGTAAATGAGAGAGCGGAAAATTACAGCTAAACACAAACACCACAAAAGTGTAAAAAGATGCCTGGTCGCAAATGTACAACATCGCAAAAAAAGTCCAGTCCTTAAGGGGTTAAACAAGAGCATGTGAAGAGTAGTAAGATTTTATTATTTTTTTTAAGTCAGTGGGCCTATTCCATAGGCATGGGCCTGGAGCTGTAGCTCCATCAGCCCATATGTTAAGCCAGCCCTGTCCCTGGCAAGTAAAATAAAAATACATATTAAAAACTTTTTTCCTTACGCTAAACCATAATCCCACAAAATAAACAAAAAACTATCCTCTTAAAACCAAATAAGTTAATAGTCAAAATATTTTTGCATTATAAATTCAACCAGTTCTCTACATAAAGAATTATCCTGGAACAGAATCCAGCTTATGGCCCTAAGTCCAATAGTGGAATAAAATGAAATGATATCATTGGTCACAAGTGCCATCCTTGTCTAGCGTGATCCTTGTCTATCAGCTTGTATTACCAGCAGAGTCCATCTCACTCCTGTCTAAAACCCCACATTATCGTTCGAGTTATTTTTGTCAGAGAGTACTTTAAGCCTATTTGCAGTGGAAAAAAAGGCCTTTCAGAATGACAATCCTTAGTCTGTTTTAGGTATGATTTTATAGACCATGTTTTTGGACTTGCTCTGGTGTATTTTTTTATTCCCTGTATTTATAATTATTAGAAATTTTTCCCATAAACTTTACAAAGGAAGTCAATGGTTTAGCCAGCCATTATTCATTTCTGTAATCATTCTCCCTTCTGTATTCCTATCAGTTTAATCTTAAATGTTCCTGCTTTATGTTCTTACGGTTTTCATTTTCTTACAGTTTGATCTGCCAGAAATGTTTTCGTTTTCTTTTTGACTCTGTTGTGATATACTTATTTTGGATTTTATCCATAAGTTCCAAACTGTCCTCTTACTAAATAAACGGGGCCTTTTTTTAATTATTTTTTTGACTGGTGGTTTTCAACATCCAGATCATTTAGATTGGTTCTTCTTTTAAATATATTATAACTAACAACAACAAAAAATGATCAAAAAGTATATAACATTTCTAATTGAACTCTGTATCATTATTTCTCCAATGTGGGAGTCAAAAACAATCTTAAAGAGATACTCCAATGCCCAACTAAAAAAAATAGATTGACATCACTCATACCCCCAATAAAAACATGCATACTTTTAATAATGCATTTTTTTCATTGGGGGTATATCTGAAAACAGCTTGCAAAACCTGCAGATCTCTTGTCTGCAGCCTTTGCAAGCTCCTCCCTTCTAACCCACCCAGACTTTCTGTGACTGTCCAATCACATACTCTCCAATGCAGGTCAATGAGAAGTCTTGGCAAGGCAGATGCTCTGGGTAATTAAGTAACAGGACTGGTTGTCTGACTGCCAGTGAGCTGTAACCAGGTTCATAAAAGAGCAAATTGCTATTGTAATCTGCACTTTTTGTATAATGAAAAAAGAGGATACACTCTTCACTCTTCACACATATCTTGCGCAAGCTTTTGGGGTCTGGAGTGTCCCTTTAATACTTTAGATATTATTATTTTTTCAGTATTTCTCTAAGGAGGATATTTCAAATTTGACTTTTATTTTCTTTTTTATTATTATTATTATTATTATTATTATATTTTTAATCAGCCGGAAGTATTTCCCTAAACATTTACATTAAAATCAACATTACACTCATTTCCAAATGCAGCTCACTTGATAAAGGGAAAAAGAAAATAAAGCAATATCTCATTCAAAAGAAACTTCTAAAGAATTAAATTACTAGAAAAATATTACCTGTGTTTCTGTATAAACAATTCAAACTACAGTTACCATCACATCAGCCACAAATCCCTGTTTGTAAAGATTTTGAGAAATTAGACAATCAAGATGTCAGTGCCCAAAATATTTAATGTGCACATTACCTTCAAAGACCTTTAAATATCACCAATTACTATATGGAGATGTATCTCAGTATTATCTCCAAGGTTTTAATTTTAATTTTTTAATTTTAAGTGTTGGTAGGAATAACTCTTTTTATTTCCACAGGTCAGAAGCAAACTTTAGTAGTTCATCCCATTAATAAATAAAAATACACAGCCAGAAAAAAGATGATTTACCACCAAGTGGTTCCTCTGTCCTAGGGTCTGTATACTCTCTCTTGGAAGGATGACAATGAATGAAATTGCTAGATTCATATGGCTCTGCTGTTCCTGTGTCTGTGAAGCCTTCAATGAATTTCACCAATTCACATGCTTTCTTAAGATAGGGTAGTATTCCACAGTACTTTTTTTGTATAAGCTCTGTTGTTCATCCCGATTCTGGACTTAAAGTGACTGCAGTCCATATAAGGGTTATTGAAAAGATTCAGAACAATCAAACAAAAATAGGAGATGGACAATACTCGTAAAAGTCTAAATATCTTCTGCTATCTAAACAAATCAGGTCAAATAGGTCTAATGCTCGCCCACATTGGACGTTAAAAAAGCTTTGGAATTAGTGATTTCTTTATTCATCCATTACACCTTGGAGAAGTTTGGGTTTAATGATTGATTATGACTTCATACGCCGAACACTTAGAAATATTACTTACTTTTTTTGGGGGGGGGGGGTTCATACCAACTTTTCTATATCACCACCAGTACTAGATACGGCTGCTATCTCTCCCCTTTATTAGTCATCCTAGTACTGGAATTACTATCCATAAACTATTTACATAGCCACATCCTTGGGCAGCAGTATTGGAGGAGAGGGAACCTCCTAAGACTGATGATTGTTTTACCATTAGGTTCAAACCCTCTCTCCTCATTACCTACATGATTATTCTATCTTTCTACAGTTCCATCTCCTTGTGTAAACGTAATAAAACAAAAACATAAGCCTTACCAATAAGGATCCTGCAAGATGTTGTACATGTATTACAGACTAAATTCCCATGTGATTTCCTATACTCTTGTTATTTAGATCCACCATGTATTTAAGGTTAGATAATGTCATATTCCATGTGTATGTTTATGTTTTTGCTCGGAAAGTGTAATATTTGCTAAAAATGTTGGTACAATTTCCTCTTTAACCCTCTTTTGATTTATAAATAAATGGATCTTGGACAAATCACGAGTCATAGTAGTTTATTACACTTAATGTTCACATCTGAACAACTGTATTTCTCTTGATTCAACATTGTTTCTGAGTACTCTCTTTGCTTTTCACCACTCCATCTTGCTTGTATTTCTATGGGCTTGGTCCATCTCTCCTAGCCGGGAGGCTTCCTGCATGAAGGTAGGTGTAGAGGAATTATCGGTATCACAAACACACAGTAATACATAGAATCAATAAAAACAACATTGTTGTTATTGTTAGATTTATAGTACTGTTATTTCTAATGTAATCATTCGTCCCACATTTTGGAAACAACTCTTTATCACTCGTAAAAGAGAATATTCACATCATTCTCTAGTAGACTGAGTGCCAAAGTGTTTAACCCCGTAAGGACACATGACATGTGAGACATGTCATGATTCCCTTTTATTTCAGAAGTTTGGTCCTTAAGGGGTTAATTTCACTGTATTACTGAGTTCTTGGATATTTCCCTAGAATAATTCCATATGATTTTATACCATCAATAAATAGTGACTCTAAATACATCATCAAATATGAACAATGTTTAGAAACCTACCTAGTCCAAGTACTCCAGAAGTTGTATGTAAGCCCCCCTACTCTACAAGTCTTTATATAGGTCAAGATACACGAAATGCGTAGATGTTTGATATTGCTGCTTGTGCACTATATTGCCTTCTTCTATGTGTTTTTTGCTGTTTTTAATTGAAACAATGTAAAAACATACTTTTAAATCACCCCAAATGGATAAATAAATAATGTTTGATATACAATTGGAATGGAATCTGTGCGATTTGTATGAATGGTTACTCACAGTTTATATAGTGGCAATCAATCCTTTTCACCCACCAAGTGTAAGTTCACTCTGCAGAGGATGTATATCTCAAACAACATAAGTAAAAGTACCAATAAAGTTCACAACACTGTTCAATAGGTGGACTAACAGACAAGAATTTGCAAGAGGTCTAGGTGGGCGCACAGGAACAGAGGGTGTTGAGGGCCCTCCTCAAAGAGCTTATATTCTAGAGGCAGTGGGATAAAGCGGGACAAGAGGTAAGAGAAAGATGTATTTCTTGTATCGGAAAAGTAGGTTACTAGAATAATGTACAGTAAAGGTTAGTTTATTGGATACACAGTTGCAGGAAAGGAGGTTGGGTTACCAAGGTGCGGGAAAGGTAAAATATTAACAGTATAATTGGGATGCTTTCCTAAAGAAGTCTATTCTTAATGATCTTTCAAAGGAACTGAGACTGGGTGAGAGTCTAATGGTGCAGGCAAGGGAGTTCCACAGGAACAGCGCTGCCCTTGAAAATTCTTGAAGGCGTCAGAGACGAGTACAAACAGAGAATAGACACAGATCTTTGGCAGAGCGTAGAAGCCTGGATGGGAAATCCTGTGTGTTAGTGAGGATAGGTAGGCAGGAGCAGTGTTATGTAGATATTGGGAAACTAGCACCAGAATTTTAAATTGAGCCCTAAATGTTCTAGGAAGCCAGTGTAAGGACTGACAGAGGGGGGGGGGCATAGGTGCAGGCAGATGAGACTTTCAGCCGCATTCCTTATAAACCTTAGCCTGAATAAGGTAGAGACCTAATGAACAAGAGACGTGAAGGTTTGTCTTCATAACAGTAGGGATAGTATTTCATGTCCTTCTCTACAATTTGTCATATTCCACATGATGTTTTCACCTGGCTTTCATTCTGTGTTTCAGAGTTGTCTCACCCATGTCCCAGAGGTATTTTCACAGGTAATTATAGAAACCTCAAGTCAACCATGCTTTTATAGACTTATAGCACCGTATCTCCTCCAGATCATAAATGCTTTGTTACCAAGTATTCATTTGCTCCTAGATCTTAATATGAACATGGCATCCAACATGGTGATCACATGGTATGAGAAAGTGACCTAGCAACCTGTAGTACATTTAGAAGATTTTTAATGATTTCATCTCATACTGTATGACTCTGGATACCCATGTATTTTTGTAACATGATATAAGGCTTCAGAAATTCTATCTGAACTGTTCAAGAACAGATATTTGTTATAATATCATGCCTTAATAAGTTGCATAATTGAACATATTTGGTTGATAAACATTTTAAAGAAACACGGATTTAGAAAACAGGAGTTCTTTCTTGCATTTGCTATAAAAAAATATTATTGATCCTTATTAAATGCCACATACTGTCGGGAAAGAATACAATGATCAAGTGTAAGAAAGCAAAAATAAATTCCAGAGATGAAAGTGTGACCTGCGTTGTTAGGTTTTGCTATTTTAGAAAGTGTGGTCTATATATAGAATTATCCAGTAAAACTTTATGAATCTGAGCTTGAGAAATAGAGAACCCCGCTGAGTTATGACATCAATAACATACGTGTGTGAGACCAACAGAACAAAACATCATCCAGTATCCTTCAGAGGGTTATTACATATTTATATGGGTAATAGTTTATGTCCTTCAACTGAATTAACAAGTGAGTTCTAGAAAAAGAGGGAAATATTGATCTTGGTTAATAAATTGTTACAATATTGGGTTAGCATTTACCTGTAAGAGATAATTGGAAGAATAGAACAAGCATGGCACTATTTATATCCTAATGATTATAATACCAGATGTATCAATTTCAGAGCAAACGTTTCAGTGTTTTCTGTATACCAGGTAGCAATCCTATGTAGATTTTATCATTATTACATAATTAAGGCTAGAATAATCAAGCTATGATTACATGTGCATTGAATAATTTTTTTCAAAAAATTTAGCAGTTTGGTAAATGCAATTCACTAATTATTTAATAGATGGTTAAAAGAAAGCACAATCTAGATATCAGAATAACCTTTAATCGTGTATTTTAATAATCTGTCCAAGAGGAAAAACTAAAGTAAAGGGGTGCCCAATTTCAACACTTAATGTATTTTATAACCCACTAGATCAAACTGATTGCAGAGCATGCAGCAAACTAAAGTTTAAATGTACTGTATTATATAACCCAGAAGAAACCTCTATTTATCTGCTATCTATCTATTAATCTATCTGCTATCTATCTATTAAAGGACCGCTATAGGCACCCAGACCACTTCAGCCTAATGAAGTGGTCTGGGTGCCAAGTCCAGCTAGGTTTAACGCTTTTTTCTGTAAACATAACAGTTTCAGAGAAACTGCTATGTTTACTTTAGGGTTAATCCAGCCTCTAGTGGCTGTCTCATTGACAGCCGCTAGAGGCGCTTCTGCACTTTCACAGTGAGAAGACACCAGCGTCCATAGGAAAGCATTGAGAATGCTTTCCTATGGACAGGCTGAATGCGCGCGCGGCTCTTGCCGCGCATGCGCATTCAGTCGATGATGGAAGAAGAGGGAGGAGAGTCTCCAGAGCCGAGGGAGCCCGGCACTGGAAAAGAGGTAAGTGATTAACCCCTTCCTCCCCCTTCAGCCCGGCGGGAGTAGGACCTTGAGGGTGGGGGCACCCTCAGGGCACTATAGTGCCAGGAAAACAAGTATGTTTTCCTGGCAATATAGTGGTCCTTTAATCTATTGTCTGTCTTTCTGTTTATCTATTTATCTATCTATCCCTGAAGCTGATCTTGTCCTTCATATGTTTTGTAGAATATTGAGTTACTTTAGTGTTGGTGTAGTGCTTTAACCCCTTAACGACGAGTGACGGACGAGGTCCGTCACTCAGGGGAATGCGTTAATGACGAGTGATGGACCTCGTCCGTCACCCGTTAAAATTAACCCCAGATCGCCGCAATCGCGGCGATCGTGGGGTTAATGGTGCTCCGGTCTGCCTCTGCATTAGAGGCAGACCGGGAGCACCGGATCGGGCTGCCCCAGTACATGTGCCCGCTCTGACAGCATGTCTGAGCGGGCACATGTGCTCTCTATACTCACCTCCGCCTCCCTGCACTTCCTGGTTCTGTGTGAAGTGCAGGGAGACGGATCTTCAGTGATCCTGCCCCCTGGTGGAAAAAAAAAATAGTAAAATTAAAATCCCACCCCCCTTTACCCCCCCTTTACCCATTTTAATACAAAATTAACCCCTTCCCTGCCAATTGATCACTGACTACAGTGATCAATTGGCAGGGATTACATTTTACTAAGATATGATTTTTTTTTAACCCCTGAGGGTTAATTCTTTTTTTTTTTAACCCTCAGAGGTTCAATTTATTTTATTAATTAATTTAAATATTTTAAAATTATAAATGTAGCTAGCTGGGGAGGGTGGAAGTTCCAGCTGGGGAGGGTGGAATTGGGGGATTTAGTATTACGCTAACTAGGGGTTAACGTTAAAAAAAGTTTAAAAATAAGCTTTAAAGAGGGGCGGAGCCTAACCACGGACCCGATCAGACGCCATTTCTAGCAGCTCCTAAGATTCCAAAACTAATCCGGCCGATATCGGCAAAACCACCAACAATCCAGCCACAACACTCACCGAACTGGATCCAGCAGGGCAAGAGGAACCGACTGATGCCTTTTTTCCAGGCACCAAAAACAACGAGGAGGAAGCCCAGGTCTGAGGCCTACCGAGCACTCCACAGCCTGGAAGGAATACTGGGGAGCTTTACCGCGAGCAGAGCAGACAGCCCGCAACTCCAAACACTGCCAGCCTCACCAGCACCAATGCCAGGGAAAGGTAGGCGCTCACAAAAGCCCCAAAACCAGGCAGAAGGTCAGGATATAGGGGCCATGTTACAGAGGCCCGCCCAACTCAGACCCACTCCCGCGGAAAACACGCAAGCTAGGGACATGGGCACAGCAGCAGGCCATGACAGACCTGGTAGCTCACAATCCCCACAAACCCCTCAAGCTGAGCAACATGAGCAGCCAGATGACTCAGCACCCACCACAAAAAGGGATTTAAAACTTCTCCTGGCAGAAATACACAAGTTACTGGCGGCGGACTCCGCTCTACTTAAAAGGGAGGTGCAGGCAGTCACTGAGAGAGTGCGAACCTCAGAGGAGGACATAATAACAGTGCAAACCCACTTAACCACCGTGGATACCTCCATACAAGAGCTTCAAGCCCAAAACCAGACCCTGTCACTCAGGCTTGCAACCCTGGAAGACCGCCAGAGGCGTACACATATCAAGATCAGGGGCATACCCTCAGCGGTCACGGCAGCAGAACTGCCACACTACGTTAGAAGACTGGTGACAACAGTCATGTCTCACACTGTGGCCAAACGAATAAACATAGACAGTGTATACCGTCTCCCAAGCCCTCCTCAACGCACAACGCCTCTGGCACGAGACGTCATTCTCAGATGCGTCACGCTACCTGATAAGCTCCAAATTATGGCGGCAATCAAAGATAAGGCACCGCTCACATTCGAGAACTCAAGCCTCACGTTCTACCAGGACCTTACAAGGGCCACCCTCCAGATCCGTAAAAGTTATGGGCCTGTCACAACCCAGCTTAGAAACGCAGGTCTGGCTTACCGCTGGGGAGCGAACGGCTCCTTAACAGTGACTCAGAACGGGACTACACATATGCTGCAGAGTTTGGGAGCTGCACAGACTTTTTTGAGTACACTGGGTCTGCTGCACCCGACCGCACCGTCCACCTCCGAACACCAGGCGACCTCATGGGACCCAGCGTCCGTCACACCATTCACCCCGAGAGAGAGGAACCCACAGCCAGAGACACCGTGACTGCGGGATGCTAACTCCCGAGGACTATATTTGAAACTCAATGTTATCTTATTTTGTTTTATTTCAGGGTTTATTCATGGTAGAGGGTATTTTACCCCCTCGCTTAAATATGGCAACACTACACAGTGCCCTCACGGGCCGGAGCCCAGCACAAGCAAGGGCAGATTAGGCTGACAAGCATATCCACTAACACCAAATGGCATATCTTTCCCCCAAACCCCTCCCCCCCCCACCGCCCCCTTGGGTCAGGGGCCACAGCGTGGTTACATATCCCTTTACCTCAACACCACATTATTAAGAGCGCACATGCTCACATTATTCACGATAAGCAACCACCTCTTAAACCTGCAACCAGCATGATATTACATATTTTACACATGACAAGTGCCTGCAACCCGCAACCCCAACCATCAACATGCACCACCACAGGGCACAGGTCGTAAACAACGCACATAGGGAGCGCAAGCAGAGCAAATCATAAGCAGAAGCTCACTATAGAGCGACATCTCCCTAGCAGTCCCCAAACAAAGTTTAAGCATGTACCAAAAAGAAAAAATGATGCTGTTTAAAAAAAGATTGATTATCACACCAGTTCTAAGAGTAATGCTATATTCAATGTTATACTTGTATCTGTATCAACGTGTTTTTCAATTTTTATGTGTCCAACCTTGTATTAAAACAAAGCGTCCTGAAAAATAAAGAATTTAAAAAAAAAAAAAAAATAAGCTTTAAAAAGTTACAAAATTAAGTTAAAAAAAAGTTTTAATAACATTTAAGTAAAAAATTTAAAAAAATAAACCCTTTACCCAGTCCAAATAAAAATTAACCCCTTCCCTGCCAGTCGATCACTGCCTACAGTGATCAAAATACAGATCACAGTATTATACTGTTCTAATTTTTTTTTTAACCCCTGACGATTAACTTTTATTTATTTTTTAACCCTCAGGGGTTAAATTTATTTAATTAACTAATTTAAATATTGTATAATTAAATATTTTGCTAGCTGGGGTGGGTGGGAGTTATGGGAAAATGGGGAATTTACTGTTAGTGCTGCTTACTGCTAGTTAGGGGTTAACGTAAAAAAAAAAAGCTTAGAAAAATGTTAAATCTGTAAAAAAAAGTTTTACGAAAGTTTAGGAAACTTTAAAAAAATGAATAATCAAAACAAAAGTTTAAAAAATAGTTTTAAAAAGTAAAAAAAGTTTTAAAAAGTAAAAAAATACATTTAATAACGCTCATTACCACTACACCTGGTACAAGCTAGCGGAAAAATGATCCCACGCTAAGGTTCAAAATATGCCTTTTGAAATACCCTGGGATGTCTTCTTTAAGAAATGGTATGGCTTTATGGCGTATTTGGTTTATATAGCCTGGTAAAATACTCTAAAATGGGACATGGGCACAGCGTAAAAATTTAAAGTTTGAAAAAAAATGGAATGGCTGTGTCCCAAATGTGCCCCTCCGATGTCCACATATACCTGGCAAAGGTACATACGGGGGTATTTTTGTACTCAGCAGACATAGCTGAGCAACATATGAAGTATTATACAGTGGTAGTACACATAAGGTTTGCAAAATATACTGTGCAAACTCACTTTGTGTGTCAAAAAGGCAGAAAAAACGCTTATTACCACTACACCTGGTACAAGCTAGCGGAAAAATTATCCCACGCTAAGGTTCAAAATATGCCCTTTGAAATACCCTGGGATGTCTTCTTTAAGAAATGGTATGGCTTTATGGGGTATTTGGATTATATAGCCTGGTAAAATACTCTAAAATGGGACATGGGCACAGCGTAAAAATTCAAAATTTGAAAAAAAATGGAATGGCTGTGTCCCAAATGTGCCCCTCCGATGTCCACATATACCTGGCAAAGGTACATACGGGGGTATTTTTGTACTCAGCAGACATAGCTGAGCAAAATATGAAGTATTATACAGTGGTAGTACACATATGGTTTGCAAAATATACTGTGCAAACTCACTTTGTGTGTCAAAAAGGCAGAAAAAAACGCTTATAACCACTACACCTGGTACACGCTAGCGGAAAAATGATCCCACGCTAAGGTTCAAAATAGGCCTTTTGAAATACCCTGGGGTGTCTACTTTAAGAAATGGTAGGCCTTTGTGGGGTAGTTTGAATTTAAAACCTGCAAAGATGCTTGGAAATTGCACATAGGCCCGGCGTCAAAATTCAAAGTTCGGTCAAAACTGATATGGCTTGGTCTCCTATATGGCACTGTAGCTTCACGAAATAGTGCCATAGACATACAATGGGGGTGTCCTTTTACTCAGAAGACTTAGCTGAGCATAATTTGGGGGGTTTGAACTTAGTGGCACACATGAAATATACAAAATGCCCAGCAAAAATGCAATCCGTATGTAAAATATGCACAAAATTATTTTTTACCACATACTTTGGCATGTAATGGTAAAAAAATGGGGGCATGTTAAGGCACAATATGCACCTTATGAGATACCCTGGAGTGTCTACTTTTACAAATGGTAGGCCTTTGTGGGGTTTTTTTGAACAGTCAAACTACTATAATACCCCAAATGGAAGCATAGGCTCATTAAATCCGTCTCTCAAAATTCTACTGTGAATACTGAAAAGGACAGGTCTCCTATATGGCACTGTAGCTTCACGAAATAGTGCCAAAGACATACAATGGGGATACCGTTGTACTCAGCAGAAGTAACTGAACACATAATAAAACTTTGTACAGGAATAGCACACACCAACTTTACAAAATACACATGAGAAGCTCTTTGTTATAAGTTTGTGTGCGAAAACCCCCAAAAAACACAATTTTACTCCAATATTTAGCAGAGGTTGGCGGTAAAATGGCTACGTAGAAAGTGTCAAAACGACCTTAGGTAAATAGCCTGTGGTGTCTACTTTATATAAATATATACTTTTGTGTGGCAATTTTGTTTTCTTTTATGGCTATTAGTCTTACAAGACAAACATACCAAATTCTAAAATCGCTCCACATAAAAAGTTTATTTTACTCCTTGTGCTTTGTGACCTGTAACTACCAAAAAAAACTTAAAATCCCAGACACATTATATATTCTGTAATTCAGAACAACTAAATGAATTTATTTTTAATTACTTTCCTTAACCTGCACTAATTATGTACACATTATTATTGCAAAAACTGTAAAAAAAACACACAAAAATTCATTTTTTTGCATATTTCTGTATTCTTTTTTATAATAAATAAGCATTTATATATATATGTGTTACATCAAATTAAAGCCCTTTCTGTCCTTTAAAAAACGGTATATAATATGTGTCGGTGCAATAAATTAGTAAAATGCAAATTGCAGTTGAACGCAAATAGCAAAAAATGCAAAAAATTCCGTTGTCATTAAGTGAAAGACAAGCTTCTGAAGCTCTGTCCTTAAGGGGTTAATCTATACAGAGTTTATTTGTACTCTTCAGTGCTGAAAATTGTATTGCTGTTTTCTAAATGCAAATCATAATATGCAAACTCTGTATTTCAGACTACTGTTTGGAGCAAGGTGAATAGGTGAACTACTGCTCTGCAAGAACATTATACATACCTCAGTTAACCGTTACATTTTACTTTCCAGATTGTTAATAATCAGGTTTTACCCAACCAAGGGAGAAAGGTGTAAAGACAGACTATTAAAGGTTAACTGATGGACTCAATGTTCTGTGATAATTTTTTTCTGTGTCCTCACAATGGCTTACAGTAATGTGACCTCATTGACATACTGTGCATCGATACACAAATGTTAGATATGCTCACATTCCAATAACGTTGACCTAGATTAAGAAAGCAATCTCATCATCTCACGGGATCTAACCCCGCTTTCTGTGGCTTGAATATTAATTAGTGACTCTTTTTACATTTCATTGCAAGTTTTGTCTACAGGTTAACATCTCAAAACAACACCACGGCATTCACCCCCCAAAAAACAAAACGTTGATTTGTCATTACTATCCTGTCTGTTGCTTTTTCAACATTTTTAATATAGACGGATGCTCCAGAAGATATGTGGCAGGATTATGTAAATTTATGAAAAGGCTCCAAAAGTGTTTGGTTTCCATGGAGTTTAAAATGCTGTAAATAAATACTTTTTAACTAATTCCTCTTTGAAGACATGCAAACCTCCTACCTCGAGGGCCATAACATATATCCTAGCAGTTTCATGATGGGTTTAGAGAGAAGGATGATAAGATAAACTCCATGGCTCGTAGGGTACTTATTTGATCTTGCTAGCATTAAAATCCTATTCATAGTTAGATTTTATACTTATGTATATCTTAATTGACTTTTCAAACTATAAGTCATAAAAAACCTTATGTTTATAGAGAGATATACAACTATAAAATATAGTATTTAATCTGTATTTAATCAAATAATGTTTGTTTGGTGTTTTTTTTTTTTTTTTTTTTTTTTTTTAAATAGAGTAAATAACCTTAGGCTCAGTAGCAATATTACCTTCATTCCCCAGGGAAAATTAGCCACTAAAGTCTCTTGTAGTGGTTATGGTTTCAGAAGTGCCTTGACTCCCTCCCAGGGCAATATGTTAAACTGTTTTAGAACAGTAGAACAACTTATTTGTATCTCCTGGGAACCTGCACCACATTAACCTTCTCCTGTTGGATGTCTTTACTGAGCTAAGCAAATCTGATAGTAGATGGGGTTCGTTAACTAAGAGAATTCAGCAATTCAGCTCAGTGGAGGGCAGGGTGGCAAAAGCAGAGTGTCCGGCAGGACCAAGGTAACTTGTCAAAGCCATTTAAATCAGTCTGACAAATGCCTTTGGGATGCCACCAGGGCACTCCTGGTACCATAACCACTACTATTGGTTCAGGCGCTTTTTTTTTTTTACCTCGTTCCCAAAATCAGAAAGATGTGGTTTAGGTCTCAAACTCAGTCCACGACACCAAAATCAGGTGATTACTATTCTTTCATAAGATGCCACTATATTCCACAATTGCTTATACTCAGTTGCATATAATCTGGAGATTAGCCTAAAAAATTGAATATAGCTCTTGAAGGACAAAATAAATTCACCTCCACTGATCAGGGCTATGTCATGATTATCCGTCTAAATGTTCTTAGTGAGGTCGATTTCTAATTCATGTTACACACTGTCATATTTATATTTGTATTCATATGGTTGGTTGTATTTATAATTTTAAAACAAATTATTATTATATATATTTATAGAACGTGTGTGCTAAACAAACCATAGAAATACAGTAACATTGCAGAGGTATAATTACACAAGAGGTACAGTGTGACATAACTAGGAAGGAAGCAACATAGACAATGAGGTGCTTTGAGAATCCAGATATCACAAATTCAAACACAACTGAAAGTATATAATAACAGGTATTCTAACAGGTAGAGGTTTATTGGAGGGGACACAAAAATAATTTTTTTTTTTTGGCTTTCATAACCTTAAAGGGACACTATAGTCACCAGAACAACTACAGCTTATTTAATTTATTCTGGTGAGTATAATCATTACCTTCAGGCTTTTTGCTGTAAGCACTGTCTTTTCAGAGAAAATGCAGTGTTTACATTACAGCCTAGTGATAACTTCACTGGCCACTCCTTAGATGGCTGTTAGAAATCCTTCCTGGGTCATGGCTGCCTAAAATGCATCCAAACAATCAGTGTCTCCTCCCTCTGCATGCAGAGAATGAACTTTCCTCATAGAAATTAATTGATTCAATTAATCTCTATGAGGAGATGCTGATTGGCCAGGCCTGTGTTTGACTTGTGCTGGCTCTGCCCCTGATCTGCCTCCTTCACCGTCTCACCCAAATCCTATGGGGAAGCATTGTGATTGGCTCAGAATAACATTTCTGATGATGTCAGCAGACAGCTTGCTATTCTGAGGCAGACAGGGGCAGAGCAAGCAGCTTCAGGCTTGAATACAAGTACGATTTTACTATATTTAGGGAGGCAAGAGAGGGCCAGGGGGTCTAGATGGTGGTTTTAACACTACAGGGTCAGAAATATATGTTTGTGTTCCTGACCCTATAGTGCTCCTTTAATCATATATGGTTATAAATAATTCTTTTTAAAAGGTGTATTTAAATACTTAATAGAACATCACATTGAGCCCACTTGAGTTAGAGGTAGTGGCAAACAAGTGACATGGAGTATAAACCAAGCAATACAAACACAACAAATTCAGATACATTATAAACAAATAAGTTATACAGAGGCAAGCTAGAGGACCACTCAGGGAACCCAGACCCCTTCATCTCAGTGAGTTAGCAGGCATGAGGTGGAGTGGGTGACAGCAGTGGAAGTGTCTCAAAGCTGGAAATAAGGTATGTAATCTTCCCTATCTTTCATCATAGGGGGTGAACAGTGGTCACGCTGATTGGAGGGAATTTATAATCCCAAAGAATTATTGTTATTTTCAGGACTATGGCCTCCCTTTACGTAGAGAAGCAGTGTATCTACAACAAAATGTAAATAGCAGTTTGCATCAATAAAAAGAAATCTCCAGACACATTGCATTCTTCGTATAACCATACATTACCAATGTGGAGCCACCATCATTTTGGTGGACACAAAGGAACTAAAGTCAAAATTAAAAAAAAATTAACATCTTGTTTGTAGTTGCACTGTATTTCTACTTACTTTGTTTTTTGTATATTTTATTTGGATTTAAATCTATCAGGATCAATTGTTGTTGTATTGTTTGTAATCATTGTCACTTTTTTACATGTACCACTAAGTCAAGTGGGGATCACAAGATGTTCTAGTAAATGTTTTGTATTGTAACCATGCATGATTAATGTTATTTAAGCCAAAATGTCAAACGTTTTCAAGGCATTGACCCCCCAAAACACATATATCAACATACGAAATACTCAAAGAGCTGAAGTGAACCAGACTGGTTGAGTATATTACTGGAAATAGAGAATATTGAATATAATTGCTGTGTAATCAAGAGAAGATAATAATAATAGTGAATAGAATCAAATCTAAAACAAAGTGCAATCTTGCCTTAGTGGCTCACCTCTATATATGCCTAGAAATACCCTTAGTCCTATATATGCTCAAAACATGCGACTGGCTAGTGACTTTATTAGGCTATATAAATGGTCAAGTCCAGTGGCTTATGAGCGTATTAGGTAGGTGAATGTCATACAGCTGACAAGGGTATCCAGGATGTGGTCACTGTATGTGGCATGAATGGTTAGGGAGTGCCGTGTGGCTAGTGATAGCACTAATGATACATATATCAACATACCTTGAATATAACTAGGAAGGAAGCAAGAATGACAAATATGAATTCCTATAAAAAAAAAAGACAAGTATGAAATAGGTTAAACAAACTGTGGTAGTTCAATTAAAACCAAATCTTACTTTCCCAGTGATCCCACTCAGTTCATGAAACTGTCACTGACTGAAGTCTTTCCAGTTACTATTCTATCTGGGTAGATCTCAGAAAAATTCTGGGATAATATTATCTACAGCTGTTACGGAAGTCAGTAGAATTATTGTAACCACATTGGGGAGGAGTAAATGGTCTAATTAGGCAATGGATGTGTAGAGAAAGGCATATGGTTCTTGCTGTAGGGTCAGTATAAAAGATAAAATGTATTACAGTGTTATATAAATGATGTGGCATTATAGTGTTTTCCATATTGTGATGACATTTTGGAAATCTTCATATTTGAATACAGCAGCAGATAATTTGCAAATATAGCAGCATATTTTAGCTTATTTTGTCAGATTTCGTCTGTCACAGTATGTTCAAAAATTGATATTTGTTCCTGCAATAATTATCTCATTACAGAAAATATGCATACATCGGTAGAAGTTTGTCAAGTGGTGAAAAAAACAACAATTCTCCTTCTATAAACTGCAGTGAATAAATTACATTTACATTTAATGCTAATATTTACCTTGCATATTTTTTGACTAATGCAAAGTTAGTTACTATTGGCCATGGCTTACCAAAATGGAATCCAATGCCCTATCTACCTGTCCTGAATTGCCTTCTGCTGAAACCTTGAGAAGAGGTTACATATTCTTGGTACTGGAGTGAGGTCTCTATGTAAAACTTCTGTTATAGGAGATGCTAGATGATACTTCTCAAATTTTAATGTCTTCAATCTGCCAATTGTAGTATGGGTGGAATTCCATCTGTTTTGTGTCATCTAGTCATGGTCCAAAACTGGACTGCAGTAATTCCAGATAAAAGATACAAGGACAAAATTGAAATCAGTTTCTGGATCTTTGTTGATATCTATAAGGTTATAAAGGCTTAGATCCCGTCAAGGTACAACCCCACCCCTCAAGCTAGAGGCAATTAATACAAATTATATAGAACATATTACTGGACGTTAGAGTTGCCAGTCTTCGTGCAAAGAAGTGCTAATATAAAATAAGAATATATTGCTAATATAAAATAAGGATAACCGGAGACAGGCCAAGGTCAACAATAAGAAAATTAAGAGCACACAAAGTCAAGGTCAGGGATTCCAGAGATAAGAGTAGTCGGAAAACAGAGCCAAGTCAAACCAGGAAAACACACTGAATACGGGACACCGAAAAAATATATCAGAAAAGGATTTAAATAGGCCTAAGTATGTGGGGATTGGTTGGAGAACTTTCGGGATTATTAGCAACAATTAAAACATATGTGTTTAGCCCGCTAGTACTTTGGGCTACTGTTGCTTTAATATAGGGTGCAACCAAGTGATCCATGGCATTGCGCATGCCCCCTAGTGTTAATGCACGTCCGCCAGGTTGGAAACAACCATATGCTGGGATGCAGGATCCAGAGGAGTAGGCACGGCATCGGCTGAGAGAAGAGGAGCGATTTGGCGAGGGCTGAAAGGAAGCATGACAGAACCCAAGTCAGCAAAAAATATAAACATGGAACAGCAATTAAAAAAAAAAGTGGAAAATATTGGCTGATTTGAATGGTTTTATGTAATGTGTACATTTTATTCCAATAACCCAGTTGAACAAGTACATTTTGACACTTCTCTAAATATACATAGAGTCACTCTATCAAAACCATTGCAATTTTCAGATAGTATAATAGGCATTTTACTCTCAAGTGTCTGCTTTTATTAAATGGAGTTGCCCCCCCCTCCATTTTTTTTTTTATTTTTTTATTATTCTTTATTTTTGAGTGCAGAGTAAGTTACAAGCATAAGTAGTGACTTGTACAGTATAAGATATTACATGAAACAGTTGTCATGGTCAGTCAAGAGGTGCTGCACTTTTTTTTTTTTTTGATAACAAGGTATGAACAATAGTGAGACAAGTTACGCCATAATAGTGGTAGACAAGGTTTATAACAGTCGAGTATTATTCTAGGCTGGTGTGTCTAGGTCATAAGTGGTACACAAATTTAAACAAATGGGTTCTTAACAAAGATGACACCCCCGCTTACTTAGGGATGATTCGATCTAGAGTGCAAGGTTAGTATGAATCACGCAATCGTGGACCAGGATGAGCTTCACAGCAGGTAGCCCCCTGAGGTGTGAGCGGAGTGGATACTTTGCAGAATGATTCGGCTGGGTAGGGAACTGTCGATGCGTCTGTAGGTTTAGTATCAGAGTCAGTCCATGCCCTTCAAGCCTTCGCCATCTCTTGTGGCTGGGTCGTTCAGTCCTGGGTCGGGGCTATGGAGGGCCGGAGCAGCATGCTGCAGTGTCGTGCAGCAGCCGCTGCGTTCCGTCGCTTGGTGCTTGAGGGAGTGGGAGAGTCTTTTCGCTGCCGTTGGTCCTGAGGATTTCTCCTCTGCTTGCCGCAGTGAGTTAATTGCCGCCGACCTCTTCCATTTCCGCCTTTCAATCCCTGCACAGAGCATGTTACTCCGACGTGTGAGCCAGCTTGTTTGCACGAGACTTCGTGGTGAGTACTGCCGCCATCTTAGTTTTGTTCGGGGTTTGTAGTGTTCTCCCGCTCGCATCTCTCCAGCAGGGCCTGCATGTGTAGTGACAGGCTTGTGGGGTTGCTGTCTCATCGTGGTCAGCCAACACTTCTCTGGGGCAGGTTTCTGTGGTGGTCTGATGGCGTTAGATGGCTGCCTCTGCAGCAGGCGCCATTTAGCTGGCAGGTCGCACATGTGGCTGGCGTGCGGCAGCCATCTTGGCGGGTTGCCGCTGGAGAGTGTGCCGCAGCAAATTGGTAGCTAACAGCCCAGCTTGGCATGACAGTAGGTGTTTGTGTAGACCGGGATGACCCCCCCAGTCCAGAGGGGGGGGGGGGGCGCAAGACGCCGGATCGAGACCCGGGAGGGCGGCCGTCTCGTCCCGGCTCACGCTCCATCACGCCTCGGCCCTTCTTCGGGTCACTGTAGGTGTTGGGCAGAGTCTGGAAGGGTATCGCTTCGTAGCCCAGAATCTGGGGAGCATTATGGTCTGTGTTACGGGTGGTTGGGGAGTTTTAGCCTCCAGTTTGCGCCGATTTTCGGGCTCCAAAGCGGGAGCTCAGACTGAACACGTCTGATCCCGTCGGCGGTCCGGCCCCGCCCCCCACTCCATTTTTGATGACAATGTAAAGACTACTGAGAAGTGTGTATTAGAAAAGAAAAAAAAAAACACATGATGATTGAAGATACACCTGGTTTTGAACCGAACAAGTCATGGCATCTCATGAAGTTAGGTGGATAGAGTCAATCAAGTTGAATGGGGAAGCACCCCGCCATCTTTAACCCCTTAAGGACCAAACTTCTGGAATAAAAGGGAATCATGACGTGTCAGGCACGTCATGTGTCCTTAAGGGGTTAATCTTCACCAGCCACCACTGGTATGAGTTAATTCATTATCCCTGTGCGGTGCGTTACTTGCTCATTAAAAGTGTGGAGTGAAGTTAGAATTAGTGATGTTAGAATGGAAGATGTCAACTCACCCATGCTAAGCTAATCAGACTTCTGTGAGGAGTCCCATACTGAACTCTATATATGGTATAGCTACATTTATTTTTAGTTTGTTTATCTTGAATTCAAAGTATTACTGCAAGCGTTTATAATATACTGTGCCTGCCTCTATCAGCATCATGTTTGTTTCCTTTGGGTTTAAGAGTTGTTTTGGCTGCAATCATAGACAGGCAAAATGTCTAAATGTTTACAGATGGTATCCTGTTTCCTGCTTGTACACAAACCTTCCCTCTGCTCTGAAAGGTTGCAGAGGTCTTTAATGCAGGTTTAGTCTTGATTTATGCAAGATGAGAGTCAGCTCACCAAGTCATTTCAAAATACCAGCAAAAAAATTACATAGAACCATAATACTGGTCAAGCGCTTATTCAGTAATTCTCATGTACCAGAAGGTAACAAACAACCTAGTTGGAAATTCCCCTCCAATAATAGACACAGGTGTACAATAAAAAATAAAAAAGGGCATTGTGCCAAAAATAACAATTAAAAGAAACGAGATGAAAAGGTTTGAGATTAGATCATCCAAAAAAAGATAATGGTGTAACATTGTAAATATAATATAATATTAGTAATCACTCTGAATATATATTCACCCTTAATAATGTCACACTGTACTCTAAAATGATGGCTCGAGTGCTAAAACTCTTGCCTCGGATGCTTGTTGATGTGCACTGTCACAGGGATGTGATATTCCACAAGGATGTATGAAAACATAGGTAGACACTGAGTGGCAGAGCATGTGCAGAACAAATAGCTCTATGAACATATGTATATTCACTCATGTAGATTGGCCCTCAAGCCCCCCGGATTATAATGCTGTAAAAGAAACAATCATGGCTACGGAATACTGTGGACAGGGATGTGCGTTCTCTTTCAGAAGATATATGAAAAACAGTATAGACATTATAGGAAAGTAAGTGGTAGAGGAACTGGAGGAACTCAGAGTATCTATCAACTCATAGGAAAAGCTGTAGGTGGTATATAACTTACCAAAGTTAAAACAGAGGAGGCCATTTAAACGCTCCAGTAGTTTAGGCAAGGCACAAATAAATAAAATAAGTGTATTTATTTAAAAAATATAATACATATAAACACGATAAAAAACACTAACACTTTTTGCACAACTAGTGGCTTTATCAAAGTATAAACACGAATTGTCTCTTAAATACCTGGGGTGGATTTAAATGCTGAGTTATGCAAATAGGCAAAATTAAAGGAAATGTCCAAGTTATGGCAATATGCCATAATACTGAAAGCACCTGTCATGGGTGACTATATTTACATATGTGTGTAAAAGATATACATATATATATATTATTATTTTTTTTAATATTGTATCATATTGTAACAATGCAATGTTTTGTGGACTCAGGACATACTTGAAAACGAGAGAAATCTCAATGTAAACTATGGTAAACTATTTTCTAAATAAAAATAAAATAATAACCACTACAGCTTGCTGTAGTGGATATGGTGACAGGAGTGCCCTGGAACCCCTCCCTCTCCCACTGTAACCATCTTACAAGGCCAAGCATATTATTATTTGTATTATTCATAAAGCGTCAGCAAGTTCCGTAGTGCTGTGCAATGGGCTGAGAGCGTTGCAGTGCGTAGCTCAGGAGTGCTAACAGTAGAAGTTCCAGTTGAGAAACTCCTGGTTCTCAAAAGATTGTAATGGAGGTGGAGAGCAGCGCTCAGCAGACCCCAGCTAAGAAGACAAGACTTTCAAAAACTGTTTGACAATGGGAAGGTACCAAGGCATCCACACCATAACCACTACAGCGAGTGGTTATGTTAATAAAGACAGAATGTGTACAGGAAGACAGACAGTATACTTTGTAATGCACACTGCTGTAAGAGAGCTACTACTGTTCAGGCACTTCTTTCTACTGGAAGTGGAAGATATTGTAGAAATGATTATTATATTGAGAATAAATGATTTCTTGTAGAAGAACTATACAGGCAGTTATTTCTCCTGTATTAATCACGTATAATCTGGGTGTCTATAAATTCACATACACACACACATTAGCTCAGTAGCCAAGCTAGCCCATGCATTCTGAGATTGTCATCAAATAAGTCAATACATATAAATAGTCACGGTTGCAATTATAGATCAGCATTGTGTGATTAGCATTGCTCACATTTACAGGCTTATTCACTAAAATGAGGAATTCAAAATGAATTTCAAATCTAAGGCCAAAATAGCTGACATGGCAACATGGCGACTTCAAGAATTTTTCACAGGAAACATCAAGGACTGTGATTTTCGATACATACAAACTTTGCAAGTCAAATCAAACACGTCACGAAAAGGTAATAAAATTACAGTATGGAACCCAGGTACCTCAATTGTATCTTGTCTGTCTAAACATATTAATTGAACTGGATCACAGAGCTTCAGAGTGGAGCTTTTAACGTAAAGAGGAGACAGGAGCTCACATTCGAGGTACGACAGTGTAATAGCATGCTTCTTCATATACACATTCACTATCATACACATTGATCAATATTTTTATCTTAAACATATTACACATACGTGTCACTGTGTCAGTGAGTGCAGGGGTAGTGACTCTGGGATTGACTGAGTGTGAGTGAGGTCTCCGTGAGTTATGCAGAGTTGATAAGATAGCAGCAGAGACTGTAGTAACGGAGCAATGAGAAATATATGGATACCGGAAGTTTTTCATGATAAATAAAAGATTCAGGCCCAGGAAGGCCAGTAGTTGGCTGGTATGCCTCAGCCGGTTCCTGGTTTCTGAGAGAACACGAGGACATAAAAACTGCAACAAAGCAGGGACATTCAGTGATAATTATCTGTATTATCTATATCATCAATGAAAACAATAAATGTCTGATTGCACATGGGGTAGCTACTGCATGTAACTGTGACTGCTGGCTGTTTGGTTTTGTGTATATATTAGGGAGGAGGGACGGCCAGCCTTGTTTGCCTTAGTACTCCATGATAAATCACAGATGTAGCCTAGCAGGATGTGGTACATATATCTGTTATCCTTATACACATCTGTATCTGGAACTTGTGAAGTCTGCAGATATTCTCTCATCATGGGTCACTGCAAATATAAAGATCTGCATTATCTGCTTCCTCAGACCTTCTGTTTCATTTCTAGCTACGAGAGCTGAAATATATCTTTATTTAAAAGTCAGTGTACTTACTAAGTTGTCTATGATGTAAACATCATTTAGTCTAGGAAAAAATAAAGCCGACCTCACTAAGCACAACTTTAGCAGCTACCAAGTCGTTGTAGAAATAAAATAAATTTTCCTAGACAGGTACTGCGTGCAAAGTACAATAAATCTTACTTATGTTCTTGTTTCCATGTGTATAAAGAACTTATAAATAAGGGGCATATGGTACAGCCTGTACCAAGGCAGTTTAGGAAACAATAAATAGTATAGATTATCCAGTTATCGTAATATAAATATAGCTCATGTACAAAATGTGCAAGTTATATAAAGTGGGAGAGAAAATAAACAATGTGGTATTAAAGTCAACATTAAAGGCACATTACAGCATTAGGAATAGCACACTACATAATTAGGAATACAGGGTTGTATTCCTAAGGGTTTAGTGTCCTTGTGCCTATGTAAAAACACCCCTCATTACAAATTACTGGATTTTTTTAAAATCACACTTCTACATATTTGGATATTAGTCTAGTACCTTGGATTGAGACATTAGCACAAATGCTTGAAATTCTTAGCAAAGTGTTTCTATTTCATTAAAGGACCACTAAAAGGCCAATTGGGTGGATGTGCAGACACTTAAGCAGTTAGTAGAAGACCATAGCGTTAGGAATACACATTATTATATTAACGCTATAGTGTTCCTTTAATCACTTACCATGTTGACTTTAATTCTACATACAGTATTGCTTGTCATTTGTACTTCTATTATAATGACTGTTATCATTAATAATCTATAAAGCAACACACAGACAAATAGCTCAATTGTCACCAAAAGCAGCACTAAAATTTAGCATCATATTTCTTTGTGAATACTGTGTAAAGTTCAAAATGTTGCTAAATGTCACTCAGCAGATAGTCAAATGATCACGACGTGCTAAGCACCATAACAGCCTATACTCATTGGGTTATGATCCAATTAAGTCTCCAGTCATTGTGTCCATGCATACAATGGATTATACAGTAACTACAGTCATTTGCAAAATTCACTGCAACTATAAGAATAGTTCTTTTATTTCAGATGACAAAGGAGGAAGACCAAAATTACCAAAAGTATTTTCCTTTATTGTACATATATATATATATTCATTATTTGTATAAAGAATTACACATGAGCTACTTCCAGCTTGGAATGTCCCTTTAAATCTTAAAATCTTGTTTTTTTCTGTGAATAAGACAAACACTATGCTCTTTAGAAATGTTTCCAATCGTTTTCTTTGTGGATCTCTTTTTTTTGTTTTTTTTTGTTTTGTTATTTCTTTTTCTTCTTTTCATTATTAGCTCTAATGTATTTAAGTATAAAATATTTCTCTGAATTGTTTTCAAAAGTAAAATAGCCTGCAAACATGGAACCCTAAATAACTTGACTCGGTACATTCATTTCATCTCCACTTAGGTGGGTACGTCTGTTTGCTAGCTCCCAGCAGGATGTCTGTGTGAGCTTCAGTTTACATTTTACTGGTATTGTTACTGCCAACAATGAAGGTGTAATCACAATTATCCAAACTGTGCTATCAAATACATTTCCTGAAACTCTTCTTTGGTTTCAGTGTTTATGCTTTCTAAATTGTTTCCCACACATTACTGTGTGTATTATTCTCCAGTCACTATGTCCTAGTATCTACTTGCTAAATGGAAAAGCATATTTCATTTGTATACTTACTCTTTAACTCACAGTAATTGTTATGATACCAGAAGATCCCTGGTGCATCACCATTGTAAGTCGTAAACTTTTTGGAACTTAGATCATTGGCTAAGAGTAGTGATGTCCCGAACAGTTTGCCGGGAACCGTTCGCTGGCGAACATAGCGTGTTCGCGGTCGCAAACATGCGCGATGTTGGTCCGCCCCCTATTCATCATCATTGAGTAAACTTTGACCCTGTACCTCACAGTCAGCAGACACATTCCAGCCAATCAGCAGCAGACCCTCCCTCCCAGACCTTCCCACCTCCATGACAAATAGGGGGCGGACCGAATATCGCGCGTGTTCGCGACCGCGAACACGCTATGTTCGCTGGCGAACGGTTCCCGGCAAATTGTTCGGGACATCACTAGCTAAGAGTTAGGCTTAGGTTAAGCTTAGAAGCTTCCTGTTCTCCATTGTTGTCAGCTGATCTCATAAGAAAGCCAAATCATTCTAGAATGGTTTGACTCCTTTAGTGGGAGAGGAGGATGCCATGGCACTCCTGGTTCTATCACCATTACAGCAAGCTGGTGTGGTTATGGTGCTTGGAGTGATCCTTTAAACATGGTGGAACATCTGTATTGTATGGACAGCCATATGTGAGTCATTGGTTCTGATTATTGCTCTGTGTGGTCATATAATGGCCAAGAAATAGGAGGCCATCTTATATAACTGGAGCATACCGGGGTTTAAACACATTTCTCTCATAATGTTCCTATATTTTTACAAATTCATTAGTGATTTCATGAACACTACGATCTTCCAAGTTACCAAACTTTTATGGGAAGTTTTTCAGAGCCGCATGTTCCATTATACCACGACAATCATCATTTAACTCCTTCACCTCATGTATACACGATCTCCAGAGTATTTATTTTTACCCCGCAATGTTTATACATGATTTTCATAATTGCAAAATAAAATTACTGAAGTCCACAGTGCAGTGAAGCCGCCACAGTATGAACTTCAGAGAGATGAATATAGACTGACTGTGACTGACTGTATTCATCTCCCCACTGGCAGCAGAGCACAAAGTGGGATGCAATGTGATATCACATTCCCGAGCTCTATGTGGACACAGCAGAGAAACAGCAATCACACACACACAGAGGGACATCCACCCTCACACAGAGCAAATGAAGGGTGGCTGTAAGCAAGAGAGAGCTGATAGTGGTAAGCAAGGGGAGTGTCTCACATACTAATAAAACAAATAGCAATGTGTGGAGAGGCTAAACAGGGAAATACAGCCATAAAATTCACAATCACACACACACACACAGTCAAATTACCCCCTCCCTCATGCAGTCAAATCAACCCCACAGGAAAAAGGAAGGAAGTAGGGAATCAAATGTTTGTTTGTTTTTCAAATAAATAAATAAAATAAAAATTCCCCTCACAAATGCATCCCCACATGTATACACACTGCATCCACTACGCACACTGCATCTATAACACACACTACAACCACTATACACACTACATCAATTACACACACACACACACACACTGCATCCGCTGCACATACACTCTCTGCAGCCACTATACAAAGACTCTGCATGCACTTTAAACACATACTGTGCATCCACTACACACACTCTCTACATTCACTACACACATACACACAGCATCCACTCAACACAAACACACTGCATCCTTCTGAATGGACTCAGAGGCCAAGCTCCAGAGCCATAACTTGAGCTGTGTAAGGGGCCCCAAAATTTCTGATGGCAACCCTGCAGACAGTAACCCAATTACCCCTTACACACACATACAACACAGTCCCTCTGAAAACACAACACACACAGCAAGACCACATGCAGCCCCCGATACATACAACACACTGCAAGCAGCTTTCTCCACACTCAGACTCCCAGACAAAGAGATCGACAGACAAACACAGACACAGACTTGCGTTGCAGGCACAGTCATACACACATATATACACAGATGCTCAAGGACACTCAATGCTCGACACACACTATCAGACACAAACATGCGGGAGAGAGAGATGGAGATAAAAAAATATATATTTATATATAATGTTCCTGTAGTCCATCTAATTAGCAGGAACTACATACACTGAGAGGCACAACCAAATTGCTGGGATTGTGTAGCGAAACATCTGTACAGATATTGGCTGGACCTGCCTAAGTCCAGATGGGAAATGCCACAAAGGATAATTGATCATGACAGGGCTAAGATCCTGTGGAACATTCATCTCCAGACAGACAAGCAAGTACTGGCCAACCAACCTGACATTGTGGTGGTAGAAAAGAAACAGAAGACTGCAGTGGTTGTGGATGTGGTCATACCAAGTGACTATAACTTCAGGAAGAAGGAACATGAAAAGATGAACAAATACCAAAGAGGAGCTAGAAAAGATGTGGAGAGTGAAGGCAGGGCCGGCCTTAGGCCTTTAGGCGCCCTGCGCAACAAATCTTCACAGCGCCCCCCCCCCTCCCGCCATCCATGTATGATGTAATGTTTGTGTTGTCTGTGTATGTGATAGTTGTGATGACTGTGTGTTATATGTATGCTATGTGTTGGATGTGTGTGATACTTGTAATGGGTGTATTAACAATGTGTGATATGCGTGTTATTAGTTGTATGTGATATTTGTGCTGTGTTTATTGCCTGTGTGTGATGGTTATTTAATGGAGATAAAAAAAACATGCATTTAGGCCTGTGTGTGAATGCAGGTGTATATTTTTGCAGAGTTATGTGCACACAGTCCCACAGTCAGATGCACACAGTTATACATATACACTGTCAAATCCACCACATGCACATAGTCGCAGGCAGATAGTCACATACACAGGATCAAGCAGTAACACACATACACAGTTACAGGAGATAAACACACACAATTACAGGCAGACAGCCACGCACACACACACACACACACACACAGGCAGGCAGCCACACACACAGCCACACATACAGTTTTACACACACATACAGACAGCGACACATACACACAAGCAGACAGCCACACACACAGAGAGGCAGATGGCCATACACACACAGGAAGACATCCACACACACACAGAGGCAGGCAGCCACACACACACACACACACACAGGCAGACAGACACACAAACACACACAGGCAGACAGTCACAAACACACACACAGTAACTCGCACACACACACAGGCAGACAGTCACACACACACACCAACACACACACACACACACACACACAGGCAGACAGTCACGGACACACAAACACACACACAGGCAGACATACATACACACAGACACACACAGGCAGACAGACATATACACAGACACACACACAGGCAGACAGTCACACACACAGGCAGACAGTCATATACACAGACACACACACAGGCAGACAGTCCCCTGCCACAAATTTTATTTTTTTATTTTTAAATCCCAGCCGGCCATGTGTGAGCTGTTTCGGCCACACGGCGCCCCCTGCTCCATGGCGCCCTGTGCAGCCGCACAGCTCGCACACCCCTAAGGCCGGCCCTGAGGGAAGGCAGTAGTGGTCCCAAGTTGGTGGAGTGGCTTCAACAGATTCCAGGTGGGACATCTGAGATCGCTGTCCAGAAGAGTGCAATTCTAGGAACAGCTAAGATACTTTGAATACTTCTATACCTTATTCTCAGGTAGAGAAACTGAGAATAAGGAATATATACCACCCAGGCAGGGTGAGAAAATCAAGTGTGTGTGAGTGTGTATATATTGGACAGTGTATAGGTGAGCGGATTATAGCCTATGTGAGGAAAAAAGTTTATGTTATATGTTGAGAAATTGTATTTATTTACAACTCTGTTTTCCTTTCTGTAACCTCATTCATTGGTAAAACATTTTTTTAATGTTTTTCTGTTCAGACACCTGTTTTGCTTCCATTAAATAACACACTATCTCTATCTCGGCATACTGAAACAAAAATAAATGTAAACATACTTTCCAGGACACCCAAAATACTTGGATTCTGGGGGTGATTTTTCTGCAAACCACTTGGTAGTGAAGGTGTTAAAGAACTGAATACTAGATTTTTGACTGAAAAATTAAATTCGTCCAAATCATTAAAAAAAAAAAAATAATAATAATTATAGTATGTAGTTAATTTATTAACTATATAACATATAGATATGGACTTTTTTGCTGCTTCTCCTTTTTTCCTTCTATTGGTGACTTGTCACTTAATCCGTGAACAAGATTTACATTTAGTAACTGTCCCCTAGCCATCAATCATTCGTCAGTATAGCATTTCAGAGATACTGAATTTGGCCGAATAGACAATCTGCCTAAATCGAGCAAATTGAATTTCAGCTAAAACCTAGGTATCGGGGAAGTTGAAGAAACTGGTAGGGTCTATTTACTATGTTCTACTAAAATAAGTCACCAACTCCATCTTCCTTACATAAAGGGTGAACAAAAGTAATTGGGGTTATTATTCACGGATCCCCTGGCCTAGAGCCCTCAGTTTTTTAGTTATTTTATAAAACCATTGAAACATGACTGTTACATGCTAGGATCTCATGGACCGTATATGTATTTCTTTTCCCTACAAGCAGCATGGAAGAAAGCTCCATCATAATACATTCCAATGTGGCCTTCAATTAGTTGATTTCAATATACAGTATGTATCATTTATTCAATGTTGGAATTTCACATTTACATATGAACTATGAGATTTTTTTTTAAAGCATATGAGTTTGAAATACACAATATTTCTCGAATTGTTTCCTATAAGTTAAAGTTTGTGTATATGTTAGACAAGTCCAACATGCTTCCTCTGTCAATTTCCCTCTTCCCAGTTTGTCTCTGTCTATATCCTGCCTACCAACATTGGCAAGTCCTGACCTGCTCTTGTGTCCTTTTCTGAACCTCCTAGTGATTATGATCATGAGCACACTAAGGGCGATTAGAGTATAGGGAACTTGTGACCTGATGTCCCTGTGTCATGGTGATGGAAGGGGGCAGGATTTGCTTGAGGCAAAACGAGCATGAGCCAACCAACAACAATTCACCCTTTATGGACTTAATATACTAATAAATCTATGGAGACAGATGAACACTGTCATTACTGTATGTGTCCTGTGCATTAAAGATCCCCCTCAAAAATGTCACACTGTGTCTTTCACAATGACAATCTGTTTGGTATAGGCAAGTAGAAAAATACTCAATAGACCATTAAAAAGGACGACAGCCAAATGCAATCTGAAAAAATACAAGACAACAAAAAAGTCCTATCTGAACCATGCCAATTTGTGTCTACCATAATTAGAAGGATGCGCGGATCAATGTAACTCTATACACAGCACAGCAATGCATATACTAGATTTTAGAATATAATTATTACAAAACATTCGTTATGATTTAGTACATTTTCACTTCTGTTGGCTATATAAAATATTTTTACAGATATTATTTTTTTAAGATTTAGTCCCTTAAATATAAGACTTTTGGTTAAATTTGTCATTACAGCACATAAAAGAAAGTAATATATATAAGTAATATAAGTACATAAAAAGAACAAAAAAAGTAATGGCAAACAAAAAGGACGCATATCTATTAATGAATTTTGTAGCACATAACCATATCTATAAGGAAATAAAGGAAAACATGAATAGACACAAACAATGGAGATATAAAACAGATATGAAGAAGTAAAGGGATACACATGAAATGAGAGATTAGTGCAGATAGGAGGGGAAAAAAGCACAAAAATTCCAAATATCTTTTCAAAATCGTGGAAAGGTCCTTAGTTGTTCTCATGTCTAGGGACATGGTGTTCTACTGCTATGTACCCTGCATTGATCATTCTTTAATTCTTGAATTGCTTGATCTCAAAATGTGCAGTTATGACAAAAAGAATGTTAAAAGCATAAATATCCTGCAAATATTGTGGATTTTTTTGGCCTGAATTTTGAATTGATTGTCCAGGATTTACCTGTTATTCTTATTGCACAGGTAAATCCCAGACGATTGATTCGATTGGATCTGAGCTAAAAGGCATTTGACATTCAGATTTTTTGTATTTATAAATTTGTGTTCTAATGCACCCATTGCTAACAGTCCTTTTTTTCTAATTTCTGTGTCTTTTCAAGTGACTGTGAAAAAATAAATTTCACAAAAAATACTTGCACTTCTCCGGACCTTGTCATTTAGGGTTGTAGTTAAATTTTCATTGTTGCCAACCCACCGATACATACACGGCTTGAACTATCTTGCTTTGCATGTAATGCGTCTATCTCATATATTAGTTTCCCCTTTTACGTTGCATTACTGAAATAAATGAACTTTTACACGTTATTCAAATTTTTCGAGTATCACCTGAATCTGTTTGCAGGTTGACATCATACAGTGAGGTAAAAAAGTATTTGATCCCCTGCTGATTTTGAAAGTTTGCCCACTGACAAAGAAATGATCAGTCTATAATTTTAATGGTAGGTGTATTTTACAGTGAGAGACAGAATAACAAAAAACAAAATCCAGAAAAACAGATGTCAAAAAAGTTATACATTGATTTGTATGTCAATGAGTGAAATAAGTATTTGACCGCTTCGACTTAGTACTTGGTGGCAAAACCCTTGTTGGCAATCAGAGAGGTCAGACATTCCTTGTAGTTAGCCATTAGGTTTGCACACATCTCAGGAGGCATTTTGTCCCACCCCACTTTGCAGATCCTCTCCAAGTCATTAGGGTTTCGAGGCTGACGTTTTACAACTCGAACCTTCAGCTCCCTTCACAGATTTTCTATAGAGTTAAGGTCTGGAGACTGGCTAGGCAACTCCAAGACCTTAAAGTGCTTCTTCTTGAGCCACTGCTTTGTTGCATTGGCTGTGTATTTTGGGTCATTGTCATACTGGAATGACCATTCACAACCCATTGTCAATGCCCTGGCTGAGGGAAGGAGGTTCTCACCCAAGATTTGACAGTACATGGCCCCGTCCATCGTCCATTTCGTCCATCGTCCATCAAGCAGTTGTCCTGTCCCCTCAGCAGAAAAACACCCAGAATGTAAAATGTTTCCACCTCCATGTTTGACGGTGGCAATGGTGTTCTTGGGGTTATAGGCAGCATTCCTCTTCCTCCAAACATGGCGAGTAGTTGATGCCAAAGAGCTCGATTTTGGTCTCATCTGACCAAACCACTTTGACCCAGTTCTCCTCTGAATCATTCAGATGTTCATTGGCAAACTTCAGACGGGCCTAAACATGTGCTTTCTTGAGCAGGGTGACCTTGCGGGCGCTGCATGATTTCAGTCCTTCATGGCTTAGTGTGTTACCAGTTGTTTTCTTGCTGACTATGGTCCCAGCTGCCCTGAGATCATTAACAAGATCCTCCCATGTAGTTCTTGGCTGATTGATCACCATTCTCATGATCATTGAAACTCCACAAGGTGAGATCTTGCATGGAGCACCAGGCTGAGGGAGACTGACAGTTATTTTGTGTTTCTTCCATTTGCGAATAAGCGCACAAACTGTTGTCACCTTCTCACCAAGCTGCTTGGCGATGGTCTTGTAGCCAATTCCAGCCTTGAGTAGGTCTACAATATTTTCCCTGACATTCTTGGACAGCTCTTTGGTCTTGGTCATGGTGGAAAGTTCAGAATCTGATTGACTGATTGCTTCTGTGGACAGATGTCTTTTATACAGTTACCAAACTGAGATTAGGAGCACTCCCTTTAAGAGAGGGCTACTAATCCTAATCTCAGCTCATTACCTGTATAAAAGACACCTGCGGAGCCAGAAATCTTGCTGATTGATAGGGGATCAAATACTTATTTCACTCATTGACATGCAAATCAATTTATAACTTTTTTGACATATGTTTTTATGGATTTTTGTTGTTGTTATTTTGTCTCTCACTGTTAAAATGCACCTACCATTAAAATTATAGACTGATTATTTATTTGTTAGTGGACAAACGTTCAAAATCGTCAGCGGATCAAATACTTTTTCCCTCACTGTAATTTAAAAGGATATCTTCATTGTTAGAGCTTTTTTGATATTTTTCAATGATTGTTCTGAACTTATTATACTGGAACTAAATAAGGAATGTAGTCTATGTGGAATTGAGTTCCACCTTAGATTGATGTAATTGGACCACTATCAACTACCTCAATGAATGCCATATCTATGAAGGAAAAGAAGCTGCTATTCTGGGAAAAACCAATGAATATTGACAAATATATATTTGTTTACATGGTGATAGCTCATTATTTAACATAGAATAAGACTTATTTTTGAGGCATTGAAAATCATATATTTCTGTGTTTACAAATGATAAGAATATGAAAACAAATGTTAAATAGTTGGTTATCCCATTCCACTAATAGACTCTCTAATAACAATATTTAATTTTCCCAGTAGAAAACTATATGGTTTAATGTATGCTCCATAAGTGGGGTTGGGATTTGTATAATTTTCTATGGCTCCCATGCCAATGGCCTAATGTATAACTGTACAATATATTTACTACATGACTTTAGTGTTTCCTATAAGTGGTTATTCCTGTATTAATGACAGGTGATATGTGTGTGAAGTAAATGTGTTGGTGAACTGTGTTGTGTATGATCACATAATCTCAACTGTGAAATTAGCAAGCACATATATTATAAACATCTATGTTTGAAATTAAAGGGACACTCCAGGCACCCAGACCACTTCTGCCCATTGGAGTGGTCTGGGTGCCAACTCCCACTACCCTTAACCCTGCAAGTGTAATTATTGCAGTTTTTTTATAAACTGAAATAATTACCTTGCAGGGTTAACTCCATCTCTAGTGGCTGTCTACTAGACAGCCACTAGAGGGCACTTCTTGTATCATAGCACAGAAAACCTGTGCTAGAGCGTCGCTGGACGTCCTCACGCTGTGTGAGGACCTCCAGCGTCGCTCATTTCCCCATAGGAAAGCATTGAAAAGCATTTCCAATGCTTTCCTATGGGGAGCTCTAATGCGCATGCGTGGCATTGGTGAGGGGATCAGTCTCACCCACCGGCCGACGTAATCACTGGGAGGAGCGGCGGTGGAGGAAGAAGCAGCGACGTGGGACATGTCGCTGCCTCTCGTAAGTAACTGAAGGGGTTTTCACCCCTTCAGCAACCAGGGATTGGTTGCTGAAGGGGTGTTTTCCTGGCACTGGAGTTTCCCTTTAAGAAATATTTTGAATCCTGATAGCACATTAATCTCACAGATAACAGTGTTAAAGAATGTCTTGGATATAAAATAGTCAAAACATGAGCCCAACTGACTCAAACATGGAGCTGTATTATTTTAGCAACCCCACCTGCTTCCCTTGTGATATGGCCACACCCCAATGTTAATGTTTATCTCCTTCCCAATGGCGAAAAACATGGTGCCAGTGCAAGGTCCCCCCTCATTTACAGAAGGGGCCATTTTAGCAAAGAGGTAGTGATAGGTGTCGAGTCAAATTTGGTGTTTAGTGAATAACCCTATATATAGTAATGACAATTATTACCATTATTTTTGTTATTATTTCTGCTAACATTTATATATATATATATATATATATATATATATATATTATTGTAAATGTATTCATTTATTTTTGAGATTAAACATTTACTAGGGAAGTCATAATAAAACAGTTAAATAATCTGTATAGACATGCAAAACTCCCCTTTTTGTTAGAGTATATTCAACACAACAGAAACATTTACAGTAAACAAATATAAGAAATTAAGAAAGTTTGATCAGACAATTATGTATTGGCGTGTAAGCAAATTCAATCGAGGTGAAGGTCTTACGATGATCACAAATTGGGTTAGATGGGTGGATTATGCAAGGTAGTAAAAAGAAAGAAAAAACAAATAAAACAAGCACAGTAGACAACAGAAAGTGAATGTTTTTTTTAAAACGCGTCTAAAAAGGTAATGTACTGCTCCTCGCCTCACCACTTCGTATAGCATAATTTATTTCTGTTTAAATCTGTAAGCTAAAGGTGCAGTCTGGAATTTTTGAAGAACAGTACAGGTATATAATATGCAGTTGAACCAAGTCATATGAGGACCTCTAGGGGATTTACCCTGAAATTACATCTTTCTGAACACGATTTTTATTTTATTTTAGGAATATAATAAAAAATTTGAAAAAATTAAAGATATAAACCCATGTACATTACATATCTCAAAGTATTACGTGGACATTCTCAGGTAATAAATCAAGCTGATATGTGCTTATTATCATAAATCCTATATTTTTTAAATTATATTTTGTCCTATATTTATTTGTGGCTGTTATTGTTAGTGACACATTTTATGGGTATTTTTTAAATCAAGTGATATCAACATTTTGTTTTTAGTGCATCTGCTATCTGCATTCAGGTGGACTTGATTGCTTAATTTTCTGTTTACATAACTCACAATTCTTTCCTCACTATAAATTAGTCTGAATAAAAGACTGGAAAAGTGGAAGCAAGGGCTACATACATATAGTGCAAATTCCATAAACCCCAACAGCTTATATAGACTACTCAACTTAAATGTGTATTAACAATTCTAAAAAATAACATAATTACATAAACCTTTTTTCCACTTTTAGAAAACCTTTAGATATATTGCAGGAATAAATTGTTCCCTACGACCCTGTTGCGATTATGGTGCTCTGCGTGTTTCTTTAATATGACATATATACACAGATGAATACATCACAACAAACAATACCATAACTCACTTTGTTGCAAGGGCCAGTATACTGCCAAGACGGAGGGGAAAAGTCTGAGTTATACACTATTACTAGTGAGTTGGGCTCAGAATGGCACCACTCTAGCTAATCTAGGCAAGATATCACTATAGTTGAGGAGAATTTTAAAATCTGAAAAGACAGTGTGTTTACATTAAAAAGCCTACAGGCACAGGCTATAGACACCAGAACCACTACATTATGCTGTAGTGCTTCTGGTGACTATAGTATCCATTTAATGTGAGATTAGTGCCACTAATAATATATTGGATTGCCTACTTACCACCAGATGAGGACAAGAGGTTGATGATGGGCTCAGTCTGGCTCCACAGGTCTGGTGTAGAAGTGGCTCTCTGGAGACTGTTTTTAACAGTGCTCACAACAATTAACGAACAGGAAGCAGCTCCATTTTTAGGGCCCCTTACACAGCTCAAGGTCTGGGCCCCTAGGGCTTGACTGTGAGTATGCCTACAATGCCCACCCATAAATACATACATGGCCCACCCATGAGTTCTCTCACAGGAAGTGGAGTGTATGTGTGTAGGGGATGTTTTATGTGTTATTGTAGAGGATGCAATGTGTGTGTTCTTATAGAATGTAGTGTATAGGGATACCAATTTGTGTAAGGGATGTAGTGTGTTTATAGGGGATGCAGTGTGTTTGCGTGTAATGAATGCATTGTATGTTTCTGTGTGTGAATGTGTGTGTGTAAGGGGTGCAAGGTGTGTTTCTGTGTATGTAATTGAATGCAGTGTGTGTATGTAAGGGGTGCATTGATTGTGTAAGAGATGCATTTTGTTTCTGTGTGTAAGAGAATGAGTGTTTGTGTGAACGTAAGGGATGCATTGTGTGTTTCGGGTGTGTCTGTGTATGAGTAGGAATGCATTGTATGTTTCTCTGTGTGTGTGTGTGTAGTGTAAAAGAGAGGGTAGCAGCTCTTTATTTTTTTAAAACATTTTCATAGTGCTCTCCCCTCCTGCCAATTATTGACGTCCCCTTCCCTCCTGTCCCTCCGTGTTCTCCCCTTCTGTCCCTTAGTGCTCTCCCTTGGCCCCCCGTCTCTCTGCCCCCAAGGGGGGGTCTTCTCACTCCCCCCTCTCCCCCTTAGTGGTCCTCCATTTCTCCCCTTAGTGGTCCTCCCTCTCCCAAACCCTTTAGAGATACGGCAATGTTTGCATTGCGGGGCCAAGCCAAGGTCTAGCACCAAAAAAACACAACTGAACGATACAAGCACTAAAGGGAACTGAACAGAAACCACGATAGGGCAAGGTACTAAGAGAAAAGGTGAGTATAAATACCCTAGTATTCAATTTGATTGGCCCCTGTCATATCCATGCCCCCAAAATGTGTGTGTATGGGGAATGTGGCATGACAGGGGCCAATGGGAGACCGTTTCATATTTCGGCTCCCACTGTCCCTTTAAGAGCACGCCCGAGACACGCGGCGCGCTCTTAGAGTCAGGCGGGACCCGTGACCGCTTCTCGCGGTCACTGCCCGCCTTTCTGGAATTGCCGTCGGATGAGCCGCGCGCGGCTCGTGCAAAAACAGGACCGCGTGTGGCGAGAACAGAGGACCCGGTCGGCCCCTGGAGAGGGTAAGTACCGCTACAGGAATTTAATTTGCTAGCGCTAAATTTAACCCTATAACTTTCCAAGACACCATAAAACCTGAACATGGGGGTTACTGTTTTACTCGGGAGACTTCGCTGAACACGAATATTAGTGTTTCAAAACAGTAAAATGTATTACAACGCTATCGCCAGTAAAAGTGATGTTTTTTGCATTTTTCACACACAACGGAACGTTACACGGACGATATTATTGCTGTGATACTTTAATATTTGTGTTCAGCGAAGTCTCCCGAGTGCAACAGTAACCCTCATGTACAGGTTTTATGGTGTTTTCAAAAGTTACAGCGTCAAATATAAGGCTTGTGTTTCATTTTTTTCACATTAAAATTCGCCAGATTGGTTACGTTGCCTTTGAGACCCTATGGTAGCCCAAGAATGAAAATTACCCCTATGATGGCATACCATTTGCAATAGTAGACAACCCAAGGTATTGCAAATGGGGTATGTCCAGTCTTTTTTAGTAGCCACTTAGTCACAAACACTGGCCAAAATTGACGTTTTTTGCTTTTTTCACACACAAACAAATACTAATGCTAACTTTGGCCAGTGTTTGTGACCAAATGGCTACTAAAAAAGACTGGACATACCCCATTTGCAATACCTTGGGTCGTCTACTATTGCAAATGGTATGCCATTATGGGTGTAAATTTAATTCCTGAGCTACTATACAGTCTCAAAGGCAACGTAACCAATCTGGCAAATTTCAATTTCAAATGTAACGTGCTATATTTGACCCTGTAACTTCCCAAAACACCATAAAACCTGTACATAGGGGGTACTGTTGTACACGTGAGACTTTGCTGAATACAAATATGTGTATTTTATTGCAGTAAAAGCAAACAGTATTATGACATTGACAGTTAAAATGTCATGTAGAACTAAAAAATAAAATTTCTTATTTTCTCCCATTTTTTTCATATTAAATTATGTTTCATAGCTAAATATTTGATGGTGAATTACGGTTGGACAGACATATAGCGCAAATGCCAGGTTTTGTTTACGTTTTGTTTTGTTCACAACGTGAACATTTGGCTCAGTCCTTAAGGGGTTAATGTAATGCTTGCAGGATGGCCAGCTGCTGCAGAACCTCTTTGTTCCCGTCTCTGCAAAGGGCTCCAGGCACTGCTTGTTGTGAGTGTGAGCCACTGTAAATTAGGGGCAGAGGGCACTTGCACTGCGGTAAAGACGGGTCTGGGCAGGAGGAGAGTGCAGTGCAATCAGTGCACTCCCCTCCTGTGGGTCACCAGTAGACTGGTGCACCTGCCCAGGATCAGAGCAGGTGCAAGGATTTTTGCCGCCCTAGACAAAATAAAAATTGCAGGGACCGGCTATAGACACCAGAACCACTTAATTAAGCTATAGTGTCCCTTTAATGTGAGGTAAATTATAGATTAGTGTCACTAATAATATACTAGATTGCCTACTTGCAACCAGATGATGATGGGCTGCAGTTTGGCTCCACTGGTCTGGTGTAGAACAGGATATCTGGAGGCTGTTTGCAACTGTGGTCACAAAATTCAATGTTCTGGGAGAATTGGAAGCAGCTCCATTTTTTGGGGGCCCCTTACACAGCTCAAGGTCTGGGCCCCAGGGCCTGACGGTGAGTATGCCCATTAGGCCCACTCATAAGTCCACTTATATGTTCCACCCACCCATGAGTTTGCTCACAGGGAGTGTAGTGTGTAGGGGATGTGTTATGTGTTATTGTAGAGGATCTAATATGTGTGCTTATGGTATGTAGTGTATAGGGATACCAGTTTGTGTAGGTGATGCAGTGTGTTTGTGTGTAGTGGAAGCAGTGTGTATTTGTGTATAAGGGATGTATTATGTGTTTCTGGTTGTGTGTAAGGGATGCATTGGGTGAATCTGTGTTTGTATGCATAAGGGATGCAAGGTGTGTGTATGTATGTGTGTGCATTGAGTGTAAGAGATGCATTGTGTTTCTGTGTGTATGTAAGAAATGCAGTGTGTGTGTGTTTGCATGTGTGTGTAAGGGTTTGCATTGTCTGTTTCTATGTGTGCAAAGGATGCATTGTCTTTGTATGTAAGGGTTGCATTGTGTGTGTGTGTAATGGATGAATTGTGTGTTTCTGTGTATGTATAGGGATGCATTGTGTGTGTGTGTGTGTGTGCGCATAGTGTGAAAGAGCTCCCTGTCTTGCCCCCTGTCCTATAGAGCTGTCCCTTCTGTCCCTTAGAGCTCTCCCCTGCCCCTTAGTGGTCTCTCCTCTCCCCCACCCTCCCCTAGCGGTCTCTTCTCACACTCACCCACCCTCCCTGTGCTCTTCTCATTCCCCCCCTCCACCCTCCCTGTGTTCTTCTCACTCCCCCCTTCATGTGTTCTCCTCACCCCCTGTGTTCTTCTTACCCCCTCCTCCCTGTGTTCTTCTTACTTCCCCCCTTGTTCTTTTTACTCCCCCTTGTTCTTCTTACTCCCCCACATGTTCTTCTTATCCCCTTCTTCTTCTTACTCCCCCCTTCTTCTTTCTCCCCCTTCTTATTATTGCTCCCCTTCTTCTTATTACTCCCCCTTCTTCTTATTGATCCCCCCTTCTTCATACCCCCTCTTCTTCTTCTTACCCCCTCTTCTTCTTCTTACCCTCTCTTCTTCTTCTTACTCCCCCTTCTTCTTCTTACCCCCTCCTACTTCTTCTTACCCCTCAGTGTCTTCTTACTCCCCCTTCTTCTTCTTACCCCCTCTTCTTCTTGTTACCCACCTCTTCTTCTTACTCCCCCCTTCTTCTTACCCCCTTCTTCTTCTTACTCCCCACTCTTCTTCTTCTTATTCCCCCTCTTTTTCTTACTCCCCACTTCTTCTTCTTACCCCCTATTTTTCTTATCTCCCCTCCTTCTTACTCCCCCTTCTTCTTACTCCCCCCTCTTCTTACTCCCCCCTTCTTCTTCTTACCCCTCTTCTTCTTACTACCCCTTCTTATTCTTACTCCCCCCTTCTTCTTATCCCCCTTTTTTCTTATCCCCCTCTTTTTCTTATCTCCCCTCCTTCTTACTCCCCCCTCCCCCTCCTTCTTCTTACTTCCCCCCCTCTTCTTACTCCCCCCTCTCACCTCCCCTCCCCTGTAGCGTGGCCGAGCTCCTCTCCGGTCCACGGTGCCCGGCCTGAGTGATAGGAAGGTGCACACTGAGTGTACACTTCCTGTCAGTCCGGTCGGGTACAGGAAACAGAAACTCCGCGCGGAACAGGAGTTTCTGTTTCCTGTACCCGGCCGGACTGACAGGAAGTGCACACTCAGTGTGCACCTTCCTATCAGTCCGGCCGGGCACCGCGGACTGGAGAGGAGCTCGGCCATGCTACAGGGGAGGGTTGGGGGGAAGAGAGAAGGAGACGGGGGAGGGGAGAAGGGGAGGAGGGAGCAGAGGGGGGAGGGGTGGAGGAGAGAAGCAACTGCAGCCGCCTGAGACTCTTAACATAGCGCTCAGGCGGCTGCAGCATTTAAAGGGCCGGCCCTGCAGCGGCCGGTCTTAAAAGAATTTAGGGCAGCCTGGGGGGCAATTGCCTCCCTGCCCCCCGGCCCAGCCCGCCCCTGTATGAAAGGGGGGATATAACTATAAAGAGGACAATTACAATAAAACTTACAGGAACAATAGGTTGAAGAGGACCCTGCTCAAACGAGCTTACATTCTATAGGAGGTGGGGTATAAGACACATTAGGACAGGAAATATCAATCAAATAAGGTGGGAGCAAAGGAGAGCTGGAGGAGAGAGTAAAGTGTTTCCCTATAGAAGAGAGCAAGAGACAGGCATGTAAGGTAGAGGTTATTCTGGGAGGCCATAAGCTTTCCTAAAGAGATTTGTTTTAAGGCACTTCTTAAAGGATTGAAGACTAAGGGAAAGTCTGATGGGGTTAGGCAGGCTATTCCATATGAAAGGAGCCACCCGTGAGAAGTCCTGCAAGCGCGAGCTGGCCGTACGGGTGTGAGCAGCAGTCGGGAGGTGGTCATAGGCAGAGTGGAGGAAACGAGGAGGGGCATACCTATGGATCTGTGAAGAGATATAAGAGGGGCTAGAATTGTTCAGTGCTTAATAGGTATGGGTTAGCACTTTGAATTGACTCTTATGGGATACAGGAAGCCAATGTAAGGACTGACAGATTGGTGAGGGATAAGAGGACCGACTAGAGAGGAAAATCAGTCTGGCGGCAGCATTCATTACAGACTGTAGCAGGGCAATACGACTTATGGGAGGACCAATCATGAAAGGGTTACAATAATCCATGCGGGAAATTACTAGAGCATGGACAAGCTCCTTGGTAGCATCTTGCGTAAGAAAGGGGCAGATTTGGGCTATGTTTTTAAGATGGAATCTACAGGATTTGGCAACATACTGGATGTGAGGCTCAAAGGTGAGGCCAGAATCAAGTATGATACCAAGACAGCGCGCCTGCCAAAATGGACCTATGTGGATACCACTAACGAAAGAGGAGGATCAGGGGAACATTCTATCTATAGGTATGAAATTATGTCCAATGTGCATTGTGTACATTTTTCTCATGGGAATAGACCCTTCAACTCCTCCTGTGTTTGTTTGTCAAATTTTGTATTGTCTCAGATGTATTGTACCTTTGTCTTTTTACTCGTACCAATAGCACCCCTTACAGCACTGAATGATGTTTTGGTGCTTTATTAACAAAGTATATTAATAATAATTCATGTACAATTTATGAACATGTACTTCTGTCTCTGATTGTAAGGATTTATTCTAAACACTAGAGAGCACTATTTCACTAGCATCAGCAAGTAGTTTCAAAACAGGTCTACAATATATGTGTGAGGATGTCCACGTTCCCCTCACTAAATAAACATAATCTAATTCATTATTATTATTATTATTTATAAAGCAACAACAAATTCTGCAGCACTGTACAAAGCGTGAACTTACAGACAAGTATTTGTAATCAGACGAGTTGGACGCACAGGAACAGAGGGGGCTTGAGAACCATATACTGCGTTAGTGACATTGCCCTTGAATATACAGATTGAATGTTGTATTTTCCTGAAGGTTAACGTGTGCTTCCCAATCCATGTTTTAGGGTGTGTGCTATTTTGTTTAATCCAGAAGTATTTCAATTTTTACACATTGTTGAAACATTCTCTAGATATGGTGTAGAAATGCAAATATATGCCACAGTACACCAAGACAGCTGGCACTCTGAGCAAAGACCTTCTGGAAACAACATGAATAGGGTATGTGTATATATCTCCATGCCAGTGATATATAGATGTTAGCCATCTTGTATGGGGATTTTGACACATCATGTTCTTGGAAATATAATTCAGAGTTTAAAGGTCTAATGGAAACCTGTAGATAGCATTAAAAGCTATTTTAGTTAAAATTATTGAAGTAGCAATGTTAGATGATTATTAGACTTGTGCATTTGGTTTCAACAAAAATTGTGATTTGTCCAAAATCGACATATGGCTAAATCACAAAACAAACAAAATGGACAATAGATGAGCCATTTTATTTGTTTTGTAATTTAATGCCGAGTTATATGTATATAAAAAAATACTTTCTCACCCCATTTAGTTGGTATATTTTTTGTTTTTTTTTGTGTAGTTTTTCTTATTATTATTCCTTATTCATTCCAAAGGAATAAAAAATATATTCAGCACGCTGATTGCCGAATTTTCGCTTCATCTTGGTTCATCCATATCTATTTTTATAAAACAATCGTATGGATAAAATGAATCCAGACCAAAGACTCTATGAACAAATTTCAAACCACTAAAGCTATTTTTTCTTTCAGAAGAATTGATTTGGCCAAACCAAATTTTTTCACCAAGCACAAGTTTAACAATTATCCAAAGTTAAAACACTTGTGTTAAGAGCATACAAATTCAACATAACAAATCAAAAAAATAAATTAAAAAAAAATACAATACAAACATGCAAAAAGCAACTCAAAACAGAGATGATCATAAAAAGTCTAAAGGATCAGACTCACAGCTGGTACTCCACAGCAGCCACAGTCTTTAAAAAACATTGTCACTCTAAATTCTAATTGTGCCAATTGTGAGTTGTGTCTAGGAGGTGTATATATAGTGCAGATCAATGAAACTCTAGAATCAGTTGAAATACAATCAAATCAAGAAACTTCCCAAAGGGCTCAAACTCACAAATGGATAATGGTAGTTGCCACTCCACACTGTTGCACTTTGGGAGGATTAAGTCTGTGGTGAGCATCAGATACCAAATTATTATTCATTTTATAATATATTTCAGAAGAGAATTGTATTGCCAACTCACTGCCAACTCACGCTTGCAGGACTTCTCGCGGGCAGCTCCCTTCCTATGGAATAGCCTGCCTACCGCCATCAGACTCTCCCCTAGTCTTCAATCATTTAGGAAGTGCCTTAAAACCCATCTCTTTAGGAAAGCTTATGGCCTCCCAGAGTAACCTCTACCTCACATAGCTGTCTCTTGCTCTCCCCTAAAGGGCAGTACTCTACTCTCTCGTCCAGCTCTGCTTCACTCCCACCTTATTTGATTGCTATTTCCTGTCCTATTATGTTTTACACACCACCTCCTATAGGCTGTAAGCTTGTTTGAGCAGGGTCCTCTTCAACCTATCGTTCCTGCAAGCTCCCTGTATCGTCCCCCCCCCCCCCCTTATAATATTGTAAATTGCTACGGAATCTGTTGGCGCAATATAAGTGGCAATAATAATAATAATAATAAGCTTTGTGCACCAATATCTAGCTATTGTATATCTTGTATTGTCACATTGGTTGCTGCATTTAAGTTGGTAATTGGTACATTGTGCTATTTTTTATTTTCGCACCTGAACCTGGTTTAATTAACTCTACTGTTACTTTGACACGTACCACCTATCCAAAGATTGTTGCAGATCATGTACAGCCCATTATAGCAATGGTTCCGTGTCAGCAGTGGCCTATTTCAGCAGGATAATGCACCATGCAACACTGCAAACATTGTTCAGGAATGGTTTGAGGAACGTGACAAAGAGTTCAAGGTGTTTCCTTGGCCTCCAAATTGATCTCAATCCGATTGAGTATAAGTGGGATGAGCTGCAATGTCCAACACGATCCATGGAGGCCCCTTCTAGCAACTTCGGGGCTTAAAGGATCTGCTACTAATGTAGTGATGACAGATACCACAGGGCATGTTCAAAGGCCATGTGGAGTCCAAAACATCAGAGCTGTTTTGGAAGCACGAGGGGGATCTACACAATATTAAGCAGGTGGTTTTAATGTTGTGGACGATCAGTGTATATTTTTCTTCATGACATTTCTGTGTAAACTAAACAGTTCATTTTAGAGTTATAAAAATGATTACAACTATACTGTTATTGTTATAGGCTCAACTTAATTGTGCGTTAATATAACTTACTTTTATAATAGCGGAAGCTCAAAGGAAGGCTCTGAGGACTGAGATTGCACCCCTTATATTCTTAGACAGTGTTTTTAGGTATACATGACAGTGTGTCAGTGATAAAAATAACAGATAGTATTCTTTTGTTAGCAAGAAGGGATGGGCGTGGATCGAGGAAGTTATGTAGTAACAATTGAAAGTGTTCGTATGAAAACTTGGATAATGTTGGTATCAATTCAATAATTGAAGACAAATTAATATTGTGTTCTTGTAGCTCAGGGAATCTGCAAAACATTCTGACTACTGTCAAAGTGCCAGTAAACTTGAAATCTTTTTTAAAGATAAATTTACATTTTAATACACTCTCAGCATTTTTATGAAAAGCAATGTGTTTTTTTGCTATCTTTGGGGTTTTGGTTTGTTTTTTGTTTTTTTTACATATTTTGAGCTTTTTTGTAAGATTTTTTTATGTCTATGTGATGTTCATCAAAAGGATAGATAGACTATATTTATGTAGGCAAAATCGAGGCAGTTTCAGGGAAAATATTTAATTAGACGCATTATGGGCTAATTATGGCTAATGAACAATGCTTTGAATTTTATCCAAGAAATAGAACTTGGGAATGTTATTCATTAGATAGACTAAGCAACGTACACCTGGAAATTAGATACTTGTAGATCAGAAATCCTACACCTTTGCTAAGCAAATCTCCATACCTGTCGCTTCTTTTCTCTAGACAGCTGCTACTTGCTAAACTACCTGTCGCTACTTTTAGAAAGAAGTGATTGCTTAACGTCTGACAGTTTAAAATTTACCGACACTGAGTTACTGGCAGGCGCTAGTAATAAGCCAGTCACTAACACCTTCCATTAGCCACTGTGGAAAGAACTTAGCTACCGTTTCCAACCCTGACCTTCCTTTAATGATTTCTGCTAAGCCAGAAAATTGACTATTTGATACCGATCCATCAAAGGCATCTGATAAAGAAGTGCAAAAATACTTGAGCTTAATAAAAAAAATTAACACCTATTCACATTTAGAATTAGTGGTATTTTATTAATCAAATAGCAAGCTATTAGCAAATGTTATCAGTGCTTGAGTATTCAAAAGTTAGAACTATTTTAACATGGCTGAGCTCACATTAAAAAATACATAATATGTTATCTTAGCATGTTATTTCTTGCGTGTAATTTTTTCAATATATATTTACATATATTTACTATATTGATTTATGTCAATTACCAACACAATAATAAAAAAAGATGAAACAATCATTCGTTCAACTTTTAATGCAGACTTTATTTTTATGTTTTCATTGTCCACTTGAGTCTGCTTAGTTCAAATAATAACTATTGCACTATTGCCTGCTTTTATCTTCTTTCCACATATTTGACTTTGTTTGTGCCATACATTCCATGTAGGGAACCTTGCTGAAGAGTTATCATACTCTCTGTTTTTGTTGCAATGCATTAACTTTTCTCTCATTAAGTTATGAGGGTAATCCAGACGTGGATTGCTGTATGTCTCATGCAGAGAGAACTTGCTGGCACTTCGGTTCTGGACTGCCCTTTTGGGTGGGATCAGTCTGATATGCCATGGAACAGGTTGTCTCTGTAATGGCACAAGTAAACAAAAACTTGATACCTGAGTGGGGATTTATTAAAGGGCAAACTACAGAGTTTCTCTAGGTTTTTCTCCATTCTCAGAGTTCTCATATTCTCTATTTTTTTTTATCAAGAACATGCCTAATAAAGAAATATTTATATTGAATTAACTAACAGACAATATGAATTACATGAAATAAATGATGTTGAGGGGGTTATACATATTGCTGGGGGGGGGGGGGGGGGGTCAGGTGGGGGAAGTGGTGGGACTGAATCACCCAATGTGGGACTCTTCAGCCAACACAAGTTATAGAGAGTTTGCCTCATTTAGGCCTCAGTCTGCTATTTTTTCCAATAAACTTTTTAAATGATTCCATATTTTTGGATAAACTTTTCTAATAATTTAATATTTTGAAAACATTTTAATAGTTTGATATTTTCTGATCAATCGACTTTTTGTATATATTATATATTTTTTGACATTTTTAAATTTTTAAAAATAATGTAAAGTTTATTCACAAATATTCAATAATTTGAAAAACATATCCAAAAATATGAAATAGTCAGCAATCCTAATTTTCCTGCTATCTGATTTATTTCCAGTGTCCCTATACCCAGTCTGTTATGTCAGTGACTCTTCGTCTTTTTAACCATTGTACCTTTTATGCCATATGTCGACTGTCTAGAGTTCCTTAATTTCAACACTGATTTTTTTTTCTACAGCACGTTTCTCAGCTCCTTTAATGCATTGCAGCATTTTGACTTCCTTATTCTTGTAATGTCATTCATTATAAGTTTGACAGCTTTTCATATTGCAAGTGCTACATTGCCCCTTCCTCTAGAGAGCCATAACAGAGCTTTTCACTGGCAATTAACAGGTGGCAGGTGCACTGAATCCCAGTAGCATGTAAGGTTTGAATGTTCACTTCGAGCATTGCAATAATTCGAGCTATGATGGTCTGCTCATAAATAATCTGTTGTTTAAACCCCCACGGCCAGTGGAGTTTGCAAGTATGCTGCTAAGATCTCTTCATTGGGATAGTCCTTGAAGTTCTGCCAAGAAGCATTCGGAACCCAATGCTTTTATGTGTTCTCAAGCACATCCTTGGCTCCTGGAGTCAGTATTACCTCAGGATGGAGGACTGGTGTGAATCTGAAACATGGAGGTAGCATTCCATGCGGTGTCATAGCAGCGCATATTTGCCCGATGATGCGGGTGCAGCAGGTGACCCTGGCAGACAGATACATGGGATCGTAATATGCCCCGCTGCTCATTACATGTCACTAAGGACACTACAGGAAGGACTTCTGACACTGGAACACTTATAAAAGGATGATATGAGCAGGATGTGTCAGATTAAACAAGAGAGTGATAAGCTATAACGTTACGATAATAAACATTCTAGTTTAATGTGTCATTTAGCATTGAGCTTGAAAATTGCCTTGACTTAGAAGTGTTTTTATTTTGTGTATTGTAAACTTCTGCTATATTTAACATTGCATTTAAAGACTGTGCAGTAATTATTATGGATTCTCCAGTCTTAGATATGTTATGAAGGAGTTGGAATAAATTACATGTATCTTTGTGGTGGTAAGACGGTTCCAGCATTAAAGAGTTACGCTACGCACCATAACAACTTTACATTTATGCAACTTTTATAGTGCACAGAGTACTCTGCACCAGCTCTCAGTTTTGATTATGGTTTATAACTTGAGCAATTTAAAAGGGACCTGTTGCTTTAATACAATGTCCTAGATATTTCTATCTAGCATGTAAAGCATCATGGGAGTTGTAGCTCTACAAAATCTGGGGATCTACCTTTTGGGTATTCCTGGTCTTGAAGCATCTCATGTAGGCAATATACATTCAGTTTCCTGCTCCCTGTTCTCTGTTTCCCTCATATTTCTTTTTACTAATTTTGCCCTGCTCCATTTGTAATTTCATACTTTTTGAATAAAATTTATATGTTTAACATATTTAATTACGAGTGGTTTTGAATACAGATGTTTACTAAACATAGAAACATAGAATGTGACGGCAGAAAAGAACCATTTGGCCCATCTAGTCTGCCCAATTACTTTAAATACTTTAATTAGTCCCTGGCCTTATCTTATAGTTAGGATAGCCTTATGCCTATCCCACGCATGCTTAAACTCCTTTACTGTGTTAACCTCTACCACTTCAGCTGGAAGGCTATTCCATGCATCCACTACCCTCTCAGTAAAGTAATACTTCCTGATATTATTTTTAAACCGTTGCCCCTCTAATTTAAGACAATGTCCTCTTGTTGTGGTAGTTTTTCTTCTTTTAAATATGGTCTCCTCCTTTACTGTGTTGATTTCCTTTATGTATTTAAATGTTTCTATCATATCCCCCCTGTCTCGTCTTTCCTCCAAGCTATACATGTTAAGATCCTTTAACCTTTTCTGGTAAATTGTATCCTGCAATCCCTGAACCCGTTTAGTAGCCTTTCTCTGAACTCTCTCTAAAGTATCAATATCCTTCTGAAGATACGGTCTCCAGTACAGCGTACAATACTCCAAGTGAGGTCTCACCAGTGTTCTGTACAATGGCATGAGCACTTCCTTCTTTCTACTGCTAATACCTCTCCCTATGCAACCAAGCATTCTGCTAGCATTTCCTGCTGCCTACCTTTACGTCATCAGAAATAATCACGCCTAAATCCCTTTCCTCAGATGTTGAGGTTAGGACTCCGTCAAATATTCTGTACTCTGTCCTTGGGTTTTTACATCTGAGATGCATTATCTTGCACTTACACACATTAAATGTCAGTTGCCACAACTCTGACCATTTTTCTAGTTTACCTAAATCATTTGCCATTTGGCCCTGTTATGGCCATGTTACATAACTTAGTATCATCAGCAAAAATACATACCTTACCATCAGAACCTTCTGCAATATCACTAATAAAACTATTAAAGAGAATGGATCCAAGTACAGATGCCTGAGGTACCCCACTGGTGACAAGCCCAAGCTTTTAATATACTCCATTGACTACAACCCTCTGTTGCCTGTCACTCAGCCACTGCCTTACCCATTCAACAATATTGGAATCCAAACATAAAGATTGCAATTTATTGATAAGCCTTCTATGTGCAACAGTGTCAAAAACCGTACTGAAATCTAGGTAAGCAATGTCTACTGCACCACCCTGATCTATTATTTTAGTTACCCAATCAAAAAAATCAATAAGATTAGTTTGGCATGATCTCCGTGAAGTAAACCCATGTTGTCTCTGATCTTGAAATCCATGTGTTTTTAGGTGTTCAACAATCCTGTCCTTTAACATGGTTTCCATTACTTTCCCCACTACTGAAGTAAGGCTTACTAGCCTATAGTTGCCCAACTCCTCCCTACTACCTGTGTTGGGCACAACATTCACTAACTTCCAATCTTCTGGGACTACTCCTGTTAACAATGATTGGTTAAATAAATCTGTTAATGGTTTTGCTAGTACAAAACTCTTTTAATAACTTTGGGTGTATTCCATCAGCTCCCATTGACTTATTTGTCTTTACTTTTGACAGTTGAAATAGAACCTCTTCCTCTGTAAACTCACATGTAACAAATTACTAATTTTTCCTTTTTCCTAACTGAGGTCCCTTTACTTAATTTTCATCTGTAAATATTGAACAAAAATATTCATTGAGGCAGTCAGCTAGACCTTTATCCTCTTCTACATAATTTCCTTATTTTGTTTTTAATCTAACTAATCCTTGTTTTACTTTGTTTTACTAATGTGGTGAACCAAGATGATATGTGTCAATTTACCAAAATATACGCTTCTGGAGAAAATGTTTAAACCTCTTTTCAGAATTTTTGGATTCTAAGACATATTCTGAATCAGTGGAACAGAACTGCCTGCTCCTTGCCATTCTTTGGACAATGAGATGTCTCCCAGAGCTGCAGTCATTAATATTATCAGTATAACTGATACTTAAGTACCATCGTATTCACAGCCAATTGGGGAAAACCAGACAGTACAGCATTTAATATGAAGTACTAAGCTAGATAGTCTGTGATAGTAATGCAATGCAATGGATGGAAGCATCAACATTGTTCCTACCACTGTGTTGAGCAGATTAAAGCAATTGATTAATCTTTATTAAGAAAATCCTTGAGTGCTTTTCTTTGTTTCATTGTGTATGGTGACCACATCTAGCACCATTTCAAGGAAGTTGAACCATCAAGTGAATGTTTTGTACAAAGCATTGATGTATACATACAAGATTTAATGTTTTATTGAGGCCATGAACATTAGAATATGGGTAGATACATATGAAACAGATAATATTTAAATGGTTTATTATAAAGAGGTGCCAGGTCACCATATTTAAACATTCACTAGCTATAGCTACCATTATGAATCACTCAATATTCAGTCACTCAAAGCAATGACATTAACAGTACCTATTCGGTTTTAACTCCAAGGTCACATTGACCAAGTACAGCCTCTTCCAATTTACATTCCTTGTTTCCTCTGGTCAAACTAATGAGCCATAACAAAACCTCAGAGGAAATACTACATGGGCCTAAGTAAACTGTGTTTATAGAGCAATGTAAAGACTGCATTGTAAACATTCAGTTAGTCACTGTAACTTTTAATTTTACATTCTACTAAAATTATACTATGTGGTCATTGAAACTGAGCAGCTCATTTCATCAGTCATTGCTTTACACTAAATTTTGATGTAGAGTTTGAATATGGTAGTTATTACATCCACTTTATCGTTGTTTTTTTAGTTAGTGAAAACCCCCAGAATGAATACTCTTGTAGGTGTAAAGTTAAAGTTAAAAGTTAAACCTTAATTTAACAGGTGGTGTAAATAGTTGTGCTGCTTCTGAATTCAGCTACACTTGGAAGCCAGTTTAACCCCTTAAGTACTGAGGTAATTCTTCAAATTCGGACCCAAAACATAGAACTCGCGCTATTTGGTTTTCCACCGCAATTAAAGGTTTCTTTTTAAGTGACCTTATGCATGTTATATATTGTTTTATGAAGGACAGAAATTGCTCTCTTTTAATACCCTATATAAAATTTTCAATCTCTCCCTTTCCTCTAGGACACATTTCCTTCACCCTTCAAGCATGCAACCATAACGCCGATTCTGAAGAAGCCCAACCTTGATCCCAACTCCCCATCCAACTATCGCCCTATATCGCTACTGCCATTTGCCTCCAAGATCCTTGAGAGAGTTGTGCATGCGAGACTGACAGACTTCCTCGAATCCGGCTCTCTGCTTGACCCGCTTCAGTCTGGATTCCCCGCTCGTCACTCTGTTGAAACAGCTGTGACCAAAATATCCAACGATTTCATCGCTGCTAAATCTCGCGGCCATTACTCTATCCTAATTCTCCTTGATCTTGCTGCTGCCTTTGATACTGTTGATCATCAACAGCTCCTTCTCATTCTCCGTAATCTCCATGACTCCCCTCCTGCAACTGTCAAAAATAACCTACTAAAATCTCAGTGATTACTTTTCTAGTAACTTATTTAATTACCCCTACTTATTTTTTTTTTGTAATTCTTTATTTTTGCGGTTAATCATAACATCCTATTACACAGTGTGTGCGTTAGGTATTCAGCATGTAGTACATTTCACGGTTAGAACAGCATCACATGCAAATCATAAACCAAATTTTATATTTTGTCTAGCTTAAATTCCTCTTGGCTGCACAATCGGCTGGGTTGTCGCTTAGCTGGAGGTTGCGGGACAGTGGCTAGCGCACCTTTCAGGTTGTCGGGCAGGGTTGTGTCTGGGCTTAAAGGGACACTATAGTCACCTGAACAACTTCAGCTTAATGAGGTTGTTTAGGTGAGTGCTACAGCTACCCGGAGCCTTTTTCTTGTAAGCACTGTATTTTCTGAGAAAATGCAGTGTTTACATTGGAAGCTTGGAACACCTCTTGTTGCAGTCAATCAGACGGCCACCAGAGGGACTTCCGAGTTCAGAGGCCCTAAAAAGGCCTCTCGTCCGATGCATTCTGGGTGAATGCATCAGACGGGCTATCAGCACACAAAGCACTGTGAACGCGCTTTGTGTGCTGACAGCCTGTCAGCACTGCTGTGGGCGTGGCTTCAGCTGACAGCTGAAGCCCGAACCCACAGGGATGCTGTCTGGCCACAATAGTGGTTGAAGGGGGGGGGGGGGGGGACGGACCTACTCTCCTCCCCCCCCCCCCCCGGCCCCCACCCCTGAGCGGTGAGTGGGGGCCCTAAAAATAAGGGTGGCACATACTGCCCCCCCGGCCCCCACCCCTGTGCGGCCGGTGGGGGCACTAAAATTATCAATAAGGGGGGACCTATTGTCCCCCCCCCGGCCCCCACCCCTGTGCGGTGGGTGGGGGCCTTAAAATAAAAAATAAGGGGGGGACATACTGCCCCCCCCCCCCGGCCCCCACCCCTGTGCGGCGGGTGGGGGCCCTAAAATTCACAATAAGGGGGGGGACCTACTGTCCCCCCCCGGCCCCCACCCCTGTGCGGCGGGTGGGGGCCCTAAAATTCACAATAAGGGGGGGGGACCTACTGCCCCCCCCCCGGCCCCCACCCCTGAGCGGTGGGTGGGGGCCCTAAAATTCACAATAGGGGGGGACCTACTGTCCCCCCCCGGCCCCCACCCCTGAGCGGTGGGTGGGGGCCCTAAAATTCACAATAAGGGGGGGACCTACTGTCCCCCCCCGGCCCCCACCCCTGTGCGGCGGGTGGGGGCCCTAAAATTCACAATAAGGGGGGGGACCTACTGCCCCCCCCCCCCGGCCCCCACCCCTGAGCGGTGGGTGGGGGCCCTAAAATTCACAATAGGGGGGGGACCTACTGTCCCCCCCCGGCCCCCACCCCTGTGCGGCGGGTGGGGGCCCTAAATACAAAGGGGGTGGGGACCCTAGTTAACCCCCCCCCCCCCCCCACAAAAAAAAAAAACTTATCTCCCTACCTACCCCCCTCACCCTAAAAATAATGAGGGGGGACCATTAACTAAAAACCTGTAAAAAAATGAGATAAAATCAACTTACCATTTGATGTTTTCTTTCTTCTAAAATCTTCTTTCTTCAGCCCCAAAAAAGGCCAAATAAAAATCCATAATAACCGACGCAATAAAAAAAAAAAAAAAAAAACCCGAGCGCAAAAAAAATAATCCATCTTCACCCATGGAGGGCTCCGCGCAGACTGAGCTCCGCAGGGCGGGGGAAGGCTTATAAAGCCTTGCCCCGCCCTGCAATTAGGCTAAGAACACTCTGATTGGTGGGTTTAAGCCAATCAGAGTGCTCTTTGTCATTTTACAAGCGTGGGAAAGTTCTTTGGAATTTTCCCACGCTTGTAAAATGACACAGAGCAATGTGATTGGATGGCTTGAAATCCATCCAATCACAGTGCTCTTTGTCATTTTACAAGCGTGGGAAAGTTCTTTGGAATTTTCCCACGCTTGTAAAATGACACAGAGCACTGTGATTGGATGGATTTCAAGCCATCCAATCACATTGCTCTGTGTCATTTTACAAGCGTGGGAAAATTCCAAAGAACTTTCCCACGCTTGTAAAATGACACAGAGCACTGTGATTGGATGGCTTGAAATCCATCCAATCACAGTGCTCTGTGTCATTTTACAAGCGTGGGAAAATTCCAAAGAACTTTCCCACGCTTGTAAAATGACAAAGAGCACTCTGATTGGCTTAAACCCACCAATCAGAGTGTTCTTAGCATAATTGCAGGGCGGGGCAAGGCTTTATAAGCCTTCCCCCGCCCTGCGGAGCTCAGTCTGCGCGGAGCCCTCCATGGGTGAAGATGGATTATTTTTTTTTGCGCTCGGTTTTTTTTTTTTTTTTTTTTAATTGCGTCGGTTATTATGGATTTTTATTTGGCCTTTTTTGGGGCTGAAGAAAGAAGATTTTAGAAGAAAGAAAACATCGAATGGTAAGTTGATTTTATCTCATTTTTTTACAGGTTTTTAGTTAATGGTCCCCCCTCATTATTTTTAGGGTGAGGGGGGTAGGTAGGGAGATATTTTTTTTGGGGGGGGGGAGGGTTAACTAGGGTCCCCCCCCCCTTTGTATTTAGGGCCCCCACCCACCGCTCAGGGGTGGGGGCCGGGGGGGGACAATAGGTCCCCCCCCCTTATTGATAATTTTAGGGCCCCCACCCGCCGCTCAGGGGTGGGGGCCGGGGGGGGACAGTAGGTCCCCCCCCTTATTGATCATTTTAGGGCCCCCACCCGCCGCTCAGGGGTGGGGGCCGGGGGGGGACAGTAGGTCCCCCCCCTTATTGATCATTTTAGGGCCCCCACCCGCCGCTCAGGGGTGGGGGCCGGGGGGGGGGACAGTAGGTCCCCCCCCTATTGATCATTTTAGGGCCCCCACCCGCCGCTCAGGGGTGGGGGCCGGGGGGGGGACAGTAGGTCCCCCCCCTTATTGATCATTTTAGGGCCCCCACCCGCCGCACAGGGGTGGGGGCCGGGGGGGGACAGTAGGTCCCCCCCCCTTACTGATCATTTTAGGGCCCCCACCCGCCGCTCAGGGGTGGGGGCCGGGGGGGGGCAGTAGGTCCCCCCCCTTATTGATAATTGTAGGGCCCCCACCCGCCGCTCAGGGGTGGGGGCCGGGGGGGGGACAGTAGGTCCCCCCCCTCATTGATAATTTTAGGGCCCCCACCCGCCGCACAGGGGTGGGGGCCGGGGGGGGACAGTAGGTCCCCCCCCTCATTGATAATTTTAGGGCCCCCACCCGCCGCACAGGGGTGGGGGCCGGGGGGGGACAGTAGGTCCCCCCCTCATTGATAATTTTAGGGCCCCCACCCGCCGCACAGGGGTGGGGGCCGGGGGGGGGACAGTAGGTCCCCCCCCCATTTATAATTTTAGGGCCCCCACCCGCCGCACAGGGCGGGTGGGGGCCCTAAATTATTATTGATAATTTTAGAAAGCGAGCTGAGCTGTCAGTCAGACAGCTCAGCTCGCGAACGCGCATTCCGCGCACATGCGCGGTAAAGCGCTCAGGTTCTTCATAGGGCGGCATTCAATGCCGCTCTATGAAGAACGCGATTGGTCCAGCGCGAAGCCGTCCCATTGGGCCCCGCGATTTCGTCATTTTGACGAAAAAGGGGGCGCGGCCTAGCGGGGAGCTCGGCGCTGGAACGGAGGTAAGTTTTTAATATAAAAACACCGATTTTTTTTTTTTTAATGAATGAAAGTTCATATAAAAGCAAGAAGGAAGGCTGGGGGACCTGTCTTTCTTGCTTTTATATGGTGACTATAGAGTCCCTTTAAGTTAGCTTAGGGTGCGTGGGTGTTGGGTAATCATGACATTTTCATAGGGCTGGTAAGCGCCTAGTATGCTCGTGGCCGTAGACCGCTGGGCGGTTGTGCCATCATGCCAGCTGGTAAGCGTGAAGGGGTTTGTGTAGGTAGATGGTAGATGGCGGGGGGGGGGGGAGAAATAGCCGGGTGAGACGCCTGGCTGTCAGCTTTCGGAGCCAGATATAAGGTATGGAAACTGTGCATTTAACTTAGACATATTAAAATCAACAGTAAACTTATAACAAAATAATATGCTGTCAAGACATGACAATGAGTCCACCGGCGCTGCCTGTTTCAGGTGGGTGAGTCTGGAGCACCCTGTCTTGTTCCCCTTGGCACAAATGGACTGATGTGAGCAATAGTCCATGAAGGGTGAGCTTCCGCTGGGGCCGCGTCTGCTGGTAGGCCCAGGGCCTGCAGGAAGGCTGGAGCATCCGACCTGTGTGTTAGAAGGTGCGTCTTGCCTGCTTTGTCTGCCGTCAGTCGGTGCTGCCCCCATTTGTATGTAATGGAGTTCTCGCGGAGCAGTTGAGTGATCTGTCTAAGAGATCTCCTCCACGTCAAGGTGTGCCTGGAGATGTCTCTATAAATTGTTAACTGTGCTCCCTCAAATTGAATCGTGGGCGAGCCTCTTGCGGCTCCCATGAGCACCCCTCGGTCAGAGTCCCGCACAAACTTCACCAGGATATCTCTGGGAGCTTCTTGGGGAGCTTTGGTGGCTTTGGGTAATCGAAAGCATGAATCCACCCCTATTTGCTTTACTTGTTTGGGTAGTAACAGAGTGGCTATCAGCCTTCGGCAGTAGTGGGTCAGCTCAGGGTCGGTAACCGATTCTGGCACCCCTCGGATCCGCACGTTCCGTGCCTTCGCCCTGTCTTCCTGAATAGCTAGTTGTGTTGTTAGGGTGCTGCATTGTGTTTGCAGCGACAACAGGGCTGCATCTGTGGCAGTTTGGGCTACCCCTGCGCCTTTGAGGCCCTCCTCCACCTTCACCACACGGTTTGTGAGTCTGGAGACTTCCTCCCTGACCAGCGCCATGTCAGCTTGGAACATTGTTTGTATCTCTTTAACTAGTGCCTTTATGTCGGCTTTTGTGGCAGGGGCAGAGTCACCCAGCTCCGGGGATGTCATGGGTTTTGCTGGTACCTTTTTTGTTGGTGAGTAAGTGGCTGTTTGGCTCTCGTCTTCCCACGATGGGGAGGTGTAGGTCCCTGCCGGCGCCATCTTGAACGGGTCCGGCCGCGTGGCTGTGCACAAGAAAGCCCCGATATCTCGGGAGCCCGAGCTCGGGTCGGCTTTGTATTTCTTCGCCTTCTTGCCCATGGTGGAAGGCACTTGGGAGGCTTAGGGTGGCTCGGTAAGTTAGTTTTTTTCTGCCTGTATTTAGCGTTTTGTTTAGTTTCCCCGAGGAGCTGCTGCAGGCTGCGTCTAACTCGCTCGGGCGCTGGCTCCGCCCCCAATTACCCCTACTTATACCCTTTGTGTCACTATACACGACTCCCTCTAGCATGTAAGCTCATTGAGCAGGGCCCTCAACCCCTCTGTTCCTGTCCATTTGTCTGGTTACAATTACGTGTTTGTTAGTCCACCCATTGTACAGTGCTGGCGCTATATAAATAATAACATAATAATAATATATATCTATATGTGTTTGCTGTATGCAACAGCTTTGAAACACAACCTATGGAAAAGATGCAAAACCAGTGAACCACACATGGACAGCTGTTTCATTGTCGATGCAAATCATCAGCATAAAGTTGGTTACTGGTTTGCTTATTGAGGCTTAGTAGTGCTTGGGAAGCAAAAAACAAAAAGGTTATGATGGGACAAACATTGTGATATACATATACAGTATCTCACAAAAGTGAGTACACCCCTCACATTTTTGTAAATATTTTATATCTTTTAATGTGACAACACTGAAGAAATGACACTCTGCTACAATGTAAAGTACTAAGTGTACAGCCTGTTTAACACTGTAAATTTGCTGCCCAACCAAAATAACTCAATACACAGCCATTAATGTCAAAACTGTTGGCAACAAAAAAGAGTACACCCCTAAGTGGAAATGTTCAAATTGGGCCCAAAGTTTCGATATTTTGTGTGGCCACCATTATTTTCTAGCACTGCCTTATCCTGCATAGGCATTGAGTTCACCAGAGCTTCACAAGATGCCACTGGAGTTCTCTTCCACTCCTCCATGACAACATCACAGAGACCTTGCGCTCCCCCATCATCCGTTTGAGGATGCCCCACAGATGCTCAATAGGGTTTATGTCTGGAGACATGCTTGGCCAATTCATCACCTTTACCGTCAGCTTCTTTAGCAAGGCAGTGGTCGTCTGGGAGGTGTGTTTGGGGTCATTATTATGTTGGAATACTGCCCTGTGGCAGGGGATCATGCTCTGCTTCAGTTACAGTACATGTTGGCATACATGGTTCCCTCAATGAACTGTAGCTCCCCAGTGCCGGCAGCACTCATGCAGGCCCAGACCATGACACTCCCGCTACCATGCTTGACTGTAGGCAAGACACACTTGTCTTTGTACTCCTCACCTGGTTGCCGCCACACACGCTTGGCACCTTCTGAACCAAATAAGTTTATCTTGGTCTCATTGGATGACAGGACATGGTTCCAGTAATCCATGTTCTTAGTCTGCTTGTCTTCAGCAAACTGTTTGCAGGTTTTCTTGTGCATCATCTTTGGAAGAGGCTTCCTTCTGGGACGACAGCCATGCAGACTAATTTGATGCAGTGTGCAGCGTATGGTCTGAGCACTGACATGCTTACCCCCCACCCCTTCAACCTCTGCAGCAATGTTGGCAGCCCTCATAAGTCTATTTCCCAAAGACAACCTCTGGATATGACACTGAGCATGTGCACTCAACTTCTTTGGTCGACCATAGCGATGCCTGTTTTGAGTGGAACCTGTCTTGTGAAACAGCTGTATGGTCTTGCCCATCATGCTGCAGCTCAGTTTCATGGTCTTGGCAATCTTCCTATAGCCTAGGCCATCTTTATGTAGAGCAACAATTCTTTTTTTCAGATCCTCAGAGAGTTCTTTGCCATGAGGTGCCATGTTGAACTTCCAGTGACCAGTATGAGAGAGTGTGAGACCGATAACACCATTTAACACAACTGCTCCCCATTCACACCTGAGACCTTGTAATAAGTCACATGACACCGGTGAGGGAAAATGGCCAATTGGGCCCAATTTGGACATTTCCACTTAGAGGTGTACTCACTTTTTGTTGCCAATGGTCTAGACATTAATGGCTGTGTGTTGAGTTATTTTGATGGGACAGCAAATGTACACTGTTATACACGTTTTACACTTACTACTTTACATTCTAGCAGAGTTTAATTTCTTCAGTGTCATCATATGAAATAATATAATAAAATATTGACAAAAATGTGAGGGGTGTACTCACTTTTGTGGGATACTGTATATATATATATATATAAAACAACATTAAAGGAACACTAAAGTACAGTGGTCCTATTATTTTAACGCATCATGTAAAACATTGTAGAAACAGCAATGTTTCCACTGAAGTAATAATGCATGTTTAGTGGTGGCCTTTCTGACGGCCAATAAAGATGCTTCTGCCTCCGGAACCAAGTCAAACTCAGTCATGCAAATGCAATAATTTGATTGGAGGAGCATGGCATTTGGACAAGTGACAGCCTTCTATTTCAGCTCTGTGTAACATGATTCAAATATGCCTGTACCAATTTCTGTTTAAATGTATTTATTTATTTAAAAAGACACTATAGTCCACAAAACAACTATTGCTTAATGAAGCAGTTTTTGGTGTATAGATCATGCTACTGCAGTCTCACAGCCCAATTTTCTGCCATTTATTAGTTAAATCACATTGTTTATGCAGCCCTAGTCACACCTCCCTGCATGCAGGGCCGGCCTTAGGGGTGTGCGAGCTGTGTGGCCGCACAGGGCACCATGGAGCAGGGGGCGCCCTGCGGCCGCATAGCTCACACGGCAGGGGCGTATTAGCCGCGAGGCAAACAAGGCATTTGCCTTGGGCGGCATTTTCCAGGGGTCGGCAAAAAAAGCCGCCCCCAAATGCCCAAGGCAAATGTCTTGTTAGCCTTGTGGCTAACAGACATGCCGGCGGGCTGCTGGGCGGTCGGGCGGCGCTGGTGGGCAGGCTGGCGAGGGAGCACTTCCTCTGAGCTGTCTGCTCAGCTCCCTCGCGCGCCGCAGAGTGAGGCTGGGAGCCGGAATATGACGTCATGTTCCGGCTCCCAGCCTCACTCTGAGGCGCGCGAGGGAGCTGAGCAGACAGCTCAGAGGAAGTGCTCCCTCGCCAGCCGCCCGCCCGCCAGCCAGCCAGCGCCGCTCGCCCAGCAGCCACTGGACCACCAGGGAGGAATAGACACCCCCCCAGCATTCCCAAAGGTAATGAGGCTGGGGGGTTGTTTAAATAAATCTTAAAAAATGTGTTAATGTGGGTGAGTGTGTGTGTGTGTCTGTTAGTGTGTGTCTGTTAGTGTGTGTGTCTGTTAGTGTGTTTCTGTTAGTGTGTTTGCCTGTGAGTGTGTGTGTGTGTCTGACTGTGTGTGTGTGTGTGGCTGTCTGCCTGTTTGTGTGTGACTGTTTGCCTATGTGTGTGTGTGTGTGACTGTCTCTGTGTGTGTGTGTGACTGTCTGTGTGTGGCTGTCTGCCTGTGTGTGTGTGGCTGTCTGCCAGTGTGTGTTTGACTGTTTGTCTGTGTGTGTGTGGCTGTTTGCCTCTGTGTGTGTGGCTGTCTGCCTGTGTGTTTGTGTGTGGCTGTCTGTGTGTGACTGCCGGCCTGTGTGTGTGGCTGTCTGCCTGTGTGTGTTTGTGTGTGTGTGTGGCTGTCTGCCTGTGTGTGTGTGTGTTTGTGTGTGTGACTGCCTATGTGTGACTGTCTGGGCAGACTAGATGGGCCGAATGGTTCTTATCTGCCGTCACATTCTATGTCTGTGTGTGTGTGTTTGTGTGTGGCTGTCTGTGTATGACTGCATGAGTGTGTTTGTGTGTGTGTGTGTGTGTATGGCTGTCTGCCTGTGTGTGTGTGTGACAGGGTGTGTGGGAAGGGGGAAGGAGTGGGGGAGAGTGGGACGTGAAGGGGGGGCGCTGTGAAGATTTTTCGCACAGGGCGCCCAAATGCCTAAGGCCGGCCCTGCCTGCATGTCACCTACACAGCCTTCCTAAACACTTCCTGTAAAGATTCATCTAATGTTTACACTTCCATTATTACAAATTCTGTTTAATTTTGAATTTCTTATCTCCTGCTCTGTTAAGTGCTTGCTAGACCTTGCAGGAGCCACCTGTGTGTAATGTAAATTTCAGTTTACAGAGATGGAGATCTAAAACAATTCACCAGGCTGAAGCACTTTGGATCGTTCCTTTGATTAAATCACTAACTATCCATGAACATTTAACAACTAATGTGGCCACATAGAGATAGAGGATGGGTTACTGCAGTACCCAAACATCAAAATTATCTGTACTGATAAACTTGCACCCTGTTGCTCAAAGAAGGGACAAGAGAAAGATATTGAAATTATGGTGATGTTTAAAAAGCTACATAAAAGTAAACTCATCGCCGCAGTTTGGAATAAAATAAATTATATATATTTTTAAATTGCATGAAATTTTATCAGCATCTGTATAACCTAGGTAGGATCTCTTCATTGGATTGCTATGAGGATAATTAGCAAATGGAAAGAAACGTCAGATATCGTGGCAGCAAATCTTTCACATGTGACAGATGTGTATGATGTACACGGTGCACAAAGAGAAATGAAAGAACACAGGATTTCAATGTTATCGTATGCCTTGCAAAACCTAATGGAACTTGACACTGAACTAAGGACAGGAAATACTCCACAGTTTTGGCACTTAGCATCCTACTTTGAAAATATGTCCAACAATATTGTTGCTGATATAACTAATAACATGCGGAAATAATATTATTTTTCAATGTGCACTTCTTTTCCTAATACACGCAATATGTCCACAGTAATATTTAAGTTGCAGTAAAATAATGTTTTAGTCGCTTGCCAGTCATATCTGTGTTCTATGTTTTGGGGAAAGGTGGCAACTATGTCTCCACCGTGACCTCGGTCAACAACAATGGCCTATTAAAAGCGGATACTTATTCAAAGTCTTCAATAGAGAACATCTAGCCAGCTTAATACAGAGGAAGCCCCCACTTTGAAAAGAGAAGGCATTTATTAACTTTGCAAGGTTGTGTAAACGCTAATGAGTTCTCTCTAAAGCAAAGGCTATCAATGTATGAACGAAAACAAACAAATAATAAAACTGTATTAGTTATATAGATTATTTTCTATAACGTGTTTACAGTGTGTGTATATAATGAGTGCAGTGTGTGTATGAGTGAAGTGTGTGTATGTAATGAATGCAGTGTGTGTAATGAGTGCAGTGTGTGTATGTAATGAATGCAGTGTGTGTAATGAGTGCAGTGTGTGTGTGTGTGTAATGAGTACTGTGTGTGTGTAATGAGTACAGGGTGTGTGTGTAATGAGTGCAGTGTCTGTATGAGTGCAGTGTGTGTGTGTAATGAGTGCAGTGTGTGTGTGTGTGTGTTTGTGTAATGAGTGCAGTATGTGTGTGTGTGTAATAAATGCAGTGTGTGTAATGAGTGCAGTGTGTGTGTGTGTGTAATGAGTGCAGTGTGTGTGTGTGTGTAATGAATGCAGTGTGTGTAATGAGTGCAGTGTGTGTGTGTGTAATGAGTGCAGTGTGTGTATGAATGCAATGTGTGTATGAATGCAGTGTGCATGAATGCAGTGTGTGTAATGAGTGCAGTGTGTGTGTGTGAATGCAGTGTGTGTGTAATGAGTGCAGGGTGTGTAAGAATGCAGTGTGTGTATGTGTAATGAGTGCAGTGTGTGTGTGTAATGAGTGCAGTGTGTGTATGAGTGCAGTGTGTGTATGTGTATGTGTATGTGATGCAGAGCCTTGGTGGGGGCTGGGCATTTTTATTATTATTTTTTATATTATTATAATAATATTTTTTTTTATTATTATTATTATTATTATTATTTTAATATTTTTTTATTATTATTATTTACATTTTTGTTATTTATTTTGTTAATGCTTGATACATGGCAGGGAGGGGGGCTCTCACTCTCCGGTGGTCTAGTGGATGGGCTGTGTAGGAGGGGGGCTGGCAGGAAGCGTTTACTTACCTTTCCTGCAGCTCCTGTCAGCTCCCTTCTCTCTCCTCCGGTCCGGTCAGCTCCCTCTGCAAGTCTCGCGGTGTGAGTGCCGCGCGGAGCTCTCACGAGACTTGCAGAGGGAGCTGACCGGAACGCAGGAGAGAGAAGGGAGCTGACAGGAAAGGTAAGTAAATGCTCTCTGCCAGCCCCCAACAGCCCCTTGTCTGTATTATGGCAAAGTAAGTTGCCATAATACAGACAGTGACTCAAGTATAAGACGAGTGGGGGTTTTTCAGCACAAAACATGTGCTGAAAAACTCGTCTTATACTCGAGTATATACGGTACGTAAAATAGGCATTATAGGCATATTATTTATAGTCATTTCCTTGAACACAAATGGATTGAACACTGCAGACAACAGTAAAACCATGTTCGTGCACACATAGAAATATGCAGGACATGGACATGAAAAATATAAAACCAGTTCCCATGCATATATAAACCAAACAAGCAACACTTTATCCAATGCATATAAAAATTAAACATGCAGGCATATATAAAACCGTTTCCTTATGCATTCCACATGTACAAAACCATATCAATATTAATTTAGTGTATAGTTTGCTTAGTATGTGTTGCATGAGTATTTGTAAATAAATGTTATTTTTTTTTATGTAAAAGTAATAGTATTTTTGCAGAGTGTGCATTTTTTGTGGCTTGAATTACTTTGCTTTCCTTGTGTCTCTAATAATGAAGCATGAGTCATTCTTTATCACAACATGCACCAAGTTAATTCTACATTCGGTATCACTAGTTGTCAAATAGTGTTGCTGATTTTGGTTAAAGAAAAATAGAATGTAGCGCTAAATGCTTACTGTAAATTCACCAAACAGTCTGCACCAATTGAAGATTATGCTAGCTTTAGTGTACTAATAATCTTAAATTTAATAATGACAGGAGGCGAGTATTTTGCAGAATCTTCCTTGTACTACTCCATAGCAGCAAAGACATATAGAGAAAAAAAAATGAACCAATCAGAGACAGTGAGTATAAGATACGCCTTCCACTGAATCATTTCCTCTTGATAACGGTGGGATCACAAGTCACATGATCAGATCAACTGAAGAACCAAACGGAATAACGAAGACAGTTCAAATTCCAGGAACGATGAAGAATGGCTGGATTCATTCAAAACTGGGAAAAATGAATATCCTTGTACGCTTGATGTAGAAGATCTCTTTGTGTCTTTTAAGCTGAAAGAGACCAAGAGTGTTTTAGTGATATGAAATGTAAACCTGAACAATATGAGTAACCATCACATAAAAGGTGCGCAATAATTACTATCACAATCTATCGTGATCTATAAAATGTAACCTACGTACCATAATATAGCTACCTGATATAGAATATCTATACATATATCAACTATATATGAAAAACAACCCCAACTTTCCATCTAGTGTGAATAGAGTCAATTACGTAGGCACAAGAAAATTACCAGTACTATATTGATAACATACATCACCTTCCTGGTGATGCGAACCCACCGGAATGGGAGGGAAATTCAATAGGGGGGGACATACTCGCCTCCTGTCATTATTAAAATTAAGATTATTAGTACACTAAAGCTAGCATAATCTTCAATTGTATCACATGACAGGAGGCTTCATATTTTGCATTTTTTAACACTAGTGTAATAGAGAGAAAACGGGAATGGAGGACGGCCGAGAGTTAAACATCCAAAAGGTGGGTTCTTGTCACCAGTCTGCTGAGAGCGATATATCTGATAAGTAGGCCCCCGCTGTAAAGACAGAAGAGGCCGCCGCACCCCGAACCGAGTGCGTCCTGAAGGAAGGGTCAATCACGGCGAGAGATAAAACCCATCGTACCCAGCGGGCCAAGGTGATAATCGAGACTGGCCCATGTGGCTTAACGTAGGACACTGACGGGATGAGGTAATCGTAGCGTGGTCGTAGGCATGCATTGACTGGACCACGCAAAGTTGGGTTCTGATTGAAAAAATGGGTAAAAAAAACGACATTGAGTCCGTCTAGTACGCTGACACACCTGAAGAGTGACACCTTCCAGAGGAAACAAGAAGGCGTCCACGTGGAATGCTCAAATGTTTGAAATCCGCTTGAAAGATACCAGGCATAAAAAGGAAGGTTGTCTAAAGACAATTGCTGTTAGAAAGTCACTTCTTTTTGAAACAAAGCCACATCCCAAATGGAGGAATATTTGGTGCAGGGGTGTACGTAACCGAATGTCCCAAACTGGTCTACAAACAAAGGGATTCCAACCTATCGGTTTCCCTTGTAATGGAACGTGAGCCTCTGAAATTGCAGAATGTACGGTATTGATGGACCGGTAAGACTTACATTCCGAGAACAGGGATGCAAGAAAGTTCAATACAGAGGATACAGAGGCCATAAAAGGATCGAGGTTCCGTACCATACACCAATTTACCAGTGAATTACAAGCTGAGAGGTAACACTTCCTCGTTCCAGGGGCCCATGAGTCCCAGAGTATATCTCTAGCCGTTGGCAAAAAGTCATCGGTGCATCAAACACCCCTGAAAGCACGGGATAAGGATTCCCCATGGAATCCGTGAGTATCATCTGATCATCTGTTAATAGCGGAGGGTCCTGGTATGACAGTACGAGGAGATCTGGGAACCAAGGTTGACTCTGCCACCAGGGCGTCATCAGGAGGATTGCAACTTCCAGCATTCTGATGTGCTGAACCACTCTCACGATCATTGCAAAGGGTGGAAATGCGTAAGCCCCTTCGGTCGGCCATGCCTGCAGGAATGCGTCCACCATTGCACTCTCCAGGTCTGGTAATCAGTTGTAGAAAATCAGTAGTTGGTGGTTGGTGTGAGATGGAAAAGTCAATCTTGCTGAAGATGGCTCTGCCATTTCACGCCTGCATACCGTCAAGCCACCATCGAAGTTCTTGTCGGAGATCTTGCATCATGGGTACTGGTTGGTCGTAAGTGGGGTTTTTCCTGAGGAAACGAGCTGTTAGGCGTTACATGGCCCGAGAGTGTCAGGGGCCTAGGAAGATCACCTGAATGGAGGAGGATAGTAGTCCCACGATCCGTGCCAGCAGTCTGAGTGGGATTGAATCCCAACGTAGTATCTTCCGTATTTCCTTGCGTATTGCCAGGACTGTGGTAGTTGGAAGTCGGAGTGTACATGACAGGGAGTTGATGTCGAACCACAGGTCTTGCACATATTGAGTTGGAGTCAATGTTGACTTTTCTCGATTGACTAGGAAGCCGAGGTCTTCCAACACGGTCACCCTGTAATCTGTAGTTGAAAGAAGGTGGTTGCGATTCTGGTCGGAGAGCAGGTAAGCCAGGCATCGTATGCCTTGACCACGTAAGTGAGCCTTCACTGGTTTCAGAAACCTTTGTAAAGCACCATGGTGCTCAACTGAAGGCGAGGCAGGTGAATTGCCATGGTGTCCCGTTCCAGAGGAACCGAAAGGAGGGACGACTGCCTTTGTCTACTGGTACACGCACCTAGGCACCTTTAAGTCCAGTGCAGTAAACCAGTCCCCTCCTTGCCAGGGGTGCCGCAATCTTGAAATGGTGGTATGTAAAAATGTTTATCCAGGAAAGAGACATTCAGATATTTTCTGGTATCCAAGTGCATCCTATTGATGTAACTTTTACCCTATTTAATGGCATTTATTTTATCTACCTCAAAGGGCTGAAGGGCTGAGTCAACCCTGCTGGGGAATGGAACCTGTGATCCCCAAGGGTTAAACAGATTCTTCTGACTAAGCATTAGCCTTTCATGAAAAGCTCACAGAATAATTTTCCTTGTGCCTGTGGGCCCAATTCCTAAACCCAGAGGTTTACCAATTTGCCATCAATTCAGAATAAGGCTGTCCGCCGAATGCGCATTTGTTTGAATACGTGTTCAGTAGATTGAATAGAAAAATGCCTGATAGAAAATACAAACTACCGAGCGCAAATAGATATACACGTTCGGTAGATTGAAAAGGAGAGAACAGGCAAACGCGAGCGCACATTAAAAGCATGCAAACGCAGAAACCTGACAGGGGGGAAATCTCCACAGCGCCCCAAGCTCTCCCTGAGGAGAGCGTGTGGCAGTGTGAGAGTGCCTGTGGAGTGACGAGCGTAGCCACAAGTAGAACATTTTATGAGAGGGGCTCACCCTCTAATAATGAAAATAGTATCAATATTAGTATTGGGTTTAGTTTATGAGAGGGGCTCAACCTCAAATAATGAAATCAGTATCGTGTACTGACATAAACTGTAAGATAAACAAAAAACTGACAGGAAGCAGTATAAATATCAATATTGGGCTGTGTTTAGGAGAGGGGCTCCCCTTCCAATAATGAAATCAGTATTATGTGCTAACATAAACTGTAAGATAAACAAAAAACTGACTGGGAATAAAAGGGGTAAAGTAGATACACAGATATCCCAAGTCTATACCATACAAAACAGAACCAGCGTCCCCACTATCAGAAAAAAACGTACATAAATTAATATACAGTAAGAAAATACAGAAATCAATCAAGTAAATAAGTAAAATTAAGTAAATCTAACAAGACAAGCCAACAAAGTGTAGACACACAATATTCTGATCTGACTTGTGATGGAGCAGCAAAGAAAGAGGGAGTGACTCAGTGGAAGGCGTATCTTATACTCTCTGCCTGTCTCTGATTGGTTCCTTTTTTTCTCTATATGTCTTTGCTGCTATGGAATAGTGAAGGAAGATTATGTAAAATATGAAGCCTCCTGTTATATATGATAAAATTATCAAACTGTAAGCAAATTCTAAATTTGAAAGAAAGAATGGCACCTATTGATCTCAGCGGCTATAAAAGAGCTAAGATGTATTTAACCTTGTAATTAATAGGTCAACGTCAAGGCTAACCTTATTTGCATTTTCATTGTTGTATAGAAGAAAATGCCATTGTTGAATATTTTGCCTTTGTTGTGTCATTGTACTACAGACTGTATATTTACGTTCTTACAGGTAATCCTGTGTCTTCACTTAGGGTTTTTTTCTGATGAGGATGTAAATAAATGGGTGGTTATGTGACTAGCATGTAACACAATGCTAACAATTAAACAAATATTTTCTCAAATAATCTAGTGATTAAATAAGGGGCACAAAAAAGTCCGCTTTTTCATTTTGAAATAATTTATTAAAGGAACACTATAGTGTTGGGAATACAAAACTGTATTCCTAACACTATAGTGTCCCTCTGTCCTCTGGTCCACCCCCTGGCAATAAAGGGTTTGTGAAGAAAAAGGGACTTTATCCGACCTTTTCTTCTAGTTTCTTGTATTTTGTTTCATTTTTCCGGCCTACAATGGATTATTAGTTCGGCAGTTTGCAACTACCGAACCCAGACCTCCCTCCTGGCTTGTTATGATCAAAAGCACCGTCAATCTAATGTTCCCTGGGTGGCCGCTGTTCGTATAGCCGAACGCCACGTGGAAAAAAAAACGGCGGCCATTTTGTTCGCACAAGGCGAGTCAGCGGGACTTGGTCGTCGAGTGTCTGGAACTAAAATCGGACACTCGACCGCACGAAGTACCGCTGAGAACTACCGAACGCCCGCTTCTCCCACTTACCAAACAGCCAGAAGAGCGGTATTCGGTAGTTATGTTCGTACAGACCAGGGGAACAATCGCTACTATGAGCCAGGAGGGTATATTCGGTATTTTGACAGTTTTTCGTCTTTTTCCCAATTGACCGACTGCACACGCTGAATTCGTGGAACTGTTTTGGGCAGGAGCCTCGTGTGTGGTCGGTAAAACAGGACTTCCACACTTTTTAAGAACCCCTGAACCGATCTGGGTGAAATTTGGATATGTTTACCACCCAGATCGGGGCTATCAGGGGATATGTATTTTGTGGGGATACCTTGTGGGGAAAGGGGTGTTCCAACTTTTGGGGAAAATGTGTGCCCTTTGCCTGGAGATAATTGATTTACTCCTTAACTTATCTCAATATCTCCCATGCAGAGGGAGGGCGTGTATTAAGAAAATACTGTACCGTGATTGGTAATATGTTTGTTTGTTTTGGGAGGTCCTCTTGCATGAGGATCCCCCATAAAAGCCAGCCTGTTTCAATAAAGCTTTAGTTCTGTTACACCCTTCATGAAGTCTTGGCTCATGTTTGGGGAAGGAATATTCTATCTACTGGGAAGGATTGTCTGGGAAGCTGTATTCATCTCTACCCCTTGCTGGAGCTATAATCACTTGTACTCAGCAGCTGGAAAAGGAACAAGAGACCGCAGCACCATCACCCCTGCAGGTCTTAACAGGGGTAAAAAAAACACAATTTTTTCCAATACCTAATTCCCACACAGGGAGCGCTGTGTGCACAATAGACTTCCCCATAGGAAAGCACTATTCTCACTTTATAGGAATTCTCACTTTAGTAAAAAAAACAAAAAAAAAACTATCTATAATTAAACTACAAAAAAAAAAGATAATAAAGGATGAGGTGGACAGCTCAGTCATGGAACTTTTTGTTGTTGCCAAGAAGGACCTTGATCTAATATTTTTGGATAAGTTTTTTAAATTATTTAATAATATGCGATAAACGTTTACAATTTTTATTTTCAAAATATTAAAATATATAAAATATATATGAAAAAATATTAAAAATATTTTCAAAACATGAACTTGTTTTAAAAGTTTATCCAAAAATATGAAATCCTTTCAGAAGCTTATCCAAAAATATTAAGTCAAGGCCAACGCTAGCTTGATGGATGGGTCTTGACTGCAACTTTCAAGAGAAGCAAATACTTTCTCAGCACTTTTGTGCAAGAACAAACTGGTTCTAGTTCAGTTGAAGAAGAAGGCTGAGTGACCACATTCTGAATCAGGGCATACAAAGTGTCTTCGCACAGTGAGTGACGTCACATGCCTACTAACACCATGGATACAAAGGTTAAACAACTTTTACGGTGATGCTAGATGTAGCTTGGACAGCACTTAGTAAAGGACAGCTGATGTCTTCTTGAGCTGATACGGCTATGATGGGAATGTTTCTGTATTACAGTAATATTAAATGGAGACTGTCACTTCTCTGGAATTTATTATGATTGAATAACCAATCTGAAAGTCATCTATAACTCATGCTTACATTTCTGTTGTTTGATGCTCAGTTTTCATTAAAACTTATAATAAAGGTTTAGCAAATTATATCATAATCCATTTTAGTCAAGGTAAAGCCAGGGCAAACATTTCCAATTAGGCATAGAAATAAAAAAAACTTAAGTTCAATTTTTCTTCCTCACTGACTGGTTTCTCTATGTTGATGATCATATGCAAAGGAAAGTGCTTATAAAAGGGATTACGAGACATTAAAGATGGAAGAGGTGTGGGCTTCTTCATTCATTTTATTTTCCATGCCTTACAAATACTTGTTTGTTAAATATATAAGAACGAGTATACGAAAAATTGGCAGTTCCCCTTTAAGGGGCTATGTTCTTGGACTAATGTGTTGGCCTCGCCACTCAGCTGGTTATCACCAGCTTCCCTTTCCCTTCTGTTTTTTTCTTCCCCCCACAAATAATTGCTGTATGCACTTCATTATAAGGTAACAATGCATGTGTTCTTAAGTTCCTACACATTTTGCTTATACAGCATCACTTACATAACTCTTCCAGGAAATACTTGAAATGTCCCTCTTTGGAAAATATTGTAATAGCACACTTGATAGATATAAAGTAGAATAAGTCAATTGAGAGTAAAATACAAATTGTAAAATTCAAAAATCATTAACTTTTTCATAAGCAGAATGAGAGCTAAATATGTTTACAAATCAGAAATGTTTGAGTGCAGAAGAACCTAATTCCAATGGTGGCATCTTCTCTATGTGTCGTCCAATGCAAGCAATTTATCTACAGCAAAGGACTCCTGTGACTCTCAAGTATTCATAAGGGAATCAAAAATAAATTAATAATCATTTTAGATATGTGTGGTCTGAGCCCAACAGTCTCCGGGCTTGGCAAAGATACAATTTGTCTGAGATAAACAGGACAGAGGAGTGTAATTTAAGTAACAGTCAATGCCAGTCTTCCAACAATGCTTTCAGATATTTGGCAAGGATTGCGCTGGATTAGCTGAGGAAAGTGAACTGCGCAAGGACATATTCCAAGCAAGATGGTTTGGTTTTGAAGACAGAACATTAGTTAAACTGGCGTTTATTGTGTGTGTTTTTCTATCATTATGAAGGCTTTATTTAAACCCTTGGTTGAATATGTGATGGCATTTAGCATTCTGTTTAGTTTTTCCAACTGGAACGCATTAAGTCAAAGGCAGAATATTCCGCATGCCTTAGTAAAAAAACATTTACTCTAAGTTCAAAAATAATTTCAAAGCTGTGTTGGCAAAGCAGTTCCGTGTGTGGCTTCATCTTGAATGAAAAAAAAACGGTTCACAAATCATCATCGTAAAACAACACTCCAAGCATCATGACAATCTATGTGCAAAAACTACTGCAGCTTTAATAATGCTCCTTTTCCTTTACATGTCAGAGGAGGAAGTTATAAATTTTTCTCTGTCCATCCAAATGTTTATATGGAATAAACACAATATATGTACATGCAGTGCTCAACTTCCAACCTCTCTGAAAGGCTCTGTATCAGTCTGAGCTAGGTGCATGTGTACAGACCAATTCACAAAACTTTTTTTTTTTATTTGCTTTAACAGCGGGACCGGCTCCTAAGTTTTCGGCACCATGGGAGAAAGTGACAGCCGCGAGTCACTTCCTCCCATAAAGAGAGGAACTACTACACGGGAGGGTACAGGAGAAGCCCCGCGTGAGGAAGGAGGCGGCAGTGAGAATGGGGGCTCAACACTGGACCCTACGCTCCAGCAAAAAGATCACAAACTAGAGGGTGGGTCTGTCAGTATGTCTGCATGTGTGTGTGTCAGTTTGTATATCTGTGTCAATATGTCTGTCTGTGTGTCTGTTCAGTAGGTCTGTCTGTGAGTGTGCCAGTATGTCTGTATTTGTGTGTGTGTATCAATATGTCTGTGTATATGTGTGTGTCAGTAAGTCTGTGTGTGTGTGTCAGTATGTCTGACAGTGTGTTTATTTGTGTTTGTCTGTGTGTTTGTGTGTCAGTGTGTATGTGCCTGTCTGTTTGTTATTATGTCCTTCTGTGTGTGTGTCTGTCAGTGTTTGTATCTGGTTGTGTCAGTGTGTCTGCCAGTGTATGTGCCTGTGTGTCAGTATGTCTGTCAGTGAATGTGTCTGTGTATGTGTCAGTATGTCTGTCAGTGTGTGTCTATCAGTGTGTGTCTGTCAGTGTATGTATCTGTGTATGTGTCATTGTATGTATTTGTGTATGTCAGTATGTTTGTCATTGTATGTTCCAGCATGTGTCAGTGTGTTTGTGTCAGTATTTCTGTCATTGAATGTATTTGTATGTGTCAGTATGTCTGTTAGTTTATGTGTCTGTGTATCTGTATGTTGTCAGTGTGTGTATATCTGTGTGCGTATCTGTGTGTAGTCAATGTGTGTATCTGTGTATCTGCATGATTGTCAGTGTATGTACCAGTGTGTCTGAGCATCTGGGCACTAACAATAAATACAAATATACCCCTTCATTCAAAATCCAACATTACATACAAACAAACACACTCCTGCATTGAAACATCAGCATTACATACAAACACATCTCTGCGTTAAACACCAAAATGATATATAAACATACCTCTATATTCAAAAACCAACACTACGCATAAATGCACGCTTGCATTCAAACTCCAACCCACATACAAACACATTCACACAAACATACTCCAGACAAAAACATGCTTACATTCAAATACACAAACACAGTGCTAAATACAAGCCTGCAAGCATGGGAAATTGGTAGATCCCCAGCTGTCAAAGCATTGTTGGAGTTGCACGACAGAAAGGGTTCTACCTTTTGTCCAACCTTGCAACTTGGGGGACCCAATAAAATCCTCGTACCGGGGCTCTTTCTACTTTAGTTCTACCACTGAGTTAGAGTGGAAGGTGTGATTGCATGCCAGGAAGGGGGTCTAGGGTCTATTAAAGACGGCCCTGCATTTTATATGCATTATCTATATAGATTGCCTAAATAGTGCATACTGTGAGTATTATTTCCAGCCTGGAGTGCCATAAAGGTAAAGTACATAATTTTATTTATTGAGGTATTTTGGATTTTGATCAGGGCAGTGGGTTTCCATTTTTTTCGGAGAACATGCAGATGAACATATTTTAATTTAAATGTGTATGGACATTCACTGAAGTCTTGATGTTCATTTATCCAGTCACTGGGTATTGCCACATCCACCATGACTGCAGTCTTTCATTCCTTGCCTACCACAACGATGTCTAGTTGGTTGGCCAGCACTTGCTTGACTGTCTGGATCTCGAAGTCCCACAGCAATTTAGCCCTGTCATTCTCAACTACCCTTGGTGGTATCTCCCATCTGGACTTAGGCAGGTCCAATCCATATTCTGTGCCGATGTTTCGGTACACAATCCTAGCAACTTGGTTGTGTCTCTCTGTGTATGCTGTTCCTGCTAACATCTTGCATCCGGCTACTAGGTGCTGGACTGTCTCAGAGGCCTCTTTGCACAGTCTGCACCTTGGGTCTTGCCTGGTGTGGTAGACTCCAGCTTCTCTTGATCTAGAAGTTGGATATATATATATATATATATATATATATCATATTATTATTATTAAGTTGTTTTTATTTTATTTAAGGTCAATGTGGCTGTCAGTAGGATGTCAGAAGCTGCAGTATAGTTATCAGCTTATTGAGCAGATCCACTCATTCTAATGGTCCATTTTAAGGGTTGTTCACTCAACTCTGAAAGTTGGCATTTGGATAGCAAAATGGGAACATTGTTTACGTTATTTTAACAATGTTCATTTTGCAATACTGGCTCTGAATCAGCCAGACTTTTGTCTGAATATGAGCCTTCCCTGATTTGAGCAAAATCTGGATCCAAATGCTCAAAATATGGTCCTATATTGTTAAACACCAGACCCATATTTTATTCATCAGAATCACTTGCCTTATTAGCTGTCCAGTTGCTATTTTTTTTTTCTGCACCATTGCTTGGTGGAAGTAGGATGGAGTTCCCCTGTTTTACCACTGTCTGCCAGCTGGGTAAAAAGCTTGGATGTGAAGATCCGGGTGTGCATTATTACAATCCTTGCCCATATTTTAAGATTTCAGATCTGGAATTCAATCATTTGATCGCAACCAGACAGGCTGAAATCTGAACAACATTTTGGCCACATATTCTATCCAAATGCCCTCCTATGCGACCAGATGTAATTTGCAAGTCTGGACTGAGGGGATTCAAACTCTGGTAAATAACCCTCAATATTAAAAAATCCTGGGAAGTGACTGCTCTTCTTTATTAGAATAGGACTGCAAGAAAGTCTGTCAATAGATTGTGCTAGCATTACTGCCAGCAATTGTATAGATTTTAAAAAAAAAACCTTAATTTAAAATATGGTCCCTACCCTACCTGTCACTTAATTGTCAACGCAGACCTATATAACACCATTTTAGTGTCAAGTGAGCAGTAGAACCATTATGAGAGGTTCTCCTGCTCTCCATCACAACAATAATGGGTATGCACTGTTGTTTCTGTAATATGTCTTTGGTAAGCATGTTGTGCACTTGCTATAATATATGCAATTGTCATTTTGTTCTTATGCATGTGTGCTGGAAATGAAACCAGCATGAAACCATCATTGGGGAGATGCATCATGTTTCAGAATGTATTCTCCAGCAGCTCCTGTAGCAGGCCACCGCCACTAAGTGCCATGCCCACTGAATATTCATATTCGGGGAACAGGGAGCTCTGCTACAGATCCAATCACTAAAGAGGACATAGGTGGGAGCGTAACACTAACAAACTCCAGTTCATGACAATTCTGGCAGTGGTGGAGAGAGGGTAAGCATTTTATTAACGTCTATGTTGGCAAAAACAATATAATCTATCATTATATTGAGATGTTGAGGTACAAAGTATACCAGGTTTGCATTATTAAAACATTTTCCCCCTTGTATTTCCATAAGCAAAAATGATCTCACCCCAGTATCATAGATTTCATCATTGTTACATATTAATTAAAGCTTCTTGTTGTGTAAATGCGTAATTCCTATTATGTAACAGCATTCTGCATGTGAGCTAGATGCTTTCAGGAATGGTGTCAAAGAGCAATTACTCACTTATTGCAACAGCCATAATGTGACATGGATATGAGGTAATGAGATGCCGAGAACTCTGCTAAAGTGCTAATGAACATAAATATAGAAAGCACTACATGTAACATAAAGGTCTGAGTCTGTGGAAGGCAGCCTGAGGCATTCAGATATGTAGATCACTATTCACATGAGAGAAATTTAAGACTGGAATTCAAGGAGCACTGAACCTGCTGTATCACCGGGAAATACTGCAAATGAAGTTCCGGTTTTAAATACCATTTCTAATGCTACAATGTCAAAAATCTGAACAACACCAACTTATTAAACAAAAACAACTAAAATAACCCACTTAAATTGTGCAGTAGAGACTTTAAATAGGTTTAATTTTGTACTCTCTCATTTCATACATTATTAAAATAGAGCAATAAGATACATTTAGAGAAAGTACGTGTTTTTCGTGGGTTTTTTTTTGTATCGAAAGAACTGTTATATTGAGGCAAATTGTAAACTTAATGATAAAAGAAACACACCCGAGCTTGAATAGAAGGCAAAAGAAAAACTTTATTGGCACTTATGAGACAGACATAATGTATAACATCACAGGGGGAGCCAAAACCTTACGTGATTGGACCCATATATTATGCCAATACCGTTTTCTATCCCCAGTGATTTCTTTTCAAGCATGTCTGTGATTCTTTAACATTTTTATTACCTGTGTGATGGGTTTCAGATCTATACTGTTTATTCTTATTGTCTTTAATTGTATAAATATATAAATGTTTATACATATATTTAGAAGCAGTAGACTCACTTCGTGCATTCACATGGTCAGGGCCTTCTACTTTTTCCATATTTTTTACTTTGTCATGTGTGGTGGCAAAGGTGATTTCCTTCCCATAGCACATTACTTGGTTTTGTGGCACAGCTTCCAATGCTTAGAGTGCGTTTGGGATCCAATGACAGTTTTGGCCTCTTCCTGCAATATTGTTCCACTTTTTTTTAAATTAGACACCATTCTATAGAAAAACCTAGGACAAATATGTCATCATTTTTGATAACCAAGTGTTTAGATATTTGACTGTTCCAAATAATTCGCTTGTCTACATATACCCCTTAGTTTTGGGTGGGGGACATTTAACCCCATAGTGACCACGGACATACAGGGTGCTTCAGACAAAAAGCGGTCCTGCATGTCCGAGGGTTAATGGTATGCCTCGATGTCGAGACATTCTGCAATACCCCCCTGACTGCTGGGTCCCCGAGTGATCGCTCCCCTGGAGCAATCACTTCTGTGTTTCCCCACATGGTGCCCGGCAGTGTAGTGCAGAGCATTGGAAGCCATCAGGCAGGCTTCAGATGCTCTGCCTGTATGCTGAGTGCCTTGAAGGGTCGAGGCACTCAGTGAAGAAAAAAACCCCACAAAAAATATAAATTTTAAAAAAAAAAGGATTAACCCCCCACCCCCAAAACGAACCTCCTTCCCAATATTAACCCCCTCCTATTCACTTACCCAATTGCTGCCGTTCCCCGGCCGGCAATCGGTCTTCTCCGTTTGGGGGGACTGTCTGATAGCCCAGGCAGTTCCCCCTCGGCAAATTTAGACCCCCAGGGGCCACGTGATCGCTCTGAAAGAGCAGTTATATGGCCGCAATAGGTGTCTATAGTGCTGCCAGTAGGGGGACTGCCTGAACTGACAGGCAGTCCCCCTGCTGGTGAAAAAAGTAAAAAAAAAAAGTTTTACAATAAAAAAATAATGTTAATAAATAAAAAATACAAAAATATATATATATAAGATGTATATATATATATTATAGATAATGTCATACTAAGTGTATTTTTTATTAATAAATGCATATAGTAATATAAAAATACACTAGGAGTAAAATTACACACATATATATAATATATATATATAATAACTATATATATATATATACATAGATATTGTTGGAAAAAAATAATAATAATTAATTCAAAATAAATAAAAAAATACTAAAAAAATTCTAAAAGTTATATTTATATCAAAATGCGCTTAGGAGAAAATCTAGATATGTATATATCTATGTATATATAAATAAATTAAAATAATACAAAATATACATATGCCCATATACATACAGGGAGTGCAGAATTATTAGGCAAGTTGTATTTTTGAGGATTAATTGTATTATTGAACAACAACCATGTTCTCAATGAACCCAAAAAACTCATTAATATCAAAGCTGAATATTTTTGGAAGTAGATTTTAGTTTGTTTTTAGTTTTAGCTATTTTAGGGGGATATCTGTGTGTGCAGGTGACTATTACTGTGCATAATTATTAGGCAACTTAACAAAAAACAAATATATACCCATTTCAATTATTTATTTTTACCAGTGAAACCAATATAACATCTCAACATTCACAAATATACATTTCTGACATTCAAAAACAAAACAAAAACAAATCAGTGACCAATATAGCCACCTTTCTTTGCAAGGACACTCAAAAGCCTGCCATCCATGGATTCTGTCAGTGTTTTGATCTGTTCACCATCAACATTGCGTGCAGAAGCAACCACAGCCTCCCAGACACTGTTCAGAGAGGTGTACTGTTTTCCCTCCTTGTAAATCTCACATTTGATGATGGACCACAGGTTCTCAATGGGGTTCAGATCAGGTGAACAAGGAGGCCATGTCATTAGATTTTCTTCTTTTATACCCTTTCTTGCCAGCCACGCTGTGGAGTACTTGGACGCGTGTGATGGAGCATTGTCCTGCATGAAAATCATGTTTTTCTTGAAGGATGCAGACTTCTTCCTGTACCACTGCTTGAAGAAGGTGTCTTCCAGAAACTGGCAGTAGGACTGGGAGTTGAGCTCATCTTTGATGATACCAGCCCAAACCAGTACTCCACCTCCATCTTGCTGGCGTCTGAGTCGGACTGGAGCTCTCTGCCCTTTACCAATCCAGCCACGGGCCCATCCATCTGGCCCATCAAGACTCACTCTCATTTCATCAGTCCATAAAACCTTAGAAAAATCAGTCTTGAGATATTTCTTGGCCCAGTCTTGACGTTTCAGCTTGTGTGTCTTGTTCAGTGGTGGTCGTCTTTCAGCCTTTCTTACCTTGGCCATGTCTCTGAGTATTGCACACCTTGTGCTTTTGGGCACTCCAGTGATGTTGCAGCTCTGAAATATGGCCAAACTGGTGGCAAGTGGCATCTTGGCAGCTGCACGCTTGACTTTTCTGAGCCTGTCAAGTCCTTCTTTTGACCCATTTTGCCAAAGGAAAGGAAGTTGCCTAATAATTATGCACACCTGATATAGGGTGTTGATGTCATTAGACCACACCCCTTCTCATTACAGAGATGCACATCACCTAATATGCTTAATTGGTAGTAGGCTTTCGAGCCTATACAGCTTGGAGTAAGACAACATGCATAAAGAGGATGATGTGGTCAAAATACTCATTTGCCTAATAATTCTGCACTCCCTGTAATTACACAAATAATTTCATAAATATACACGTAGACTTCAAATATATAAATATGTATATATATTTTAATTCTGCGTGCATATTTTTGTAAAATGTTTACATAATTAAGTGATTTTATTGATTGCAATTTGGGGGACCTGCCTGACAACTCAGGCCAAAAGTCCAGAGAATTTAATTTGCTAGCACTATATTTAACCCTGTAGCTTTCAAAGACACCCTAAAACCTGTACATGGAGAGTACTGTTTTACTCGGAAGACTTCGCTGAACACAAATATTAGTGTATCAAAACAGTAAAACATGTCACAGCGTTGATATTGTCAGTGAAAGTGACATTTTTTGCATTTTTCACACACAAATGGCACTTTTACTGATGATATCATTGCTGTGATATGTTTTACAGTTTTGAAACACTAATATTTGTGTTCAGCGAAGTCTCCCGAGTATAACAGTACCCCCCATGTACAGGTTTTATAGCGTTTTTAACAGTTACAGGGTCAAATATAAGGTATTTTTTATCACATTGAAATTCGCCAGATTGGTTATGTTGCCTTTGAGAGCGTATGGTAGCCCAGGAATGGGAATTACCCCCATGATGTCATATCATTTGCAAAAGAAGACAACCCAAGGTATTGCAAATCGGGTATGTTCAGTCTTTTTTAGTAGCCACTAAGTCACAAACACTGGCCAAAGTTAGCATTCATAATAGTTTTTTTGCATTTTTAACACACAAACAAATATAAATGCTAACTTTGGCCAGTGCTTGTAACTAAGTGGCTACTAAAAAAGACATACCCCATATTGAATACCCTGGGTTGTCTACTTTTCAAAAATATATAGATTGATGGGGGTAAATTACATTGGCCGGCTTCAAAGATGTCCCAAATAGGACATGGGTGCATGATGACCAGCTGTGAAAATTCCAAGTTGGAAAACTGGAATTCGCACCCTCCAAATAAGGTCTTTTAGCTTCCAGAGAACCTGACACACCTATAAATGGGTGAAATCACTGTACGCAGGAGATGTTGCTGAACACGTATTGGGGTGTTCTTTGGCAGTAACCCTAAATTTCTCAGTACATGTATTCATGTGTGTCAAAAAAATCACCAATTATTTTTTTATTTTTTTTAAATTTGGCATAGATTGGTGGTAAAATGGTTGCATGAAAAGAGTCAAAATACCCCAAGTTTAATACCTTAGGGTGTCTTCTTTTAAAAATATATACATGTGAAGGATTATTCAGGGATTCCTGACAGATATCAGTGTTACAATGTCACTTTGGTTAATTTTTAAAATAAATGGTTTGGAAATAGCAAAGTGCTACTTGTAGTTATAGCCCTAAAACTCGCAAAAAAAAAGCTAAGAACATGTTAACATTGGTTATTTCTAAAATCAAGGCAAAATTTAGAAACTATTTAGCATAAGTGTTTTTTTTTTTTTTAAATGTCAGCATATTTTATAATTTTGTTTTATAGTGAATTGTATGATATGATGAAAATAATGGTATCTTTAGAAATACCATTTAATGGCGTGAAAAACAGTGTATAATATGTGTGGGTACAGTAAATGAGTGAGAGGAAAATGACAGCTAAACACAAACACCGCAGAAATGTAAAAACAACCCTGGTCCCAAACAGTAAGAAAATTGAAAAGCTGTCTGGTCACTAAGGGGTTAATGCCAGAAAGTAAAGACCCCCCCTTGGAAAAGTGTCTATGTACTACTACCATATTTTATGTAAAAAAACATTCACTTAGTTACATTTTCTAGAGCTTGATAAATCCTATTGGTTTTCATTTAACATTTTCTTAGTAATTTTTAATCTCTACTTCTCGATGCAAATATTTAATATTTTGATCATACATGTGTTCTCTTTTGCTTGTGAGTGTGTGTTATAGTTGCCAGGTCAAATATATTGATTAGCAACACCAGGACAGCCAGAAATGAAGTGCTATCGCAATGTATTTCACAATGTATTTCACGGACTTACCTGTCACTGCATTTTGTAAAAATGTTGTATATCTGTCTTATTTACTCATGAAAAAGGATTCTTCTTTAAGCAAGACATTCTGTCTTACTCCTTCGACTTTTATACTGCATTCACTGCCAGAATCAATTGTTTTCACTACTGTGTGGTATGTGCAGTGCAGTGTAGCTATTGGCTAGTATTTCATTGAAGCCTTTCCATTTTACAGCAAAACAAACACAAGTGTTTTCCTTCCATTTCCAAATGTTTATACTTATTTCAAATCTTTGGATTATAGGAAAGCTCATGTCCAACACTTGCAATTAGAAATATCCAATACGACTTAAAGACCAATGGACATAGATTTCAGAGGTGGAAGATGGTGGAATGGTGGAAGAATTTGTTTTTACTCTGACTATGTTCCAGTATAGTTAGTTATAACTTTGCATTCTGCCTGGTTAAGTTGTATGTTATGTTTGCTACATAATAGTTACAGAACAGATGCATATAGATGTTTATGGCAGTGCAGGACAGCAGACATGGTCCAGAATGGAATTGTCACAATCAAACTAGCAGTACCTGTGCTTTACTATTATTTTTTGTTTAAGCAAAAAAGAGCTCTTATTTTGTATTGGTGTACCTTATTAAACATAGTGGTGGATCTAACCTTATTTTAGAATGAAAGATCAAATTGCACAACTTGAGATGCACGTTTTAAATTTGGGCTGATGCATCTAGTTTTGTTATGCTATTTTACTGCTGACTGTTTTATTATTCCATTCCAGCATTGATGCTTTCCTATGGGGATGTCTAAGGTGCGCGCGGCTATTGCTGCGCATGCGCATTAGGTTTCCCCCACCGGCAGACCTCGGTGGGTGAGGAGCGTGGGCGGAGCCTGACTCAGGGCCGAGGGACATCGGCACTGGATTCAGGTAAGTGGCTGAAGGGGTTTTAACCCTTCAGCCCCGCGGGAGGGGGAGGAGGAGTGCGGGAGGGGGGGGGGGACCTATTAATCCTATAAGACCAGGTTTGTTTTCCTGGAACTATAGGATCCCTTTAATTCCAAACGTACTTAGTACATATTCAAACTAGCACAAACAAGCATGACTTAAACGTTAGTTTCCTTTACAAAATATTGTAATATTGTTTCATTCCCAAGTACTCTTTTGAGGCACAATAACAAAATATATAAAGACATGGGATAATTTAACAGGTGTTACACTGTGTCTGTAAAAATAGGTGAATACAGAGGTTTAGACAGTGGAGGAATAGGGAGACAGCATGGGGTAAAAGAAGTGACCAATATCCTGGGCAATAGTCAAAAAGACTTTACTAGAAAGGCTACAGAACAAGTCACTCTCATTATAAGAATAGGTAAAAGCCAACACTTAGCTTGTTCTTGATATTCCTGTTTTTCCGTTACCTGCTGTCTATAGTAGCAATTGACAATAACTAATGTTTTCCATCACCCTTATTAAATTTGTAGCTCACCTCTGCACTTTTTCTAGTTCTGCAATATCCTTCTTTAAAATAAGTGTGTAACATTGCACCACATATTCAAGGTGGGGTCTTACCGCTGATTTATAAATGATATTTAGGTCACATGAAACAATGCATGAAAGCACCTTACTAGCTTTTGCAACCGCAGACCAGCATTGCATACTGTTGCCTAACGTATCTATAATTGTTCCCAAATATCATTTAATTTTATCCATAACTCAACCCAATTTAATGAATATAACTTGGTTAAGGGTTCCTTATTTCAAAATGCACGACTTTTTGCATTTATCTATATTAAATCTCATCTGCCACTTGCCCACATAGTCCCCTAATTTATCCATATCCATCTGTAGAAAAGTTATATCATGTTTAGACTATTTTCTTAGCCTAGTTTTGTGTTAACTGCAAACAGTGAAATATGATTTTCAATGCCCACTTCAGTTTCAATGTTAACAAATAGCGAAGTGCTACAAATCTGATAACAATATCAGTTTGTTGTATTGACCTATTAACAACAAGATAAACTGGTTTATATCCCCAAATGTCTCAGAATTAAATAATTACAATTGCAAAGGAATTATCTTTAATGAGTAGTAGAATTTTGAGTTTTTAGTGCTCTCAAGCTATAGTACGATTCTATCATACTATATCTATCGTATGTAGTGTAGTACAATAGTAAGAATTTACAAGCTGCTAGATTATAAACTGGTTTAAGCACTTCCTTCAACACCTCGTGATTGTCAAACGTATTTTTCTATGTCATTTACTTATTATTTAATATTCCCCTTGTATAATTGTGCAGCACTGTGAAAACTGTTGCTGTTAAAATAAATACTTATATTAATAATAATAATATAGTACATTAGTTTTGAACTTAGTCTGCAAATGTAGTATGTAAACCCCCATACCTCAAGTTTTCCTCCTGAGTTATCATAGTCTTGGCCTGACCATTTATCTTTGAATGCCAAATAGTCTCAGTCAAGGACTGTTACTTTTCTGGTTATGTCAAACACATACAAGCAGCATCCGCTTATAGTATGTATCGTACATTTTTGAATAGATATGTTGACGCTTCAGAAGGGGGCAGCAGAGATCTTTCCTACATTATAAACTGTAAACTTGCCAGAGCTTAAGTGAGGAATCTTAGTACATAACACAGCTCTCATGACAAGTTAATCAACGTTCCAACAATGGTATGAACTGCTGAGCACGCTGAATGGACTAGAAAATAGTTCAAAGGAATTGCTACATCATTATAAAAAATATATTTATGCTGTTCTTAAAACAACAAAACATTTTTAAAAATGCAACTTTATAAAAGCCTCTGTTAGACATACAGGTAGATTTTCTTATAGATTTGTAGAATAATGAATGGTAGAAGAGGCAGACTACCAAAATAACAGATTAACCAATTGAAAATAGTTTATCACTAATTGTCCATCTTTAAAAGTGATGCCCAAAAGATTGATTGCAATTTACCACTGTAGGCAATAGGAAGACTGAGGAGGGTGTCATTGTCTACTTCTTTAGATGTTTCCTGTTTGTGAGGGAAGGTTATGCAAAGATACAAGATTACATCTATCCATGTCCTTTACATACTAACAGGGATATTCACCAAAGTGAGAATTTAAAGTAAATTTAAAGTGAATTTCATATTCAAGGTAGAAATAGCCAAACTGGAACATTCTTTAAGTCAGTTATGCTTCCAGGTAGGCTGTAAAACTGTTGGGGTCTGACTCATTATTATGGTATATTGAAGGCTAACTGGCTAAGATGGCATTTAAATGGAGAGTGATGGCTGGTCCTGATGGCATAGTGAGGGTTGGCTGGCAGTGGTGGCATGGGGTTAGAGAGGACTGGCCATGGTGACATGATGTGTGTAAATGAGGAATGCTGCCGACCAATGGTGGCATTAGATTATTGAATGGGTAGGGATGGCTGGCCATGATGTCATGGTGAGGGCTGGTTAACAATGGTTGCATGGAAATGGGATAGACTAATTCTGGAGGTGAGCTGAAGCTAGCCAATACAGTAGATTATCAATCCTTGAAGAGCATTTAGCAGATAATTTTGTTTATTATTTATACCTGGAACCAGTGGAGTGTAAATGCCCTGGTCTCCATTAGATGGTTCACCGTGTAAGTGTAAAGGTGGTATTGGAATATCTAAACATAGAGTAAAACAGGGGAACAGTGGAACTCGAAAGACAAGAGGTGCAGTGTGTGGAAAAAAGATACATTATAAATGAAAATGTAAGTTAAAGACTGGCACGTCAACAAGGATAGAGTTGTCAATCACAAAATTAGCTCATAGTATAAAAAGTAAAACAAATACCTTATATTTTGCGTTTAGATATTCTGGACATAAATTGGTCAGACCATGCCCCTATATTGTTGTATTTAGAAGAGTCAGTCCAATCAAGTCAAAATAGAACATGGAGACTTAGTGGCAATTTGGTCACAGATGTAGAAAACAAATTACTAGCTAAGAAAGTTCATAATAATTATTTTAGAGATAAGTAGACTCCAAATGTATCAGAAACTTCATTATGGAATGCTCATAAGGCTGTTTAACGGGCTGTTTAACGGGGAGACTTCATTCAAAGAGTTTCCTACTTGAAGAAAATTAAATCCAAAAATCTCAAAGAGTTGGAAAAAGAATTGTACAATTTAAATTTGATGAATACATTTGGCCCATCTAGGTCCCTTGCTGCAATGATCTCTGATATTAAATGTAAAATTGATATACTTTAGTTGGAACACACAGCCTTGATGTTGAAACGGTTAAAACAGGTTTCTTATTCAAAAGACAATAAGGCTTCCTCATTGTTAACCTCTAAATTACGACACAAACTTTCCCAGTCCAGTACTGAACGTTTACGAAATGATGATGGCGTAAAAGTAACCCACCCTGTGAAAATGAGTCATTCGTTTGTGGATTATTATAAATAATTATATAATCTGGCTTCAGATCCTAATACAGCTCAGCCCACATCTAAGAAAATAAGTTCTTTTTTGGATAAGGTCCCTTTCAAACAAATTGCAACAGATAAATTGGATATACTAAATTCTCCCATATCTCATAATAAAATTATGAATGCCATTATCATGATTCCTGCAGGAAAAGCTCCAGGACCTGATGGTTTTACAATGTCTTATTATAAGTCTTTTTCAGGCATTTTAATGCCATATTTGACTTGTTTATTTAATAATTACTGGATTACAGGAGAGATGCTGGGGGAGGCTTTGTGTGGCCAAATTGTGACCTTACCCAAACCTGGAAAAACTCTTAATGTTTGTTCAAATTTTCGACCCATATCCCTGATTAATAATGACCCCAAAATGTATTCGAAAATATTGGCTATCAGACTTTCACAAATTCTCCCCTCTTTAATTAACAAGGACCAGGTAGGATTTGTATTAAACCGTCAGGCCCCGGACAGTACTAAGCGTTTCAGTAATTTAATTCACCAGATAAAATTGGACCGCATTCCTTCTCTGCTTCTTTCATTAGATGCGGAGAAGGCATTTGATCGAATTCATTGGCGTTTCCTAAAGGTAAAGTTATAATTAATATTGTGCAATTTCTTTAAAATATTTATTATTTTTAATTTTTAAATAGTATTGTATGATTAATAGTACTTGTATGTTTACCCCTTTTCCTTGTTTGTTTGATGTTTTTATTATCATTATTATTGTTTGGTTTATTATCATATTTCAAACTTTAAATAAAACATTTAAAAAAAAAGAGTAAAAAAAAAAAAAAAAAAAACAACAAGCATATGCGTGAAAAACTTTCATAAAACAAAATGAATGGAGCAAATCATGGTGGTGTTTCCAGTTGAATACCTCTGTAGTGTGCAGCCGGCAATCTTAAGACATTCGGGAGAGACTCACTGCATAACTCGGATGATGAATGTAGGAAAACTGTTTGTGTGTCTTTCCATTGTGTACATTTTATTTTATGGTATGCGTTCAGTGTTTCTTAAGTGGATCTTTGCTGAGATAGGTTATTGAACATGGTGTAAGTTGATTAATATGACATTTTGTAATCCTTTCTTTTGTCTTTTGTGGTTTTATTTCATACTAATAAAGGCCTCTGTTTCTATTTTATGATTTTTATTTTATACTAATCAGAGACTGTGTATAAGGTGGAGACATTATAAGAGTTCACTATTCTCTTCTCTCTGGGTTTGTATTTATCTTGTTTATATAGTCTGTAGAAGAAAACCCCCAAAACCCTTTCATACAGTAATCAAGCATTGCTTAACCTACCAGCTGAAAATTGTCATTCACTTAGTTTATGTGTTATCTTGCCTAAACATATACTTTGGAAAAAATCCAGATTTTCTTTATGTACTTACCAGAGACCATATTCTCATACAGCGTATGGGGCAAATAAACCACTCCTACTCTTAACTAGCTCCTCCCATTTGCGTAAGAAGTGCATAAGATAGTTCGTACTTGACTCGTTTACTTCTACAAGACTTTTATAAAAGCACATATTTAATTTAGACCCGGCAATTAACTAGTTGTGAATATATAGATATTTTTACCCCACCTTCCCCAACCATGAACAAAATAAAGAAACTGATTTTGTTGCAAAAATCTACTGTTTAAAAACTTTCCATCTTTCCCCCCCCCCCCCCACTATACATTTTAATTTATTCTTATTTTTTTAATTTCTGTCCTTCAAGAGGAAGTGACACTGGCGATGAACTATATCAAGTTTATTATAAAGCAGCAGATTGTCCTGCACAGTGCTCAAGGCATCCTCAGCGTGTAAAAAAAAATAAAAATAATACAAATATTCTTTGTAAGATTTGTGAAAGCGAGTACGCTGCTGCAGCCTACCCAACTTTTCTTTCAACTTTTGTCTCCAATTTGACAAAAGAGAACAGTTCATTATATTGTCTTCGTTCCTTCCTACTGATGGGATCTGGTGCACTAGGAAAACGTAGCTTATTAACCGCAAATATGCAAAGACCGTGGACAAAAAAAAAAGAACATCACATTTTACACTATTTTCCCTGTAACAGTGCATTTTTTGTAAACACATCTAAACGCAGTAGGCATTACTTATTTATGAATGAATTCTGTCTCATGAATACTTCACTTTATTAGATCTAGGCTTGACTCCTAAACAGACACACAGAACATTTCTAAAATGAGCTTGTGTTAATTAATATTTCCTATTAACGCCATAATTATATTAGATGTCACTGTGACAAGATCAACATTTCCTGTTAATTGCATTTACATATTTATGTCACTAACCTTAAGCAGAATTAATTTGGGCAGTGCATCTCATGAATTAAATCTCATTATGTCTTCATCTTGGTTAGCTATTTTAGATAATCTGAATTAGTTTCATAAGGCTTCCTTTTTTCCACTTATTAATTAACTAATTAAGTCAGTCAATCCAGGGAGGCCAAAGCCCTGTCTTTAGATTTACTGGTAGACTATACAACATGATAAATTCTATGTTATCATCGAGTGAAATTTCATTGAACTCTTTCAATGCCACAATAGCATGTCCTCACTCTGCTCTTATGGTACTGAAAGAGTTCAATGGAATTTCACTCGATGATAACATAGAATTTATCATGTTGTATAAGAATTATTATACATCGATTCAATTTTCAAATAAAGTTAATGGGCAACAATCAGCAAAAATCTCTTTTAAACACAATAACCCTTTCATTAAGTTTTCAAAGAAATAATATATTTTTTCTAAACAAAGTTTATGTAAAGAATGAGAAAAACACATCCCTGCCTTTAGTATATGACAGGATGCTTCAGCCGTATACGTGCACCTTTGGTTGGACAGTGTTGAAAAGAGACGTTTAGTCTCTAAATAGTCAGAAAGAGCTGTGAACGCACTCTAGCGTGTTCATGGCTCACCATTGATTAATGCAGGCATGCTCACATCAGAGCTGCCTGAATTAGACCCACGTCAAGTTCGTGAGGACGTCGAACGTCAGTTAGCTGAGCTTAGCTCTGGCAAAAAAACAGGAAACAGCATCCTCTGGCTGTCTGAGAGACAGCAAATACAGGTGGGATTATCCTCTGAAATGGCAGTGTTTTAACTCACAGGGTCAAACATACAGGGACAAGGCAACCAGACAACTTCAATGAGATCAAGTGGTTTGGGTGCCTATAGTGACCTCTTAATAAATATCTAAGATGGTGTTATGTCCCACATAGAGCAATGCTCTTTTGTTGCTTGAAGACAAAATAGCCTCACTGTCGTCCATTTCCAATTTATAGAACTGGAATGCACAGCTACTTACACCATATTTTGTCTTGACGTCAGACTAAGTGTACACTTACATATGAAAAAAACATATGCTGGAATTGCAGTTTATTTTGGGTGGAAGTCAACCCACGCAAAGAACAAGCAAATAACTAACAACCTCCAAAGTACAGATGAGTGCCATTACTGTAAAGGTGGAAGTGTAGAGAAAGAATTTCTACAAAAAGCTTTATACAAAAATGGTGCTAATTATGTCCCTAGTGGAACTTTGCATGTTACAATAGAGGCTGACACAGATTTACATATTGGGTTTATCTTGTTAGGATAGAGGGGTTCCACTGACACCCACTATTTCTATTGCATATCTGATGGATTTTCAAGACTGTGAAAAATCTCAGAGAATGAGAGTGACATCTTTACTTGTCTATGTTAAATGTCACCACATACTTTTATCAAAGTTGTTTCAGTACCATATTTAAATATAAGGCCAGAATGCTAGGATGCTAATGTTGAATTACTCCAAATTTCATTAAAGTTGATTTGTAATAACCTTTATGACATTGGTCATGAAGGGGGGGATGGCTATGCGGGTGTACCAGGGTACGTGCACTCCACTGAAATGACAGAGATAGCAAGTCCAGCTGTCTTCCAGCCATCACACACAGCAAAGATTCTAACCTAAAGCAAATGCTGATGTGGGAGATATGAAGATGTTGCACTTCCAATGTGCAAAATGCTAATAGGCATTGGGAAGAGTCAGGAGGAAGGCTGATCACAAAGAGCATTTGGCAGACACATTGTTTATTTTCCCCTCCCCATACCACATGCTCTCAGAGCACTTTAGCATAAGCTGTGCTGATTCATTTCAGTGAACAAAGCTCTCTCACACTAATATATTTTCATTATTATTTAATAATATCATTAGAATTTTTAAACACAAAATGAAAGTGTAATTATCCCTCTGACTTACTGTTTTTCACAATAGGTATTTCTGTGTGTTTTTGAAGGCATACTCGTGAATCTGTGAGTATGTGTGCGTGTGTTTCTGAGAATGTTAGTGCACGTGGTTTTTCTTCCCATGTCTGAACATAGAAATAAAAATACATGTACTGGCCTGTGAGTACTCTGGCTAAGTACCTCCATTACTTCTTGGCTATTTTAAGACCATCCGGTATTGACTTGCTGAGTCAATGCTCTCGGTGCCATTAGGAGCGCTCAAATGCCCATCTCGAAGTAATCTGAGCAGCATTCGAAGGTGAAATGTATCAAATGATTATAGCAGTGATTATAGCCTTTACCACGCACCATGAGCGAAGACTACATGTAGGGGCCAAAACAGAACTGACTTTATTGCAACTGTGCAGAAGTATTTATACCACAAGAGAGGCATTAGCATACAATAGTGTAACTAACAGTACATACAGTTCTCCATCAAGTCCTCGTTCCATAACTTCTTGCTCTTCTTGCTGAAAATGATCCTCAGTCCACCACGACAAACACATATTCAGCGCCATTTTGTCCATGTCACTCTTGTTATCAAAACATGTGGATAGAATAAAAATGTATAACTGTGTTCTCTAATAAACATCATGCCCATATAATTCTAACTATTATAGATCTAACTAATATAATATTTTATGAGCACCTTGAATGCCCCTCGTAAAATTCCCACCCAAGCAACCCTGGGTCCATGACAATGCACAAATAATAAAGGGTAAACACAAGGGATCTAGTAGGAAACATCCAGCAAGGATTTGACAAGGGTTGACATTGAGGCTCTGCCTTTTGTCAGTTGAAACGTTGTCCTCCGAACCAAAGTTAGCCAATACATTTAGGAAGCTACACATTTGTATCGGTGCTAGGTGAACTGAACATTCAGAGCAGCGTACCACTAATATTAAAGCTAAAAATATAAATATCTATTCTGTTTAGAATCATTTCAGAGTTCTTTTTAATGTCCTCTTCGATATGAGTAAAGGAGATAACCCATTGGTTAATGCATTGACTATGGGCAATTCCCTAGCAAAATCAGGAAGTGATGGGAAAAAGAATGGAAAAGCCAGAAATAACAACAAAAGTGCTAATTTAGAGGAGGAAACTGATTGAGAACACTTCTACCAAAATTAACTCCTGATGCTGCCACTAGATCAAGGTGATAATGTTTAAGAAAGGTCTTGAAGGGATACCATAAAGTTGCCCTGCAGATTTCCTCTGGAGAAACCTGCACCACTGCTGCTCTAGAAGATGAAAAAGCCTGAGTGGAATGAGCCTTAATTACGGGTGGAGCAGGCGCATTCTGACACCTGCACAAGTTAGATATTGCTTCAACAACCCACCGACTTATAGTGTTAGTGGCGGCTGGAACACCCTTTCTTTATCCAAAAGGAAAAACACAAAAAGCTGAGAAAGAGTTCCACCCAGGTTGAGTTAGTTGGATATAGGTCTTTAAGCAGTGAACCGAATCCAAAGCATACCACATTGCCTCCTCTGCAGAAGTAGTTAGGGAAGAAAAAAGGAAGGGTCACCTCTTGATTTTAATGGAATGATGTAACCTTAGGGAGAAAATGTGGAAATGTTTATCCAGAGATCCCATTTTGGGTAATGTAATCCCTAGAAAAGCACCTGTCATTTTTTTTAAATAGCACAAATCAAAACCAATACACAGAAGCACTTTAATTTTAAAACAACGAGTTTTAATTCTTGCATTAATGTAAAGTCTTATGGTGTGACTGGTGTGTATTTGTGTTTAGCAATGTATTAACTATCCACTTACTTCAGGTGGAAGGGGTTTTCATCCACACTTTTCCCCCCCATCACAACTCTCTTGGTATGTACGTTACAAGTAACGCCAAGCCTCCATAGCAAGCCAGTAACCAACCTAATGCTGATAAGTTGCATTAACAATGAAACAGCTGTCCTTGAGTAGTTCACTGGCTTTGCTCCTCTTCCTAAGTTGTGTTTCAAAGCTGTTGTATACAGCAACACAACAACACATACTCCAAGCATAGGCGTGCGCACGGGGTGTGCCGGGTGTGCCTGGGCACACCCTAATCCCCGCGGCACGCCTATGTATTGAGACCGGCAGGGGAGATCTCAGGATCTCCCCTGCCGGCTCATGCAGAGCCAGCGCTATCCGAGCGCCGGCTCTGCTCTCAGCCTCCCCTCACCGGCTCACAGGCAGTGAGGGAGGCAGGAGAGGACCGGCGGAGCTCTTGCCAGCAGCTCCGCCGGGTTTCCTCTCGCGAGATCACACACAGTACATTTACAGCACCCTCACAAGTGCACACACACACACAAACAGCACCCTGACACACAGTACATTCACAGCACCCTCACAAGCACGCACACACAAACACCCTCACCCACATAGTACACTACCAGCACCCTCACACACACACATCACACTAACAGCACCCTCACACAGCACACACACAGCTTTGTGTGTGTGTGTATATATATATATATATATATATATATATCATAAACAATACACAAGATACAGCGCACTCTCCTATCTGCTAAACAGCAACTTCAATGTTGACAGATTTTATTAGTTTGTAAAAGTTTTTTTTAAAAAACACCTAATCTAGGCAAAAAAAATGGGGATTTAGTTACATTATATGATCATACATTGCATAAGCCTGCCACAACGTCAATGTACCCCATCTTTGGCAGGTCCTACTCTCACAGTCTAATGTCTGCTCTTATGAGATTAACCACTTACTTGGGAAAAAATTCCATATATACACGCCGCGTGTGCTTGTGCTTTAGGGTGCACACCCTAATGCAATGGGCTGCGCACGCCTATGACTCCAAGGAATCCATGTATAAAGTGGCAAAAATGTGGTTCTTTGTTGAGCTCATTTGCATATGCTTACCCAGAATCTCTTGCAGTAGTGAGAACACTGTTAAAGTGAGATTTCTGTGGGAAACTTGACTGGTGTGTGTATTTGTGTTTAGCAATGTATATATATATATAAAGTCAGATCTTTTAGTCCAAAGGAAAAGTGCAATTAATATGAAATTGTGAATTGTTTTATTTAATTTTTTTTTATTTAATGCAGTTTGTAATGTAATTCCTCCATGTACCCACATCTATATTCCCCCTTTTCTACTTGTACATATGAAGATCCAATTGTTTTAATATTCTTAATTATGTTATTAATATTTATCCCCTTTCTGCACCCCTTACACCACTCGGTTTCCTTTCATACATGAGAAGACTTGGTTTTAAGAACTGGGAGAAATACTGGAATTTTGAAGTGAAATGCATGGTTGAACACAAAGACCTCCGGCTACCAGGAAATGGAACTCACAGTGGGACGCATGACATTGTTGTGTTTCAAGAGCGATGACGTCATTGCACCTGGAAATTATTGGGAGTAAAAGACTGGGCACAGCTGAAGGGTGGAAACACCAATATGAATGAAGAAAGGACAATTAAGGGGGTTTACAAGGATGCTAGAAGGTAGGGGGCTTGTATTTATATTTGATCTTGTTAATACTTGAATGGTCGCTGAGAAACGCCCTACAAAAGGTCAAAATGCGTAGGACAACTTGTAGTGACTATCTTGATTATACCTGCTGTTTTTAAACCTTTATTTAAGTGAATAAATTGTTTTTAGATATCACCCTGCACTTGCATTACAATTTTGAAAAAATGTTCCCTCTGAAATCATGGTTCAACATTACTGGAAATCTGAAGATATATCTATTTATTGAGAAATTACTTACCAGGCACTCTTCTGACATTTAAAATGTGAGTGGCCAATTGGATAATAACACCATTATAATTTACTATACACAGTTATACGGTATGGTGCTTTTTATTCTGTTGGGGTTTTTTTTGTGCAAAATTTCCCCTTTTTTTGTTTGTAAAGAGTTCAAGGTGTTGCCTTGGCCTCAAAATATTTAGATCCCAATCCAATTGAGCATCTGTGGGATGTGCTGGAACCATAAATAAGATCCATGGAAGTCCCACCTTGCAACTTGCAAGACTTTTTGTAAAGTTTTTGTAGAGTTTTTGTAGAGTTTTTGTAGAGTTTTTGTAAAGTCCATGCCTTTACACATCAGAGCTGTTATGGTAACATAAGGTGGACCTATAGAATAGTAGGCAGGTAATTTAATGTTGTGGCTGATCAGTGTAAAGTAAGGGAACAGAAAACATACTGACAGTAATGACTATGTACTTTTAGGAGCTGCTCAGGGGTATCCCAAATAGTCAGAATAAGACAAATTGTTCACATTTGGATTTTAGGGATCAATCTAAAATAACTTAGTGAAGAAAAAAAATCAAAAAGATATAGAAAAAATAATATTAAGGACATTAGCAGGAAAGAAAGGTAGGAATTATTGGTGGATACAACAAGGGAAAAAAAATCAATACATGTTTTACATTTTCGTTTGTTACAAATTTTAATGGACAACATGCCAAAATTAAAAATATGTTGTGGACATTGGATTATCCTCTTTCAGGATCCAATATTGAGGAGTATATTACTCAGAAATCCCTTGGTTATTAAAAAAATAAAAAAAATAAAAAAAACTAACAATAATTTTAACATATTCTGAGCCCCTAGCAATGTGCCAAAAATGAATCAAAGGAATAGGCCCACATATACGGATATTGTATTTAGAAAATGTGATGGATGTAAATTCTGTACCTTTTTAGGAAATAAAAATCAGATCCAAATTCAAGAGTAATGTCAGTAATTATTTTAAAATAAATAATAACATAAAAAACAGTATCCTTAAACATTTTAACAATATTAATAGAAAGATATCTATCTACAGTATTTAACAAAGATTTTTGTTTTTGGATCTATCCTGTTAAAGTTCTTTTAGTAAGTAACACTTTTTATACAGGTATTTTTACATTAGTGTAGACTTTGGTTTCTTGTTTTATATTCTCTGTTTTAATAGATTTTCTGATTATATGACTTCAAACATGTCACATTCATTATTCATAGTTAGAGTTTTCACCATGTAAATGTCATTTTTTAAGACTAAAAAGGAAAAAAAATAAACACAATTAATAAAATGAAAATAAAGAACAGACTTCAAAATTTAGGGCAGCTTTTATATATTTTAATTTACTTTGATCCTGGTGGTTCTGAGAATTCCATTATGTTGGTTCTTCTCCAGATTGTTGCTCTTGAAGCACATGAATTGAGATTTGCTGTTGTGGGGATGACATTTTATGAGGCCGCAGACATTTAAAGCTCTACTTATGACTACAAATCCGTAATTAAGCACAGGCACAACAGAATATTCAGCAGCTCCCAGACACAGACAGCTGATACATAGATACCCACTACTAACACCTTCAAAGCATTACAGAGACTGAGCCCTGTTGGTCTGTGTTTTGAGTAGGAATCAGACATAGGAGATTTTCACTTGTCTCAATGGTCCAGCTCAAATGTCACTAACCTTCAATAGAACAAATTACACACCAAATTCAGGTCCTCAGACTAAAAGATTGCTTAGCATTTTAGCGAAAATATTGTGTTAATTCACTAAACTGTGAATTGTCAGGGATTTCCAAAGGAAGACAACATTTCAGGCCAAAACAGTCAGTTTGCAAAACCTCTCCAAGTGAACTTGCCCTGAACTTTGCAGTCCCTTGGCGGAAATCCTAACATTTCCTGGTTCGGTGAATAATACTGCAAAACTCAAATAATTAAACCTAGAGATTTGTTTCAGTCCAAACTGCAATTCATCCAAATTTGGGCTGATAAAAAAAAAAAGTTTCAAAAATCCCAAACTCCGAGTTGAAATCTACTTGAATCATAAACCAACCAAAAATGCACAATGGCCAAGCATGTTCTTTTTGGTTTGTGATTCTGAATTTTACCCATGGCACCAAAATAAGAGAAGATTGATGGGGGGAAAAGAAAAAAGATGGTTAATGGCTGAAGGTCAGTCATTAAATGTTGATTTTTATTCACAGATCAAGTGAGACTTGAGTATTATATAAAAATATATTTTTATATAATATATAATATATTGTCACAGAGTGTCTGGAAGGGTAGTGAAGGAAAAATACTTAGGAACCCTCCATAGTTGCTATCTATTCACCTCTCCCTAATTAATTAGCAGCAGATACATTGTCAGACTGCTGACTGAAAAAATAAATGTGTTTTGTTTGAGTTGCTGAGCAGTGAAACTTATCAAAGAAAACAGGAATTTTGTTTATTAGGTTATTTTATCTGGGATAGTTAGGATCGCTGAATGCTTAGTATGTGCTCTACAAGAGCTTTTATTTGTAGTATATTTGAATCACCTGTGAATGTGACTTAAAGCCAAGTGTGGCATCTGTTTAATAATTAAATAAAACTGCTCCTTTCTATATTTTCAAGTCTGTGGCTGGTTATCCCCTAGAGCTGGGGTCCCCAACCCAGTCCTCAAGTACCCCCTATCAGACCAGGGTTTAGGATTACCTCGTTGGGTCTAGAGTGTTTTTTTTTTTCTTCTAAAAACACCTTAGACACAATTGGATAATCCTTAAATCCTGGACGGTTAGGGGGAACTTGAGGACTGGGTTGGTAACGACTGCCCTAAAGGACCAGTTTTGGCTGGGAACAAGTATCCTGTGCTGCATAGTTGTTGTATCCCATAAATATAGATTTCATAACTACACATGCTCTACGGGTTGTTATTTTTTTTCTTACTTCATCTGTGGACCAAATAGTGGGAAAATTATGCATATATTTTTCAGTACACTGATTGCCCATTTTCCATCTCTTTTGGTTTGTCTGATTTGGTTCTCAAATCAGGTTTTTGTACTGAAATTCTGCTAACCCAAACAAACATTCAGCTTAAATTTGGGCGTCCCCAAATATTTTCTGTTTGAAGGAAAAATGGTTCAGCCAAGACAAATTTTCATACAACATATGGCTTATTTTGAGAGTGAAAAAAAGTGTATGAATTCAAATTAGTCAAATGAAAGGCAACATATGAAATCTTATAACAAATGGACTGGAAAACAACATATGATTATTCCCATAATGCATACAAACACTTTTATATTTAATGCATAAAACTGCTTGTTTCACAATTGCCTCTTTTTCAGCAGATCACATAATGGAGAAAAGCAAAGTCTCAAGGACACAATTATTTTACTAATACTTGCACCCTTGGTAAATATGAGCAAAGAAAAATGGTCTTTGTTTAACCACTTGATCTTTTGTTCAAAAAATACACAAAAAGAGTCTGCTCTCATGGATATCAAACACAACACAGGTTTATCCAAAATTATGCGGGCCTGCTTTAACAGGAAGTCTTATATTCTTCACTTGATTCACATTGGTCCATCAGATCCCGTATGTCCTAAAACACAGGTCTACATTGTGTCCTATCTTCTAGGGCTATTAATGGGTAGAAGACTCAGAAGGTGAAGTTGGATCTCTTTAGAGTAGCTTAAATGCGTGTATCTATAGGTTTATGATTTTTAACAGGGTATGACCTCTCATAATGTCAGCTGTTGAGTACTTGGGATTAAATGGGTAGAGCCCAATAATTTAGGAGGCAGATTCAAATTCTGGTGTTAGATTCTCATGATATTTTAGTGGCATCTGAATTTCAATTTTTTTTCCTCTTTCCTTCTTTCTCTCTCTCCCCCCTCTTTTTTCTCCACTTTCCATATCTTTATACTCATCAGCTACTATTAAAAAAATATGACATGTGGAGGGAGCCACTTGTGTGGTGGGTGACTTGGTGTTATACTCTCTGGGACTGGAACTGACCCTGCACGTTCCTTTAGATACATTGAGATGTTTTGCTCATCTATGACTTCATTGTTGGGAGTCCTACGTGACTCTAACTTGTCTTATGCTTATTCCCGAGGCGACGTCGCTGTGTGTTTACCACAAATAAAGAATTATAAACAAACAAAAAAAACCAATGACTTCTCTTATCCACTGACACATGAGGTAATATTCCACAAATAACAGCAGAAAACTATTTTCAGTAAGAACAATACAATGTGTGAATTAATTTTCTAGACAGAGTAAATTACCAACTATATCTAGTTCATGGATTTTTTTTAGAAAATAAAATATTTGTATTTTTACAAATAATCATAACAATCATAATAATAGCTTTTTTTTATCATCAACAGCAAATTGAATGTGTCAGATATTAAACGTGATGGATTTAGTTGTTTTTTTAAACAACATTACTATGTTACTTGAGCCAGCTGTTCCATAAGAGATTAAATAAACTCTTAACTCTTTTTGATCAATATGCTATTCGTCATTTAGTTCACAATAGAGAAAATTTATGACAAACTTACCGTCATTTTCTTTTCCTGGCTATTTCTCATGGCAGCATCGCTTATGGGTAGCTCCTCCCTTAGCAGTCACAGGACAGGAATTAGATTAATTAATTAGACTGATAGGTATAAAGAGTCCCTCCTCCCCCTCCAATTATAAAGCTGAAAATTAAAAGAATGGGCGGGAACCCTGATGCTGCCATGAGAAATAGCCAGGAAAAGAAAATTACGGTAAGTTTGTCATAAATTTTCTCTATTCCTGGCTAATCATGGCAGCATCACTTATGGGTAATACCCAAGCTCACATAATTATAGGGTGGGAATACTAAAATCGAGAAAAGACACTAAACAGACTCTATGCTGCAAAGAAAATTAATATCAACGAAATAAGGAAGCCGTAGATAGGACACTCTTCTCAAAGGAAGTGGAAGGAGTATCCACATCCAACTTGTAGTGTTTTATGAACGTAATTGGGGAAGACCAGGTGGCTGCCCTGCAAATATCATCGTATGGAACCTCTGCCCAATTAGCCCATGAAGTCGACAATGCTCTGGTAGAATGAGTTTTCATCTTCATTGGAGGAGATCAATCTTTAGAGATATATGCTTTCCTGATCACTAGCGAAATCCAACATTTCAACGTAGATAAAGAGGCTGCCTCACCTCTCCTGGCTCCTGAAGGTAAAATGAAGAGTTGGTCAGTTTTTATGTAAGACTCAGAACACTGAAGGTACATAGACAGGCAGTTCATGACATCCAAACGTTGCCACCTAACCTCCTCTTGCGAAGAAGGATTGGGGTAGAATGATGGAAGGACCACTTCTTGATAGAGATGAAACCTTCAGAGAGAGAGAGACCACCTTAGGAAGAAACTCAGGTTTTGGCTTCAGGCACACGCACACCCTATCATGATAGAATTGTAGACAAGAAGATAAGGTAGAAGATGCTTTAATCTCCGAAATTCGTCTTGCGGAAGTAAGTGCCACCAAAAACAACGTTTTATACGTCAGTAGGGTAGCATCCAAACTCTCAAGAGGAACGAACAGATCCTCAGTTAGGTAATTGAGCACCAGAGGAAGGTCCCAAGGAGGGGTAGTAGATCTGGAAGGAGGTCTCAACCTGAAAGCTGCCATGAAGAACCTGGAGATCAAAGGATCTGAAGTCCATGAGATGTTGCACAAAGCTGAAAGTACTGAAGACTGAACATTAAGAGTGCTGAGGCTAAGGCCCTTATCCAGACCCTCTTGCAGGAACTCCAAGATTTAAGTATTGTGAGGATGCAGGAAGTATATATAAGTATATATATTTGGCCGAAGCCCAGTCCCGGAACACATCCCAGATCCTATGGTAGCCTGAGGAAGTAGAAGCTTTCCTTGATTGCAAAAGGGTATTGACCACTGCTTCTGAGAGACCTAGTAGTTGAAGTTTGTCTTTTTCAAGACCCATACCCCCAATTTGAGGCGTTCCGGAAGAGGATGGAATATTGGGCCCTGCGTTAGCAGATACTCCATAACAGGAAGAGGCCAAGGCTGTTCCTGACTCATCATAGACAATAGGGGGAACCACGGCCTCCAAGGCCAAATCGGAATTATGGCAATAACCTTCTTTCCTTCCAACCAAACCTTCTGCAGGAACCTGGGTATCATAGGTAGGGGAGGGAACGCATACCCCAGATCGAATGACCAAGGAAGAGAGAGACCATCCTGGCCCATTGCCTGACTGGCCTTGTGGAGAGAGAAGTAATTCTCCACCTGATGATTCTGGGAGGATGCCATCAGGTCGATCTGAGGCATGCCCCACTGACGGGCAATCCATGCAAAGAGTGGCGGGTGAAATTTCCATTCTCCCGGAAGAATTTCCTTTCTGCTGAGGAAGACCGCAGTCACGTTCTCCGAACTTGGAAGATGGATCGCCTTCAGACCCTGTAGATTGGTCATGGCGATTGTCATCAAGGGAGCCAGTTCCTTCAAGTGCAATCTGCTTCTTGTGCCCCTTTGGTTGTACACATATGAAGCAACCGCTCGGTTGACTGTTTTTATCAGTACCCAAGAATTTAAGATCCGTGGTAGGAACACCAAGATGGCCTTAGTAACAGCTCTCAGTTCTCTTAGATTTGAGTGTAGCTGACTTTCTTCTCGGGTCCACTTCCCTTGAGTCCATGTGGAATTGAAGTGGGCACCCCATTAAAAGAACTGGCATCTGTCGTAATAACCTTCCAAGGAGGTTCTTCCAATGGGAAGCCCGTTGCCAAATTCTTCTTGTTCTTCCACCAATTCAACCCTTTCCTCACGGGCAGGGGAGAGATCCTTAGCTCCCAATCTGTTCCCACTCTGTCGAACTGAAGAAGGAAGTAATTCTGGACCTGCCAAAACTTCCACTGGGCCCATTTTACCAACCCTATAGTTGATATCAAAGAACCCAGGAGACTCATGACTTTTCTTGCAGAGGCAGTCTCGAGACCTTGCAGTTTCCCCACTTTGTTTCTGAATTTTGTGACCCTTTCTGGAGATAAGAACACATGGGCAGATACGGTGTTTATTACTGCTCCGAGGAATATGATAGTCTGAGAAGGAATCAGGGAGCTTTTCTCTTCGTTCAGAAGCCAACCGTGGTCTTGAAGAATATTAATTGCCACCAACGTGTGATGAGCTACCATCCTTTGAGATGGACCTATGATAAGGATGTCGTCCAAGTAATGGAAGATCCCGATACCTTTCTCCCTTATGAAGGCTGCCAAAGTGACAAGAACTTTCGAGAACGTTCTTGGCGCCAAGCTGAGGCCAAACGGTAATCCCCGGAACTGAAAGCGCCTTCCCAGCGCACAGACCCTGAGAAACTGCATATGATCTTGGTTTATAGGGATTAGGTAGTAGGTGTACCTTAAATTTATGGAGGTCATCCAGTCTCCTCTTTTGACGCTCTTCAAGATGGTCTGTAAAGATTCCATTTTGAAAGTTCTTACATCGAGCATGGAGATTACACCCTTCAAGTTCAAGATGAGACGCCAGTTTCCTGGTGTTTTGGGGCCAAGAACACTGTGGAGTAAACCCCAAGGAACCTTTCCTGTCATGGAACTTCCTACACCACTTTTTGTTCCAGAGTAGAAATGCAGGTCCCCATGGCCCTTCGTTTGATGCCTGCCAACAACCTGGATTTTTTGAAGAAAGCGGATTTTGGGCGAGAGGAAAATTCTATCCTGTAACCCTCCTTTATGAAGGATGCGACCCAAACATCCGTAATATTCCTCTTCCTCTGGAAGCCTTATTGGAAGAAGAGTGTGAGAAGGATTTCCATGAAGAATTTTTGGAATACTCCTTTCCTGGTTTATAGCTTCTGCTGTCCGGAAAGGACCGATCCTTGAAACGCTTGTTCTTCCAGGAGGAGAGAAAGCTCTTTCTGCTTACTTGAGGCAAAAATAATTTTTTCCCCATCAGCAGCTTTTTGAAAAGCATCCTCCAGAATTTTGCCAAATAGGAGATTCCCCTGAAATGGAAGGCCACACAAGGACGCCTTAGAGGCATAGTCCGCTCCCCACGAATGAAGCCATAAGGCCCTTCTAGAAGCCACAGACAGGGCCATACTCTTGGCAATCATGCGAGTGATGTCAAGGGAGGCCTCTGAACAGAATTCCGTGGCAAGGCTAAAGTCCTTGAGGCTTTCCAAAAGATGTTCCCTACGGACACCCCGATCAATGTCCTCCTCCAAATTAGCGAGCCATACTCTTAAGGCCCTGGAGAGAGTGGTCAGAGCCACTGCCGGATGAAGGGCGGAGCCCAGGGCCAAGTAAGCTGTAAACAAATCTCCATCCATACGCTTTTCCATAGACTCTCTGAGATATGCCATGTAGTCACTAGGAAGCGCAGTTTTCTTTGCCCTATGAATCACCGCAGTGTCAATCTTAGGAACCGAATTCCATAGGCAGCAGTCCACGGCAGAGAAAGGATAAATCCTCGTGAATTTATTTTTCAAGGTGGATTTCCTTTCTGGCTTAATCCATTCTTGAAGGATCATGTCCCTGATCGAGGAATGCACCTGGAAGGTAGGTCAATTCGGTTTTAGGTCCTCAAAGAACCTGTCAGCCTCTCTCAATACAGACTTTTCTTCCGTGAGAATAAGAATGTCTCTGAGAATGGTAAGTCTATCAATAGACTTCGAGTCGAGAGACCTGTAGGTATAGTCAACTTCCTCCTCTCCATCATCTGAGACCTCCCACACTTTAGGGTCTTCTCCAGAGCTGGAAGACTGAGGTTCCACTCTGTGTCTCTTACTCGGACCACTAGACACTGTGGTAGATGGGAAATCCAGAGCTTAAGGTCGTCCTGTGGGGAACCCCCACTGGGGGCATCTGCCGCCTCCAATAAGCATTCCCTGCAAAGGTTCTTTCCATGCGTAGCAGGGGACGAACAATTAATGCATTTAGTGGACTTTTCCATTGATTTCTTTGCTGGAGAATCCAGATGTTTGCTGGGGCAGAAATAAAGCCATATATAACATATATTACAGGCTTAGTTTGGCACTCTTTTAATAACCCCCCCATAAAAAATTAATGGCTCACCTATGTTTTCTAGAGAGGGATCTTGCAGAGGCAGAGGGATAATCCATACTACAAAGGAAATTCAAAACACAATTCCCAATAAAAAAAGCCAGAGGCAAACTGACAAACAAAAAAATAAAAATAAGAAATAAACCTTAAACAAGAAACACAGAAGAACTGGTAATCCTACCTCACAATGACAGCAAAAACCTCCAGGCAGCCAAGAAATAACAGCAAAGGATGAACTCCAGAGAAACCAGGACCGAAATCGCCTTAACAGCTGATGCAGTGCACAAGCAGAATGTCTGTATCCTCAAGTTTAAGAAGAGTCAGGGAAAACGTCCGGTCCGCGCATGCGCAGACCGCTGGAACGCACGCTATGTGTTCCAAATGCTCGCGGACGATGCAAATCACTTCTGAGTTTGGCCGCGATTACAATTCCGACTGCTGAAACACATACCGCGTTCCAGCCAACAACGCTGGTACCCCCAGGTAGCCACAGAAGTCGGCAAAGTGCCCCCACAGCCGCAGGAAACACACTGCCCGCAAAGAACCCAGGAGACAACCCAGGAACCAGCTGAAAACCAGACAAAGAGTGAAATACTACAGGTCTGTGCAGGGTCTAGGAAGACCCACTAGTATGGATTCTAAAGAACTGCCATCCAGGCAGGGGCGGACTGACCAGTCGGGCACTTCGGACATGGTCCGAGGGCCCGGCTGGGAGGGGGGCCCGCCGCCAGAGCCGCCATCAGGGGGCCCGGCGGCAGGGCCGGATTGCCCCACCGCGGCCTCGGCATCTGTGCATGTAAGTGCCACCGGGTGGCCGGTCCGGTGGCACACTGAAGGGGCCGGGTACATGCTGGAGCCGCCGGGCCGGGTGGCAGCCTCGCCGGTCCGGCGGCACTCCTGTCAGGCTGTCAGTAACGCTGAGGACGGAAGGAGGGGAGGAGCATGTCTCTCTCACATGCTCCTTTGCGGTTCCCACAATTCCCAGCACAGGATGTGGGAACCGCAAAGGAGCATGTGAGAGAGACATGCTCCTCCCCTCCTTCCGTCCTCAGCGTTACTGACAGCCTGACAGGAGTGCCGCCGGACCGGCGAGGCTGCCACCCGGCCCGGCGGCTCCAGCATGTACCCGGCCCCTTCAGTCTTCTCTTGGTAAATGGGAGGGGGAAAAATAAAACAGAGAGGGGGAAAAGATAGAGGCAGGGGAAGAAACAGACAGTGGGAAAATAGAGAGACAGGGGGAGGGGAAGGAAAGAGACAGATGGGGGGAGAGAGTGACACAGGGAAAGGAGGGAGAAATAGACAGGGGGGAGAGTGAGACACAGGGGGAGAAAGAAGGGGAATAGAGAGATGGTGGAGGGGGGAGAAAGAGACAGAGGGGAAGAGAGATGTGGGGTAGGGAGAGACACAGGGAAAGGGGGGAGAAAGAGACAGAGGGGACGAGAGATGTGGGGTAGAGAGAGACACACAGGGAAAGGGGGGAGAAAAAGACAGGGGATGAGAGATGTGGGGTAGAGAGAGCCACAGGGAAAGGGGGGAGAAAGAGACAGAGGGGAAGAGATATGTGGGGTAGAGAGAGACACAGGGAAAGGGGGAGAAAGAGACAGGGGACGAGAGATGTGGGGTAGAGAGAGACACAGGGAAAGGGGGGAGAAAGAGACAGGGGACGAGAGATGTGGGGTAGAGAGAGACACAGGGAAAGGGGGAGAAAGAGACAGAGGGGACGAGAGATGTGGGGTAGAGAGAGACACAGGGAAAGGGGGAGAAAGAGAGAGGGGATGAGAGATGTGGGGTAGAGAGAGACACAGGGAAAGGGGGGGAGAAAGAGACAGATGGGCCGAGAGATGTGGGGTAGAGAGAGACACAGGGAAAGGGAGGAGAAAGAGACAGAGGGGACTAGAGATGTGGGGTAGAGAGAGACACAGGGAAAGGGGGGAGAAAGAGACAGAGGGGACGAGAGACACAGGGAGAAAGGAGAGAGACCCACAAGGGGAGGGGGAGAAAGAGGCAGAGGGGGAAGAGAGACTGGGAAGGAGAGGGGAGACATGGACACAGAGGAGCAGTGAGGGGGAGAAAGAAACATACAGAGGGACTGGGGGAGACAAAAAGGCACACAGTAGGGCTGTATATATAATTGGTGGATCGCCCCAGCCGATCTCTCTCCCCGGTCTGCAGGCACCGTGCGGGCAGCTGGCAGGGAGGGAAGAAGTGAGGACCCGGGAGCTTAGCCTGCAGCTTCTCTGGGTCCTTCTCACGCAAGCACAGAGCGTTGCCGCAGTTACCACGGCAACGCTCCGGCTCTCGCAAGAGTGAACTCTAGCCCTGGAGCTACGGGCTAGAGTTCACTCTCAACACTGCGACCACCAGGGATTCCTGGTGGTCGTAGTAGTGAGAGTGAACTCTAGCCCCATACAAACACTGCCCCCCCACACACACACCATACACATTCACTCACTGCCCCCCATACACACACACTGTCCCCACACACACCCTACACATTTACACACATTGCCTCACACACACACATACACAGCCCCCCATACTAACATTGCCACACACACCCTATATGTTCACACACACACACACACTGCACCCCTCACACATTGCACCACTGCTCCTATACCCTACTACAGCCCCATATCCCAGCAGACCCCAGGTAAGTTTTCAAACTGTTCTTAAACGGTTTGACTACTTACTCTGGGAGGGGGTCCTGGCCCTCCTGGCACCATAACCACTACACAGAGCAGCAGTGGTTATTGTGCATGGATTATTTCTTTAAATAATCTACAAGTGCCCCCGTAGCCAGCCAGCCCACAAGCCAACCAAGCCACCAGTTAGCCAGCCCACAGGCCAGCCAGGCCAGCAGCCAGCCACAGGCCAGTAGCCAGCCCACAGACTTACAACAAGCCACAGGCTTACAGCCAGCAAGCCCACAGCCTGCCGGCAGTAGCCAGCAAGCCCACAGCCTGCCGGCAGTAGCCAGCAAGCCCACAGCCTGCCGGCAGTAGCCAGCAAGCCCACAGCCTGCCGGGAAGCCACAGCCTGCCAGCCGCAGCCAGCAAGCCCACAGCCTTCCAGCAACAGTAATTAAGGTAGGAGGAGCCAACTTGGCCTAGGTATCAGCAAGCTATGTTGTGTTGCTATATTGTAAATAGGAACCAGAGTGTTGGAGAGACCCCCCTCCAGGCCCCCATTAGACTCCATTGTAGTCTCTAATGGGGCTCGAGTAGATTCTTTCTAACACTCTCTAAATAACACTGAGATAGCCTCTGCTAGAAAGACCCCCCCTCCATGGCCCATTAGCCCTCAATTGTAGTCTCTACTGGGGCCTTGAGGGGATTATTGCACTTTTGTTCCTTGTGTCTAAAGATTGTGTAGGGTGTGGCTGGAGGCGGGACAAGGGTGGGGCTTGCTACGGAGCATGGGTGGGGCCTGTAAGGGGGCCCTTGATTTATTTTGCCCGTGGGCCCTGAGGGTTCTCAGTCCGCCCCTGCATCCAGGTATGGGGGGGATTACAGACCCCAATTACTAGGGGCAATCCAATTATAAGGGGAATTTTTAAGGAAAACCAACCCCATTAATAAACCAGAACAGTGCTTCCCTCAGAACACCTTTCATCTAAGTCCCACGCTGCAGTTCAGTACTTACACTGAACCTGACCCAGTTAGTCCTGCTCGTGCAGGCTGTTTACTGGATCCTTCAAATGAAGAGAGGCTGAACTTCATTTGGAACGAACCCACGACAAACGCAGGAAGGTGGCCATAAAATAAATTGTAAAAAGTCCTGTAGAACTTGCTAAGGACAGGAAAAAGACTGAGGTGTAAGGGGAGGAGGGACTCTTTATACCTATCAGTCTAATTAATTAATCTAATTAATTCCTGTCCTGTGACTGCTAAGGGAGGAGCTACCCATAAGTGATGCTGCCATGATTAGCCAGGAATTAAAGTTTTCATTGAATCATCAAAATCTATTCATTAAACAGTATGTGGTAATGAGTTGAGAACAGATTTAGGTCAAAGTAGCTGAGCTGTAAAACATTTCTATGTTAATATTAACTAAACTTGGTTTTAAGGCATGACAACTCCCAGTATAGTGAATAGATTCAAGTGTCCTACATAGATAAAATAAAATTGGGGATTATGTACAAAAATGTTTCTCAGACACAAATTATGCAACAATATAGTGTATAAAAAAAATTGCAAAAAAAAATAGAAAAAGTAAATGAATACTTTTTTTTATCTAGATCACAGATTAGGTATAAAATTAGGAGCAAGATTTGCATGTTTTGATCACTTTATTGAACTACAGTTCTATTCCATTCTGTATTTATTATCTGCATTGTTAGAAAATCAAAGATCAGAATAAAAACACCTCAAAATGAGAGAATAAAAAGTTCAAAATAAAATGCATAAAAGTTGCAAATGTGCCCAATTCCATCTGTACTTGCCATCTTTATACATAGCATACAGTCATAAAGGGAGATATATAACCTAATAGATCTTGCTTAGTTATAGAGAAATACAATTTTTTCTGTCACTGTTTTGGCATTTCTTATGCAAAATAATGTGTGTTTTTTTTCTGCGTTGCTACATTCTATATCTTATATCTTTATGGTCTGAACAAATATATTTTTATTTTAATTAGTGCTACTACCCTCTTTTTCATATATTTATGTGTTTTGTTAGTCACCTATTTTTTATATTGTGCTGCTGTTGTAAGATACAGCTTCTTTGTTATCATTTTAAATTGTTAAATATACACAATCACACATTTTCGTCTTGTATTTGTAAATTACAGAGGGATATTAAAATTATTTATAGGAGTTACAACTGATCAAACTTTACTTTATTATATTAATATTATTGTCCCATTTTATGGTTTATTTAATGCAAATAGTGTAATGCAAATAGTCAAATTGCACCCAACTTTGATAAATAACTTATAACGCAATTTATTAAAGATTTTAAATGATAGGAATTAAAAAAAGTTGTCTTCTTAAGTATTACCTCATTTGTGGCACCTAAGCGTTAGCTTAAAGGGACACTTTAAGCACCGCTACCACTGCAGCCCACTGTTAGCTGATTGGCTGACTCTCAGCCAATGAATGCTGTTACACAAACTAGATATAGCTGACGTGGAATGAGACATTCGATTTTAGCAGTATTTAGGAGACTGGAAAAACTGGAATCTTTATGCTGTAGCCAGGTAAATGTTAAACAGTTTAAAAAAAGCTTTGACCCTTTACCAGGGTACAGGACCAGGAAACTCCTGGTAATATAACTACTATAGTGAGCTGAAGCAATTATTAGAGGTCTGAATTTTATTGGCGGTTCGTCTGAATTCCGTAACTCCAAATCGACATGTGACTGAATAAATTACAAATAAAACTCAATTTGGACTGAATGAGCCGTTTCAAATCCTTCATTATTCAGAGTTCCGTGTGTGGTAAAAAGAAAGATTATTGATTGTGGCTTTTATTCACAGGTCAAGTGAGAAGTGACCAATACAGGGATGGGGGGGGGGGGGGGGGGAGGGGATGGAAAATCTGTAAAAAAAAAATCTATATTTCTATCTTCTAATAAATATAGATTTTTACTGCTCCTCCTTTCTCTTTATTAATACTTTCTTACTCAACTTGAAAATCAGTGTACCGCAAAATATATACACCATATTTATAATATATACCTATATGTACGCTGATAGGCATATTGTCTCGCCAATTAGTTTAATTTGAATACTTTTTCCCCCAAAATGCTTGCATTGCCAAATTTCAACTGAAACGAAATGCCACATGGAAGAATCCCAAATTGCCTTAAAGAAATTTGGCCAAACCAATTTTTTTCGCTGAAACCAGGTCTAGTGTTTATGGTCCTTAGAGTGCCCCTTTGAGGACACCAACAAAGGCCTGGATTGCAAGCAGTTTAAATTATGGTCTATGTGGGTCCTTATCCAATTAAATATTTTGACAGAAGTAATGATGTCCATTGCGTCTACTTACCGGTATCTGTCAAACATCTAATATATATTCTGCTGAAAAATTGTAGATGAATAATTCTGCATTTATATTTAAATATTGTCACTGAGTTCTACGCTTCATTGGCCTCCACTAGTTTGCAAGGTAAAAGAGCCTTGGGCTATGTCACATGTCATTGACACTGCAAGCCCCTGCCAGAAGATGTCTGAGTAAATGATACAGCTGGGATAATCCACTTCACATCCAAGTCTAAAGACATGTGTTTGATAGATATGAATGTTAGACGGAGACACAAAGTCCGCATGGTTTTATGTCTGACATTGAAGCAAAGCATTTCGTATCACTTTAGGTTATTCACACCATAAAGAACAGTAAATTCCTATATATCAATCATTACTCCTTTCATTATTCCCAGGGGTTTAAACAAGAACACAAAACCAACACAGCTTGCTGACTAGAACAGTCTAAGTTATAAAGTACAAATTTCCAGAATAATTGAGATATTGCAAATTACATGTTCTGATGTTCTGCGGAGGGGAGTAAAATTCCATTGCTCTGCTCTGATCACTTCCTGTGCAAGAAGATACTGCTGTAAAACAGAGTGTGCAAAGAAAATAACTCCCCCGAGATGTCCTGAAAAATGTTGTGTCATTTAAGTTCTGCAAATGCAGGCTATATAAAATTGTAGAAATCACATATTTTCTTAGCAATAGATTAGATTTTTTAAAAATAAATAAATTATATTATAGGTAGTGATGTCCCGAACAGTTCACCGGGAACCGTTCGCCAGCGAACATAGCTTGTTCGTGGCGAACGCGGCGGGCAAACATATGCCATTGTCAGTCCGCCCCCTATTCGTCATGGAGGTGAGAGGGTCTGGGAGGGAGGGTCTGCTGCTGATTGGCTGGAATGTGTCTGCTGACTGTGAGGTACAGGGTCAAAGTTTACTCAATGATGACGAATAGGGGGCGGACCGACTATCGCATATGTTCGCCCGCCGTGTTCGCCACGAACAAGCTATGTTCGCTGGCGAACGGTTCCTGGCGAACTGTTCGGGACATCACTAATTATAGGTGTTATAAACACTGAATTATTAAAATTTCATTACAAGAGTAATATTAAGTATAAAAAAGTGGAGCGCAAAAATCGAATACTTAGACTACTTTTGTGGTACCTCAGTTCCAGTTTTCATGTAAAACAAACAAAAATAAGCAAAATAGTGTAGTATTGTATAGGAATAATGTGTATACGCTATAAACAATTATATAATCTAAAAATGGAGGATTAATGAGTAAACAATGTATTAACACTAATTAAAAACAATGTAGATTATTAAGAGATATTGCACATAAGATTGATATCTCTGCCTCTCTGACTACTTTTGTGGTACCTCAGTTCCAGTTGTCATGTAAAATAAACAAAAATAAGCAAAATAGTGTAATGTATATACACTATAAGCAATTATCTAATCCCAAAATGGAGGATTAATGAGTAAACAATGTATTAAAACTTATTAAAAACAATGTAGATTATTAAGAGATATTGCATATAAGATTGGTATCTCTGCCTCTTACTGGAAACTGGTGGTGAGCATATGTGGTATCAATCCCCGCCACTCACAAGCGATTGACCTTCAGACGGTCAACTATAATAGCTGAGATGACAATCCAATCTCCTCACTCCGAGTAACTATTAACTTCGGGTGATCGGGTTCCAGGCAGGGTCTCTGATCGTATCAGGCTTAATCGCCAGTGTCTTTCTTCGAAAAGTATTCACTATTTCATGGCTTTTAATAGCTCCGCCCACCTTCTGGTGGCACTACACACGTCTACGCGTTTCGCCTACAGCTTCGTCAGGACATGAGTATAGTTCACTCCATCTTTGTTGTGGATATTTATGGGCAAATTCCTTTCAGTTGACTTCACTCTCATGTGTTGTTCTCAATGTCCTTATTTGTTATAAGAGTATAATGCTTTGTATGGCAAACAGTTGACGTGCCAGTTGTTTAGAGAGGAATCTCACAATATTCTGTTTGGTATGTGGCGCATGTACATAACAAACTTGCTGCTAGTAGTTGGAGCTTCCCAAGTTTCTTTTCTAAATCTTTTGTCACCACAAATAATATCTAGACGTCCTCAAGAAATTGAAATATTAATAACGCTCAGTCTGTATGTACCATTACAGATCCAGAGACACAAAATTACAGGTGAGGAAGGAATTAAAGTTTCACTGTCAATTGTTTAGGAAGAATGCATATCCATTAAAATAATATTAATTTTATAGAATGCCAAAACTTGATTTGCAGGGGCCAGATGATCGATCTTAACCAGTTGGGGTGTTAAGGTTACGCATAGATATTTCAGCTACAGGGATCCATACCGCCTGGTTTTAAAGAATGCTCTGGTTTTAAGATATCATCATTTATCTTATTGATCTTCAATGATGCAACATGAAACATTCGTCTAACTTCGTAAATTCCAGGTTTGTTTAACGTAAAAATCTTCTAAAACATTTCCTGTGTTCTGTATCCCACAAAATACCTAATGGATTGATAATATATTATTGTTTTTGTCTAAGATAAACAAATCTAAATATTTTAATGTATAATGAAAAAGAAGTAATGCTATCCTTTCTAAGGCTTTGATTTCATATTGTTGGACAGGCTTTCCAAATGATTTCATTTTTGTGCAAACTTTTCAAATTAAATAATATTATGAATATTATTTACATTTTTTTATATTCTGATATTTTTGATATGAGAGCTAAAGTTTTATTCTATAATTAGACAGATGATCACATTGTAAGGTAGAATATTTTCTTCTAATAAATATATAGTTATTTGAATTCAAAATTACAATTTCATTAACAGTAAATAAAAAGTAGTATTACTGGAATCAGATGTTTTATTTAATCTGCTCCTTAACGGGAAATTCCCCCAACACTTTCCATGTATGTATGGTATTAATACAGTGGGTGTGACAAATGAGCAGATATTCCATTAGGCAGTGTAGGTACCTGTCTACAGGTGCCTGACCACTAAGGGGTGCCTGTTGTCAGCATTTATAATTGGCCTTGTTGCATAGGTTTGGTAGGGAGAGATAAGTACTTGGGGCATTGGCCAGTGTCCTGGAATGGAAGAGAAAGGTATTACCTCCACTCTGCCTACTGGTAACCTCTGATTCAGGAAATGCTTTGCAGGAGGAGCAGGGGAAGATCTCCTCATGCAGCTATATTATCAATCTTAGAGGTTGACTGGTCTACTGAAGACATAAGAGGGTGAGTACTTTGCAAATAATCATTCAAACTCCAGCACTCAATGCCTAAACCTGTCCATGTAAAGGGAAATCTTAATGCTTCGACATGCCAAGACATTTTGGACAATGCTATGCTTCCAACATTGTAAGAACAGTTTGAAGAAAGCCCTTTTCTATTCCAGTATGACTGTGCCTTTGTGCACATAGCAAGTGTCAGGGGTTCTTATCTGAAGTGGGAGTCTGTAGCGTAGATATGTTTCTCACCCTTGCAAATAGACACAGTCCAAGGTGACCAGATAAGAAGCCACCTGGACTGTGAATCTGTGCACGGGGGCTGTGCAGGAAAGGTGATTCCAATGCAGTACCGACAAGGACACAAACAGCAGGATAGTCAAGGTCAAGAGATGCCAGAGATCAGGATAAACGAAGACAGAAGCCGGTGTCAATTTGGAGTATAAGTTCAAGAGACTGGAACACAGGAACTGAACACAACAACAGGATCAAAGACTTGATAAAGTTCCCAGGGCGAGGGTGTTTTTATATACCATGTTGATGACTGATCTGAGTCAGGTGAAGCAAAGCCATAGACAAAGTCCAGCCCCCAGTGCTGCAGACAAGCCAGGATGAACAGGACTAGAATAAGTCCAAGGATTAGGAACTGCTGTGGCTCAAAGGTAGATAGCAGGCATAGGACAGCAAAGTACCCAGGTTCAAATCCCTTTTGGGTACCTATGGGGTGACCACATCCGGCCGTTTGGAAGTCACGGTGAGAACTGTGACAGTACCTCACCTCCTTTAAGAGCACCCTCTGGGCGTGAATAGGCCCTTCATAATAGTAGTACTCCTCATCGGGTTCACTATCTGAATCAAGAAAGTCCTTGAAGTTATATTCCCCAGTGTGGAGTCCCTTTTCAGTGTGGGGCTCTTTAGTACCAGCTTTTGGTACAGCTGGAGAGCAGTCAAGATCTTCTTTAATCTGGGTGCAGGCAGTAAGTACTTCTTGTACCTCAGCAGGAGCGGAGTTCGCGGTTAGCAATGCCTTTTTGAACATTTGTAAATCCTTTATGCAGACTTTAGTACCATTAGAGGCGTAAGTACAATCCGCAGGTAGGTCTTCCTTGGGCTGGCAGGAAGTAGTGATGGTATTACTGGAAGTATCTTCAGGAGTAGATGCAGACAACTCTGGAGCAGAAGATGGAGATTTTCTCAGTGAGGTCAAGCGTGGTCTGGCATGACAGTATCTTTGAAAAATTTTCAGGCTGGCATGCAGAGCTTATAGGACGAAGAATGGTAGTAGTCAGTTGGAGAGCTGGAGGCCTAGGTGGGCAAACAGGGTATGAGATATGAAGTGTCACCTCTGTCCAAAATAAAAACAGAGGCCATGGCTTCTCCTCTGGTCTCTTTCTTCATGAGCCACTTTGAATTGGACGAGTCCTATTTCCATAGGCTCCTCAGGGTCGAGAGGAATATTGGTTACCTCTGGAGTCTTCCTAGAAACTGGATCATAATGAGGCAACAAGGAGGTGTGTTGTTGGTACTAAGTCTCCCTGTTTCTGGGAATCTACGATCCTATGAGACATGGACCAGGCCTTAGCACAGTGGTTTTGCTAGAGGTCTTGCACTGTGAGTCCATAGCAGTTATAAATGATTTCCAACTTTCAAGGACAGAACTCTTAGACTGCAACATCTGGTGTGCCCATGTTTTGATCTTTCCAGACAGTAGGTTGATAGCCAGTCGGACCATTATAAAGTCGATTGCATAAGTCCGAGGCTTCAAGGCAAATACCAATTCGCAGTCCACCTTAAAATACTTGAAGGATGTGCGGCTACTGTCAAATTTCTCAGGCAAAATTACGAAAGGCTCAGGATAAGCAGGTTCTGGGGGCTGGGCATACTGCGCCTTTAAGAATCATGACTTCTCGCTCCAACTCTGAAACACTCTGGGCCAGGATGGACACTTGGGTAAGCTGCTTGCACATTTTTGCAGACTCCATGAAGACCAAGTCTTTTGTCAGGGGTTCTTACGTAAGGTTGGAGTCTGTAGCGCAGATATGTTTCTCACCCTTGCAGATAGACACAGTCCAAGGTGACCAGATAAGAAGCCACCTGGACTGTGAATCTGTGCACGGGCCTGTGCAGGAAAGGTGATTCAAATGCAGTACCGACAAGGACACAAACAGCAGGATAGTCAAGGGATAGCCAAAGTCAAAGGATGCCAGAGATCAGGATTAACAAAGTGTAGCCGAATTCAAGAGATGCCAGAGATCAGGATAAAGAAGACAGAAGCCGGGGTCAATTTGAAGTATAAGAGACTGGAACACAGGAACTGAAAACAACAGCAGGATCAAAAACTTGATAAAGTTCCCAGGGCGAGGCTGTGTTTATATACCATGCTGATAACTGATCTGAGTCAGGTGAAGCACAGCCATAGATGAAGTCCAGCCCCCAGTGATGCAGACAAGCCAAGATGAACAGCACTAAAATAAGTCCAAGGGCTAGGAACTGCTGTGGCTCAAAGGTAGATAGCAGGCCCAGGACAGCAAAGTACCCAGGTTCAAATTCCTTTTTGGATACCTTTGGGGTGACTACGTCTGGCCATCTGGATGGTGAGAACCGTGATAGTAAGGTCCAGAAAGACATGGTTGAATGAGTCAAGTGTAGAAGAGCTTGACAGGCCCACACAGAGCACTGAAATCAACCCCATAGAACACCTTTGGGATGAAGTGGAACGGAAAGTGTGAGCCAGGCATTCTTGTCCAACATTAGTGCTTGACCTGACAAATGCTCTGCTAGATTAATGGGCAAGAATTCCTACAGAGACATTCCAAAATCTTGTTGAAACCCCTCCCAGAAGAGTGTGAACTGTTATAGCTGCAAAGGGGGGAGGGGACAATTAATTAATGTTTATGTATTTAGAATGCATGTCATAAAAGTCCCTGTTGGTGTAACTTATCAAATTCAATTTCTCAATTTCTTTTTTTTTTTTTAAAGAAATAATTAAAAAAACACCAAACACTTGCCCAGTCCTGATGAGTTGTGTAAACAGTGTTACTAAAATATACTAGCAAAATTGATAATGTAATAAATATACAAATGCACAATGCAGCAGACTATATTCCCTTATGTACGGTTGTCCGTACCCCCTTGTTTGTCTCCCGAATGACTGGTGCGTGGTCCCCTTGTTATGCCCCAGCGAACACCGACCTCCACTGGATGTTAACATCAGATTAACAGCTTGACACCTTTGCTTGAGTGCTTTCCCTGTGTGGCTGCCATTCATATAACCGAAAGCACGTGGTCCAGTGCATGGCGGCCATTTTGTCTCCCGAATGCAGGCAGCGATACCTGAACGTGAAATGTCTGGAACTATTTTCGGCCTCGCTTCTCTGCGAACCCCGGGCCGAGTCCATATTGCGGCCCGTTCAACTTCCTGACCATCTAGACGAACTATGTTCGGGAGACATGATCTACCGAACAGGGGGAGCATTCGCTCCATAGCAGCCTTGGGGAGCGTTCATCAGTGTTCGCACAGGAACCCCTGAAAGCCAACCAGCCATCCTGCCCAATCCTCTGGAACTGTTTTGGGCTATCCCCTCATCGCCGGTCGGTCAAAACTTTATTCCACAATAACTTGTGCTTTTTGGATATTTTGTGCACTCAGATCGGGGCTATTTGGGAATATGATTTTTGTAGTAAATCATATTCCCTGTGTTCCCTTCATGTATTTTGGGGGGTATTTTAAAATTGTATGAAAATTTCTGTATTTGATAAATAATTGAATTATCTTAAATTGAGCTCAATTATCGCTCAAACACAAAGGCTCTTGTGAAAGAAACCCTTGTATTCTTGATCTGGAAACCCCATGCTAGGGACAATGCATAAAAGCCGTGTGTGGCAGAATAAACTTCAGTTTTACACCCAGAATTGTGCGTCGTCCAGTTACTGGGAAGGAGGAGGTGGGTTATTAACTTGGTGATATTTTGTTCCTGATTCTACTCTTGGTGATCCAGCGGAGGAAAGTCCCTGCCAGAACTAGGGCTCCGCTACACACAATACCTGAAATGTCAGTGTAGAAGTTCCTTAAAGAAACAAACACACTCATTGCATCCAGTCCACATGCATAGTCCATATTGAACATAAGTTAATGATATACCTAAGAACATCATCAATGTACTTAGCTGTTTTTAACATTCAACCTGTTATGCTATTGAAAAGCCTGCAAAAGTGCCAGTTTATTTTCTCATTAACCTTGCGATATTGGCCTATCGAGCTCAAAGAAACATAATGACATCGACGAGGGATGTCACAGATATACAGAAATGAGCTTGCAATTTCTCTGTAAGTGGCTTCTAGAATTCTGCATGTGCCTGCACGCCTAACGTTATTGGGTGTTTTGGCTTGGAGTTGTTGTGGAACGAGTTGTGGAACAGAGTCATGGAACGAGATGTGTCCAAGGTCGTATTGACAGAAAAATTAAATATAGGAGTAAAGGCAATATAAATATTTCCTAGCAATCTAATTCCCAAAAAGGTGTAGATAAAAAAATGTATTCTCCATAAAATTTGCATTGGCTTAATGCTTTTATTGGTGTAACATTTTATCGCCCCATTAGTGTATTGCCTCTTCCGAGCCTATTTATAACGCATTGCCGCACACTAACAGCTTGTACAGTTTAAAGTTTCACAAATGAAATATCACGTTTGTATTCCACTTGTACGTTTCTGTAATTGTGAGTGTATAAATCCACAATGATCCAGACAGGATTACTGATGTAAGTGCTAAAACAGGAAGGCTTTAATGCTCACATACGCTGTTATTTCAGGCTCTTATCGTTTCATACTAACTCCTGGAAACAATTATGAAGACTTCTAATGTGGCGTTTCTTTTCAGCTTTTATAGCAAATGTTGGCACTCCAGCTTGTGTAGACTGCAATTCCCATGATGCGCCGAACGGTTGGAAGAGCATTGTGGGAATTTTAGGTCATTAAGTGCAAACGTTCACCAATTGCTGATTTAGGCCTCAATTTTATAAGCTTTCCAAAAGATTCAATACTGTTAGAATTTTTTTCCAAATGATTTATGTACAACATTTTCTGTAGATTTTAATGGTGAGTTCTGTAGGTAAATATTTTTTTTTTTTAAATGACAGCATTGAATCATTTGAAAAACTAGGCTTTTGTAAATAAGATATATTACTTTTAATATGTGATTTCCCTGTATTATGAAGGACACATGGGCTTAATCAAATTTAAAGGAACACTCCAAACACCATAACAACTGCTGTACACTGTAGTGGTTATGGTGTATGGAGTGTCCTGGCACCCATATCCCATTGTAAGTAGTTCAACTGTTTTATAACGCTTTGACTTCTTACCTGGAGTCTGCAGATCACCACTCCCTGCCTCCACTCTAGCCAATGGAGAACTGGATGCTTAGGAGCTGATTGTTTTCTGCCCATGAGCTAAAGTAACAAAAAGTATCCACAATATAAATGTTCACAATATAGATAACCCAATAAATACAAGCTATCCAGTTCGCTGCTCTACAATCAAAACCAACAAAATAATAAGCAGTAAGAACTGTGACATCACTGTCAAACAGTCTAACGGACCTATAGTGGCTGTCTGTAATGCCTAAATGAAAAAAACAACGGGTATAAGTGTGTACATTGTCCCACTAATATGAAAAGACCAAAAACGGGAGGAAGAAAAAAAGGGACAGGTTAAAACGTGATAATGTGCAGGACCATACTTGGAATGTTGGGCTAATGTGCAGGACCATACTTAGAATGTAGAACTTTTTTCAGCCCCTGACGAAGGTGCATGCTAGTGGCAATGAAACGCGCGTTGGGTTCTTTTCTTTCTCACTTACTACACAGGGAACTCTGTCACCATGCGCAGGGACCAACATTCTAAGTATGGTCCTGCACATTAGCACGTTTTAACCTGTCCCTTTTTTTCTTCCTCCCGTTTTGGGTCTTTTCATATTAGTGGGACAATGTACACACTTATACCTGTTGTTTTTTTCATTAAGGCATTACAGACAGCCACTATAGGTCCGTTAGACCGTTTGACAGTGATGTCACAGTTCTCACTGCTTATTATTTTGTTGGTTTTGATTGTAGAGCAGCGAACTGGATAGCTTGTATTTATTGGGTAATCTATATTGTGAATATCTTTCCCTTTTAAAGCTATATCTATGGCTTGTCTACCTTATAATCCGTAACAGGTTATTTCCACCCCACTTTTTTGTACGGATAACTTTGCAGCATTTTGACCTATTAGGCAGTAATTTCTCCTTACAGATTGCTTCCAGACTGCCTAGGTCCCTAATTTACCCATGCTGGACATATTGTCCTAAGACCAGGCTTGCAGTCTAAGATATTTATAATTTTACTTTTCAGACATTGACCGCACATATATGATTAAAGTCAGGAGTCTGAACCAGTTTAGACATTTATAGCAAGCTAGGGAGGCACAGTCATTTGGCTGTGGAGATAAATTGATTGTTTCTGACCCTTTACTGATGAATACGATCACATATTGATATTTCTTACTTATTATACTCTATATTATTTGATTAGATTTCCAGTTAATACCCACACACCTAGACTAGCTCCACAGTGGTGTGGATACTTTTTGTTACTTTAGCAATAGGGGTTAAGCCCCAAATGACACCCCTGGAGTGTCAATAAAGGTGTAGAGTCTACGGAGTGTTTGGATTAGTCCTATTTGTAGACTTATATTTTTTTCTTTTGAGTATTGCCCATGAGCTAAACCCTGCACTATAAAGCATAGCTCAGACTACAGGTAAGAAGTCAAGCCTTTCTAAAACAGTTTGACTACTTACATTAGGGGGACAGCAGGGCAATAATGGCACCATAACTACTTTAATATAGATTTATTTTTTTACTGGTCCTCTTTTTTTTCCCTATTGTGGTTTCTTTTTCTCTCTTGATCTGTTAGCCAAATGGTGGGAAAATGTCTATTAGTGTACTGCAAAATATATATACTATTTATATTATGTATATTATGTATATAACAACTGGTACAAGCACCAACAAGAAAGGATGTTTGTCTGGATCTGGTTAACAGACATTCAAGTAGGGGAGCAATTGGGGAATAGTGATCACAATATAGTGTCTTTTAAAATAAACTCAAAAAATCTATTACAAGTGGGGTATATTAAAACATGTAATTTTAAAATGGCAATTTCAATAAGATTGTGGCAACTTTACAACATATTGACTGGGATAAACTCTTTACTGTGGTGAAAAAAAACTCTGGGGCTAAATGGTATATCTTCAAGCAAATCTTAGAAAGTCACACTTCTCAGTATGTACCATTAGGTAATAAATATAAAAGAAACAACTTTTGTTTAAATAATTCTTTTTCCTCAGTATATATTAAGGAGAACATGTATATCAAGACAATAATACCAGCAGGACATAGATGAAATATATACAATAACATGAACCCCAAGTATAAAAATCTAAAAGTAAAATGATGAAAGAATAAACAAGATACTGCTCTGATGGAACTCCACCTTGAAAAAAGGAAGGAAGGGTGACTAAGTGAAGATAATCAAAAAAGGAAGTTCAAAATAAGGTGGAGTAGCACAAAACTGTATCAAGTCTCATATATCAATATGGATACATTTATTGTAGATACATCTATTAAACAAATATATAAACTGAAACAGTAATGCTGTAAAAACTCCACAGTAATAATGTGACATATGACAGATAATATATATATATATATATCATACAATCACACCAGTGTGATGACAACCAGACAGAATCCAATTTTATATCAAGACAGGGAGTCTCATATTGCTTAACCCTTTCTTTACTGTCCACCAATAGCAGAAAAGAACACAAATAGAAAAAAGTGGAACAAACAGACTGACTCCTCATCCAACACCTACAATAACAGTAAGCGCCTAAACCTTGCTCTTTTTATGTAGCTCCACAGTAAGGTAAGTACCACTTTTCTCTCTGCATTCTCTGTTTTACTGTTGATGATTTTACTGCTTTATTCACCTGTTTTTAAACTTTGCCATTGTGGATTGTTTGTTTGTTGATAAATATTTACGTTTGGGCCCAGGGTCACACACCATCCTGGAGGTTCTGCCATTTTTTCTCACTTTTGGTACTCTTTCTGGCTCTACCTTATTACTCCTTTGTCCTTTGGGAGTCTCCTGGGGGCTCTGTTTTCCCATGTTTCCTGGGTCCCCTGGGTGCTCCCATGGCATGTGCTCCCTCTCCCTAGCCCCCATTCTGTTTGGCGCCCTTTTTTGCAGCTTTTTTCTTGCTGCCGTTTGGCCCATTCAGCTCCTTTTGGGGATTGAATTTGCCAATTTGGTGACATTCGGCAGTTTTTAGCCGGAACTTTGTGCCATTCATCGGAATTCCATTCACGAACACCGTTCATTTACAAGACTAACATCATTTGCTGTTTTTTGCCGCAATTCCTGCAAGACAGTCGGCTATTTTCTGTGGTGATCCCCTCCTTCCTGACTCTGTCTGCCTTATATTTCCCTATCTGCTAGTCTTGGCTCTGGTGAGCTCCTCTCTCTCTCCCTCTCGGTTATTTTGGCTAGCTTGGGTAATTAACTTGTGTTACTTCTTCTTTTCAGCTACATTGTTTCCCGTAGGTCTGGTCTCACTATTTGCTGGTATTTTGCTTTGAGTCGGAGTACTTTAATATGCCTAAGCCTAAGGTGCCTATATGCCCCCTTCCCCTGGAGAGATGGATATGCCTTGCTGCCTGGTGGACCCCTCTTGGGCATCAGGCTCTCGACTGTCAGTACTTGGCACTGTGGCCCACTCTGCTGAGGAGCAGTCCCTGGCACTGCAGAGCTTAGTGACTGATGCTACTATGGCAGCAATGGGCTTTATGTCATCTGCCCTGTCATAAACCATCTCTCAGGCCTTACGTTTGCGCCCACTGGATGTAGGGGTTTCGGGTTCCACATTACGCCTTTTGGGTTGGACCCTTAGGGGGCGCACCCAACAAAGCAGTTAATAAATCCAGTTACTTATTCCCCTCTGCCTCCAGAATCCCTATGAAAGGCAAATCTCTGGTCATGCAAGAAAGAATGTCTCATTCACACAAGAGAGCCTTTCCATGCCATTCAGAATGGGCGCGGCAGTGGAAATGTGCTAGAGCACAACCTGAGAGCGCCTCCAACTCATAAATCGGGTCTTGTGAGGAGGCTGATACCAAGTCCTTGAGCGATTCTGAGAATGACCCATTTGATCAGGGCCTTGAACTATTGTCCCATCGCTCAGACGAGGGCAGCTCTCAGTGTATCTCGGAGTGGTTCCCCTGCCGACGCAGGAACTGCCCTCCTGAATCACTTGGGAGAACCCATGTTTGACCCGATGATCTCCATCATCCTAGGTCAGCCTAATGCCTCCTGGTGAGCCATGTGGCTACCCCCCGGTGAGCCATGTGGCCCGCTACCTGGAGTGCTGCGCCCTCTCAGCAAGGCTTCCCAGAGCAAACTTAGGGCTGAATGCCCTCAGTCTTTGGTGTTCAATAAAGTATGTGAGACCCCTGTAGCTGACCCAGAGATGATTCAATTCCTTACAAAACTGGGATGGAACCCACGTAAGGGTTTGGTCTTGACACTTAAGTTATGCCAAGATAAGCATTTGGACATCTTTGGTCCTTTTAGCTGTTTGACCTGGCAGAAGATGCCAGAGCTGAGAGCAGACAGGTTGACCGAGAAGAACTCCATGGATGGACTCAGATGGCAATTTGTATTGCAGGCAGTATCAACTCCTCCCTGTCTATGGAACAGAGTAAGGCCATTCTTTTCAAGATAGAGCCTAAATTGGCCAATCAGTTAAAATAAAGACTATGATCAAGGGACCAGAAACAAGCCCCAAGATCAAAAGGGGATATCTCAGAGTCTTTATCCAAAGAAATCTAAAAAAGTACTTTATTTATTGCAGTAATACACAGGAAAAAAATAAAATAAATAAATACTGATCACTCAAAATAAAAAAGCAAAAAAACGCGAATCTCCTAGAGGGGAGCTGAAACAGCTCAAATAACCTTATCACAGTGTAAGCAAGGAACAGTCATAGGCGTGCGCAGCCTATTGCATTAGGGTGTGCACCCTAAAGCACAAACACACGCCGCATGTGTATGTGTGTGTGTGTGTATATATATATATATACACTGCTGTGTGTGTGTGTGCTGTGTGAAAGGGTGCTGCTGTGTGTGTGTATGTGTGAGGGTGCTGTTAGTGTGATGTGTGTGCGAGGATGCTGGTAGTGTGCTATGTGGGTGAGGGTGTTTGTGTGTGTGTGTGTGTGTGTGTTTGTGAGGGTGCTGTTTGGGTGTGAGGGTGTGTGTGTTTGTTAGGGTCCTGTTAGTGTGCTGTGTGTGAGGGTGTTGTGTGTTTGTGAGAGTGTGGTTAGTGTACTGTGTGTGTGAGCGCTGTATGTGTGTGGGTGCTGTCTATGTGCTGTTTGTGTGAGGGTGCTGAATTTCTGTAGGTGCTGTTTGTGTGTGGGTGCTGTATGTTTGGAGGGATTGTGGAGGTGGGGGCAGATTAGTAAATATCCCCCCTCCCTTCGTACCTTATGTAGGGAGAGGGGATCCTTGCTGCCATGTGCCATCCCTGGTGGTCCAGTGGAGAGTTAACTCTAGCCTGCGGGGCTAGAGTTAACTCTCGCGAGATCTGAGCGTTGCCAAGGCAACGCTAAGATATCGCGACAGGAACCTGGCGGAGCTGCTGTCTGGAGTTCCCCGGGTCGTCTCCTGCCTCCCGCCATGCTGCTGTGGGCCGGTGAGGTAGATCTTTGATCTCCCCGCCGGCCCATGGAGGCTTAGAGCAGAGCCGGCACTCAGATAGCGCCGGTTCTGTGTGAGCCGACAGGGGAGAATAAAGTCCTGGGGAATAAAGTGTGGGAACTCTCCCAAGATTTCCCCTCCCCCCCCCCCAAAAAAAAAATAATATACACTCCAATGTGTGTGTGTATGCATATATATATATGCACACACACACTGACACGCATACTCAGACACACACACATTCAGACACACACACTCATACATTCACAGACAAACATACACACACTCATACATTCACAGATACACATACACACACACATTCATATACACACACACATATACATTCACAGACACCCATACATACATTCACAGACACACATATACACACACATTCAGACACACACATACAGACACATACACTGACACATATACACACACATTCACAGACACACAACACAAATTATTATTTTTTAATTAAAAAATGTCCACCCAGCCTCCCTACCTGGATTGCTGGCGTGGACTTGTCCCTGGGGTCCAGTGGGTCGGGCGCCTGTCTTCATCCCAGCCGCGGCGAGGGAGCTGTGTGCTCTCTGCTCTCTCTCACCGCGCGGGCTGTCTGCTGTAGCTGGGAACCGGAATATGACGTCATATTCCGGCTCCAGCATCAGCAAACGGCGCTCGGCGAGAGGGAGCAGAGAGCACACAGCTCCCTCACCGCGGCTGAGATGAAGACAGGCGCCCGACCAGGGGGGGGCTCGATCACCTCTTGCCCCCCCATGAAAGGGGGAGGAAGGGGGGCATTTGGGGGCGCTGAGTGCCTGCAGGAACGGTGTTCCTGCTCATAAAAAGTGCAGGAACTCCGTTCCTGCAGGACTTAATCCATAGGCGTGCTGCGGGGATTAGGGTGTGCCCAGGCACACCCGGCACACCCCGTGCGCACGCCTATGGGAACAGTAAAGCGTAATCGATCCTATAGGACAGGTGATTGCTTGTTACAAATCCTATCTAGATACAAAGTATAGCATACATATGTGTACAGATATAAATTGGTCACTTAAAGGATCAAAGCTCACTGTGGCTACAAAGTTGCTGCATAGACTCAGATAAAATACATTGTGTCTTAAGCCTATAAAGCTAGACTGAAGGAATGCTCAGCTAGTGCTGTATAAAGAGGATAATTATCCCAGGCTGGTCTTCACTCTCCCCAGCCACTATTAATCTTGTAATAAGTGGTACAAGCAGCTATTAGCTGCTAATAGAGTACTACATTTTTGGAAGTCTTCTATGCCTATTGAGTTAGCACGGCAGTTTCATTCTGCCTTTAGCCAGTTACTGAGGAGACAGAGTCTGTACCACTGACTTCAAGATTGATAGTGACTGGGGAGGGGTGTAGCCAACCTGGTGCTATTACCCTCTATATACAGCACCAATTGGGCATTTTGTGCAGTCCACCTTTCTGTAACCAATACAGCTCTCAGTAGTCTGTTATGCCTAGTGTTTGTACCACTTATTACAAGATTGATAGTGGCTGGGGAGAGTGAAGACCAGCCTGGGATAATTATCCTCTTTATACAGCACTAGTTGAGCATTCCTTCAGTCTAGCTTTATAGGCTTAAGACTAGAGTTGAGTCTGTATGTTTGGATTCGCCCGTGAAAAGTTCGAGTTCGGGACTCGAACTTGACCCCGAACCCGAACCCCATTGAAGTCAATGGGGACCCGAACTTTTGGGCACTAAAATGGCTCTAAAAAAAGTCTTGGAAAGGGCTAGAGGGCTGCAAAAAGAAGTAAAATGTATACTAATATACTTAGTCAGTGGAAGAAGAAGAATGTTACACTGTATACAATTTTAAATAAAAAGTATACAAACATAGCCAGGATTCAGCTGTAAGCATTTGCTACACTTACAACAATCAAGTAACAAACATTCATATAAAATGTAAGTTACTTAGCCTGTCAATGGAAAGGAATGAATAAGTAGATAACTTCCTAATTCCCACAGTATTAGAGAGCTATCTACTAAAAGACTGAAAGACCTGAATTGGTCTTTCAGCCAAATTTACTAATACTAAGTAAAGATTACTTAGCATTAGTAAATTATGCCCCTACTTGCTATACCGCGAGTAGGTGCATGTCTATTAAACAGTGAGCAGCCTAAGGCTGCTCACTGTTAAAAAAAAAAAAAAAGGTTCCCCCCTCCTGAGCCCCCACCACTGAATGGCAGGTGGGGGCCCTAAAGTAAAATAAGGGGGGGGGACCTATTGTCCTCCCCCTGGCCACCACCCGGCCCCCACCAATGAGCAGTGGGTGGGGGTCCTAAATTTTAATAAGGGGGGGGAACAATTGTCCTCCCTCCGGCCCCCACCCCCAAGCAGCATGCGTCTTAGTGTCTACCTGAACAATATATTGGTCATGGCCCAGGATCACTCCGTATTCTTTCACTCCAGACAGGGTGTTCTTTAATATCTACAGGCACACTAAGACGGCTGTTCAGTTAATGCTGTATCTGGCTTTTCCATCTACCCTGGCGTTATGTCCTGTTGCTTGTTTGAGCAAATCTCTGTACATCATTCTTTGTCTACACCTCAGCTTTTCCTCTCCCTCCACCCTTCTTTTTCCCCGGCTTCCAGTACCACCATGCCTCGTTTGGTGAAATCGGTAATGTTGCAGGGGGCTTCTTCAATTATGGGGTTGGGTGCTCGTCCTGAGGACTTGATGAGGATGGCTGACTGGTAACTGGAATCAAGATTTTGTGAATTCTATTTTCGTCTGGTTACTCGCGATTTTTCTGTGGTTATCGGTCAGCTTTAAACTTGCCATATGAGCCTCCGTGTCTTGATATAAAATTACATGATTTTACTGTTTCATGACGAAAAGTCGTGACTCTATGAAAGACATTGAGGCGTCCTATCCTATATTGTTGATTTTTCTCTCGTATAGGGATTATACGGTGTGTTTTGTGTTATTTTGATTGCAATGTGAGTAGGTTTAGTGTTTCATGTTCAGATGGGATTTGGTTTCATGTTTCATGTTATGCACCATTATTTTTACACTGTTTTATACTATGGCCTGATGCATGTGGGGTCAATTGTTGTCTTGCCTTTTCTGTTTGATTTTGTTTCTTGTGTTTTCACAGCTTGATTCAGAGTTGATCATTGATCCTTGCTTCTTTTTCCATGTGTTTTCGCTTGGGATGACATGGTTCTGTGGCGTCTTGGAGTTGTTCCAGTTTGAGAAGTTTTCCTGGACTAGCCTTCACTGGACTTTGATTATGTGTTTTCCTGATTTTGGGACTTTCCGTTAGTTCCTGTTTTCTGTTTCTCCTTAAGATGTGTCACATCTTTAGAGAAAGAGGAAGGTTTAGGGGTGGTACTTACTGTTATGGTGGGATTTGGATGGGGATTTACTGGAGTCACTGTGAATGTTCTATTTTTTATTTATTTTTTGTTCTTTGGTGGACAGTAAAGAAAAAGTTGAGAGATACTTACCTCCGTGTCTTTCATAAAATCATGACTTTTCGTCATAAAAAAGCTAAATCATGTAATTCAATAGAATAGATCCTTAACATTTGACTATTGTTTAAATCATCTCCGTAGACTAAAGGTGTAGGATGTAATAAGATTAAGTAAATGTCACAACACCCACCATATAACATAGCATATAATAGTTAGCCAAAATCTCTCTTATAGTATAGTAAATGCCTGTTGTCACAAAGTCTTGTAAAGTGACTACCAGATGGGTGCATCCCAGGCTTATGTCAGGAGCTGCTGAAATATTAGTTTGTCTTACCAGATATAGAATAACTCTATCGAAGCCTACCGGCAAATCTTGAAGTTCCACAACTAGTTTTTGAGCATAGAAACCTGCATCGGCCAGCACATAAACAGGCAGTCCGCGTAGGACATAAAGCTGGAAGACAGCAGACAAACTGTAGACAAGCAGCCCAGAAGTGATCAGCCTGCAGTGAGTATGGAAATGGATAACAGCAGACAATCAGTTGTAGTTAAAAAGCATCGAAGTCTCTAGTCTGCAATAGAAATAGAGTAGGTGGCAGCAGGCAATGAGCTGTTATGGGTCAACAAGAAAGTCCAACAGAGTCCCGTAATATTAATAAGGCAGAATAACAATGGGTGCTAGGCTGAGGTTCAGCTGCATGGAGTCATATAATCCAGCAAACCAATAAACCACATCCAGCACGATCACATGCAGGTTGTACTTTCAACTTAATAGCAACAATAACAGGTAAAATAACCAATAGATTAATAAAAATCTACATGGATGATACCTAGAGGTAGGATAAAGTGCAGTAGTCAACGAGTTTCATCCGTTACACAGACTTGATCAAGAATTGACCAGTGTGATGAACTGCAGTGATTATATAGTCTCAAATTGATTTAAAAATGCGGATTGATGACACAATACATGTGTATGGTGCTAATCAATTAGGTAATAAGAATAAAAATTTTATTAGCCAAAATCTGCATGGTTTTATGAAGCATAGGTCTTGCCAAAATAATTTAATAGAATTCTACAAAGAATTAAGTAGAAGTATAGATCAGGTTGCTGCTGTGGATTATTATTATTATTTTATTATTTATATAGCGCCACAAAATTCCATAGCGCTGTACAATGGGATGAGCCCTAATTGGATTTTGCCAAGGCGTTTGAAATGGTTTTACACAATAGGTTACTGTTCAAAGTAAAAGAAATTGGTCTTGGTAAAAATTATTTTTATTGGGTACAAACCATTGTCTGGAAATCTATTCACAAACAGGACTATGCATAAGACACAATGTCTCACATTTAGATTTTGGAAGAAAGGAGATTTAGTCTAAGGCAAAGGAAATTAGACATGTGCAATTCGTTTCGGTCCGAATATGAATTCGGCCGAATTTTGGACAATTCGGACATTCGGGTACTTCCGAATGTCCGAATCGCTGAAGTGCTGAATTGCCGAGGTCCCGAAGTTACCAAATTTCCGAAGTTTTGAAGTGCCGAAGTGCTGAAGTGCCGAAGTTCCGAAGTTGCTGAAGGGCAGAAGTTCCAAAGTTGCCGAAGTTCCGAAGTGTCAAAGTGCCGAAGTTCTGAAGCACAGTATTGCCTAAGTACTAATATACTTACCCAGTGAAAGAAGAAGAATGTTACATTGTAAACAATTTTAAATAAAAAGTATACAAACATAGCCAGGATTCAGCTGTAAGCATTTGCAACACTTACAACAATCAAGTAACATACATTCATATAAAATGTAAGTTACTTGGCCAGTCAATGTAATGACAGGAATGAATAAGTAGATAGCTCCCTAATTCCCACGGTATTAGGGAGCTATCTACTAAAAGGCTGAAAGAACTAAATTGGTCTTTCAGCCAAATTTACTAATACTAAGTAATGATTACTTAGTATTAGTAAATTATGCCCCTACTCGCTATACCGCAAGTAGGGGCATGTCTATTAAACAGTGAGCAGCATGTGGCCCCCACTCGAGCCCCCACTCGCGTGTCAAACTAAAGTGGGGACCTATTGCCCCCCCAGCCCCCACCCCTGAGCGGCGGGTGGGGGCCCTAATGTAAAATAAATCCTTCTTCACCCGGCGAGAGCCTTGCCCCGCCCTGCAATTAGTCTCAGAGCACTCTGATTGGTGGCTCAGAGTGCTCTGACAGGTAAATGAAGAGACTGAGGTCTTTCAGCCTTTTGGTAGATAACTCCCTAATACCGTGGGAATTAGGGAGTTATCTACCAAGCGGCTGCAAGAGAAGTCCCGAGGTGCCGAAGTCCCGAAATTCCAAAATGCCGAAGTTCTGAAATTCCGAAGTGCCGAAGTGTCGAATTGCCGAAGTTCCGAAATGTGCTGAAGTGCCGAAGTTCCGAAGTTGCTGAATTTCCGAAGTGCCGAAGTTCCGAAGTGCTGAAGTGCCGAAGTTCCGAAGTTTCCGAAGTTCCGAAGTCTTCAAGTGCCGAATTGCCGAAGTCCCGAATTGCGAAAATCCCAAATTTCGGAATGCCAAACTGAACCGAAAATTTTCCCCATGCACATGCCTAAAGGAAATATTTTTTTACAGTAAGAACAATAAGGATGTGAAATTCTATGACTGAAGAGGTGGTTTTATCAGAGTCTTTAAACAGCAACTGGATGAATACTTGCAAAAACGTAATATTCAGGGATCTCATTTTTAATTTGTGAGGTAATAGCTTGTTGATCCAATGAGAGATCTGACTGCCATTCTGTTGTCAAGAAGGAATTTTTTCCTAGTTTGTTTTTAAACCGGAAAGCACTAAAAATAGCTTTTTTTGCCCTTTTTTTGGATCAACAGCAAAAGTAGGTGTGAAGAAGGCTGAACTTGATGGACACAGGTCTCTTTTCAACCTATGTAACTATATAATATAGTTTACATTACAATAATTGACCAATTTTCTTGTCCTTTTTTTGTTCATCTCAATTGGCTCCCAAATATTTTTTATGGGTAATTTTAATCCAAGTCGAATCATCAAATGAACGGGCGTCGGATGTCCTGAACTTAAATTTAATTTTCAGAAAACATCGTTCTGCTGTACCGAATTTTTTTGTCCTGCACAGTTCTACTTTATAGTATTCATTAAGGTTTATGACAACTTGTAGCATTTATCGCTTCATTCATCTTTTTACTATATATGTTATTGTGCACAATCGACATGCTTTTCTGTATTTTAGTGTTTCATGCTATTTAGCCAATTTACCCTTATTTTTGGTATGTCTCAAACTCAAGCATTGCAATAACATATACATAGTGATAGTCATTGTATCTTTATTTTTATATCATAGTCAGATGTTGAGTTGTTAATTTAATTTGCATATTTTTGTTTCAGTAGTAGCTACATTACGGGACCCTTAGGCACACATATCAGAAATTTGTCAACTTCTGGCTATTCGCACATTTTGTAGTATTGTTCACTGAGGTGATCACTCTAACTGGTGAGTAATGTCATACATATTAGTCTTGTATTTTATCGTTAAAGACCCAGGTAGGACTGGAACATTGATCATCATCTAAATTTCCTCTTTTGTGAATTACAGATTTTCGCCTTGGTTGAATGTGTGTGCACATAAATATCTATCTATATATCTAGACTGTAAGCTCGTTTGAGCAGGGTCCTCAACTACCTGTTACACTTTGTTATTGTCTCATTTGGTAAATTTCCCTTTTATTGTAAAGCGCTGCGGAATAAGCTCGCGCTAGATAAATACCAATAATAATAATAATGTACCCCATTCTTGGAAGGTCCTACTCTAGCAGCCTGATGCCTGCCCTTATGATATATATATATATATATATATATATATATATATACAAAAAAATTAAAAATCAAAATGCACTCACAGGTCTTCGTGTTTGTAGAAAAATAGGTGCTTAATTAATTCATATATGGTGTACAAACATCAATCATGATTGATTTTTGTACACCATATATGAATTAATAAAGCACCTATTTTTCTACAAACACGAAGACCTGTGAGTGCATTTTTATTTTTTATTTTTTGCTTGTATATCTGACACCAGCAATTTGCACCCCTCCATTTTTTTGGAGGAGAGTGCCAAGCTTTCACCTGTATATGTATATATATATATATATATATATATATATATATATATATATATATATAAGCTGGGCCTGTATTTGTGGGAGGGGCTTTAACTCAACGGAGCCTCAGTCGTTGTGCCTCAGTCGCAGCCGCACAGTCATCATGTTTCCGCGGATCATTTGTCCCCTTTACTCAGTGGGTTGTATAGGTCGGTCTGTTTGATGCTAGAGAGCTCTATGGCCGTATAGCGCTTTGGCGCACATTTACATTTAGATCTTATGTGCTAATTCCCCTATTTCCATCTGAAATGTTTAATTACACAAATGCATTTGTTATTATTGGTATTAGGACACAGAGAGGAGGCCCTCTAGTGGTTCATTTTCATATTACATCTTGATGGTAGTTTGGTTCTCTCAAATTTTTAAATGTTCTGAGGCTGTTAAACTGTTACTCCTATAGCTGGATGGTGTTCACCATTCTGGGTAACTCTTAAATGAGTTATTCACTCAATAGCCACGCATGATGCTCATATACGTCTGTTGCTTGTCTTTCTTAGGTTTGGTTTCAGTAAGCATTTAAAGGCTCAATTACGTATCTTTGGTCATTTGGACTAGATACATCTGTCTTGTCAACATAGGGGGGTACATTCAATTCTAGGTTCGATATTGTACATCCGAGTTGGCCTTCATGGCTCAGGTCTCTCTGCAGATATTCATCCCCTTTGTTATACATTAGCTTCCATAATCAGGACAGCTGTTTGTTATTTGAATCATTGATCTGCTACGTTCAAGGTAGGTCCTAGTTTAATAGGCTATCTGCTGATTCATAGGCCATCACATGTTGTCACTCTTCATCACTGAATAGTATGTTTTCATTTTACAGGTTACAGGGTGCTCATCATTTCAGGGCAGCATTACTCATCATACTTCATACCTTGCTAGTTAGGTAGGTCTGACACAAAATCAAAATTATTTCCAGTTCCACGATCTGGCCTTTACAATCCGTAGGTATTCCAATACGCTTACACGTTTCTTTCCTTATTAGGTGCTAGGTCTCTCCTATTACAACACGAGCAGGGGCGTACCTAGAGCATTTGGCACCCGGGGCGGACCCTGAGTGTGGCACCCCCCCCCCCCCCCCCATAATAAAAATGTAAGAAAACACCCACAATTTTTTGCTTTCCTAAGGACTGTTTGAATGTGCGCGCAGCTCTTGCCGCATTCGGCTCCACTCGGGAGCTGACGTCGGCAGGGGAGAAGAGGTCACCCCTTAAAACCCATTCAGCCACTTACCTTTCTCCAACGTCGGGCTCTCTCGGCTCTGGTGACCTCTCCTCCCCCTGCCGACGTTAGATCCGAATGCGCATGCGCGGCAAGAGCCGCATGTGCATTCAAACTGCCCATAGGAAAGCATTACTCAATGCTTTCCTATGGACGTCCAGCGTCTTCTCACGGTGAGTTTTACAGTGAGAATTGCGGAAGCGCCTCTAGTGGCTGTCAGTGAGACAGCCACTAGAGGCTGGATTAACCCTCAGTGAAACATATGTTTTCAGCTGCAGGGTTAAAACTAAAGGGACCTGGCACCCATACCACTTTATTGAGCGGATCCTTAGAAATAGCATAGGAAAGGGATTTGAGTTCAAAAGATGTAGCGGCTAGGGCAGAGGTTTTGTAGAAGGGGGCCAGGGCAGGGGTTTTGTATAAATGCACCATTTTTGTAGAAGGGGGAAGACCAGTGCTTTTGTAGAAAGGGGCTGGTGAGAAACTTCTAGAAAACTCCTCCCCTGCCCCTTTCTACAAAGCCCCTGGTCTCGCCCCTTCTAGAAAACCCCTGCCCTTCGCCCTTCATATAAAAACCCTGTACACTGATCACATAAATTTCATACACTCCGTACACATAAAAACCCTGCACCCCGATCACATAAATTTCATACACTCCCTAAACATAAAAAAACCTGCACATCCCCCTTAATTAAAAAAAAAAAGCTGCACACCCCCTTAAAAAAACCAAAAACCTGCACAACCCCCCTTAATTAAAAAAAATCATGCAAACCCTTAATAAAAACCCTGCACACCCCCTTAATAAAAAACAAAAACTTTCACAACCCCCCTAACAAAAAACATGCACCCCCCTTAATAAAAACCCTGCACACCCCCTTAATAAAAAACAAAAATCTGCAGTGCACATCCTCCCTTAATAAATAAAATACTGCAACCCCCTTAATAAAAAAACAACCTGCATCCCCCCTTTAATTAAACATACCCCTCTAAATAAACTTCCCCCGTGCTGCACCCCCTTTAATTAATCCACACCCCCTTTAATTAATCCACATCCCCTTTAATTAATCCACCCCCTCTTTAATTAATCCACAACCCCTCTTTAATTAATCCACCCCCTCTAATTAATCCACCCCCCTTTAATTAATCCACCCCCTCTAATTAATCCGCCCCCCTATAATTAATCCACCCCCCCTCTAATTAATCCACCCCCCTCTAATTAATCCACCCCCCTCTAATTAATCCACCCCCTCTAATTAATCCACCCCCCTCTAATTAATACACCCCCTTTAATTAATACACCCCCCTCTAATTAATACACCCCCTCTAATTAATCCAGCCCCTCTAATTAATACACCCCCCTCTAATTAATGCACCCCCTCTAATTAATACATCCCCTCTAATTAATCCACCCCCTCTAATTAATAAACCCCCTCTAATTAATACACCCCCCTCTAATTAATACACCCCCTTTAATTAATACACCCCTCTAATTAATACACCCCCCTCTAATTAATACACCCCCCTTTAATGAATCCACCCCCCTTTAATTAATACACCCCTCTAATTAATCCACCCCCCTCTAATTAATCCACCCCCTCTAATTAATACACCCCCTCTAATTAATAAACCCCCTCTAATTAATCCACCCCCTATAATTAATACACCCCCCTCTAATTAATACACCCCCCCTTTAATTAATACACCCCTCTAATTAATACGCCCCCTCTAATTAATACACCCCCCTCTAATTAATACACCCTCCTTTAATTAATACACCCCCCTTTAATTAATACACCCCCTCTAATTAATACACCCCCTCTTATTAATACACCCCCCCTTAATGAATCCACCCCCTCTAATTAATACACCCCCCCCTTTAATGAATCCACCCCCCTCTAATTAATACTCCCCCCCTTTAATTAATTCAGCCCCAGACATAAAATAAGTACTTTATACTTACATTTTGATGATGCCTTGCTTGCCCGCCGAGTCCGACCACTGGGTGCCTCACCGCCCGGAAATGGATCCTTCCGCTGAAGATCCGTGAAGGCGGACTGACGGCGCTGCGCACGTCATAACGTTGCGCGATGCCGCGGCCCGCAACGCTCCTCCCCCTCCTCCTCATAAAGAAGGAAGTCCCGCCGGTGTTTGGCCGCAAAGGTGCTGCGGCTGTGCGCAGCGTAATGATGGGGGGTGACACATGACACTGGAAGTCATGGCACCCCCCTAGTCAGTGGCACCCGGGGCGGGCCGCCCCCCCCGCCCCCCCCTTAGTACGCCACTGAACACGAGCACTCACTTTATTGTTGAATCTGCTTGTAAACTCATTACCTCGTAGCTATTGCTGTTATATATATATATATTATCGTTCCAGTTCACGTTCAAATCGTCCTACAGCAATTGTCATTACTCATATAGGTCTCATCCATAGAGCTCTCACTGAGTCTATACTACATACATACCTGACATATATGAAGCCAGGTACGTCAATTTCCAATGTATTACTTCTACTCTACCATACGTTACATCCTTAGTTAGTATGGTTACTGGCTTACGGGAAATTAGGAGTCCAATCTCGGAGGTACTTCGCCCAGCGGTCCAATTCATAGATATTTGTCTCGCATGGTGGCATAGAGATGGCCTCATCTGTCACTCCCATTCTGTCTTCTGCTTTAAAATTAACCGAGATGCTGGCACCCCGCCACAACATTCGGTGGCCAAGAACTCCCAACGCATAGATGCCGCTTGTCATCTAGCAGGGCCTTACCTGTCACCTTCATTAGCTGAATTTTTGCTGCTTGGCACTAGTTAGCTTGCCAGTACATTATGGGAGTTACACTAATTGTTACTTTACATTTTAGTATGTCTCAAGTTCCTGAAAGTGGAGAAAAATTGTCTCTCCCCAGCACCCCTTCTAGGTCCAGTACACCTACCCGCAGAGTGGACCTTGAATTTGAATTTCACTTGGCAATCACTTTGAATTCTCACTTTAGTGAATAACTCCAGATATACGTAAGTAGGTAGCAGGAAATGGACGATAGGGGAAAAGGAACACAGGATATTCTTTGGTGAATGTAAGCTAGACCAGAAACAACACGGGAAACTACTTGGGTGATTACCCTCCGCTCAGGAGCCACATTGTCACACCACTGGTCCACCAGTCTGCATTGTCCACCTTTCCTCAATGATGTCGACACGTTGGCTTTCTTGCCAGCATGCCAGCATCTAAATCAAGTCACAATAGTGACCATGTGTGCTTTGGTTGCTATGCATAGAGAGCAGAAGGACCCCCTGTGGGAGGTCTCTTCTGTTCCCTTTTATCAGTCAATTCTTTGGCATAGAGTATATGCCATAGAAACTGATTGACAGGTGGGAGACATATTTTAATAGGTATTTCTCTCAATCTATACATTTGCTAGCTAAACTGACACCACAATGTATAGATGGAATTTCATGCTCTTTCAAAAGAGGATGTATTGTTTCTGCATACAAACATGCTTAGGTTATTTTACCAACCTCTGTAGATACCTGAATAGTTTGCTATATTTTATGTTTTAACTGTTCATATACAAAACATTTAATAAAAATAAAATTCTTTAAAACTAAGTTAAAATACAGTCTTTGAACACAGAACTAGGTGTATGAATGAGCATTTGACCTCTTTATAAAGAAATGCCATTTGCTTTGTAAGCAGATGGGACTTGATGGATTTTTGCCATGGGGCAAAATAGAAAAACAAAATGTTTTAAAATTGGAATACGTGTTCTATTTGATTCATTCAAATCTGGTGCTTTGGTCTTTCATCATATTTCATTCATGTTTAAGATCAGAGACGTTATAATTGTCTCTTTCACTAGTTTCATTCTTGGGTTTGTATAATGTTCAGAAAAACATATTGTTTCGGACACACAGAGATGAGATCTGATCCAGTTACTAAACCTTTTGTGTTTGCCGTTAGAATGCTGTCGGTGCTTACAGAAGTTACTACAAACAATAAAAATACCTCGAGTCATTATTCAATAGCTGAGCAATTGATTTTTGTTTTTATATTTTCCCATCAAAATAAATATAAGCACTCAGAAAGTCTTCCCCTATATTTAGATTGTGATACAGGTTCACATATATTAAAGTGTTTAGATAGAGTAAAACGCCTAGAGTGAATTGTTCCACTTCTATTTATAATGCAGAAGCATTTTAATAGGATATAAATTATAAAATTATAATAAACACAATTTATAGAAATTAAATGCTACACGCTGCTGATGGATACATTGAAAGTTCTGCCTTATGTAACACAAATGAGCTGGAGGGTGATTAAACACGCAAGGAGTCCATATTCTCCGGGTAAGAGGTTAGCTTGCATGCCTCTTTTCAAGGATAGGTGGCAAGACACTACCAGCCAGCTAATGGAATAGCGCGCCTGAAGGAACACCTTCTGGGATATTACCTGACTGAAAATGGGTCTGTGACACATGCATTCATACACAAAAGTCTTCTAAGAGTAAGGGTTGAGCTTAGGACACCATGCTGTGACCCACTCCCCCCGTTTTCCTCTTTTTCCCAGTATTCTCTTAGGTTATTCTTTTAGCTTATTGTTTAATTTCCCTTTTGTTAGGTATGTTATGGTAAAACTCTTTAGTAGGGAAGAGGAAGTGGGTGCTTATAGGATCCTTGTGGGTCTATCTTTGCAGATATGACACAGCCACTTAAATGTCTCTCCTGCACATTAACAACAATATTGCTTTAAGCTTCCAACAGCTTTTTAAAAACAGTGATATGGCAGGAACAAATTACTTTAAATTTACCACAACTTACATTGCAAATTATTATTCAATTACTGCAATACATTGAATCGTTAAATAGCACAATATGTCCCTGCTTTATTATTTGTGCTGGAGTGGTAATGGTAAGAATGGTATTTTGATAAAATTACCATGTGTGTTTTATGATTACTTGTACTATACGTAAGATTTGGGCCTTGGGAGGAACCCAACACTTGTCTAGATTTTCAGATAACGGGTACATCCAGAACTTTTGGGGGAAATTTAATCATTGGTGGAAGATCTCTCAGTGGGAAAACTGCAGACATTGAGTCGTTGTGTTTGCTGGGTTCTAACTTTGGCAAATAATTAGACTTTAATAAATATGGGAAGCTTGGAGCTGTGATTTGAAGATGACTTGGCTTAAAAATGTTGTCATGCTTTATATCTTTAGAGTTTTTCATTTCCATCTTTTTAGCTTAGAACAGTAATCAGCTGTTGGACTATGCTTCTTACATAATATGTCTTTACCTTTTGGATGGATACGATACACTGCTATTTTAAATGGCTGCCCTGGCCCATCCAAAACACACCATGCACATCCAGAGCATATTGTGCACAATAATTTAACATGCACTGTGTCATGCATGTGTGCGGCAATACTAAAGGAATGACTGGGCATGTACTCAATTTTTTTTTCAGATTGTCCAGGGCATCATGATGTCATCTACCCGAGAAAGAACTATGGAGATAATTGTTTGTTTACTTATCTCCATTGTATTGTTCACCCCAGTAAATACTTGAATTGCATTTATTACATTGAAGGAATGAGGAAATGTCACTTCTAGAGAAGTGGCAATTCCAGTTTAAGTATTTTCAAAATAATATTATTAGTGTCTTCACAAAAACTTTGCATATCCCCTTTCCAACCACAGCACTTAGCTGTCCACATTTTTCTGGCAGGGAATCTGTTTTGCATTCTGAAATGGTCTGATATTAGCATTTTTCCATCAAGCATATGTTCGTCACATGTGCTTTTTTGGCCAATCAATACTATTGGCTGTCTTCGTGTTGACAATATAGCTGGAAATTCCACGTACGTAATTGACCAAATCCCCTAAATGGAATTGATTAATCCAAAAACATAATGGTGCTGTCAGTTTTATCACAATGGGATCACCCAGAAGATAAACAAGTGACAAAAGCAATGATGATTATTGATATTTTTAGATTTTACGCTAACCCTTCTTCATTGTGATAAGATTTTGGCTATATAGTAACAATATTTCATCCACTGTTTCATGTGTCAACCATAAATTGATGTGGGTAAATAAGTGTCTCACTTTTTACTAGAGAGAAGTTGGGAGTTTATATCTATATTGATTCCAGCTGCCTGCATTATAATAATACAATCTTTGTTACATTGTTACATAGTTACAAAGGCTGAGAAGAGACATGCGTCCATCAAGTTCAACCTTTCTTACATTGATACTACTATGTATATCTATCTGTCCATCTACCAGTTAACATGTACAACCATCAGTCAGTATAAACTAATTGCACATAAATAGGAAGAATTAATCATTCTTGCCTAATTCAGTATATACAATAAATACCTCCACTGTTTTGCATTTTTTATTATTTTGCGTTCTTGCATATAATGCATTTGTTTTCTTTACACTGTGTGGGGTTCTTCTAATGGTGGTGGTTGCTGCTGTGGTCAGCACCCCTTACCAACCACATATCATAGGTTGCGGTTCGGAAACTGGGACCCCTGAGTGCCTGATGATGATATGGGAGTCTTCAGCGTGGAAATGGACCATCAGGGCCTGGTGCAGGGTAACCACACGCCCCCTGGTGTTGAGCACCAGCATTTGTGCGGCCACATACCAAGGCCCCGATGCAGCTACTGCTGATCCCAAGAGCTAGGAGCTACATGATATGCAGACCTCCCAGGAACTGGATAGGGGGGCTCTGCAGCAGACATGTATCCAGTACATAAACAAGGCAAGACTAGAACAGACACCAAACAAAAAACAAGACAACACTAGATGAACCCAGAACCGGAGCAGGACAGAAAGCAGAACCCAGAACATATACACAAGATGTGAGGGAAACATGAACAGGGCAGGACAGGACTGTACATGACTCTACATGAACTGGGAATACAAGACAAAATAAAACAAGACCAGAGATGCAAGGCAAAACAAGAGGAGACATAACTTAGTACTATATATGTAAAACATTGGAGATTTAGACATACATAAATGGTCAAGATGTATGCAGCCCACCAACTGCGGCACAGTACTCCAATTACAGTGGGTTCTATCTACCTAGATATGCATGACTAAATAAACAATAATAAAACACACACATCACTTACCTGCAAGAAAGGGGCAGAGGACTTGAAGCAACTGCCTGCAGGAACCAACTGAAACAAAAGGATAAATGGAAAAGGAAAGGTTGTGGCAACATAAAACAAACATTTAAAGGAATCCAAGAGACTGGGAATTCCAGGAAAGGAATACAGGAATGAACACAGAAAACCCAGCATAAAGAAAACCAGACATGGAATAGAAAACCAGAAAAAACAAGAAAAACTAAGCAAGAATTGTAAAAAGAGTACTGGATACCAGAAGCCAAGGCCAAACATCTCCGCAGAACAGAACAGGATGTGACACCTCCAGTCCTTTAAGAGGTCACTGAAGATTCACCTCTTTAGGATAGACAACTATCTTCAAGGGTGTATTTTTCTTATTACAATTGCCCTCCTTAGTTCCCTCACTTCCATAGCCAGCTCATTGTGTCTCCTTACACTATTAGCTTGTCCACACCCTCATTCCAATAGCTTGTTTTGACCCAGGCTTCCCATCTATCAATCCTCTTTTCCTACTTACATGCTGTTTTTCCTCTTGTGTTTATTTACCCCTTCCTCATAGATTGCAAACTCATTTGAGCAGGACGTATTTCACCTCTATTTCATCTCTGTTAATATTATCTATGTGAATTTCTACCTTGCCGTCGCCCCATCAGTTGCTGGATTGCTGGCTAACTGATATGATTTTCTAGGAATAGAGGAAAAGTGCTTGCTTGGTTATTGTATTGAGACCTATTGTCATATTATTTTGGTTCTTACTAGGTACTCTTATGGACAATGATTACAAATTGAAAATTGACCATTTTGTTCCTCATTTTTACTTACACTTATTGGTGTGGTCAATTTTCAGCAATCCAGCGACTATATATATGTATATTTATATATAAAAGAGAGACAGACAGCAGGGGGGTTATTTACTAAAAGGCTTCCTGTAAATATAAAAGGAATACTCCAACATTCAAAATAAACCTATATCTTTTAATGTAAGAATGTTAAATATACGTGTGGTCTAGCACCTACATCTCTATAGCAATCTCTTACAGGAGATCACAAATCAAACCTTAGATTTAGATGAAATGATGATGATGTATGTTATCACATGTTTTTTAATTACACAGACTAGAGACCGAAAGTTTGAGGAGATGATTTAATCTCTATTATCTCCATCCAAAGTGCTGTTTGCATAAATCCAGCTTCCTTTCCATTTTAATTGATAATAGCTTATCACACTCAGTGATGCTAATGCTGATGGAGAATACTGGTTTGGAATGTTGTGGCCAAATTCAGACAGTTTAGTGAGATAAAACAAAACATCTCCACCTTATTCCAATACAGTAAAAGACATTGCTCTTAACCGTGGGTTTACGTATTGCGGCCATTAATGGACTTCTCATTTGCCTATTTCACATTACAATTTCAAATTCACTTTGAATTCCTAAATAATTCACACTTTATTGAATAACACTGATAGTTTTGTAGCATTTTGACAATCTATGCAATTTCTAGTGGGAAGGTTTATTCCTTTGTTTATTATTTTGTGTTTATGACACATTTTATTGAGTTAGTTTCAGAAAAGAGAAACGGCACTGGGCGCGATTAAAGTATAGTCATCTGCAGCATGTTACATTAGGGGGTGCACACCCTTACAAAAATTACAACTTTATTAATAATAATATTTTTTTTAAATGCACATTTTAAACATATGGATAAAGAAATTATACTGATTTTTATTTTAACCATAAAATACTCACTAAGCTTCACAAACAAGTGCCTACAGGGTGGGACATTGAAGAAAATCAGACTGTGCGTGGGCACACCCTGCATACACTTTTTACATAATACTAAATATTTATGATACCGTCAACACTCAGGATCATATCTTCAGGCTTTATTTAGTGCATCATCATAGTTCACAGAGCAATGTTTAGTCTGTCGACCTCATTTAAGCACATTGCAAAGTAAGACGTCACTCTTACGTAATAAAATGGACCCATCGAATCAATGCACAATGCATATCATCAGTTGATTATTGTGCGCCATAGGGATTGCACAAGCATGAAATCATTACAATAATACATTACTAGGCAGAAGGTCATGAATCCAATTACACCCACACTCCATCTCTGCTTCTGCCCTTTGTGAAATCTGCAGTACTTATGTAGGGAAAGGATCTGAATTCCATTCTTATACATTACTTAAATTCATTTAGTGAATATTTCTTTAACCTGAAACATCAAACTGTTCACTGCTAAGTTCTGTTTATGAAAAAAAAGGAAAGCAGCGACGTGTTTTAAACAAGCAATGGATCGCTAGGTTTTAAACATAGAAATAAACAGGTAATTAAAAATGCCCAAATACCGAACAATAATAAGTAAATATACAAAATTGTAATTTTTCATTTATTCATTCATGCAATTTTTATCAGGTGGAAGCAGTACAATGTTTCTTATGTAAGGGCAGAAATACAATCAATATGACATATAGTTGGAAATAGATAAATTAATTATTAAACACTCTGCTTATTGTAAAGAATCTGGCCACCAGACCATAGAAATAAACAGCTCATTGTTAGACAATTTGAACTTGATACATCCATTTTGTATGCTAGGAAACCTTATTTAAAATTATGCCACTTCAATAAAGATAAATATATATTAATATGTGTTAAAGTTAAAATATTAAAGGAACACTATAGAGTCAGGAACACAAACATGTTAAAATCACTATCTAGCACCTCTTGCCCCTACAAACCCTCTAAATATAGTGGAATTCTACCTTTATTCCAGTCTGCTGGTGCTGGCTGTGCCTCTGATCTGTCTCCTTGGCTGACATCATCAGAAGTGATGATCTCAGCCAATCACAATGCTTTCCCATAGGAAAAGATTGTGATTGGCTGAGATTGTCATTTCTAGGGCAGAGCCAAACGCCTCCCTGGACCAATCAGCATGTCCTCATAGAGATTAATTGAATCAATGCATCTCTTTAAGGAAAGTTCAGTGTCTGATTGTCAGTGCTACACACTATGCAGAACTGCCCCACACACTCTAGTGGGAGTCTGAGGAGTGGCCACTGGAGTTGTTCCTAATCTGTAATGTAAACACTGCTTTTAAAAAACTATAAGAATAAACTGCAGAATATTTGATATTTCATATATACCATTAACACAGATATACCTAAAGATATAGCACAATGTTTACAGTGCAGTGTGATAAGTTTGCAGTGATAATATAATAAACATATAAGAGTATTAAGTTTATTTGGTAATCAACAATTATTGGGTTAAACATTATACAATTTGGCAAAAACAACTTATGGTATACCTGAGAAATTTGGATGTTGAAAGATAACTTACTAATCAATGAATTATTTTGATTCTGTGCCACTCATAAAGAGCTATTGAAATCCTGTGCTTTTATCAATAAATTGACGAATTGTCAGATTGCACAAGATACTCTGTTTGATTTTTCCTCCCAACCTGTTGTATCAACGAGGGTTTGCCCATAAATTGTTTAGTTCTCCAGGTAGAGAAATGGTTGGCTAACCGTAAATGACTGCTAGTGAAAAGAACCTGTTACACTCGTTTTATTAGAGCCAACATTCTTTGGGTTTGGCATCATAGCAAAGTCCCTTTTATGAGCCCAAAGTGCCAAGGAGATGCTTGTATCGTAGATGCTTAGTATCCCGGAATTCTGTATCACTAAAGTGAGTCCCCTGTTTCTCCCCCATGTGGTAAGCAGCAGAAGTGCAGCTATTTACACAGTCTAGTGTGTGAAACATAATGTCAGTATAGGGGCAGAATTTGCTGAATTTTTGGGGGGGTTGGGTGAAGGCTAGCACTGAAGCAAAGCAGAAGATGAGCAGAGTTTAATATTCTACATTTAGCTTGTGTTCACACGTGATTAGAAAAGTAGGATTCAAATTAAAACATGACAAATAAATGGCCAAGGGAAAGACTCTAAATTACTCTAATAAATGCCCCCATGATGGAGGTAACGTGCAACTTTAAATACTGAAATTGGCATGTCCATAATATGACTATAACTTCTCAAAATTCTGCAAGGGTCTACGTGGTGATATAGGTCCACCTCGGACAGAATACAAATCTGGGGTCTCTACTTCAGTGGGACACACATGGTTTGTGAAATCCCTCACAAAAAGGTAACATGAGTGTGAAAATCACAAAAAAAGAAATATAACAATCAGATTTGATTAAATGAAAAGTGTAAAAATGTTCTCAGTTAAATGCCTAAGGTTTCACTTTCTACAAATGTATACTTTTGTGTATGTTTTTGATTGTATGACTGTTATTAATGATTTTGTCTCTGATCATTTTCACTTTTAAACCCACAATATTTGTCCTATAACTTCCGAAATACGATTGACCCTGGAAGTATGAGGTATTTTAAAAATCAGGATTAATAAGTGGATCTATCTTGAGTTTCTGTTTTAGTTGCACTAGTTGTTTACAAATTAGTACAAATTAACAATATTTAAAACATAAAAAAATAAAGAGATTGAGTAGTGAATGGGTTACAGCTGAAAATGAATCACCTTTGCTGTTTTATCTTTTTATTTCCAAAATGTCAAGACATAAGAGAGTAACTACTTCTCTCTAATACACCCCACACTAAACATTACTTGCAGTTTACAGCATTCACTATGTTAGATAAAACCGACATGACGGACGGCATGATTAAATAATTAAACGCTTGATAATTTGGTCCTAATCATAAGACTTTTTCCCACCAACACTAATTTTATCTTCAGCCTCATTAAAGAGAAGATGTCACTTAAGCAGCTAAATACATAAATATATATTTTTTATAACAGTTCATTTATTATAGTAATTATTTTAAAAAATGGTTTCCATTTATTTGTCTATACATTAATTTTTAGACATAACATTCTCCTCATTTTATAATACCATCTAGCGTGAAGCAACCCAAACTAATTTCTCTGCTTTTTGTTAATCTTGAAACATGTTTAGTTTATCGAACTAGTTCTATACTTGAATACAAAAAAACTGCTTGTGCTTTCTGTGATACTAGCTTGAATCGTGTCAAAGCTACAACTTCATTACTATTAATGGGCTACTCCACGCATCATAACTGTAGTGGTTATCATGCCAGAAGTACCCTGGTTCAGTTCTCCGTTAATGGAGCAAACCGTTTAGACACATTTCACCCCCTTACCTCCAATGTTTCCTGAAGCGTGGGTGGTGAGAGCACTCTATAACACTTTACCCTTATTTCACATGAAAAAATCACTCTTGTAGACCTAAAAACAAGAATAAAAAGTATATAGGGTAATAACGTAGCAGCTCAATAAATGTTAAATCTGCTGATTGAAAAACTCACATGGTCATGAGCCACTTATACAAGCTGGCTCAGACTAACAGCATATCAACAAAGCGTTAGTACACCCAGGCTCCAAGCTTGTTCCCTTCTGTGGTCCTTTATCCTTATTGTCTCAATTACTCCAGGATGCAAGGGGTGATGAATCAAAAGATTTATTTAACACACTATGGGTAGCTGGACATAAGTGTATAAAAACAAACAAATATTAAAAGTCCTCTGGACATAAATAACTCAACGCGTTTCGGCACGTAGCCTTTCTCAAGAGTTCATTTTTCTTCTTTACCGTTCGTTTAAATGTCCTCTTTTGGCGCTCTTTTCCTCCGCCCGTCTTCAGTTACTTCCTTGTTCCGGTTGCATCCTGCAGCGTCCCCGGCATATGACGCGTTCTCTTCGTACTAACGCCGTGACGTACACACCAGGGGCGGGACCTACTATCGCCCGGGTTTTAGCCCACTCTCAAAATTTGTAACATATAAAAGAGATATATAGCATTGGCATTATAAAAACAACACACTATTTGTGTAATGTATTATAAATTTAAATTACACCACATAAAAAACACAGGTATAAAAAGCAAAAATTAACCATATTTGCTGAGGAGAAAAATGGGACATCTATTAGTACTCATGCTTAACTTTTTAGTTCCAATTAGACCAAAATCTACATAACGTGAAAAATTGAGATCAACCCAGAAATATATATTAAAATATATATATAAAAAATATATATATAAAAATGAATCTTTTAATGTTTAAAATTAATAGAAATATTTATATAAAAAATGACCTTCATAAAAAATATATATATTTATAAATTATTTTAAATGTATATATATATATAAAAATGGAAGGGAAAAATTAATAACATATAGAGGCTAAAAAAGGAATTATAAATATGGGGTAATCTCAAAATCTACATTTAAACCGTGTGGCATTAAAGTGTCCATATTAAAAATCCACATCATTTCAGTTCTGTTGAGTAAATTATCTTTGTCTCCCCCTCTCCAATGTATGTCAACCTTTTCAATTGCTACAAAATCTAAATCTTTAGGATCACTATTATGATGTTCTATGAAATGTTTGGAGACACTGTGGTTTATAAATTGGCGATTAATGTTATAAATGTGTTCCCTAATTCTAATTTTAAGGCTACGGGAAGTTCTGCCTAATCTGTAATCCACATGTGCAAGTTAACATATAAATAACATTTTGACTATTACATGTTATAAAAGATTTAATATCATATTCTTTTTTAGTAGTATTTGATAAAAATTTGGAAATCTTTTTACTTTTACCTTTTTTCATTTTACAGACTCTACATTCCCCACAATAATAAAAACCTTTTTGTTGTTTTAAAAAATTATTGTTATCTTTCTTATCAACATATAAAAAACTTTTTGTTAAAACTTGTTTAAGGGGGGCGTGGCTTGACCGAGGACCAAGCTGGACGCACAAGGCTAGAGCTCCATCCTAAAACCACTGCCTAAAGCCAAAATTAGCTGAAAAACCTTGCGAGACAACAACAAACAACGTTATACATGGATTGATGCATCCCCAAGAAACAGCCCAAGAAGGGCCAGGACCAGGGAGAGTCGGTTGCCGACATATTCGCGGCCGCCAAACCGCCCTCACATCAGGCCCAAAATGGCGCCGGAGCGGGTCCCGCTCCCACATCCCCGCCACAGCGGAGCTCCTCCCAGGTGGCTCAACCAACAGGGGAAACACCACGGATTCTGGCACAACTGGCTGAAGTGAAGCACTTCTTGGCCGGAGAGATCAAACACTCCACCACAGTTCTACAGGGTGAAATACAGGCGCTGGGCGCAGGCAGGAGGCCGCAGTGGATGCTCACAACTCGGCCGTGCTACAAATAAACCGTCTTACCGCACGCCTAAGAACCGATGAAATGGCGATCGAGGACATGGCTAACAGATCCCGGAGGAACAATCTGCGTCTCAGGGGGCTCCCTGAGACTGCAGGGGAGGACCCCCTTGTGGATCTCGTCCTCATGATTCTCCGGCCTCTGCTCCCCAACTTACCTGATCATCTGTTGCACATTGAGCGCGCACACCGGGCGCTGGGAGCAAGAAGACCAGACCAAAATCGCCCGAGGGACGTAGTAATGTGTTTCCTCTATTTTCAAATGAAGGAAGCCCTTCTGGAGAAAAGCAGAGACACCCCCATACAGCACAATGGCATCCGCCTAGCTCTATACCAGGATTTGGCCCCAACAACGCTGCAGAGGCGAAGGGAATGGAGGCCAATCACCGAGGCCCTGTGAGCCGTCGGCATCAGATATGCCTGGGGATACCCGTTCCGGCTTATGGTTTTTAGCAGAGACCGTACCCATGTGCACCAACCAGGCGATAGCCCCACCGATCTGTTCCAGGCTCTGGGCTTGCCCACCCCGCAGAACACCACAGCAGTCCCTATAGAGCAAGAGGATTTGGGCCTGCTGGCCCGGGATTGGCAAGTAGTTGACCATCACTCAAACTGAAGACCCAATGGACTTTGGCCACTAATACTCACCCCAAGTTGGAGACTGCAAAACCTTGATAAACCTCCTCCCCCGCACCCGCCTTGGTAGCGAAGGGTAGGAGGGGGGCCTACAATAGGACATTCAGGGACTAAGGGACTTGGGGTTGCTGGGGGGGCGGAGGGTGGCGGGGACTCTGGGGGGACACCCTTTCAGCCCAAGAATAGCGGTCTCAGGTTCGCATACCGAGGGTACTTGGTAACCAGAAGGGATGGGACCCATACACCCACTCAGCCCTGACCAGTTGATAGTCACATTAGGGGAGGGCTCCCACATATAGAGGGAATGACCACGATGCAGACTACGTTTCAGTGACCTACAGTTAGGGAGCACCGTGACACATTTAGCCCTGGGGGGTTCATGGGGCGGCAGCTCGCTCGCATGGTGGGAGGCGCTAGCGTGGATCTGAATACGGAACGATGACACTGAAGCTATCCTCCCTTAACGTTAAGGGACTTAACTCCCCCCAAAAAAGGCGCCTCATGTTCCGTGAACTTAAGCGCCTGCGCCCCGATGTTACCCTGATTCAGGAATCGCACTTGCCTCGACATGCCACCCTGGCCCTTAGGGACCAAACCTACACCACAGTCGTAGAGGCCAGAGCACTAAACAAGCGCAATGGCATGGCTATTTTGATACGCCGCGACTTCCCTATCCGAATCAATGCCACAGACAGCGACCAAAACGGACAGTACCTCATTATATCGGGCACAATACACACACAAGTCATACATATAATTAACATATATGCACCGAATTCACCCGACACGGCATACTGGAGTAGCCTGGAAAATAAGGCACCCTTAAAATAACGAGCAGGGAACGAACCCCTCTCACATACAGGACCGGACACTGATTTGTTATTCGAGAGCGCGGCTCTCCCTCAGCCTCAGCCCGATACTGGGCTGGATACAGAGCACATGTTTTGAGTGTCAAATTCTCATAGAGAGGACCGGTCACGGATGTAAAGTTGACGGGACTTATAGACATTTGGAGGGCGCACCATCCAGGCGACCGTGACTATACCTTCTTTTCTTCGCCACACCACACCTATTCACGTATCGACATGTTCCTAGTTAATAGCACCACCGTAGCAAAAGCAGTAGACACTAGCATCGGCTCCACCACCTGGTCGGACCACTCGGACATACACTTGACACTGGGTAATGTGGGGGGGAGGGCCCCATGGACGTGGCGGCTAAATACATCTCTTCTAAAAGATCCCTAGATAGTCACGGCCATCACAGAGGAGATAAACACATACTTCACCACTAACGATTCCCCCGATTTAGCGAAGGGGACTATATGGGCGGCGCATAAAGCGGTCATTAGAGGCCAACTCATAAAACTGGCTACACACAAAAAAAGAGTGAAAATGCAAAGACTACAGGAGCTAATGACAGCATTAAGGACAGCAGAACAAAAACATCAATCGACCCCCAATGAGATCCTCTACGCCCAACTAGAAACAGTGAGACGAGCGGTGAAGGAACTCCTACTGGAGGACACGGCTCGCAGCCTTCTCTGGTCCAAACAGACCTTTTACGAGAAGGCTAATAGAATGGACACACTCCTAGCTCGTACACTGAGGCCGAGACAAGCACGACATCACATTACCACACTGAAACACCCAGACGGATCCATTCGGAACACCCCTGCAGATATTGCCGAGATCTTTACAGACTTTTATACAAATCTATACAATCATTCACCAACGACTGATACCCTACGAAATGACGAAGCCGAGCGAATGGTCTCATTCTTACAACAACTGAAACTGTCAGGCCTGACACCCGAAGCGATAGCGGCCCTTGACCAAGACATTACCTCAGACAAAGTTGACAGGGCCATAACCAAGCTCCACGGCAACAAGGCCCCGGGTCCAGATGGATTCGGAGGAGCCTACTACAAAACTTCCCGTGAAGCCCTAACACCACAGTTAACGACCCTATTTAATGACTTCCGCTATGGCGGATTACCGGATAGGTAATATATAGGATAGGTAATATATAATCGCTAACATAGTGTTAATTCCCAAACCCGGGAAGGACCCCCAACTACAGGGGAACTACAGACCTATCTCTCTAATTAACCACAACGCTAAGCTATTAGCTAAGATTTTAGCAGAAAGACTCAGCCCCTATCTTAGTACCTTAATAGACCCTGACCAAGTGGGATTCATACCAGACAGACAATTGTTTGAAAACACAAGACGAAACTGCACTATCATATGGCGCCAACATGTTACGAAAACTCCAAACCTTGTGGTATCCCTAGACGCTGAGAAAGCTTTTGACAGGATCAAATGGCCATACCTGTTCACCCTACTGGAACACTTGCGCTTCCCATGCCCATACCTGCAAGCAGTCCAAGCCTTATACCATGAAGTAGCAGCCCAAGTGAAGATACCCGGAACATACCCCTTCTCACTCACAAACGGGATGAGGCAGGGGTGCCCCCTGTCTCCCCTTCTGATTGCCCTAGCACTTGAGCACCTGCTACAGGCCATCCGCGATCACCCAGGCATTAAGGGGGTAAGGGTAGGGGGACAGGAATTCCCAGTGTCAGCTTACGCGGATGACGTACTTCTGTCCCTCACCTCACCGATCACCTCGATGGAGGGGGTGCGGGACATACTCACGAGGTTCAGCCCGCTCTCCGGTTATAAGATTAACATGTCTAAATCCAGTGCCATTCCCTTAGGGATACCCATAGCAGACATCACCCACATTCACGATAATCACGGCATCCGATGTACAACACACTCCATTAGATAACAGCGAACCCCGAGGACATGTACAAATACAACTACCCCCACATGATCAGAGCCCTTATTCAGGACATGGAGAACTGGACGGACAAGCCCATCTCATGGATGGGCCGTATCCATTCAGTAAAAATGAACGTCCTCCCAAGGATCCTCTTTCTCTTTCAGGACCTCCCCCTACCGATCACTAAAGCTGACCTAGCACACCTACAAAAAGCCATTGGCAACTTTGTATGGCAAAACAGACGACATCAGGTGGCCAGACACATCCTGTTCCACCCAAAGCGCTTGGGCAGGCTGGGCCTACCCAACTTGTATTATTATTACTTGGCGGCCCAGCTCGCACAAGTCGCGATGCGGCACTCCCCAATGGGGACAAGGAAGTGGGTGGAGTTGGAGTCACTCCTTATGGGGGCCGACCTGCCACAATACTACATGTGGGTCCCGAAGGACCTTAGGCCCCTACCGGAGACTAACTGCCCCACCATCCAGGACCGGCGCTACCTGTAAGGCGGACTAGGCAGCCGCCTAGGGCGCCCCTTGGGAAGGGGCGCCACCAGGAGCGCCGGCCCCCCTAATGCTGCAGCCGCCCGAGCGCTCTGTAGAGAGCCTCAGGCGGCTGCAGCTTTGCCCGGGCTGGTGCGTCCATGAGGGCGCACCGCCCGGGCACAGCATGAGGAGAGGGAGGGGGCTGACAGGAGGGAAGCGCTCAGCGCTCCCTCCTGTCACTCCCTCTCTGTAGCGTGACCGAGCGCAGTATAGTCCGCCAGTACAGGGAGCATCTGTCTCCTGTACTCGGACGGACTAACAGGAAGTGAACACTGGTGTTCACTTCCTGTTAGTCCGCCGGGTACAGGAAACAAAAGCTCCCTGTACCCGCGGACCATGATACAGAGCTCGGCCACGCTACTATAGAGGTAGGGGAGGGTGGGGGGAATAAATAGAGAGGGGGGGGAGATAAATACATGGAGAGGGAGGGGAGGAGGAGAAATCAATGAAGAGGGGGGGGGGAGAAATAAATGGAGAGGGGGGAGGAGAAATAAATGGAGAGGGAGGGGAGGAGGAGAAATCAATGAAGGGGGGGGGGGAGAAATCAATGGACAGGGAGGGGAGGAGGAGAAATCAATGAAGAGGGAGGGGGGGGAGAAATAAATGGACAGGGAGGGGGGAGAAATAAATGGACAGGGAGGGGGGGATAAATGGACAGGGAGGGGGGGAAATAAATGGACAGGGAGGGGGGGAAATAAATGGACAGGGGGGGGGATAAATGGACAGGGAGGGGGGAGGACAGGGAGGGGGGAATAAATGGACAGGCAGGGTGGGGGGAATAAATGGACAGACAGGGAGGGGGGAATAAATGGACAGACAGGGAAGGGGGAATAAATGGACCGGGGGGGGATAAATGGACAGGGGGGGAAAATAAATGGACAGGGAGGGGGGGAAATAAATGGACAGGGAGGGGGTAAATAAATGGACAGGGAGGGGGAGGGAATAAATGGACAGGAGGGGGAGGGAATACATGGACAGGGAGGGGGGGGATAAATGGACGGGGGGGATAAATGGACAGGGAGGGGGGGGGAAATGGACAGGCAGGGTGGGGGAATAAATGGACAGGCAGGGTGGGGGGAATAAATTGAAAGGGGGGGGGATAAATTGACAGGGAGGGGAATTGACGGGATTAGGAGGGGGAATGAGAGTGGGGAGGGGAGAAGAGAGTGACAACGGGGGAGACGAGAGTGACAAGGGAGGGGGAGAAGAGAGGGACACGCAGGGGAGAAGAGAGTGACAAGGGAGGAGGGGGGAGAAGAGGGGGGAGAAGAGGGGGGAGAAGAGAGGGACAAGGGGGGTTGAGAAGAGAGTGACGAGGGAGGGAGAGGGGGAGAAGAGAGTGACAAGGGAGGGGGGAGAGATTGACATCCATCACACACACACAATGCACCCCTTGCACACAGAAAAACACACAATGCATTACACACAGACACACACACACAAGCAATTCAACCCTTACACACAATGCATCTCTTACACACACAGAAACACACAATGCATTCCTTACACACACTCAATGCACCCCTTACAGACGCACACACTGCATCCCGTACATACACAGAAACACTCATTGCAGCCCTTACACATACAAACACAGATTCACACAATGCATTCCTTACACACATATCAGGACATCCCCTACTCCTGTGAACAAACTAATTGGTGGAACATTAAGGTGGACCCTGGGGCCCAGACCTTGAGCTGTGCAAAGGGCCTTAAAAAAAATGGAGCCTTCTTCCTGTTCTCCCAGAACACAAACAGCCTCCAGAGAGCCTGTTCTACACCAGACCAGTGGAGCCAGACTGCAGGTAGAGCCCATCACCATCCTCATCTGATTGTAAGTAGGCAATCTAGTATATTATTCGTGGCACTAATCTCTAATTTACCTCACATTAAAGGGACACTTTAGTCCCCAGAACCACTGCAGCTTAATGTAGTGGTTCTAGTGTCTATAGCCTGTCCCTGCAGGCCTTTTAATGTAAACACGGTGGCACTGCAGCACTTGCGTTAGTTAACATGGGGCATTGTGATGTCATATCGGGGGGGGGGGGATGGGGGGCGGCAAACTTTACTTTTGCCTAGGGCGGCAAAAATCCTTGCACCGGCCCTGCCACCATCACCAACTCCATACACTTATGGGACAAGACGGCGCAGAAATTTCACATCTCCTCTGCACCATCCCCGCTCATGCCGTTCCTGAGGAATAGGGCATTCACCCCTGGCTTAATGGCACGCAACTTCAAACGGATTGAACAAGCAGGCCCACAGAGAATATGCCACCTATATGAAGGAGGTACCCACATAACATTGGACATGATTAGGCAAGGACAACACCTCACCCCAGCGGACTTCTTCAGGTATCTCCAAATAGCAGACTTTGCTAGACAACCCCACATCAAAACAGCCGCATTAACTACTCGCACCTTTCTTGAAAACATATGCCCAAAAGAAAGTCCCCCTGAGGGTCTTATCACACTGTTATACGCTCACCTATGCTCAGACACCACGGAATGGTGCAATCTGACATATACATCTCACTGATAGAGAGATCTAGGGGAGGTCCTTGAGGGAGTAGAGTGGCAGGAAATATGGGAGGCTAGCAACACCTCCTCCATATGCGTCTCAATGCAGGAGCAATCCTTTAAAACCCTGTTTAGGTGGTATATCACCCCGGTAAAACTACGTAGAATGCGTAAATCCCCATTTGACCTGTGCTGGAGGAATTGCGGCCTTAGGGGCACGTACACCCATATGTGGTGGGAGTGCCCTAAACTCAGACAGTTTTGGGAGGACGTGAGAGACATCTTAGAGCAAGTTTCCAGAGGGCCCCCCCTCTGGACCCTTGGATATACCTCTAGAATAGGTCGATAGACGACTGGCTGAGACAAAATCAGCGACTCCTCCAGAAAATTACGTTAGCCGCCCGTAGAGCCATTGCACAACACTGGCTAAAAACACAACCACCTCCCAGGTCAATAGTGATCGGGAAAATAAAGGATAGTTGCCTTATGGAAGACCTTACTGCAAGGGTACGGGGCACTCAAAAGAGGTTTGAGAGAACGTGGGGCTTATGGAGAGAGAGCCACCTCACAGACTAGGTGGGGGACGGCTCCCTCCACCGGCCGCCGCTCCCTGTCCCGCTCCCTGTCCGGCCTCCCCGCCTCCCCCCGCTCGCCCGGAACTGAATTGGAACCCCTCCCCCCCTCCCTCTCATACCCTCTCTTTATCTCTGTCTACCTTCTGTCCTGTCTCCTTCTCTTCCTTTGGCCCCAGTTTCCTCAGGGGGCCTCACATTACACACGGACAGCACACATGAGCGCAAGAATGCGTTAAGATGCTAACGGTAGCTTAATCGCCCAGCTAAAAAGGGAATAGCAATAAAGGAGGGGTGGCGGGAGGGAAGTGAAAGCTAGAAGGCAATAGACATATAAAACAGGGACCAATGACCGGGAATAACACGCACGCTGTTGTAATTATAGCGAGCATTACCCCCAATAGCAAGCGGGAGTCTCTACTCGACCCCACCATATCCGACCTTCAACACAGCTACTCCTTACAACCCATAGCACACTTTTGATACTGTCTTGAACTCATAGCCCTTCCTAAGAACGGAGCTTACGAGGCAAATGGGCACATAGTTACAACCCACACTGCTATTAGCCCCACGCCAGCTCAGGTTGCCAGTCTCAAACACACAGGCCTGACCACAAGCCTAAAGAGAGACCCTTATTAGGCAGCAATATTATTTGATTGTTCTCATAATTTCAAAACTGTGCCTATGAAATATGCCATGTATATGCCATTCTTCATGTTGTTTATATCCTTTGCATATGTCGTCGTGGCAACACGACAGCCTGTACCACTTCGTGCACAGACAAATAAAGAATTAAAAAAAAGCTTGTTTAAGGTTCCTAGCCCCCCTAAAAATAATTTTTGGCTTGTCTTTAATAAAATCAGTCAGCTTATCGTCAGTTTTTAAAATATGCCAGTTACTATTAATTATTTTCCTCAAATTTTTATTATAGGTACTAAAATTGAAGATCAGGGGTACTTCCTCATCTCTACTCTGAGTCAAGTTTTTATTTTTATATTGCAAAAGTGACTGTCTATCAATCTTTTCAACCTCCTTAAATGTTTTCTCTAGGGAAGTGCTCTTATAACCCTTTTCTTCAAATTGTTCCATTAGTATTTCCGCCTGCTGTATGAACTCTTTATTTTCGGTACAGTTCCTTCTGACTCTCAGCATCTGACCCTTTAGAATATTTTGCAGCCACGGTCTAAAATGGCAACTTTCACAGTCAATGAAACTATTAACATCAACAGCCTTAAAGTACATTTTACTTTTAATCTTCTGATCTTCTACATAAATTATTAGATCAAGAAAATTTATTTTCTGGCTGCTAATGTCATGTGTGAGGGTAATATTCCACTCATTTTTATTCAGGTTATTAAAAAGTGTTTTAAGAGATTCCTCACTGCCTTTCCATATTAAAAACACGTCATCGATATAACATTTATAGAGGACCAGATTTGCCTCAATTCCTTCATCCTTATAGATGAAAGAATCTTCCCAATATGACATAAAATGATTGGCGTAACTTGGGGCAAATCTGGTCCCCATAGTCGTGCCCTAAATCTGTAAATAAAATTTATTCTCAAACCAAAATAAATTGTTTGTAAGTATTATATTAATTCCTTCTATAATAAACTCTATTTGAGTATCGGACAGATCACTAAACTGTTTAAGGAAGTATGTGGCGGCTTCACAACCTTTACCATGATCAATATTAGCATACAAGCTGCTAACATCTGCAGTAGCCATTATATAATTTTCTTCCCACTGAAAATCCCCCCCAAAAATTTAAAAGTCTTATGGTATCTTTGAGGTATGCTTTGCATTTTTTAACTGGATCTTGTAAAAACTGATTTATATATTTAGAAAGTGGAGCTAAAAGAGACCCTATCCCGGAGACTATAGGTCTTCCTGGTGGTTTATCTACATCCTTATGTACTTTTGGGAGTACATAAAAAACAGGAATTTTTGGAAATTTCACATTCAAGAATTCAAACTCTTTTTTATTTAGAATACCATCCTCAAACCCTTTATTTAAAAAGGTCTGATATAATTCTGTAATATCTTTAAGGGGGTTCTTTTTAAGCTCTTGATACGTACTTAAATCTTTTAATTGTCTATAAATTTCTTCTATATAACTCTCTTTTCCCCAAATGATTACACCACCTCCTTTATCCGCGGCTTTAACCACTTTGCTTTTATCCTTCTGTAAATCTTTAAGTGCCTCTCTTTCCTCTTTTGTAAGGTTATTTTGATATTTATTTAAAGGTTTAATTTTTTTAATTTCTTTTAAACACGATCTTTCAAACGTTTTAATAGAATCAGTTTTAAAATTAAACGGATAAAAATATGATTTGTTTTTTAAAAGGGTATGTTTAAAATCATCTTCCACTTTATCAATATTTTTCAGGGGCATAGTACTAAAAAAGTTTTTAAGACATCATTTTCTCATAAATCTATTAAGATCAATAAAAGTTCCAAATTTATCAACAGCACAACTAGGTGAAAACTTAAACCCTTTATTTAAAATCTGGGTATGTGAGTGAGTTAAAACTTTCTTGGATAAATTAAAAATTCTAAAACCTCCTTCTTTCATTTTATATTCTACCTTCTCCAACTTCTTTTTTTATGTAAATATTTCAATTAATTTTAAACATTAAAAGATTCATTCTTATATATATATATATATATTTTTTATATATATTTTTTATATATATTTTTATGTAGATTTGGTCTAATTGGAACTAAAAAGTTAAGCATGAGTACTAATAGATGTCCCATTTTTCTCCTCAGCATATATGGTTAATATTTGCTTTTTATATCTGTGTTTTTTATGTGGTGTAATTTAAATTTATAATACATTACACAAATAGTGTGTTGTTTTTATAATGCCAATGCTATATATCTCTTTTATATATTTTTGCCCTATTTGGACTCCTGGGAATCCATTTTGAGAGTGGGCTAAAACCCGGGCGATAGTAGGTTCCGCCCCTGGTGTGTACGTCACGGCGTTAGTACGAAGAGAACGCCGTGACGTCATATGCCGGGGACGCTGCAGGATGCGACCGGAAACCGGAACAAGGAAGTAACTGAAGACGGGCGGAGGAAAAGAGCGCCAAAAGAGGACATTTAAACGAACGGTAAAGAAGAAAAATGAACTCTTGAGAAAGGCTACGTGCCGAAACGCGTTGAGTTATTTATGTCCAGAGGACTTTTAATATTTGTTTGTTTTTATACACTTATGTCCAGCTACGCATAGTGTGTTAAATAAATCTTTTGTTTCATCACCCCTTGCATCCTGGAGTAATTGAGACAATAAGGATAAAGGACCACAGAAGGGAACAAGCTTGGAGCCTGGGTGTACTAACGCTTTGTTGATATGCTGTTAGTCTGAGCCAGCTTGTATAAGGGGCTCATGACCATGTAAGTTTTTCCATCAGCAGATTTAAAATTTATTGAGCTGCTACGTTATTACCCTATATACTTTTTATTCTTGTTTTTAGGTTTACAAGAGTGATTTTTTCATGTGAAATAAGGGTAAAGTGTTATAGAGTGCTCTCACCACCCACATTTTTTTGTATACTGTATTATTTTATGTGAATAAGTGACCCACATTGGTGATTGGAGCCCCTTAATTTTAAACCTTTTAACCTTAATCTTTTTTATATTCACTAATGTTTCCTGAAGGTCTATTGACATGCTTCCAGTTCTGCATAGTTTAAATTATAAGCCTGAGAGCATCAGCTGACAGCTCTCAATCAATGACTGATGTTCTCTTCAATGAAACTTGTAAAGAATTGATATTAGTCGGCACAGATCTATAGTTCCAGGTTCAATGATGACATCCCTATAATGTATCTGGAGGTTGAGTTACACCTTCAGCAGTTAAGTGGTTAATCTCTGTATGTGCAGTGTTTCATAGTGAAACATTGCACCTTCAGACTCCGGACACCATGACCACTTAAAATCACGGAAGTGGGGGGCGGAGCCTAGCTGCCGAGCCGAGCAGACACGCTTCATGAGAGCTCCTAACTACCGACACTATTTCTACCTGATTTGGGACACGAAATCCCTCCACATCTGCACAAACAGACCTCTCGACACTCACCCACAGCAATGGGTCGCAAAACCAAGAAACTAAAGCCGGACAAACCGTGCCAGGGCCTGCATATCAGCGACCTCCTGCGCCAGGCCAGCAACGCGGCAAGGCCCAAGATGGCCGCCTACCCCGAGAACTTCTCGAATATCTCTGATGACTTCTATAAGGAGGAGGAAGAGGACGAAACCCCCATGGCACAGCCTGCAAAGCCGACCCCTAAAGAGCCTAACTCCTCTCCGGTTACCACCGAGATCCTCACAACAAAACTGACGACCCTCCAGAACACCATTCTGGCGGACACGGCAAAGATCCGTGAGGAAATAAGGGGCCTGTCGGGCAGGCTAGGCACCCTGGAGAGCACCTCCAGGGAACATGCTACACAAATTGCCTCACTCCAACGGGAGATCGCTCAGATGCGACAACAACACAAAACCTATGACCAACGCTTTGCCATTATAGAAGATACCAGGCGCTGACTGAACGTCAAAATAAGGGGCATCACGGAGGATGTCCCTGCCGAGGAACTGCCTCACCTCCTACGGCGACTATTCATGGAACTGCTGCCCCCGAGACAAGGGAATGCAGTGGGTCTGGAGGAATTCTTCCGCATCCCCAAGTCGCCCAAGGCTCCGGAGGGGACCCCCAGGGACCTGGAGGTCCGCCTAATGACTGGGAAGGACAGAGCAGCAATTCTAACCTCAACCAGGGACCGCACGCCATATGACTTCGAAGGCATGCACCTCACTTTTTACACAGATCTATCGGGAAATACATTAGCATGGCACAGATCCCTGGCACCCTTCACCACCCTGCTCAGACACCACAAGATCCAGTCCTGCTGGCGGATGGCGCACACGCTCCAGGTCATCAAGGACAATGTCATACAAGGCATTCACGATATCCAAGAGGCAGCAGGGCTGCTAGTCACGCTGGGCCTACCACCGGACTCACTGACCACCAACAGGCAGGAACTGGCTGGACAAACCCCCCAAACGTGGAACCCTGCCACCGCAAAACCATTTATCCCTCAGGGGCAACGACAGGCCTCAGACGCAGCGCCCACCATCCGAACTGTACCTGAGCAACCCGGGTGACCGCTTCGGAGCGTGGGACAACAACTCACACAGACGCCTACTAGAGGATTGTTACCCATCCAATACTATATACAGGCGAAGTTCAACCTATAGTTTATTTTAAACCGCTAGTTCATTGTTACTTATTATTTGTATTTTATGTATTATATGTATTGAGAGGCAATAAGCCGTAGCACTGCCACCATCCTCATTTAATGGAGACGCTGAGCCACCCCTTTTGTGCCTACGGCCGCCTATAAGGCAACCGCTAATAACCATATGACACTGACATCAGCTCTCATGGTCAGAAATGTTAAAAGTCACAAACATGACACGTACGCTCTCAGACAGAAGAATCATGCGAGACTATACGCCTCGAACTTAGACACCCCAGACGTATCATACACGGCTAGCAAGCCCTCAACACGAATCTCACTAGGACGCATCAACCCTTTCTTTGACTATGGCAACATTCCACATAGACACTAAAAACGCTACCAGGTAGTCGCATTGCTACACATACCCTACATTACATACCACTTTGTTACATGTATTGAATCTCACAGAAAAGCGATGTTATTTTCATGACCTGTTCTCATATTTTAAAACAAAAATATTGTGCTGTTTAAATTGCCACATGTTGAAATGCTGACAATGCTAGTAGACGCTGTTGTGGCGCTGCATGCTCTGCTGTTACTTCATGCACAAACAAAAATAAAGAATTAAAAAAAATCAAAAAAAAAATCACGGAAGTGGTTATGGTGTAACTCTTGAACAATATCTTATTCTCTTTCTTCTGTACCTCTATATAGTTTTTTTTACAATTTGAATTGAAAAGTTATTTTACCCTTAAGTCTGTTTGAAACTTTGTTGTTGCTTTTTCTATACCTCTCTAAACATTAATAAAAACATTAAAAAAAACAAGAAATCACCACATTTTGTAAAGCTGTTTTTTTAATGACTCTTACAAGAGATACATATTATTATTACTATATTGTAAATTGAATTTTCATTAGGTTTACATAGCAGAAGACTCTTGAAATAACTACCTATAAAATGGTACACATAAATAAAATATCTATACATATATATTCCTTGAGGCTGTGATAAATTACAAGAGTGGATTGTGCAAAACAGGACTGGACTGGGGACAACCACCCTGTCTTTACAATATGCTTTTTTGTGATAAAGGACCATGTAGACAATATCAAAGAAAAAAACGACATTTACTAGTATGTTCATGTGTATAAAAATGTGATACAGGCTCTCCTCACTTACCGATTGGGTTCTGTTCATACAACTCAGTCGTAAAACAAATTGGTCGGTAAGTGAGTCACATGTGCATGTCAGGGTACCTGTGGTCTCTACCTCCAAAAGAGGTAGAGACTTAGCTGTTCCACCATTCAGACGGTCTGATGACTCCCTTCCCCGCGGTCTATCCGGTCATGCAAGGCCGGCCGCGAGGGAGTGACTGCCTTTTACACCATCTAGGCAGGAAGTCATCATCAGGACACTCCCCCGGATCGACCTGTCAGTCAATTGCTGCAGGACCAATCAGGACGTCTCGGAGGTGTGGTTACTGCTCTGAACAGGGTATTTAACAGAGCTTCCTTCATTAGCTCATTGCCCTGTCGTGGTTCTAGCTTGTTCTAGTCACTCAGTGCTTGTGTATTCTATTATCCCTTTTGGTTTTAGAAACATAGAAACATAGAATGTGACGGCAGATAAGAACCATTCGGCCCATCTAGTCTGCCCAGTTTTCTAAATACTTTCATTAGTCCCTGGCCTTATCTTATAGTTAGGATAGCCTTATGCCTATCCCACGCATGCTTAAACTCCTTTACTGTGTTAACCTCTACCACTTCAGCTGGAAGGCTATTCCATGCATCCACTACCCTCTCAGTAAAGTAATACTTCCTGATATTATTTTTAAACCTTTGTCCCTCTAATTTAAGACTATGTCCTCTTGTTGTGGTAGTTTTTCTTCTTTTAAATATAGTCTCCTCCTTTACTGTGTTGATTCCCTTTATGTATTTAAATGTTTCTATCATATCCCCCCTGTCTTGTCTTTCCTCCATGCTATACATGTTAAGATCCTTTAACCTTTCCTGGTAAGTTTTATCCTGCAATCCATGAACCAGTTTAGTAGCCCTTCTTTGAACTCTCTCTAAGGTATCAATATCCTTCTGAAGATAGGGTCTCCAGTACTGTGTACAGTACTCCAAGTGAGGTCTCACCAGTGTTCTGTACAATGGCATGAGCACTTCCCTCTTTCTACTGCTAATACCTCTCCCTATACAACCAAGCATTCTGCTAGCATTTCCTGCTGCTCTATTACATTGTCTGCCTACCTTTAAGTCATCAGAAATAATCACCCCTAAATCCCTTTCCTCAGATGTTGAGGTTAGGACTCTATCAAATATTCTGTACTCTGCCCTTGGGTTTTTACGTCCAAGATGCATTATCTTGCACTTATCCACATTAAATGTCAGTTGCCACAACTCTGACCATTTTTCTAGTCTACCTAAATCATTTTCCATTTGGCTTATCCCTCCTGGAACATCAACCCTGTTACATATCTTAGTATCATCCGCAAAAAGACACACCTTACCATCAAGACCTTCTGCAATATCACTAATAAAAATATTAAAGAGAATGGGTCCAAGTACAGATCCCTGAGGTACCCCACTGGTGACAAGCCCAAGCTTCGAATATACTCCATTGACTACAACCCTCTGTTGCCTGTCACTCAGCCACTGCCTTACCCATTCAACAATATTGGAATCCAAACTCAAAGATTGTAGTTTGTTGATAAGCCTTCTATCCGGCTTTTGACCCGGCTTGTTTACCTTACTCTGCTTATCTCTGTTACCCTTGATTCGGCTTGTCTCTCGCTTACCTGTCTTCTGTTACCCTCGACCTCGGCTTGTCTTTGACCATTCTATACGGTACTACTTACGTTAGTCCGGCCATTCTAAGGTCCGGTATACGTATCTGGCTACTGTTTGTACTCTGCGTGTTGGATCCCTGTCCCGATCCTGACATTACGACAGGGCCAATGGATCCTGCAAGTACAAACAGTCAGCTGGCTTCTCCTGATCCTAGGTTTGAAGCCATGGATCACAGAATGGATCAGATGGCGCTTGCGCTACAGGCTCTATTATCTCATGCCAATAACCCACCAGAGGAGATACGTAATACCCCTGTTTCTCCTGTCAGTTTAGGTCTAGAGGTAGCCACAGTGGGTGCTTCTTCTCGTATTACCCCCCCAGTACGCTATGGTGGGGCTCCTGAGAAGTGTCGTGGTTTTTTAAACCAAATTAGTATCCACTTTGAATTGCAACCCCGCTCTTATCCTACAGATAGGGCAAAGGTAGGATTTATTATCACCCTACTTATTGAGAAAGCTCTGAGATGGGCCAACCCACTATGGGAGAACGATAACCCATTAGTGTATAACTATAACGCATTTGTAGCTGCTTTTAGAAGAACATTTGATCCTCCAGGTAGAAAGGTTAATGCAGCCAGATTACTGTTGTGCCTGAGACAGGAGAACCGAACACTGGTGGATTATGCACTAGAGTTCAGGTCTCTGGCGTCAGAAGTCAAGTGGAATGAGCAGGCGTATATGGATGTATTTTTGAATGGCCTATCTGAAGTAATCCTTGATGAGGTTGCTACCAGAGAACTCCCTGAGAATTTAGAAGATTTAATTTCGTTCATCTCTCGTATAGATGAACGTTTAAGAGAGAGACAGAACACTCGAGAGAGGAACCGGAGACCTTCTTTTAGGTTAGCCCCCGCTTTTCCAAGTCCTGACTCCACGGTATCTTTGCTTCCTGAACCTATGCAGATAGGTTATACCCGCCTCTCTGAGGAGGAAAGACAGTACAGGAGAAGAGAGGGTTTGTGTATGTATTGTGGAGCCAAGGGTCATTTACTCTCGAACTGTCCTAACCGTCCGGGAAACGCTCGCACCTAAGTCTCTCTAGAGGACAAGCCTTGGGTGTTTCTATTTTGTCCTCTACTCCTAATTATAAAGATCACAGGCTTCTGCTACCAGTTTCCTTAACTTGGGAGAAGGAGGTAGTAAGGGCTATGGCATTGATAGATTCCGGTGCTGCTGAGAATTTTATCGACCAAGCCTTTGCTATTAAGAACAATTTCCCATCCCAGCTAAGGGAGACACCCTTGGCCGTTGAGGCCATAGATGGTAGACCACTACTAGACCCTGTTATCTTTCGTGAAACCATACCCATTAGTTTAAATGTTGGTATCCTACACGTGGAGAATTTATCTCTTTTGCTCATTTCATCCCCTTCCGTTCCCATAGTTCTGGGGTACCCATGGTTGAAGAAACATAACCCTATTATCGATTGGGAGTTAGGGGAGATACTCTCGTGGGGCCAGGGTTGTCAGGATAGGTGTTTATGCAAGGTTTCTCCATTAGCTAATGTTAACATACCTGAGACTCCTATTCAGTCCACAGAAAGACAGATACCAGACCTTTACCTAGACTTAAAGGCAGTATTTGACAAGAAGAATGCCGATTCTTTGCCGCCACACAGGCCATTTGATTGTAAAATTAAGCTCCTACCTGGGACTATGCCTCCGAGGGGCCATGTATATCCTTTGTCTGTTCAGGAAAACTTGGTTCTAGAGGAGTATATTCGGGAGAACTTAGAAAAGGGATTCATTAGGAGGTCTTCTTCCCCGGCCGGGGCTGGGTTCTTTTTCGTTAAGAAAAAGGATGGCACGCTGAGACCTTGTATCGATTACCGAGGCTTGAATAAAATAACTGTCAGAAATGCCTATCCTATTCCACTTATTACCGAGTTATTTGATCGTCTTAAGGGCTCCAAAATCTTCACCAAGTTAGATCTCAGAGGGGCATATAATTTGGTGAGAGTCCAGCAGGGACACGAGTGGATGACGGCGTTCAATACTCGGTACGGTCACTATGAATACACAGTTATGCCGTTTGGACTTTGCAATGCTCCTGCAGTATTTCAGGATCTGATTAATGAGGTACTTAGGGAGTTTCAACATGATTGTGTCATTGTCTACCTAGACGACATACTGATACACTCTAGGGAGATTGAAACTCACCATAGACAGGTCAGAGCGGTATTACAGAAACTTCTGCAACATGGTCTATACTGTAAATTGGAAAAATGCAGCTTTGATCAGTCTCAGATAGATTTTCTTGGTTACGTGATTTCTGGGGAAGGTTTTAAGATGGACCCTGACAAACTCCAGTCTATTTTAGATTGGCCATTACCTAAGGGACTTAAGGCTATTCAGAGGTTTATTGGTTTCTCCAATTATTATAGGCGCTTCATTAAGGGTTACTCGTCTATTATTGCGCCCATTACCAATATGACCAAACAGGGGGCAGAAACTAAGACGTGGTCTCCTGAAGCTCTCGCTGCTTTCAAGAGGCTCAAAGAACTTTTTGCTTCTGCTCCAATATTAGTCCATCCTGATACGACTTTGCCGTTTCTACTCGAGGTCGATGCCTCTGAGACAGGAGTAGGTGCGGTTCTGTCACAAAGATTAGCGGTAGATAAACCATTACACCCGTGTGGTTTTTTTTCCAGGAAACTTTCTGGGGCTGAGAGCAGATATGACATCGGAGACAGGGAACTGTTAGCAGTCATTAAAGCCTTAAAGGAGTGGAGACATTTGTTGGAGGGGACCCTACACCCTATTACGATTTTGACAGACCACAAAAACTTGTCATATATTGGGGAGGCTAAGCGCTTATCCTCTAGACAAGCTCGTTGGTCCTTATTCCTGACTCACTTCAATTATGTACTGACTTACAGACCTGGTTCTAAAAACTCTAAAGCCGATGCATTATCTCGCCAATATGAACCTTCTACTGTACCTGAACCAGTTCTTTCTTCTATAGTTCCGAAGTGCAATATCATTGCTAATACGAATCTCAGGATTCATTCTCCATTACTGGCCGAGATCATTAAGTTGCAACATCTCGCACCTAAACAGACCCCTGCGGGTCGTCATTTCGTTCCTCCTGCTTTTCAACTGGAACTTTTACAGTGTTTACATAATAGCAAGATGGCGGGACATCCTGGTATTCGCAAAACTTACGCCTTGATCTCTAAGGACTTCTGGTGGTCTACTTTACGGAGGGATGTTGAGGAGTTCATCGCTGCATGTGAAGTTTGTACTAAAACCAAACAACCCCATACGCTTCCATGTGGACTCCTGCAACCCTTGGAGGTTCCAGAGAAACCATGGTCCTGTTTGGCCATGGACTTTATTGTCGATCTACCTATCTCTAAAAGACAGACTGTTATCCTCACCGTGGTTGACAGGTTTACTAGGATGGCACACTTCATTCCCCTGCCTAAACTTCCGTCTTCTCCCGAATTGGCAGAGATATTCGCCAAGGAGATTTTTCGCCAACATGGGATACCCTCTCAAATTGTATCGGACAGAGGCTCCCAATTTGTTTCCCGCTTTTGGAGGTCCTTCTGCTCTCAACTTGGTATTAAATTAAACTTTTCTTCTGCCTATCATCCTCAGTCTAACGGAGCTGCTGAACGTACCAACCAGAAAATTGAACAATATTTACGATGCTTTGTTTCTGAACACCAGGATGATTGGGTCGGTTTGATTCCTTGGGCGGAGTTTGCACACAACAATCTCGTTTGCGATTCTACTCATTCAAGCCCCTTCTTCATGAATTATGGTTTTCATCCGTCTATTCTTCCTTCGGATTCTCCTTCCCAGGGGGTGCCGTCGGTTGATGTTCATGTTGCCAATTTGAGGAAGTTGTGGGATCAAACTCGACAAATCCTTGTGCACAACTCTATGTTGGTCAAGAAACACGCTGATAAACGTAGAAGGGCGGCTCCGGTCTTTGTTCCTGGTGATAGGGTATGGCTGAGCACGAGGAACATCCGTTTAAAAGTGCCCTCCATGAAGTTCGCTCCTCGGTATATTGGACCCTACAGGGTGCTGACCCGTATCAATCCGGTTGCGTATCGTTTAGCTCTTCCTAATACCTTACGCATTCCGAACTCGTTTCACGTTTCATTGCTGAAACCACTCATATGTAACAGATTTTCCTCCACAATAGCCCCTCCTCGCTCCGTTCAGGTGGAGGGTCAGGAGGAGTATGAGGTCAACTCTATTATTGATTCTCGAATCTCCCGGGGGAGAGTACAATATCTGGTTGATTGGAAGGGATATGGTCCTGAGGAGAGGAGTTGGGTACCTCAGGAGGATGTTCATGCTCCCCGTCTCCGCAGGGCGTATCACTCTCGCTTCCCATCTCGTCCCGGTTCATTCCGCCCGGTGGGCGTATCTGAGAGGGGGGGTACTGTCAGGGTACCTGTGGTCTCTACCTCCAAAAGAGGTAGAGACTTGGCTGTTCCACCATTCAGACGGTCTGATGACTCCCTTCCCCGCGGTCTATCCGGTCATGCAAGGCCGGCCGCGAGGGAGTGACTGCCTTTTACACCATCTAGGCAGGAAGTCATCATCAGGACACTCCCCCGGATCGACCTGTCAGTCAATTGCTGCAGGACCAATCAGGACGTCTCGGAGGTGTGGTTACTGCTCTGAACAGGGTATTTAACAGAGCTTCCTTCATTAGCTCATTGCCCTGTCGTGGTTCTAGCTTGTTCTAGTCACTCAGTGCTTGTGTATTCTATTATCCCTTTTGGTTTTGACCCGGCTTGTTTACCTTACTCTGCTTATCTCTGTTACCCTTGATTCGGCTTGTCTCTCGCTTACCTGTCTTCTGTTACCCTCGACCTCGGCTTGTCTTTGACCATTCTATACGGTACTACTTACGTTAGTCCGGCCATTCTAAGGTCCGGTATACGTATCTGGCTACTGTTTGTACTCTGCGTGTTGGATCCCTGTCCCGATCCTGACAGTGCATCAGTGCAGGTCTATGTTCGGGGAAAGTTCCCCGAACATAGACAAACACACCAGAGCAGGGGATCCCTCTAATCTATGTTCGGGGGAAATTCCCCAAACATAGACCAGCTCTCTAACGTGGTGTATTCCTTGAATACCCACGCTAGAGAGCTGGTTTTAAGTCTGAGTCGTCATTAAACAGATAAGTCGGAAAATGAGGACTACCCGTATGACATACTTCCTTAGCTATTACTGTTAACAACAAAGTTACCATTTGTAGGTTCAGAGTCTCTTTCCAACTGTTTCCAATGCAAGAAAATGGGTTTCTTAATGGTAGTAAGAATCAGTTAATCACAGGTCTTGAGAAAACTATTTCCCCCAATGTACAGTAATTTGGGATATCTGTTGACATGGTTTGGTTACACATTTTTTTAGTTGTAAGTTAGCTTGGTAAACCAACTGTTTTTACAAATGCTCACATTTCGAAACTGTCCGCTAAAAAATAGTTTACTGTTATTTCTGCTGGTGCTGTCTAGAAAATACAATGGTAAGTTCACATAGATATAGCAGGTTAAAAGATGATAGATTATCCAAGGGATCCCATGAAAAGCTAGACACTAGCAGTGCTATGGTTCAGGATTATAGGGAGACCCCAGGATGAAGTAGAGGTTATTTGAACTCCATGGGAATCCTGAGATTTAGGATCCTGTGAAGGCCAGTAAAGTTGTGGCCCAGAGAAAGTGGACGGTCAACACAGATAATGCCTAGAAAGATTTTAAGAATTCTAGAACAACAAAATACCAAAGCCAAGGAAGACAGACTTAAAGGTCCATTGCTGAATCAAGGCCATCGCACAGATGTCTAAAGGAACCAGGCTGGGCCGTAGCGTGGGCCGGCTTAACAGCGCGCACCGTGGTACTGGAAATTCAATTTCAGGTTCCGGTTTCCGGCGGGACTGAAAGGAAGTGAAAACTCAGTGTGCATACTTCCTATCAGTCCCACCGGAAACCGGAGCCTGAAATTGACATTCCTGTACCGCGGTGCGCGCTGTGAAGCCGGCCCACGCTACAAGACAAGTAAGTAATTGGGGGACACAATGGGACGAGGGGAGGGACACTATGGTACAAGGGGATGGGGGCACTATGGGACGAGGGGGGGACACTATGGGGCACTATGAGGGGAGGGGGACACTATGGGGCACTATGAGGGGAGGGGGCACTATGGGACGAGGGGAGGGGGACACTATGGGACAAGGGGAGGGGAGGGGGACACTATGGGAGGGAAAGTGCACTATGGGACAAGGGGAGTTGGGGAGAACACTATGGGAAAGGGGGGAGAACACTATGGGAAAGGGGGAAGAACACTATGGGATGAGGGGAGGGGGAACACTATGGGATGAGAACACTATTGGACAAGGGGAGGAGGGGGTTAAAGAACACTATGGGACAGGGGAGGAGGGGTTGAAATCATTATGGGACAGAGGAAGGGGGGGGGTTAAAAATCACTATGGGACAGAGGAAGGGGGGGTTAAAAATCACTATGGGACAGGGGAGGGGGGTTTAAATATCACTATGGGACAGGGGAGGGGGGTTACAGATCATTATGGAACAGGAGAAGGGAGTGGGTGGTAAGGAACACTATGGGACAGGGGGAAAAAAACATTCTGAACAAACTTTCCCATAGTAAGAAACACTATGGGACCGTTTGTTCAGAATATTTTTTTTCTGGGTTTCCTCCTCTAAAAACTAGGTGCGTCTTATGGTGTGGTGCGTCTTATGGAGCGAAAAATACGGTACTTACATAAAACATGATATTCAGAATTCAATCAAAATCATACAAAGGGTCATAGTACAGTATATACATACAAATACATCAACTTTCATGCCAAATGGAGTGCAGGGGGAGATCTATAAATTGGTTACAGAGTTCCAGGGTCACATTAGAGTTTCCACCCTTTAGTCTTTAGGTGTGACCTGGACATTCTGTCACTCAGGGACAACCATAATCGCCATATTCACTTTATAACTTTTCTAGCCAAAAGGTCTTTGGCTTTCAGATCTTTACCATATAGCTTGTCTAGTTGGGATTCCATTCCCAATTGAAATTTAACCCGAGATAGGAGTTTGTCTAAAGAAAAGGGTAATGCATTTTTCCAATTCCTAGCTATTATTATCTTTACTGCTTTCATAAAATGAGTATAAATAGTCGAATCCTTCTGAGATAAGGAATCAATATTTAAATGTAAAATTGCATTTTCTGGAAATTTAGGAATAGGCTTAGAAATCAATTTATCAAGAGTAACAAAACTTTCCTGCCAAAAGTTTCTGACAATCTCACATTCCCACCAAATGCGTTTAAAAGAGCCCAAATGTTGCTTACATCTCCAACATAGTGGTGAAGTCGAGCTATACATATTGGCTAGTCTGGTAGGGACAAGGTACCATCTATCTATTACTTTATATAAGGTTTCCAGTAAATTCAGACAATGAATATTTTTAGCTGTTCTGGATATAACTGCACACCAATTTTCCTTATTAATTTTTATTTTTAATTCTTTCTCCCATTTTTGCAAAGAAGTACTGACAGGAGGTGCATCCAGTTTTAGGATAGCATTCATTGCTGAAGCGGATACTCTGTTTACTGTCTTATTATTTAATATTAAACATATCAGCTTAGCCCGGACTTGTAGATTATGCTCAATCTTTTGGTTTAAGAAGTTTTTTTGTTTTTTTTTTTAATTCTTTATTTTTGTAGTGCATAAGCTTTTAACAGACGGTTGCGAGGTACCCCAAAGGCATTCCTCCAACTTATTATAGAAAGTTGAACAAAGAGGTACATGAGATAGCTAGCACTAATTTTATAATTAAGTGAGTATAAACATGGTAGAAAACAAGCTTAGGTAACATCATGCTGGGTGTCGCTGTTCAGTCGTTTAAGTGCACTTCTGAGCAGGGCCGGCCTTAGGCATTTTGACGCCCTGTGCGAAAAATCTTCACAGCGCCCCCCCCCCCCCCCCCGGTCATCCATGTATGCTGTAATGTTTGTGTTGTCTGTGTATGTGATAGTAGGTGTGATGACTGTGTGTGATATGTATGCTATGTGTGATATTTGTAATGGGTGTATTAACAGTGTGTGATATGCGTGTATTGGTTGTATGTCACACACACACACACACACACAGAGTCAGACGGCCATACACAGGCAGACAGTCAGTCATACACACAGACACAGACAGTAATACACACAGACACACACAGAGGCAGACAGTAATACACACAGACACACACAGAGGCAGACAGTCATACACACAGACACACACAGAGGCAGACAGTCATACACACAGACACACACAGAGGCAGACAGTCATACACACAGACACACACAGAGGCAGACAGTCATACACACAGACACACACAGGCAGACAGTCATACACAGACACACACACACAGGCAGACAGTCATACACAGACACACGCACACAGGCAGACAGTCATACACAGACACACACACACAGGCAGACAGTCATACACACAGACACACACAGGCAGACAGTCATACACACACAGACAGTAATAAACACAGGCAGAGAGTCACACTCACCTGACAATCCCACAGTTACCTGTGGAGTTCATTGTGGAGGCAGTGCAGCTCCTGGTGACTGTTTGGTGGGGAAGCAGGGACTCCTTCCTGCTTCCCCTGCAGCAGTTTTCCGGCGCTTTTAGCTCCGCCCCCGCCGCACGGTAAGCTCCGCCCCCGCTGCAAATTTAAAAAAAAAAAAAAAAAAATTTTTTTTTTTTTTTTTAAATCCACGGCGCCCCCTGCTCCATGGCGCCCTGTGCGGCCGCACAGCTCGCACACCCCTAAGGCCGGCCCTGCTTCTGAGTGTATGCTTAGAGCGGAGCAAATTGCTATGCTAGTGTGCCTATTGTGTATACATGCTAAGTCTAAACAAGATTCTCTGTAAGTGGTTTAAGTAATTTGAGTAAGAAGAAGAATTAACATATCTAAGTGTCGTTTGTCTAGAGGTGTCTCCTGTTCCGCTTGTCTAACATATAGGGTATAGAGATGCAAGTTAAGCATTTTCAGCTAGAGATGCAAATAGTACAATCTAATATACTTCGCTGAGGATTTTGCTTATGAGGAAACATGTAAAGAGTTGAACATATCAAGAGACATAGCACATAGCCTATAGCTTTTAAAACGTAAAATACTAGTGAGAGTAGCTAGTTCCAAACCATGTTTTGTATAATGGTGTTTCTTATCTAGGAGTACTACTATGCTGCTCAACAGGAGAACTAGGTTATGGGCAGTTAGTGGTTGAGGGTGCATGATATAGTAAGTGTAATCGCAGCTATGTGATAGGTATCAGGGCAGAGCATAAAACAAACAACAAGATTTAAATTAAACGTGGGCATAATGGTGATGTACTGGGGGCCAGATTCAAACCGTGTGTATCAAGTCCTGGATCTAGAGGACAGCGTTCAGCTTTGGCCTACTCCTAGGCTCGGGAACTTGTGGGTGGAACTCGGAGTCGAAACTTGGGTATATCTGTTGCGTTGTTTCAGTAGTCTTCCAGCTTACACCAATTTCTGACTTCTTCGGCCATTTATAATGGAAGCTGGTTCTTCCTGCACCGTCTGGTCGGTAGATTAGGCAAAGGCTTCGGCAGCTGAACATTATCCGTGATGCACCATGTATGGAACCAACCTCCTACAAGGACCCCTCCGGGCAGCCCGCGGCTCAGGTAAGAGGCGGCCGGCTTGGGGGTTGTGCCGTCCTGGCTGATGCTCAGAGTGCGGCATCCATCTGCGTCTACACCTCAGCGTTATCACCCGAGGGACACACAGCTGGGGCCACTCCATGCGTCATGCGTCGGCAGGTAGGTATCGATGGGCAGAAGGTTGTCTGCTTATTTGCAGTTTCGTCCAGTGTTGTGGGCACAGGTTGTCGGGTTCTTGTGCGGGCAGGCCCACCATAGGAACAGGCTTTAAGCGGGCCTTCAGTGAGGTGGGCCCAGGTCTGGCGGCCCTCTTGATTTGGGCCTAGGGCTTGATTAGTGGCATTGTATTGCCCTGTGGTCTGCGCCATGTAAGTCCCCGTGCATGTTGCTGTGTTGATCCGATGCACTGGATAGTTGCTCCTGCGGTGGGGCGCGCATGTGGCTGGCGTGTGGCAGCCATTTTGAGGAATTCCGCGGGATAGTTTTCTGTAGCAGGGTAGCCGTTTTCTGCCCCGCGTGTCGTGGCTTGACAGGAGTCTCTGCATGTGTGTGTGCAGACCGGGATGACCCCCCCGGTCCAGAGGGGGGGGACGCCGGACCCCGGCCGGAGACCCGGGAGAGCGGCCGTCTCATCCCGGCTCAAGCTCCTCACGCCCTGGGCCTTAGTCGGGTTACTGAAGGCAGCTTGAGGGGTATCCCCTCGTACCTCGGGATCTGGGGATCAAGGTGGATGTTATTGCGGGTGGTTAGGGAGGTTTTACCCCCAGTTTGCGCCGTTTTCTCGGCTCCAAAGCGGGAGCTCAGACAGAAGCGTCTGATCCCGTCTGCGGTCCGGCCCCGCCCCCGTTTAAGAAGTTTTTTAATCTCAAATATGTGAATAATTCTTTATTAGGTAACCGGAATTCCTGCTTCAGTTGTGGGAATGGTTTAATTTTATCGTTTACAAAAACTGGTCAGTCTGGACAATACCAATAGAAGTCCAACTCTTTAAGTTCAGGTCTGTTACGTAGTATGGTATTAATTCAATTTTAAGAGTTAAGGGGATTTTGGTTTCTATATTGCACTTCCTTTTTATAATCTGCCAAATTTCTAGTATTGAATCTATACATATATTAGATTTTCTTATAAGTCGAACTTATCAGCAGAACTATACCAGAGTAGAGAACTTAGGTCTTGGACCTGACATATCTCCCTTTCTAGGATATACCACCCCTCGTTCTTAACACTTTCCAACTGGGTTCGTTAAATATGGTAGAACTAATTTGCCAGATACATATCGTTAATGGTCGGAAAACCCAAGCCTCCTTCTTTAATTTTTTGTGCTAGGAGTATTTTATTTATTCTAGGTCTCTTGTATTTCCAAATAAAATTAGTGACCACATTTTGAATCATGTCGAGTCATGGCCTAGGTATTCTTATGGGAAGCATTCGGAACATATATGCCCACTTAGGGAAGATATATGCCTTTATTAAATTCATTCTACCCCACCAAGAAATTTCTATTTTTTTCCATCTGTTCAGAGCTTTAGACATGTCTCTAAAGTTGCTCAAAAAGTTAATCTGCATTAATTCTGAGGGATTACTTGTCAAAAATATCAAATATAGGATACTATTTTTAGCCCATTTAAAGTTATAGAAATCTTGTAGGTGGGTCCTGGTGGCTGTATTTAAATTAATATCTAATATAGTTGTTTTATCTTCATTTAATTTATAGTTTGAAATGTCGCTAGATTCCTTTACTACCTCCATAAAAGCCTTGATAGATTTAATAGAATCGATAAGGGTCAAAATTAGATTGTCAGCGTACAGTTTCAGTTTCAACTCTCTATGTTTGATAGTTATCCCTCTTATGTTGGTTAGATCTTATTTTATTAGCCAAGATTTCCATAGTAATTATGTAGAGAATAGGGGACAGTGGGCAGCCCTGTCTTGTTCCATTATACAAATTGAACCAGTCAGCGCAGATGTTAAAGCCCACTGTCCTCGCCAAAGGACCGGTATATAGAGAAATTATGCCTGGATGGATCCAACCCTGGAATCCAAATTTTTTCAGGGTTTTGCTCATAAAAACCCAATCCACTCTATCAAACGCTTTCTCAGCGTCCACCATTACTATAGAAAGATTTTTTTTTTGTTCTATTAGCCAAGTCTATGATGTCAATAATACATCTGGTGTTATCAGAGGAGGTTCTACCTGGTACAAAACCTATTTGATCGGGGTCTATTATATCAGGTAGTATAGTTTTAATCCTATTTGCTATTATTGCAGCAAAGATCTTGACATCAGTATTTATGAGGGAAATAGGTCTATAACTTTCCACCTGAATTGGGTCTTTATTCTGCTTCAGTAATAGTGTTATATTTGCTCTTAGCATTTCTTTGGGGAATTGACCTATTTCTACTATATTGTTAAATAAAACTGCTAATTGTTTTTTGAGGAGATCACCAAAAGCCTTATAAAATATATTTGAAAATCCATCAGGACCCGGAGTTTTATAATTCTTCAATTTTTTAATAGCTTCCTCCACCTCTTGGATCGTTATCTGAGCATTAAGAAATGTTCTTTGAGAGTCTGATATTGTTGGAAGGTCAATAGCCTCTAGATATTTGTCTATATCTTTTTCTTTTGTTGAAAGGGAATATAAGCTGCTATAATATGTATTAAAACATTGCCCTACAGACGTGGGAGAAATATGGATCTTACTATTCCTATTTATTTTTGTTATTCTACTTGACACCCTTTTGTCTCTAAGCTTCTTAGTTAGGAGTGTGTCTGCTCTGTTCCCTATACTGTATTCTTTCAACTTAAGCTTTGCCAGAATTTTTACATTCTTTTCTATGTTGATTTGATTAATTTGGTCTTTAATCATCTTAATCACTGCTGAATTAACTCTAGAAGCATTCGTCTTATTCTTTTTCACTTTTTCAGCTAGATTATTATAAAGAGGGAATAAGTCCAGACTTTTGTTCCTATTTAAGTGTGCTTCTAAGTTTCTTAAGTTGCCTCTCATTGTAGCTTTAAAAGAACACCAGTTGTTAGAATATGAGGTTTCGTTGAGCGTGTTAATTTCAAAATAGCGTTCCATTTGGAATCTAAGAGAGTCTAGATTTGATTTATTATGGAGTAGATAATCTTTTAATCTCCATGTAGCTTTGTTTGTATTATTCCACTGATCTCTCATAGTCCAGATATTAATGCTATGGTCCGCCCAGGTATTATCCCTGATTTCAATCTTCTCTACATTTTCTAAAGCTATTGCGTTGCCCAACACCATATCAATACGCGATTATGAGTAGTGTACTCTAGAAAAAAAAGTATAATCGTGTCTCTCTGGGTAGGAAGATCTCCATAGATCAAAAAAATCAAATTCATTCAGTAGCTTGTTTAGGGATTTGCCCATTTTTATTACAGAACCATTAGCTTTTAAATTATTACTAAACTTCTTATCCAAGATTGGATCCAAAACGCAGTTAAAATCTCCTGCTATAATACACACTCCAGTTTTTATAGATTCAACTTGTTCTAGTAGATCTCTAAGCGTAATCACTGGGAGGGTGTTAGGCAGATATATGTTAACCAACGTATATTTAATTTCATTTAGTTTACAAACGATAATTACAAATCTAGCTTCGGTATCTGTAAATTGATAAATTAATTCAAATTTTATGGAACTTGCCACAATAATAGACACCCCTCTTTTCTTCCTATCATTAAGAGAGGCATGAAATACATTTGGGAAGTTAGCCCCTCCCCATTTTACATTGTCTATCAACCTCCAATGAGTCTCTTGTAAGAACCCGACCTCTACATTTTGATTCTTAAAAAAATCATAGACCAAAGTTTTTGTTTGCTCGTAAATTTAGGCCCTGAGTACCATTTTAACCATGTTCTTTAACCCCTTAAGGACACATGACGTGTCTGACACGTCATGATTCCCTTTTATTCCAGAAGTTTGGTCCTTAAGGGGTTAAAGAAATCTCCCGGTGCTCCCATCGGCATGCCCAAACACTTCACAACATTGACATTTACATTAACATTAACGTTACAGTCATACTCTTCTATTCTGGTTATAAGCCAGAAAATACAGAATGGCCTCTCACCCAACAAGATGACCTTAATGGTTAGAGCCATTTTCTCGCTAGTTGGTTTAAAACAAACCCTCCTAACGGTATTTGTGTCTCAACAAGGACACATGGTCGGGGTCAAGAACCCTGCCCAGGGGGATAGGCCTTCATCATCATTTCTCTTCCCTTATTTTCTCTGATATCCCTTATATTTCTCATTAAGAGAGAAATAAAAATGAAATAAAAATAAAAATGTTTATAGGAATACTCTCCTTTGTTCTGTTTACTTCGGGACTCTACCAGTTTACCCCCCTGTATGTATTGGATGCAGAACCAGCTTGGGGTGAATTAGTCTAGTGCTGCCCTATTAAATACTATTATTTTTTGTGTAAAACCTTCATTAGTGCCAATAAAACCTTACTAATATACTTATTTTCTCTAGTGTTTGTTCCGTGGAGTGCACTTAAAAATAATTAAACAAGCAAAAAAAAAATATTGATCCCTATTATTTACTTAATTAGTAAATTATACTTGTGACTTCCTTTAAACAGACTAGTATGAGGATCCTTCCTTATTATAGGCTTCCTGCCGTGGATTTGTGATTATTAATACCTCCATGTTTCGTATATATTTATAATCTTTAATTAAATTTTAATTTTGTGATCATATTTCCCCTGTTCCCCCCCCCCCTTTTGTTTCCTTTCCTCTCTCCTCCACTTACCCTTTCTGTTATCTATCAATAGTGTTAAAGTGTTACAATAAGCATGTCAATTTCTACTATTTATTAGAAATTTCTACTACTGTTATCTGTATTATTAGTAAAAATTTTACGTGAATCAGCATGCTCTATATTAAAAAAAGGAGAAGAGGGAAGAAAAAAAATAGATAAATAAATAAATAAAAAAATAAAAAATAAAAATAAATAAATAAATAAATAAATAAGGTAATCCGCCCCCAGTTGAATTAATGATTAAGTCCTTAGTAACTCTTATTAGTTATCAAGCTGAAAAAGAACGGAAGGAGAGAAAAAAAAAATATTTCTCCCAAGACATCAGTAATTTGTAATTTCATTTAACAGTTGTAAAAAGTTTTACCGTTAGGCAAAACCTTTCTGCTGTATAAAAGGTAAAAAAAAAAAAAAAAAAAAGGGGAGTCCTTGCTGAAGACACTTTTCCGAACCTCTTCATGGATTGGCTATAAATGTTCCGATTATATTTGGTTTTTCCATCCAGCTCTTCAAAGCTTCTTTTGAGGCAAAATTAACCATTTTTCCATTGCAGGACACTCTTAATGATGAAGGAAAACCCCATCTATATCTTATGTCCTTCTGTCTCAAGATAGGTAGCAGGTCTTAAAAACTTTTTCTCCACATTCTTGTTGAGTATGATAGATCTTGGAATATAGATAGATTCTTAAATTTGTCTTCTAATATAGGATTGTTCCTCATCGCTGCCATAACTCTCTCTTTTGTTTGATATGAATGAAATTCAACCATCACATCTCTTGTGTATGTCTCCGGAGCATTCTGGGGTCTGGGTAGTCGATGTCGGAGATCCATTAAATAGTCATGTGGAGCTCCATTCGGAATAAAATTTTGTAAGAACTCCAGAAGGAAACTCTCCAGATTTTCATTGGAGATTTCTTCTGGAATATATCAGATTCTGATGTTTTCTCTTCTAGATCTGTCTTCAATGTCACAGACTTTAGCTTCCAGTGCTCCTATTTTATTTTTCATTTCAGTTATCTCTTCTTGGCAAAGCTTATATTTGTTGTCTAATTTGATAAAATTGTCCTCAATAGTAGCCAATTTAACTTGTATCATTTTAAATTCTTGTTTTAACTCTTTCGTGTTTGCGGCCATATCTTCACCTAGTACTCTGGAGAATTTTTCCAGGTTTTTAGTGAGAATATCTTCAGTCATGGGAATGGGCGTTTGTAGCTCTTTGATTAAGCTGAAATTTATTTCTGGGTTTTCATCTGTGTTTTCTTGAGTAATTTGTGTCTTGTGTTGGGATGGAGAGAAGTATCCTGATAATCTTTTATCCGGTGGTAAATCTCTTTTATCTTTTTTCCTCCGGTCTTCCTGGGCTTTTTTAGACGCCATACCGGTTTTTCTTCTTTTTCTTGGCTCTCTCTACCTTCCTCTTCCTCCCCTCAGTACTCCTCAGTACTTCTCTCTGTTTTTTCCTTTTATTATTCCCTTTCCTTTTCTTTCCTTCTTTTATCTTTTGGGGGGAATCAAAACGAGGGGGAGAGATACAAGAGAGCACTATATAGTGACTATATAGTGACGTAGTAGCCAATCAAACAACAAAAAACAAAAAACAAAAAAAAGATAAAAAAATAAAAATAAAAATATTTTTTTCTTTTCTTTTTCCTTTCTCCTTTCCCCTCCTTTTATCTAGGAACCCAGCTCAGGAACAAAATCAATCCTTATTTTATATAGTATATAATATGCAGTTTTAGGACTTGCCCGAGAGATTATATCCTTATCTGCCCCTTTAAGATATCCTTCCGTATGTTGCTTTCTAGGATTTCTCTGGGCTCTCTCTGGGTTCTCACTCTGTCCTCGCCTCTCCGTTTTCACCTTCCCCTCTCTCCCACTCTCTCAGCTCTTTATTTGTTCCCTTTATCTCTCCAGCCCCACCTTCAGTTTTCCTTTGTTGTATACTCCTTCTCTTTTCCAATCATACCTTTACCGCCATATGTTTGGTTGAACCTTCAACCTCGACAGTGTCCTCCTTTGCGCCGTAAGCCTCCAGCTCGTTGTATTTTAGCAGGTAGGTAACCTGGGGCACCCAGGGGGAAAGAGAGGGATCCACTTCTGCTGCGTTTATTTCGGCGTAGCGTGGCGTGTTTTAGAGGGTAGGTGAGTAGGTGAGCTGGGGGATATCAGAAGGGAGGAGGCAGTCCACTTCCACTATGGCTGTTACAGCTTCGGCCGGTCCCCTCGGGCAGACATTCCGACCCTGCCTATCGGCGTCAACGTCTTACGTCATACACCCCCTTCATGCAGGAAAGACTGTTTCTCATCTTAGTAGGAGCATCTTAATTGAGCTACCTCAATACCACAAAATCTTTTGCATTTGGAAGTCTAATTAAAGGAAAACATATGTATAAGAGGGTTTATTGGATTACAATGTAACAACAAATAAAAAAAAACATGCTTAAATAAGAGGTAATAAAAGAGCATTCATGATGAACCATGATGAACTCAAGGACATCAATATATGTGTCCCTAAGACACCCTTGCATTCTCTAGGCTGTGTTTCATTGTTTTGTTGGAAGGTGAAGGTTTTGGAAAGTGAACCCTCTGCCCATTCTGAAGTCCTGAGTGCTCTGGAACAGGTTTTCATTAAAGATACCTCTATATCTTGCTGCATTCAGATATTCCTCAAGCTGACCTGTCTCCTAGTGCCAGAGAAACACCCCCAAAGCATGATGTGACCATCACCACGCTTTACTACTTTGATGGTACTGCGCAGGTTATGAGTAGTGCCTTGTTTCCTACAGAGATGATCCTGTGAATTGAGGCCAAACAGTGAGATCTTTATTTCAACAGGCCAGAGAATCCTCATCCTAACAGTCTAAGAGTAATGTATGTGCTTTTTTGCAAATTCCAAGCAGATTTTCATATGTCTTGCAGTGAGGAGAGGCTTCCACCTTGCCAGTTCACCATAAAGTCCAGAATGGTGGAATGTTGCAGTGATGGCTGTCCTTCCACAAATTATTTCTATCTCCACAGATGTTCTCCTGAGCTCACCCAGAGTGGCCATCAAGTTTTTAGTCACCTCTCATACCAAGGTGCATCTCCCCCGATTGCTCGATTTGGCCTGGTAGCCAGCTCTGGGAAGAGTCCTGGTTGTTCCAAACCTCGTCCATTTAAGAATTATGGAATCCACTTTGCTTTTGGGAACCTTCAATTCATCTGAAATGTTTTCGTAACCTTCCCTAAAACTGTGTCTCAGTGCAATCCGGTCTCTGAGCTCTGCAGGCAGTTCCATTGACATCATGGCTTAATTGTTGCTCTGATATGCATTTACAGCTGTGAGACCTTATATTGACAAGTGTGTGCCTCTCTTGAACTGATATTCATGGTGTGCTTTTCTCCCCCATTCAAATCTGTTTAAGTTTTCTTAGCCACTCCTTCCCTTTTCACACAAAGTCTTCTGATTGGACCCCCTTAGCCTAGTCTTAAGTCTCCTCATGTAGCTCAGCTAATAAGACATTCACATGCACTAAGGTGCTGTCTTATTGAAATGTTTGCTAAAAAAAATATGCAGATTTCTGTTTTGTAACTCTGCCCCCTTAAGCACACCTCCTCTTATGACAAAGCAGGGTTACAAAACAGAAATCTGCATATTTTTTTTAGCAAACATTTCAATAAGACAGCACCTTAGTGCATGTGAATGTCTTATTAGCTGATTACTTCACTGTCTTTTTAAAGGTGGCCAATTGAGAGAATGACCTTAAAAAGCTTGTCTATAAAATAGTTGTTGTATTTTTTTTTTTAATCATACTTTATATTTGCAAATTATAATATGCAACAAATTGACACTATAAATTAAACTCTTTCCACAAGCTTTGGTATATTTGTTGTAGCCAACACATGGTACCAATGGTTTTTACATGGAAACATTCACATAATTTCTATGTAGTTCGATGGTCAACTGTCAACAGGAATAGTGTTTACTTCATAAGTCAATTATGAATTAGTATTGTCGTTGTAAAAAATCTAGACATTTAATCAGCAGTCTCATGCCATGAAAGAAATGATAGCTGTTGAAATGTTTGCATTTCTCATTGTAGGAATGATTAGTAGGTTAGCTCATTAGAAGGAGAGAACGTTGAGATACTAAAAGATTAGTGAGTCAGATGTCTAAAAAGGCTTCCTATAAAAGCTGGGGACAGCAGGAGGTCTATCATGAGTGGAAATACAGACAAGGATAGCATAGGGTCAGGACTCACCAGGGAGACTAACAGAATCCAAATGTTAACAGTATGACTAGATGGAGCTAAAATGGAGCAATTACAAGGCAAGGGGGTAAATATAGATCCATCATTTGACATAATCTATTAGTTTCCCTGGTAATGGACTCTTATTTAGCAGTTTACCTCAAATTCACTAGAATGTTGTTGTGATAACTTTGGAATGTAACCTGGAAACATAACACAAAAGCAAAAATGTGGAGAAAGAACACAAAAATGCACACACAATTCCATACAGTATATCACTTTTTTATCATGATTAAAGAACACCTGAATATTAGATGCACCATAACATCAAATTTTAAAAAACTAATAATTCATGGAATATTTTATTATTTTGTGTTTAATAAGAATAAAGTATAGACTAGAAGATCAGGTAAGGGAGAAAAGGGGGGTGGGGAGATGGGGACAGATGGAATAGAGGGGGGAAAGAGATGAGAAAAAAGGGAGGGTTGATGTGTATAGCTGCTGGGACTTTACCCTTAAAATAGTAGGGTTGTTTGATCATGCCACACTTAAATATGGAGTGACTCCCAGGCAGGAGAGGCACTCTAGACAATAGTGTGTCCTGCATTTGTAACGTTATCTAGCCTTCATCCTGTGTGCCTCTATATCTTCAAATCTGCGGGTGTCTTCCACCCCCTGATCTCACCCTGACAATGAGGGAGTACAAGAGCATCTTCAAAACAATGGGAGAGCTTCAGTAGATGAGGAACCACCAATCTCTTATATCCCTACAGTGGGAGTTGAGTGTGATTGAGGAGAAAAGATGCTGATTCAAATGTGGGGAGTTCATCTGACAGTTTTTGAATGACAGTGCTTATCGCAGATCGGAACCACTCAATCAGTGTGCAGAAACATCAGATGTGACACAAGCTACTGTACGTCTCTAACCACACCGCCAGCAGATATCTGAGTCAGAACAGAACAGTGGCATGTGGTTCACTGGGGGTTTGGTACCACCTAGAGTAGAACTTGAATGGTGTTTCCTGCTAATGAATGGAAACCATTGAGTTTCAAATAAGAAATATTCGTCATCATTGGGCAAACTTTGACCCTGTGCCTCTCGGTCAGCAGACACATTCCAGCCAATCAGCAGCACTCCCTCCCTTCCACACCCTCCAACCTCCCTCCCAGCATCCATTTTCGATTCATTCTGAAGCTGCATGCTTAGTGAGAGGAGGGAAAGTTTAGCTGCTGCTGATTAGATAGGGAAATTGATAGCTAGGCTAGGGTATTCAGTGTCCACTACAATCCTGAAGGACTCATCTGATCTCTGCTGTAAGGACAGCACCCCAAAAAGCCCTTTTTAGGGCTAGAACATCAGGCTGCTTTTTTTTTTTTTTCCCTGTGTAATGTAATTGCAGGTGCCTGCCAGCTTCTGTGTGAGGTTCACATTGGATACTGTGCCCACTTGCCCAGTGCCACCACTCATATCTGGGGTCACAATAGGTTAAGCTTTAGATTTAAAAGAAATAATTTTTTTTCACTGTAATAGAAGAGCAGTTGCCTGCCTGCCAGCTTCTGTGTCAGGTTGGATGCCTTGCCCATTTGCACAGTCAGTGCCACCACTCATATCTGTTTTTACAATAGGTTAAGCTTTAGATTTAAAATAATTAATTTTTTTTTCACTGTAATAGAAGAGCAGTTGCCTGCCTACCAGCTTCTGTGTCAGGTTGGATGCCTTGCCCATTTGCACAGTCAGTGCCACCACTCATATCTGTTTTTACAATAGGTTAAGCTTTAGATTTAAAAGAAATAATTTGTTTTCACTGTAATAGAAGAGCAGTTGCCTGCCTGCCAGCTTCTGTGTGAGGTTCACAGTGGATACTGTGCCCTCTTGCCCAGTGCCACCACTCATATCTGTTTTTACAATAGCTTAAGCTTTAGATTTAAAAGAAAAAATTTTTTTTCACTGTAATAGAAGAGCAGTTAGTTGTCTGCAAGCGTCTGGGTGTCAGGCCTCCTTCAGCGTGTGCTCTGCAGACCTGTGCCAGCGTGCTTTGACGGTTGCCAATCATATCTGGTGTCTCTTTAGCGTGCTTTTACAAAGAAAAAAGGTTTCCAGTGAAAGCTAATAGCAGCCAGTCAGTGTCCTTCAAGCGGCTCTGTCAGGCCTTCCTTCAGCGTGTGCCCTGCACAACCCTGCCAGAGTACTTTGACAGTTGCCACTCATATCTGGTGTCTCTATAGCGTGCTTTTAAAACCAAAATTTTGTTTCCACTGTAATAGAAGAGCAGTTGCCTGCCTGCCAGCTTCTGTGTGAGGTTCACAGTGGATACTGTGCCCTCTTGCCCAGTGCCACCACTCATATCTGTTTTTACAATAGCTTAAGCTTTAGATTTAAAAGAAATATTTTTTTTCACTGTAATAGAAGAGCAGTTAGTTGTCTGCAAGCGTCTGGGTGTCAGGACTCCTTCAGCTTGTGCTCTGCAGACCTGTGCCAGCGTGCTTTGACAGTTGCCAATCATATCTGGTGTCTCTTTAGCGTGCTTTTACAAAGAAAAAAGGTTTCCAGTGTAAGCTAATAGCAGCCAGTCAGTGTCCTTCAAGCGGCTCTGTCAGGCCTTCCTTCAGCGTGTGCCCTGCACAACCCTGCCAGCGTACTTTGACAGTTGCCACTCATATCTGGTGTCTCTATAGCGTGCTTTTAAAACCAAAATTTTGTTTCCACTGTAATAGAAGAGCAGTTGCCTGTCTGCCAGCTTCTGTGTGAGGTTCACAGTGGATACTGTGCCCTCTTGCCCAGTGCCACCACTCATATATGTTTTTACAATAGCTTAAGCTTTAGATTTAAAAGAAATATTTTTTTTTCACTGTAATAGAAGAGCAGTTAGTTGTCTGCAAGCGTCTGGGTGTCAGGCCTCCTTCAGCGTGTGCTCTGCAGACCTGTGCCAGCGTACTTTGACAGTTGCCACTCATATCTGGTGTCTCTATAGCGTGCTTTTAAAACCAAAATTTAGTTTCCACTGTAATAGAAGAGCAGTTGCCTGCCTGCCAGCTTCTGTGTGAGGTTCACAGTGGATACTGTGCCCTCTTGCCCAGTGCCACCACTCATATCTGTTTTTACAATAGCTTAAGCTTTAGATTTAAAATAAATAATTTTTTTTCACTGTAATAGAAGAGCAGTTAGTTGTCTGCAAGCGTCTGGGTGTCAGGCCTACTTCAGCGTGTGCTCTGCAGACCTGTGCCAGCGTGCTTTGACAGTTGCCAATCATATCTGGTGTCTCTTTAGCGTGCTTTTACAAATAAAAAAGGTTTCCAGTGTAAGCTAATAGCAGCCAGTCAGTGTCCTTCAAGCGGCTCTGTCAGGCCTTCCTTCAGCGTGTGCCCTGCACAACACTGCCAGCGTGCTTTGACAGTTGCCAATCATATCTGGTGTCTCTTTAGCGTGCTTTTACAAAGAAAAAAGGTTTCCAGTGTAAGCTAATAGCAGCCAGTCAGTGTCCTTCAAGCGGCTCTGTCAGGCCTTCCTTCAGCGTGTGCCCTGCACAACCCTGCCAGCGTACTTTGACAGTTGCCACTCATATCTGGTGTCTCTATAGCGTGCTTTTAAAACCAAAATTTTGTTTCCACTGTAATAGAAGAGCAGTTGCCTGCCTGCCAGCTTCTGTGTGAGGGTCACAGTGGATACTGTGCCCTCTTGCCCAGTGCCACCACTCATATCTGTTTTTACAATAGCTTAAGCTTTAGATTTAAAATAAATATTTTTTTTTCACTGTAATAGAAGAGCAGTTAGTTGTCTGCAAGCGTCTGGGTGTCAGGCCTACTTCAGCGTGTGCTCTGCAGACCTGTGCCAGCGTGCTTTGTCAGTTGCCAATCATATCTGGTGTCTCTTTAGCGTGCTTTTACAAAGAAAAAAAGGTTTCCAGTGTAAGCTAATAGCAGCCAGTCAGTGTCCTTCAAGCGGCTCTGTCAGGCCTTCCTTCAGCGTGTGCCCTGCACAACACTGCCAGCGTGCTTTGACAGTTGGCAATCATATCTGGTGTCTCTTTAGCGTGCTTTTACAAAGAAAAAAGGTTTCCAGTGTAAGCTAATAGCAGCCAGTCAGTGTCCTTCAAGCGGCTCTGTCAGGCCTTCCTTCAGCGTGTGCCCTGCACAACCCTGCCAGCGTACTTTGACAGTTGCCAATCATATCTGGTGTCTCTATAGCGTGCTTTTAAAACCAAAATTTGTTTTTCACTGTTATAGATTGAATAGCAGTTACTTGTCTTCAAGCGGTTGTGTCAGGCCTACAGTGTGTGCTCTGCAGAACTGTTCAAGTGCACATTGCCAATCATATCTGGTGTCTCTATAGCGTGCTTTTACAAAGAAAAAAGGTTTCTAGTGTAAGCTAATAGCAGCCAGTCAGTGTCCTTCAAGCGGTTCTGTCAGTCCACTGATAGGAGACGCGGAAGGTATTAAACTGATATGAACAATACTAAACTCACCACTCCTATCTGGTGGCACATTAGCTTGCCCGCGCAGTGCCCCAAATTTCAAGTAAGAGGACCGACCAAGCATCTTCTTCCATCTCCCTGTTACATAAATCAATGCCATATCCATAGAAATTGTAGAGAATATCCAGGATAGTTTTACAGGGCCAAATCATGTCGCCTGTTGAAAGAGGTGACCTTGCTCGGGTCCCAGGTGTGCGGTTCCTAAAATGGCTGCCATATACATGTCCTCTGATAGGAGACGCGGAAGGTATTAAACTGATATGAACAATACTAAACTCACCACTCCTATCTGGTGGCACATTAGCTGACCCGCGCAGTGCCCCAAATTTCAAGTAAGAGGACCGACCAAGCATCTTCTTCCATCTCCCTGTTACATAAATCAATGCCATATCCATAGAAATTGTAGAGAATATCCAGGATAGTTTTACAGGGCCAAATCATGTCGCCTGTTGAAAGAGGTGACCTTGCTCGGGTCCCAGGTGTGCGGTTCCTAAAATGGCTGCCATATACATGTCCACTGATAGGAGACGCGGAAGGTATTAAACTGATATGAACATTTACTAAACTCACCACTCCGAGTGCTGTTATTTATTTAATTTTTTTGTGGTGAGGCTTTACAGGACATGTTAACTCACGGGCAGCTGGCTCATCAAGGAACCAGAGCAGCTTGAACGAGGTGACCTTGCTCGGGTCCCAGGTGTGCGGTTCCTAAAATGGCTGCCATATACACGTCCACTGATAGGAGACGCGGAAGGTATTAAACTGATATGAACAATACTCCACTCCTATCAGTAGGTCCGTCCCATTGTGATTTATGCCCCCCACCCACCGCGCAGGGATGGGGGCCGGGGGGGAGGAAAGTAGGCCCCCCCCATTGTGATTTATGGCCCCCACCCACCGCGCAGGGGTGGGGGCCGAGGGGGGGAGGACAGTAGGTCCCCCCATTGTGATTTATGGCCCCCACCCACCGCGCAGGGGTTGGGGAGGACAGTAGCTCCCCCCAGTGTGTATCATGGGCTTTGAGGACAGGTGTCAATCCATACCTGCCAAGTGACCCTATGTAGGCCTATTCTGCTCTGTGTCAGTGTGTATCATGGTCTCTGTGGACAGGGAACAGTCTCTATTCTGCTCTGTGTCAGTGTGTATCAGGGGCTTTGAGGACAGGTGTCAATCCATACCTGCCAAGTGACCCTATGTAGGGGGAACAGTCTCTATTCTGCTCTGTGTCAGTGTGTATCATGGTCTCTGTGGACGGGGAACAGTCTCTATTCTGCTCTGTGTCAGTGTGTATCATGGACTCTGTGGACAGGGAACAGTCTCCATTCTGCTCTGTGTCAGTGTGTATCAGGGGTTTTGAGGACAGGTGTCAATCCATATCTGCCAAGTGACCCTATGTAGGGGGAACAGTCCCTATTCTGCTCTGTGTCAGTGTGTATCAGGGGTTTTGAGGACAGGTGTCAATCCATATCTGCCAAGTGACCTTATGTAGGAGGAACAGTCCTTATTCTGCTCTGTGTCAGTGTGTATCAGGGGTTTTGAGGACAGGTGTCAATCCATATCTGCCAAGTGACCCTATGTAGGGGGAACAGTCCCTTTTATGCTCTGTGTCAGTGTGTATCAGGGGCTTCGAGGACAGGTGTCAATCCATATCTGCCAAGTGACCCTATGTAGGGGGAACAGTCCCTATTCTGCTCTGTGTGAGGAGGAGGAACGGGAAATGAGTAGCTCGGCATCCAACCTTGTGCAAATGGGTTCTTTCATGCTGTCGTGCCTGTTGAGGGACCCTCGTATAAAAAGGCTGAAGGAGAACAACCTGTGCTGGGTGTCCACGCTACTAGACCCCCGGTCTCTATTCTGCTCTGTGTCAGTGTGTATCAGGGGTTTTGAGGACAGGTGTCAATCCATATCTGCCAAGTGACCCTATGTAGGAGGAACATTCCCTATTCTGCTCTGTGTCAGTGTGTATCAGGGGTTTTGAGGACAGGTGTCAATCCATATCTGCCAAGTGACCCTATGTAGGGGGAACAGTCCTTATTCTGCTCTGTGTCAGTGTGTATCAGGGGTTTTGAGGACAGGTGTCAATCCATATCTGCCAAGTGACCCTATGTAGGGGGAACAGTCTCTATTCTGCTCTGTGTCAGTGTGTATCAGGGGCTTTGAGGACAGGTGTCAATGTTAGGTGATTTCTGCCCTTTATGGATTAAAAGCAGACTCTGCATCAACTGTGTAATTTTCCATGGGAGTTTTGCCATGGATCCCCCTCCGGCATGCCACAGTCCAGGTGTTAGTCCCCTTGAAACAACTTTTCCATCACTTTTGTGGCCAGAAAGAGTCCCTGTTGGTTTTAAAATTCGCCTGCCCATTGAAGTCAATGGCGGTTCGCGCGGTTCGCCGGTTCGCGAACATTTGCGGAAGTTCGCGTTCGCCGTTCGTGAACCGAAAAATTCGGGTTCGCGACAACACTAGCCACAAACTTAAAACAAAAAATACGTACACACAATGTGTAAGGGTTTGAAAGAATATTCTGAATCCTTACATGTTTACTTTATCGTTTGTTTGATTTTTGTGAACCATATATAAACTACAAGCAGCGTGAAAACTATAAAAACTCAAGTGGCCATGCTGATCAGATTACATAGTATGCTTTACACAGCGTATAAGGGTGATGTCACAGCACAACGGGAATCTAACAGGGGAAGAGGTGAAAGTCATCCTCCCCCTCCCACGACCCCGCCATATCTGCCAAGTGACCCTATGTAGGGGTAACAGTCTCTATTCTGCTCTGTGTCAGTGTGTATCATGGTCTCTGAGGACGGGGAACAGTCTCTATTCTGCTCTGTTTCAGTGTGTATCAGGGGCTTTGAGGACAGGTGTCAATGTTAGGTGATTTCTGCCCTTTATGGATTAAAAGCAGACTCTGCATCAACTGTGTAATTTTCCATGGGAGTTTTGCCATGGATCCCCCTCCGGCATGCCACAGTCCAGGTGTTAGTCCCCTTGAAACAACTTATCCATCACTTTTGTGGCCAGAAAGAGTCCCTGTTGGTTTTAAAATTCGCCCGGTCCATTGAAGTCAATGGCGGTTCGCGCGGTTCGCCGGTTCGCGAACATTTGCGGAATTTCGCGTTCGCCATTCGCGAACCGAAAATTTCGGGTTCGCGACAACACTAATTGTTAATAGTAATGGTCCTTCAATCAGGAGAACAAGAGGTGAAGTGTTGAGTGGAACAGCCTTATTTTTCAAAAATCACTGAAGAACTCAGTCAACTAAAACCTAGGGAGATAATAGAAATTAATAATTATAATTTATAGAATTATTTTTCCCCTAGTGTATTATATCGGTAATTTCTATAAGTGTCTTGAACTAATAAAATTATGGCGTATTAATGAGCCAGAGAAGTAAAAACATAATTATTTTGAAATATTAAAAATTAGATTGGTTATCAAACCTTTCTGCATAATTCCTATAGCCAAGGTCTCAACTTATTAATATCTAGATACATCACCACCTCTATTCCCACTCCCTAAGTGTCGAGAGAATGTGTGAGAGTGTGTGGGTGTGTTTTTATATTCTACAAGCTTTTGCCCATGTATGGTTTACGCATTGAGGATTTTTAATATTTATAGAGAGTTCTATTTTCATCTTAAATAACTTGCTAATAGGAAATTGTACTCCCACTTGTTATGGACACTTGTAATGGACATGGACGTTGACTAACATTTGAACACAATATTTGTGCTCCATAAGTTATTAGTTCACCATTTAACAGATGTTCCTTAAATAAATGCCATTTTAAGCACTGAATAGGTTAACAAATCAGTTTAACCAAGTCAGAGTCAGGAGGCAGGTTGCAGGTTGATGGGTAGGGAATAGGCTGGAAGGGGAAAATGTTACTATGGTTATTGTGTAAGCTGTTTTATGGAGGTTTTGGCAGTTGGTTTTTGGAGTGTTTTGGGGAAAGACTTGTAGCAGACAGGGTACAGAGGCCTTCATAAGTACAAGTTTAATTTTCTGGCTGCCAGTGGGTGCTCAATAGTTGTTATCCGGTGACATGAAGTTTGATCAATCCAGAGCAGCAGTAACCTTTATCTCCATAAATCTCATCTAAGATCCTGGAACATTAGGTATGAAACTGTATAATTTCTTTATATTTTTATACTAGTGTTTAGATTAAATTGCTTGGATAGCCTTTAATATGTTTTAACTGCAATCATGGGAAATATACAATTGTCACTGCAAAAGATAATTATCTAGTTAGTTTTACAATTGTTTATCTAGAAAATGCTTATTACTATTTGTTATACTTTCTCTAACTTTTTTTATAAAACATATTTTGCTGCACTTGAGTGATTGTCATTTGGGGGTTTACTGTTGGGATATACATCTGCCAAAATGCCTGTTGCCACTAATAATCTAAATTATAGCTGTACAAAATAAAGGGTTGGTTTTGAATGCTTGCATATATATATATATATATATATATATATATATATATATATATATATATATATATATTTGTAGGTTTCCAGTAATTCTATTGGTAATGTAACTAGGTTACACAAGGACACATGACTGTTGGCCATCTTAAATCTTTGAAGCACATGGTCAACAGCAATCTTGGTGCTCCTGAAAATTTAACACAGTAGTTATTGTGAAACCCTTTGAATTGCGCAAACTAATTCATCCAAAACCATGAACCACAAAACCACTCAACCTATAGTACCTGAAATCAACAGAATCTGGATTCATAAGTATCTATCTTATTCCTTTGAGCTGAGGTCATTGGTTTGGCTATTTTACAGGCTAAACTGTTTTAAATAACCTCTTTTAAATTCCCTTACACATAGAAGGACACAGTAATGACATTGCAGTCATAATAGAAGGACACAGTAATGACATTGCAGTCATATCAAAACAGCAAAAAAAATGTGCACAACTAAGGAAAAGTTAGCAGGGCCGGACTGGCCCACCGGGATACCGGGGAATTTCCCGGTGGGCCGGTGGACTTGGGGCCGGCAGTGCAGCATTTGACACATCTTTCCCTCCTGTGAGGTTTTGTTTGGAGGCTGGGGCAGACAATTACCGAGGTGGCTGCTACACATACAGAGGTGGCAGCCAGCTGCAGCAGGTAGGAGAGAGAGTCTCTCCCACATTGCCAGCTCTTCTGCACGGCCTGTCTGATAAGGATCCAGCCCCTGCACTGGAGCTCCGCCCACCAGCCTCAGCCTGGTGAACTTCCACACAGGAAAAGGAAGTACAGGAAGAGGAAGCACCTCACGAAGGAACCTCACACTGAACTTAGAATCCACACTGCCAGGGACAGGTAAATGTATGATTGATACTGAGAGAGAGAGAGAGAGAGAGAGAGGGTGAGAGAGGGAGAGTGTGAGAGAGGAAGAGAGTGAGGGTGAGAAAGAGAGAGTGTGAGAGAGTGAGGGTGAGAGAGTGAGAGAGTGTGAGAGAGAGAGGGTGTGTGAGAGAGAGGGAGAGAGGGGGGGAGAGAGAGAGAGGGAGAACTTAGAATCCACACTGCCATTGACAGGTAAATGTATGATTGATACTGAGAGAGAGGGTGAGAGAGAGAGAGTGTGAGAGAGTGTGAGAGAGAGTGAGAGAGAGTGTGAGAGAGTGTGAGAGAGTGAGAGAGGGTGAGGGAGAGAGAGTGAGAGAGTGTGAGAGTGAGAGAGAGTGGGTGAGAGAGAGAGAGAGAGAGGGAGAGAGGGTGAGAGAGAGAGGGAGAACTTAGAATCCACACTGCCAGGGGCAGGTAAATGTATGATTGATACTGAGAGAGAGAGAGAGGGTGAGAGAGAGAGAGGGTGAGAGGGAGAGGGTGAGAGAGAGAGTGTGAGAGAGAGAGTGTGAGAGAGAGTGAGAGGGAGAGGGTGAGAGAGAGGGTGAGAGAGGGAGAGGGTGAGAGAGAGAGAGGGTGAGAGAGGGAGAGGGTGAGAGAGAGAGTGTGAGAGAGAGAGGGTGAGGGTGAGAGAGAGTGAGAGGGTGAGGGAGAGTGTGAGAGAGAGAGAGGGTGAGAGAGGGAGAGGGTGAGAGAGAGAGAGGGTGTGAGAGAGAGTGTGAGAGAGAGAGTGTGAGAGAGAGAGAGTGAGAGAGAGGGTGTGAGAGAGAGGGTCAGAGAGAGAGGGTGAGAGAGAGAGAGGGAGAGAGGGTGGGAGAGAGGGTGAGAGAGAGAGGGTGAGAGAGAGTGAGAGAGAGAGTGAGAGAGAGGGTGTGAGCGAGGGTGTGAGAGAGAGAGTGTGAGAGAGAGAGTGTGAGTGTGAGAGAGAGTGAGAGAGATAGAGTGTGTGTATCAGTGAGCTTGTGGTGTGCTTGTGTATATCAGTGAGCTTGTAGTGTGCATCAGTGAGCTTGTGGTGTGCTTGTGTGTGTATCAGTGAGCTTGTGTATATCAGTGAGCTTGTGGTGTGCTTGTGTATATCAGTGAGCTTGTAGTGTGCATCAGTGAGCTTGTGGCGAGCTTGTGGTGTGTATCAGTGAGCTTGTAGTGTGCATCAGTGAGCTTGTAGTGTGCATCAGTGAGCTTGTAGTGTGCTTGTGTATATCAGTGAGCTTCTAGTGTGCATCAGTGAGCTTGTAGTGTGCTTGTGTGTGTATCAGTGAGCTTGTAGTGTGCATCAGTGAGCTTGTGGTGTGCTTGTGTGTGTACCAGTGAGCTTCTAGTGTGCATCAGTGAGCTTGTGGTGTGCTTGTGTGTGTATCAGTGAGCTTGTGGTGTGCTTGTGTATGTCAGTGAGCTTGTGGTGTGTATCAGTGAGCTTGTAGTGTGCATGTGTATATTAGTGAGCTTGTGGTGTGCTTGTGTAAATCAGTGAGCTTGTGGTGTGCTTGTGTGTGTATCAGTGAGCTTGTGGTGTGCTTCAGTGAGCTTCTGGTGTGCATGTGTATATCAGTGAGCTTGTGGTGTGTATCAGTGAGCTTGTAGTGTGCTTGTGTATATCAGTGAGCTTCTATTGTGCATCAGTGAGCTTGTGGTGTGCTTGTAGTGTGCTTGTGTATCAGTAAGCTTGTGTGTTTGTCAGTGAGCTTGTGGTGTGCTTGTGTGTATATACGTGAGCTTGTGGTGTGCTTGTGTGTATCAGTGAGCTTGTAGTGTGCTTGTGTGTATCAGTGAGCTTGTAGTGTGCTTGTGTATATCAGTGAGCTTGTAGTGTGCTTGTGTGTGTATCAGTGAGCTTGTAGTGTGCATCAGTGAGCTTGTGGTGTGCATGTGTGTATCAGTGAGCTTGTAGTGTGCTTGTGTATATCAGTGAGCTTGTAGTGTGCATCAGTGAGCTTGTGGTGTGCTTGTGTGTTTGTCAGTGAGCTTGTAGTGTGCTTGTGTATCAGTGAGCTTGTAGTGTGCTTGTGTGTGTATCAGAGAGCTTCTGTGTGTCAGTAAGCTTGTGTGGGTCAGAGCACTTCTGTGTTTGTCATTATCAAGCTTGTGTTGGTCAGAGAGGTTGTGTGTGTGGTGAGCTTGTCTGTAGTTAGGTTGTGTTTGTCACTGAGTTTGTCTCTCGTGTGCTTGAGTGAATGTCAGTGAATTTGTGTATGGCAGTAAGCTTGTCTGTAGTGAGCTTGTGCATGTGTCAGAGAGCTTTTGTGTTTATCGGTGAGCTTGTCTGTAGTGAGCTCTTTTGTGTCAGTGAGCTTTTCTGTAGTCAGTGTGTGTGTGCGCCATTGAACTAGTGTGATTTATTAATGTGGGACATTCTTTTAATATATATATTTTCTGAAATTACACAATTGACACACTGATGCCGATATGCTGATATTGGCATGGAGTGTTTCCCTGCTTAAAGAATTGTCCCCAAGCAGAGGCAGTCACAACGGACAGGGAGCATCCTGGAGGGTGGTGGTTATAGCACTGTAACACCCATGGATCATCTAGAGCGATGGGCTGCAGGTAAGACAAAAGTCTTCTTCAAAGTGCATACATATAAACAATACAAGCATACTATATGACACAATGAATTAGAGGGCTGAAATATTTTTTTTCCAGGGCTGCTTTCTGTTCCCAGTCCGGCCCTGAAAGTTAGGTATGAGGGGTTTTAGAGATGGTCTAGCCTTTTAGGATTGGTTTAGGATTAGAGGGATTAATGAGGTTTAGGGTTTATTTGGCAGGAAATTGTGGGAGTTACAGCATTTTGAAGATAGATACCCCTAATCCTAAATCTCCCTTAACACTAAACTGCCCTTAACCCTGTGCTCCATAAACATAGTCCCCAAACCTGGGGTACACATTAGGTACACTCCCTAAAAATAAATGTTTGTAGGTCCACAAGGTTTGTGGAGACAGCAATGATACCGATGTAGAAAATCTTTCAAAATATAATTTTAATGATGAGTAAATAGTGCATTTTCAAGTAAGCCCAAATACAAATAATACATAGCTAGTCTACTGATTCATCATCAAAGACAAATGTGTTTCATTTTTCTTTTGTTATGTTTTAATAAATCACATACATCTGTTCTTCTCTGTTCCACTGTGGATCTGATGAGTAATTTGCTGTGTAATACATTACTCATGCATTCTAGCACTCAAAGGGTTAACATACAGCCCGGAGAAAAAAATCTTCAGTATTCATGAATAAGAGGCATCATCTAATGAAACTTTTTATTGCCAGTGAGAAAAGTATTCATTTGGCATTGAAAAAGTTTATATAGTCTGTTAGTTGCAAAGTCTGTTATATACTTTTTTTTTAACATTGAACCCATCCTCCTCTTGAATACAAGTTCTTGTTCCACAAATCCAGCATCTGTATGAAGTTAGAATTTAAACATTTGCCAGCACATTGTTCAGACAATGACAATAAAATATGTGTACAAAATAAAAAAGTAAATTACAAAAGTGAATTCATTAAAACAACAAACAATGCTGTGCAAACATTTTATTGTTAGTTTAACAATATTAAATTGTTTAATTAAATTTTTGATTACACTATACTTTGTTGTTTTTCCTTGTTGGTTTTGTGCACCTTTTGTATACTTAGTTGATAAGTAACACATCATTAGTGATGTTATCACTTAAAAGTTGAATTGATGCCTTCTTTTTTATGCATCACATAGATAATACATTAAAATATGCAATTAAAAAAAAACAATCCAAAATAATAAAAGATCAAAACGCGCTTCCTATTAAAGTTCTTTGTTTTGGTGCGAATTTCAAGATATTGCATCATCACACTTGAGTTCTTCTTACCCCTGAAAGTACATTGGACAATCAAGAGCTTCACATTGTACTCTATGGAAAATGTAGAAAACGAATCCAAGGCTCCCTGACATCCTTGATTTATAAGATGATGATTGGTGAGACAATTGTATTTTATTCAGATGTTTAATTGATGATGTTAAAAATCAATTATTATATCACATGTGTATTCACTTATTTAATATGTTATGCACCTATATATTGTATTATCTGTGTGTGCTTCAGTAGCTTGAAAAAGACCCTGAGGGGTTGAAACGTTGCTATGTAGCTGCTGGTTCTAATAAATTGCCTATTTCTTGGAATTCATTTGGAGTGCCTGGATTCATTTTCTACATTTTACAAGTTATATTTGGTCCATTCTGGTACTGGGACGTATCCAGTGAAAGCACCCTGGATTTCTGGACAAAGGGTTGAGTGCACTTCCACCAATTTTTTACATTGTACTCTATGGAGTCTAAACTGATAGACATGTTTAAACAAACACTGCAAGAATTAAATGGATACTCCTGACCCCTAAAGGACTTTAGCTTGCCAAAAGGTTTGATGTGTGAAGAGTGTGTCCTCGATTTTTCATTTTGCAAAAAGTGCAGATTTAAACAGAAATTGACACTTTTATAAATTAACCTTGTTGCACCTCCTTGACTTTCAATCAGGCAACAGATCCAGTTACTCACTGGTTTGTTTTGCTCAGTGCAACTAAACTCAGGAGGCAGCAATTGCCGAGCACCTGCCTTGCAAAGACCTCTCATTGAGTTGTATTGGGAAGTCTGTGATTGGACAGCCACAGAGAGTGTGAGCAAGGTTAGAAGGGGAGGGCTTGCAAATGCTGCAAACAAGAAATCTGCAGGTTTTGCAAGCTGGTTTTAAATAATTCCCAATGGAAAAAATACATAATTAAATACATCCATATTTTCATTGGGGGTATATCTACTAAATAGTGATTTTTTAAAAAAATAATAATAATTTGGGCATTTGAGCAGTGGAGTTTCTCTTAAAAATGTAAGGGGAATAGATTGTAAGGAGAAGATAATCACTAGCAGATAGCCAAGCATAACCTTCGGGGACTAGTACTTGAGTTATTAGCTATCTACTTATAAAAGCAAATATTTGAATTACAACTCCCATTAAGCTTTCTGTGCTTCCTTATGTTATGAATAACTGTATTGTTTCAAACTGCAGTTTATGATGAAGAAAAAAATGTAAGAATGGTAGAGGTAGGACAGTGGAGGCAGACTTAAGATGTACAATGCTGCAAAATATAACATTCCTCTATACTTACAAACACTATACAAAATGACAAATGCAATATCATGTATAAAAAAGGCTAAAAGCTCTAAAAATCATAAAAGTTGTAGTGATGCAAAGTGCATCAACTGCTGTAGATTCACATAATCCAAGACTGCTCGCATTGTCATAGATTTTATTTTACCAGTTGGGGATGAAAACTTCTATTAACCCTTTTATCAGTCTATGTCTTTGAAGGCACCAAACATTCTATTCAACATGCTACACTGACACCAAGCACAAGAAAAAACGTATTTCAAAAGTCCATTTTCCTCTTCCACTATGTCTAGGACCATCTAAAGCTGTTTCAAACCAAATCTGCACTCATTATGTTGTAGATTTTCTGAAATTAATACCAGGCTCTTAAACCCAAGAATATCAGTATTTTTTTATTTATTAGGCTTACACTTCAGCTTGGAATGATACGACCAGGTACTCCATCTCATTGGAATGTGGGTTCACTGTTAGGCAATGTGGAGAGAGAAATAGGCTTGACTTGCATTCAATAGAACTTTTATTTATATTTTTTATTTAATGGTTTAAAGTGAGGGACCTAAGGTTGGCTGCGATTTATCATACACTTCTAGACGAAAATGAAGTAACTAGAGGAATTTCAAATTGTAGAGAGAACATACATAACAGAGCCATTCATAGTTTTCTGTAAATATATATTTTTATTAATTGTATATATAAAGTATAAAAATGTTTTTGGTAAAGTCCAGTCTGAAGTGTTCCTTCAAAATATAGACAGAGAAATAGTGTATCAAATCTGACTGTAAAGATAAAACATGTTTAATTACATTTCAAGCATTGTGTTGTCTGGGAAAAAAATACTTTAAATTCAATATTACACTTGTACTAGAAATGTTAATGTCATGTCTGTATAAACTATGACAAGATTTTCAATGGCTTCTTAAGTTTTAAAATAAACATTTATTTTCTGATTAGTACCTTATACTACACATTCTTCTTTATTTATTTGCAACCACTGGATTATATTGTAAAAATAAAGAATTAAGCAAAATGCTGGTTTGGGGTACATTATTTATTGAATAATCTTTATTAGTATAATGTGCATTTCTTTGACTTTTTTTTAAAGAAAATAGACAAGCAGAGATTACCATGAATGCAATTAGACTTGTGCATGTCAGAAAAATTGAGTTTGTCTGAATCAATTTATCCGAAAAACAAAGTTGTTCGGGCAGACTGAATTTTTTCAAAGTGTCGTTTGGTTTCTTTGGAATTTTGTGTCGATGCAAACACTTGAGGAAAAACAATTCAGATGAAGTAAAAGGGGAAATAAATGACCTTATGCACGTCAGAATTTTTTTGTCTGGGAACAAAAGTTGTCAATTTGTATGGGAAAAAAATATGTTTAGACAGACCAAATGTTGTGGCAGTTCGGTTTTGAATGTATAGTTTAATATATGAATATTTATATCCAATATACTAGGTAAACCACATACACGGTCTTCATAAAGTTCTTACTTTATTCCATCTTAAATAATAAATCTGCCTTTTTTGTTTGTTTGTTTGTTTGTTTATTTATTTTGTATTTATTTTTTAATATTTTATAAATACCGCTCCTCCTTTTTTACCTGTATTGGCTACTTTTTCTCACTAGATCTGTGTAGCAAATTGCACAAATATACATATTTATATTGCTGTACACTGATTGACCTATTTTCATACCATTTTAATTCATCCAAATAATTTTTCCAGAAACAATTGTATGGGCGAAATTTGTCTGAACCGAAACTCCACATGGTCAAAAAACGAATCATCCAAAACAAAAAATGTTTTTGGACAAACCAAATTTTTTTACCATGCACAAATCATCCACTATATTGACGTTTAAATTCCTCTCCTTGCTGGTCTTACTTATCTAGGACAGCATCATTCCTATGGAACTTCCTATGGAACTTCGCACTCCAGTTAGATTCTCACCATTTAAAACCATCAGAAAAATGGAAAACTCACTCAAAACAAACTCACTCACGAAGGCATGTCAATTAAACTTTTATCATCCTTCCTTACAACTCGCTCCGCACACCTCACTAGGCTGATTAATGTGTTATCCTACTACTGTTCCATAAATAATAATGATAATGATATTAAAAAAGAATACTTCCAGTAATTGACTAAATGAACATGGCCACATGTTATTGAGCTCTAGGCACCTGATCGCAATCCACCACAATCTGACTAATGTCATCCACAGTGATATATAGGATGCACAGAGTGTAAAGGAGTCATTATCATTGACGAACTGGAGCAGTTTAAATGGAGTCCAGGAGAAATGGGATTATTTAAAAGTTGCACTACTTAAAGCAACAGAAAATTCCATTAGGCTTGCCAGTAAGAGCAGAACAATTAAGACACCACTGTGGTACTCCACAGAAGTGGCCAAACGCCTGATTATTCTTAGTCACATTAACTGTTTCAATTATTTTTATCCCCTCAGGACTCTTTTCTGCATAGTTGCACACTTTTACAAGTTCCCATGTGCACATAGATGTACATACACTGATCAGCCACAACAATAAATCTCTCTGCCTAATATTGTGTAGGTCCCCCTTTTGCTGTCAAAACAGCTCTGATGCATCAAGGCATGGACTTTACAAGACTTCTAAATGTGTCCTGTGGTATTGTCATGGTGCTGGGGCTTGGTATCGATGCGGCCGCGCCTGATCAGTGAGGTTGCACAGAAAAGGGAAAGTTTAACTTACCTGGTTCGCGGGAGAGTGGCAACCGACCCTCCCAGAAGACGGGTCCCAGCTGGTGCGGCGTTCTAAGGGAAGCTGGCCGCTGCGGTCACGTTCTTACTGTTAAAGGGCGCACTGCCCACATTAAAAATGGCACCGGCGTGCATGTGACGTCACGATATCGACACACACGCACATTTTGCGGTCAAAGGCCATGTACTAACCAATCACAGCACTGAGAGGCATGCCTTTTCTCAGTGCCCTGTCGTGGTTTCCACTGGTTGGTTGTCAGAGAGCGGGTTCTTGGTATATTTTCTAGTTTTTAACTTTTGACTTATGTTTTTGACTTTCGCTACTTCTGGTATCCTGACCGTTAGCTAGTTTATTCGTATTGTCTCATTCTGTATCCCAGACCTTGGCTTGTTATTTGACCATTCTATTTTACGTTAAGTCCGACCAGGGCCGCCACCAGAAATTTTGGGGCCCCTAACTCAGCTCGGGGTCTGGGCCCCGCCTCCAAATACCGCACACAGACATAAACACACACACTGATACAAAAGGACACAGATACATACCAACAGACACACATACAGAATCAGACACACATGCATACAGGCATACATACTGACACACACATACTGAGACATACACACAGGCATACATAGTGACAGACAGACACATACTAACATACATACAGACACACATGCATGAGGACATAAAAAAACATACATACATACAGACACCGACATACATACACACACACATACATACATACACACACACACACATACATTCATACATACAGATAGACATACAGACACTGACATCCATACACACATACATTCATAATGGCATACAGACATACATACTGACATGCATATATACAGACATACTGACAGACATACATGCATACAGACATCCATACACACATACACACGTTCATAATGATATGCAGACATACATTCATACTGACATACAGACATACATATATACATATATAATGACATACAGACATACATATATACATACATAGACATACATACAGACAGACATACATGCATGCAGACATACACAGACATACAGACAGACATACATACATATACATGCATGCAGTCCGACAGACATACATACATAGACATACACACAGACATGCATGCATCCAGACAGACATACATAGATATACATACACACATACATACATAGACATACATGCATACAGACATGCATACAGACATGCATACAGACATATACACACAGACATACATGCATGCAGACATACACAGACATACAGACAGACAGACACACAGACAGACATACATATGCATACAGACATACATAGACATACACACAGACATACATACATACACAGACATGCATGCATGCATCCAGACAGACATAGACATACATGCAGACAGACAGACATACATACACATACATACAGACATACATACAGACACATATATAGACATACATACATACAGACATACATGCATGCATGCAGACATACATACACATACATACATGCATGCATGCAGACATACATACACATACATACAGACATACATACATTTTACATCTACCTCTATCACTGCCCCTTTATTCCTTACAGCAATATTTTAGTACTTATAGGTACAGCACTTATTTTTTACTTATTTCACATTTTTTTTATTAATTTTCTTCTTATTTTTATCATCATTCCTATTTTATTCCTATCCTTATTTTTATTTATTTCTTATTCTCGACATTTTTAGGCAGAGGCATAGTAATCACTCACTGCTTTTCCACTATATTTTATACCAATTAGGTTTATTCACCAGATTTTTAGCTATTAGTCACTAGCCAGCTCCTGGAGTTCACACACTTTACTTTTACGGTGATTTTTTATTTATACAGACATACATACACATACATGCATACAGACACACACACAGACATACATACACATACATGCATACAGGCAGACAGACACACAGACATACATAAATACACAGACAGACATACATACATACACATACTTGCATACAGACAGACACACAGACATACATACAAAGACATACATAGACAGACAGACAGACATACATACACATACATGCATACAGACACACACACACACAGCTCATTTCCCAGCCACCCTCCTGTCTCTTACCTTTTCTTTGCAGGAGGGTGGCTGGGGATGATGGGAGTCGGCGCTGCTCCCTCTTCACTGCCTGACTCTCCCTCTTCATGGCTGGGCGCGCGCTCCTCCCGCGCGGAGTGAGCTGGGAGGAAGTGAGCACTTCCTCCCAGCAGCACTTGCTGCGGCTGCTTTTTTTTTTTTTAAAAGGGGCACGGTTGCGCTATACCACGGCCACAGCGCTGACCGGGCCCCTAAAGGAGGGGGCCCATCGGATGGCCCTAAGTGTGTGGGCCACCCGAAGATAAGGATTTCCATAGTCTGCATTTGTAATGCGTGTGACACCCTGATAATTAGAGCACCACCAAGCCAAAGAGTAAAGTGGTGACTTCATTTATTTAGCTGTCAGACTCTGCCACCAATAGAACTTTAGATGTTATGCCAGGGTGCATAACTTGAGAAATTTCTACAGGGCTCTAAAGACTTTGATGAATAACATTCCTGAAATATTTATTTTTGTAATACTAATAAAATCAACTGTTCTTTTTTACCTATATATGTATTTTTTATTGACTATATAGGGCATTAAGGAACACTCCATCATTACAAATAAATATATGTATTTTTACATTGGGGTGATCCTTTTTTGTTTTCAATTTATCCCCCTCCCTTTAATGAATAAGATACATTCATTAAAATATATCCAGCTCCAAGACTGTGTGACTGTCTTCTCCATGCAGTCTGATTCACACTTCCTCAATGAGGCAGGAAACCCTCCTGGCTGTCTGATTGACAGCCATGAGGGTGTAACTAATGACTTTTATAAAAGTGCCAAATGATTTCCTTCTTTCCTGCCCAACATCTGTTCACACCACACATAAAGCTGGAATGAACATGTCTCCTCTCCTCTGGAGAAAGTTATAGCAATGACTATGTAAGTGCTTGGTCAGTGCCTCTAAAGACAAATCTGTGAACTGTGCTGTGAACGACTGATAATAGCCACAGTATGGCAGCCATCAGCCAACTCAGCAGTTCCCAATATTTATGCAATGGTTGAAAATAGGGGTCAGTTTTAACCTATTTTCATTGTGTGCCTTTACGTCAGCAAACTACCTTGAAAATAATTGCACGTACAAGTGAGAAGGCCTCTCAGTGAGTGTGCAACAATGTAAACCGATCTACACATGAGTCCAACTCAGATCAGAAATGTTTGGCAAGAGTAGTGTTGTCGCGAACCCGAAATTTTCGGTTCGCGAACGGCGAACTCGAACTTCCGCAAATGTTGACTTCAATGGGCAGGCGAATTTTAAAACCAACAGGGACTCTTTCTGGCCACAAAAGTGATGGAAAAGTTGTTTCAAGGGGACTAACACCTGGACTGTGGCATGCCGGAGGGGGATCCATGGCAAAACTCCCATGGAAAATTGCACAGTTGATGCAGAGTCTGCTTTTAATCCATAAAGGGCAGAAATCACCTAACATTGACACCTGTCCTCAAAGCCCTGCCCTGATACACACTGACACAGAGCAGAATAGAGACTGTTCCCCGTCCTCAGAGACCATAATACACACTGACACAGAGCAGAATAGAGACTGTTACCCCTACATAGGGTCACTTGGCAGATATGGCGGGGTCGTGGGAGGGGGAGGATGACTTTCACCTCTTCCCCTGTTAGATTCCCGTTGTGCTGTGACATCACCCTTATACGCTGTGTAAACAGGGCCGTCTTTAATGCGGGGCAAAAGGGGCACACGCCCCAGGCCCAGTCATTCCTAGGGGGCCCAAAGCAGCTGCAACTTGATCCCGCTGGCTGCCGTGGTGCGTGTGGCCCGTGTAGTACTACCACCGTGGGCCACACGAAGAAGGATAACAATGAGTCTGCAGGGGCCCGGTCAGCACTGCAATGCTTTAACAGCGCAACCGGGTCCCCTGTGATGAGGTAAGCACTAGGAGGAAGAACAGTCACTTCCTCCTAGCTACCATACACAGAGGGCTGCACTATAATGTGGAAGAGAGAAGGAGAGCAGACTGGGAGAGAGCCAAACTCCCAACAGCCTCAGACAGCCTATGGACCCCAGGGAAGTCACCCTCCTGTACCCAAAAGGTAGGAAACAGGAGGGTAACTAAAATTGTATATTTTCCATGTATGTCTGTTTGTGTGTCTGTATGTGAATATGCATCTGTGTGTTCCCCTCTGTATCTATGTGTGTCAATGTTTGCAACGATGAGTGTCATCCTGTGTATCTGAATGTTTGTCATTAAGTGTGTCTGTGTACCTGCATGTGTATCACTGTGTCTGTATGTGTGGCTGTGCATCTGTATGTGTTAGTGTGTGTCTGTGTAACTGCATGTATGTCCGTGTGTGTATCTGCATATGTCAGGGTGGGTCTGCATGTTTGTCAGTGAGTGTATCTGTATATGTGTGTATCTGTGTATACACCTGTGTATTTGGATGGATGTACCTGTGTATGTCTGAGCCTGTGTGTATCTGTATTTGTGTCGGTGTTTGCATTAGTATGTGTGTGCTTTCTTTAGGTGAAAAATAAGTGTGGCTAAGTCTACAATCTACGTGTGTGTTTTTTGTGTTTATGTGTGTCTTTGGGTCGAAGGCGTGTTTGCATGCTAGATGGTGGGAAGGAGGGGACTAGGGGGCCCAAGCAAATGCTTGCCCAGGGTCCAATCAACATTAAAGACGGCCCTGTGTGTAAAGCATACTATTTAATTTGATCAGCATGGCCACTTGAGTTTTTATAGTTTTCACGCTGCTTGTAGTTTATATATGGTTCACAAAAAACAAACAAACGATAAAGTAAACGTGTAAGGATTCAGAATATTCTTTCAAACCCTTACACATTGTGTGTACGTATTTTTTGTCTTAAGTTTGTGGCTTTAAAGAGGTTTACGTTGTTTCTATGATGTGCATAACATGTTCTTGTAAATGTTTGTTAAATTTTTCCTGGAATTGTAATTTTTGAATCTGAATAAAGATAGTCAAATCCCTGATACACACTGACACAGAGCAGAATAGGGACTGTTCCCCCTACATAGGGTCACTTGGCAGATATGGATTGACACCTATCCTAATGATCCCTGATACACACTGACACAGAGCAGAATAGAGACTGTTCCCCCTACATAGGGTCACTTGGCAGATATGGATTGACACCTGTCCTCAAAACCCCTGATACACACTGACACAGAGCAGAATAGGGACTGTTCCCCCTACATAGGGTCACTTGGCAGATATGGATTGACACCTGTCCTCAAAACCCCTGATACACACTGACACAGAGCAGAATAGGGACTGTTCCTCCTACATAGGGTCACTTGGCAGATATGGATTGACACCTGTCCTCAAAACCCCTGATACACACTGACACAGAGCAGAATAGGGACTGTTCCCCCTACATAGGGTCACTTGGCAGATATGGATTGACACCTGTCCTCAAAACCCCTGATACACACTGACACAGAGCAGAATAGGGACTGTTCCCCCTACATAGGGTCACTTGGCAGATATGGATTGACACCTGTCCTCAAAACCCCTGATACACACTGGCACAGAGCAGAATAGGGACTGTTCCCCCTACATAGGGTCACTTGGCAGATATGGATTGACACCTGTCCTCAAAACCCCTGATACACACTGGCACAGAGCAGAATAGGGACTGTTCCCCCTACATAGGGTCACTTGGCAGATATGGATTAACACCTGTCCTCAAAACCCCTGATACACACTGACACAGAGCAGAATAGAGACTGTTCCCTGTCCACAGAGACCATGATACACACTGACACAGAGCAGAATAGAGACTGTTCACCGTCCACAGAGACCATGATACACACTGACACAGAGCAGAATAGGGACTGTTCCCCCTACATAGGGTCACTTGGCAGATATGGATTGACACCTGTCCTCAAAACCCCTGATACACACTGACACAGAGCAGAATAGGGACTGTTCCTCCTACATAGGGTCACTTGGCAGATATGGATTGACACCTGTCCTCAAAACCCCTGATACACACTGACACAGAGCAGAATAGGGACTGTTCCTCCTACATAGGGTCACTTGGCAGATATGGATTGACACCTGTCCTCAAAACCCCTGATACACACTGACACAGAGCAGAATAGAGACTGTTCCCCGTCCACAGAGACCATGATACACACTGACACAGAGCAGAATAGGGACTGTTACCCCTACATAGGGTCACTTGGCAGGTATGGATTGACACCTGTCCTCAAAGCCCATGATACACACTGGGGGGAGCTACTGTCCTCCCCAACCCCTGCGCGGTGGGTGGGGGCCATAAATCACAATGGGGGGACCTACTGTCCTCCCCCCCTCGGCCCCCACCCCTGCGCGGTGGGGGCCATAAATCACAATGGGGGGGCCTACTTTCCTCCCCCCCGGCCCCCATCCCTGCGCGGTGGGTGGGGGGCATAAATCACAATGGGACGGACCTACTGATAGGAGTGGAGTATTGTTCATATCAGTTTAATACCTTCAGCGTCTTTTTTGACCTAGGCGACTTCTCTTCTCAGTGACAATACCTCCTGCTGCACTGAAGGTCCTTTCTGACAGGACACTTGAAGCGGGGCAGGCCAGAAGTTCTATCGCAAATTGGGATAGCTCAGGCCACAGGTCAAGCCTGCACACCCAGTAGTCAAGGGGTTCATCGCTCCTCAGAGTGTCGATATCTGCAGTTAAGGCGAGGTAGTCTGCTACCTGTCGGTCGAGTCGCTCTCTGAGGGTGGATCCCGAAGGGCTGTGGCGATGCATAGGACTTAAAAAGGTCCGCATGTCCTCCATCAACAACACGTCTTTATAGCGTCCTGTCCTTGCCGGTGTGGTCGTGGGAGGAGGAGGATGACTTCCACCTCTCCCCCTGTTAGATTCCCGTTGTGCTGTGACATCACCCTTATACGCTGTGTAAAGCATACTTTTTAATTTATTTAGTAAATGCTGCATCCTTTCCGACTTGTTGTAATTCGGTAACATTTCCGCCACTTTCTGCTTATACCGGGGGTCTAGTAGCGTGGACACCCAGTACAGGTCGTTCTCCTTCAGCCTTTTTATACGTGGGTCCCTCAACAGGCAGGACAGCATGAAACACCCCATTTGCACAAGGTTGGATGCCGAGCTACTCATTTCCCGTTCCTCCTCCTCACTGATGTAATTGAAGGTATGTTCTTCCCCCCAGCCACGTACAACACCACGGGTACCAGATAGGTGACAACGAGCACCCTGGGATGCCTGTTGTGTTTGGTCTTGCTCCTCCTCCTCCTCCTCAAAGCTACAATCCTCCTCTGACTCCTCTTCCTCACAATCCTCTTCCAGCGTTGCCGCAGGTCCAGCAAGCGATGCTGATAAGGCTGTTTCTGGTGGTGATGGTGACCACAACTCTTCCTCTTCCTCTTCACGCTCATCTACAGCCTGATCCAGCACTCTTCGCAGGGCACGCTCCAGGAAGAAAACAAATGTTATGATGTCGCTGATGGTGCCTTCGTTGCGACTGACTAGGTTTGTCACCTCCTCAAAAGGACGCATGAGCCTACAGGCAGGGCCGGATTAACATAGGGGCTGATGGAGCTGCAGCTCCAGGCCCAGGCCCATGGAATAGGCCCATTTAAAAAAAAAAAAAAAAACGTTTTTTTTTTTTTTTGTACACACTACTCTTAGGTTTGCCATCTGACTGGTATTTTACTGGTTTGCCACCTGACTGGTATTTGAGGCTGCCTGTCCGTGCCGTATTGCAGTAATATCGGCAATACAAATGCAGGTATTTTTCTCAGAATAAATGGAGATTACTCTGCAATACCAGCACCGGCCAGTAGGGGTTACTGTGTGTGGAGAGAGGCAGGGATAGGAAGTTACAGCATATCCCTGCCTCTCTCTACTACTTACTGATCCGTGAGGAAGCAGCAATACAGCACAGAGTCCAGACAGCAGCTCTACAGCTCAGGTAAGAGAGGGATGGGGGGAAAGGCATCAGGGACACATGGGGACACTGAGACACTAGGGGACACTGAGGCACTAGGACACATGGGGACACAGACACTGGGAGACCTGGAAACACTGAGACACTTGGGGACACTGGAAAACATGGGGACACTGAGACACTAGGGGACACTGGGAAACATGGGGATGCTGAGACACATGGGGATGTGAAACATAGGGACATTGGGAGAGTCTCAGTGTCCCCAAGTCTCCCAGTATCTGTGTCCCATGTCTCTCAGTGTGCCTAGTGTCCCCATGTGTCCCAGTGTCCCTATATGTCCCAGTGTTCCCATGTCTATGTCCACAACTGTCCCCATGTCTCCCAGTGTCCCCAAGTGTCTGTCTCCCAGCCAGTGTCCCATAGTCTCCTGGTGTCCCCATGTCTCTGTGTCCCTAGTGTCTTAGTGTCCCCAAATGTTTCTGTGTCTCAGTGTGCCTAGTGTCCCCATGTCTCCCAGTGTCCCTATATGTCCCAGTGTCCCCATGTCTATGTCCACAACTGCCCCCATGTCTCCAAGTGTCTGTCTCTCAGCAAGTGTCCCCAGTGTCCCATAGTCTCCCAGTTTCCCTTAGTCTCTCAGTGTCTGTGTTCCCATGTCTCTGTGTCCCTAGTGTCCTAGTGTCCACAAATGTTTCAGTGTCCCCATGTCTCCCTAGTGTCTCAGTGTCCCCATTTCTCCCAGTTTCCCTAAATGTCTCAGTGTCCCCATGTCTCTGTGTCCCCCGGTCTCTCAGTGTCCCCGGGTCTCTCAGTGTCCCCATGTCTCACTGTGTCCCCAGTATCCTAGTGACATGGGGACACACTGAGACATTGGGACACTGGGAGAAATGGGGACACTGAGACACTGAGAGACTAAGGGACTGGGCGACATGGGGACCCTGACACTGTGATACATAGGGACACTGAGACACTGGGTGACCTGCGAGACTGAGACACTGGGAGCAATCCATCTATACAGCAGAATCAAACTGTGAGTAGTCTGTTGGTGATTTTACAGAATTTTCTCTGATGTCACTCCTTGTGATTATACAAATGATTAAGGCTGGTATTTTTTTTCCAAGAAAGGTGGCAACCCTAACTACTCTTCACATACTCTTGCTTAAAGGAGCACTATAGGGTCAGGAACACAATCATGTATTTCTGACCCTATTATGTTAAAACCACCACCCTGGCCCCTTCTTGCCTCCCTAAGTATAGTAAAATATAACTTGTATTCAAGTCTGCAGCTGCTGGCTCTGCCTCTGAACTGACTGTCTGCTGACATCATCAGAAGTGGTGGTCTGAGCAAATTACAATACTTCCCCATAGGATTGGCTGAGACTGTCAACTATGCAGATCAGGGGCAGAGCCAGCACAAGTCCAACATAGCCCTGGCCAATAAGCATCTCATCATAAAGATAAATTGAATCAATGCATCTGTATGAGGAAAGTTCAGTGTCTGCATGCCGAGGGTGGAGACACTGAATGGCAGTGCTGCACACTAGGCAGTACTGCCCCAGGAAGCACCTCTAGAAGCCATCTAAGGAGTGCCCAGTGGAGTTATTTTCTCTGAAAAGACAGTGTTTACTGCAAAAGGCCTGGATGGAATGATTCTACTTACCAGAACAAATACAATAAGCTGTAGTTGTTATAGTGTCCCTTTAAGTTTGGAAGCTTAAGAGGGATGTATGGGAACAAAACGTGTGTGGACTGGCTGACAATAAAATTAGTTTAGGTAATGCAGACGTTGGTCTCTAACACTGTGGCATGTCCCCTTTCTTCTACACTCACTACATACACCTTTTCTCTGTCTCAGACTATATACCAGGAACTTCTGCCTGCTAGTAAGAAGGTAAGGAGACAAGTGGACATGTGAGTGCTAGGGGACCGTCCTTAGAAAGCATGGATTGAGCGCATTTTAGGATGCATTTATGTCAAGCTCAGGGTGCTGCCTGCATAGTATGCCCTTAGTTGGACAGCCTGCAGGATTGGCTGGCAGCCTGACATGCATTCATGCCAGGCTGTCCTTCAAATTCTTTGGACAAACATGCCCCCTTTTTGGGAGGCATGACTGTTTTAGTGTTTTTGGTCAATAAGATCCCGTAATTGGGCCCATCATAATTGTCAGCACCAGGCCCAGTGTGCTCTTAATCCGGCCCTGCCTACAGGCATTGCGCATGAGCATCCAGTAACGTGGCAAAAAAATTCCCAGCTCCCCAGAGGCTGTCCTAGCACCCCGGTCATACAAATATTCATTAACAGCTTTTTCTTGTTGGAGCAGGCGGTCGAACATTAGGAGTGTTGAATTCCAACGTGTAGGGCTGTCGCAAATCAAGCGCCTCACTGGCATGTTGTTTCGCCGCTGGATATCGGCAAAGTGAGCCATGGCCGTGTAGGAACGCCTGAAATGGCCACACACCTTCCTGGCCTGCTTCAGGACGTCCTGTAAGCCTGTGTACTTATGCACAAAGCGTTGTACGATCAGATTACACACATGTGCCATGCACGGCACATGTGTCAACTTGCCCAACTTCAATGCCGCTATCAAATTTTTTCCGTTGTCACACACCACTTTGCCGATATCCAGTTGCTGCGGAGTCAGCCACTTTTCCACCTGTGCGTTCAGGGCGGACAGGAGTGCTTGTCCGGTGTGACTCTCTGCTTTCAAGCAAGTCAAACCCAAGACGGCGTGACACTGCCGTATCCGGGATGTGGAATAGTACCTGGGGAGCTGGGGAGGTGCCGTTGATGTGGAGCAAGAAGCAGCGGCACAAGAGGACTCAGCCGAGGAGGTTATGGAAGAGGATGGAGTAGGAGGAGTAGAGGAGGTGGCAGCAGGACTGCCTGCAATTCGTGGCGGTGTCACCAACTCCTCTGCAATGCCACGCATTCCTTGCTTGTCAGCCGTCAGCAGGTTTACCCAATGCGCAGTGTAGGTGATATACCTGCCCTGACCATGCTTTGCAGACCAGGTATCAGTGGTCAGATGGACCCTTGCCCCAACACTGTGTGCCAGACATGCCATGACTTCCTTTTGCACAATCGAGTACAAGTTGGGGATTGCCTTTTGTGAAAAGAAATTCCGGCCGGGTACCTTCCACTGCGGTGTCCCAATAGCTACAAATTTTTTGAACGCCTCAGACTCAACCAGATTGTATGGTAAAAGCTGGCGGGCTAATAGTTCGGACAAGCCAGCTGTCAGACGCTGGGCAAGGGGGTGACTTGGTGACATTGGCTTCTTACGCTCAAACATGTCCTTGACAGACACATGACTGTGGGCAGATGAGCGGGAACTGCTCAAGGCGGGAGGCGGAGTGGCGGATGGTTGAGAGGGGGCAAGAAGGACAGCAGTGGTTGACGTGGCTGAAGATGCTGGACCAGGAGGAGGATGGCGGCTTAGAGTAGGCGTGCTGCTTGTACTCATGTGTTGATCCCATAGGCGTTTGTGATGTGAGATCATGTGCCTACGCAAAGCAGTTGTACCTAGGTGGGTGTTGGACCTCCCACGACTCAGTTTCCTTTGGCACAGGTTGCAAATGGCATCGCTGTTGTCAGAGGCAGACACACAAAAAAATGCCACACTGCTGAGCTCTGCAATGACGGCATTCTGGTGGTGGACACAGCATGCGTTGATTGGCGTGCTGTCGGGCTGACCCCGTGTGCCGATGCATGCTGTCTGACTGTGCCACTAGCTCCTTGCGACGACCCCCCCCTGCTTCCAACTCGTCTCCTCCTCCTCTCTGTCTCCCCATCTGAACTTTCGCCCTGTTCTTCTTCTTGCCGAGCGGGCACCCACGTGACATCCATGGACGCATCGTCATCATCAACCGCTTCGCTTGTATCTGACAACTCAGAAAAGGAAGCAGCAGCGGGTACAACATCATCATCATCACACCGTACCTCCATGTGTTTAATGCTGCCTGCCTGAGACATATCCCTGTTATCTACATCCTCTAGCAATAATGGTTGCGCATCACTCATTTCTTCAAACGGGTGTGTGAATAACTCCTCTGACATACCAAGTAAAGCGGCTGTGGTGCTAGTTTTGGTGGTGGCGGCAGGCGGGTGAGTGGTATCTTGAGAGGTGCCTGAAGCTAAGCTGGAGGAGGATGGTGCATCAAGGTTCCGAGCGGAGGCTGTACAAGATTGGGTGTCCTGTGTTAGCCAGTCAACTATGTCCTCAGAACTTTTCAAGTTCAGGGTACGTGGCTTCTGAAAACTGGGCATTATTCTAGGGCAAAAGGGAATCCCAGCACCACGACCACGACGGCCCCTGCGAGGTGGCCTGCCTCTGCCTGTCATTTTTTTGGGGATTAGTGGTACTATGCGTGCAAGCTACTGTGAGACCAGATATGATTGGCAATGTGAACTGTAACAGTTCTGCAGAGCACACACTGTAGGCCTGACACACCCGCTTGAAGACAAGTAACTGCTATTCAATCTATAACAGTGAAAAACAAATTTTGGTTTTAAAAGCACGCTATAGAGACACCAGATATGATTGGCAATGTGCACTGGAACAGTTCTGCAGAGCACACACTGTAGGCCTGAGACACCCGCTTGAAGACAAGTAACTGCTATTCAATCTATAACAGTGAAAAACAAATTTTGGTTTTAAAAGCACGCTATAGAGACACCAGATATGATTGGCAATGTGCACTGGAACAGTTCTGTAGAGCACACACTGTAGGCCTGAGACACCCGCTTGAAGACAAGTAACTGCTATTCAATCTATAACAGTGAAAAATAAATTTTGGTTTTAAAAGCACGCTATAGAGACACCAGATATGATTGGCAATGTGCACTGGAACAGTTCTGCAGAGCACACGCTGAAGGAAGGGCTGACAGAGCCGCTTGAAGACAAGTAATTGCTATTCAATCTATAACAGTGAAAAATAAATTTTGGTTTTAAAAGCACGCTATAGAGACACCAGATATGATTGGCAATGTGCACTGGAACAGTTCTGGAGAGCACACGCTGAAGGAAGGACTGACAGAGCCGCTTGAAGGACACTGACTGGCTGCTATTAGCTTACACTAGAAACCTTTTTTCTTTGTAAAAGCACGCTATAGAGACACCAGATATGATTGGCAATGTGCACTGGAACAGTTCTGCAGAGCACACACTGTAGGCCTGAGACACCCGCTTGAAGACAAGTAACTGCTATTCAATCTATAACAGTGAAAAATTAATTTTGGTTTTAAAAGCACGCTATAGAGACACCAGATATGATTGGCAATGTGCACTGGAACAGTTCTGGAGAGCACACGCTGAAGGAAGGACTGACAGAACCGCTTGAAGGACACTGACTGGCTGCTATTAGCTTACACTAGAAACCTTTTTTCTTTGTAAAAGCACGCTATAGAGACACCAGATATGATTGGCCATGTGCACTTGAACAGTTCTGCAGAGCACACACTGTAGGCCTGACACACCCGCTTGAAGACAAGTAACTGCTATTCAATCTATAACAGTGAAAAACTAATTTTGGTTTTAAAAGCACGCTATAGAGACACCAGATATGATTGGCAATGTGCACTGGAACAGTTCTGGAGAGCACACGCTGAAGGAAGGACTGACAGAGCCGCTTGAAGGACACTGACTGGCTGCTATTAGCTTACACTAGAAACCTTTTTTCTTTGTAAAAGCACGCTAAAGAGACACCAAATATGATTGGCAACTGTCAAAGCACGCTGGAACAGGTCTACAGAGCACACGCTGAAGTAGGCCTGACACCCAGACGCTTGCAGACAACTAACTGCTCTTCTATTACAGTGAAAAAAAATTATTTCTTTTAAATCTAAAGCTTAAGCTATTGTAAAAACAGATATGAGTGGTGGCACTGGGCAAGAGGGCACAGTATCCACTGTGAACCTCACACAGAAGCTGGCAGGCAGGCAACTGCTCTTCTATTACAGTGGAAACAAAATTTTGGTTGTAAAAGCACGCTATAGAGACACCAGATATGAGTGGCAACTGTCAAAGTACGCTGGCAGGGTTGTGCAGGGCACACGCTGAAGGAAGGCCTGACAGAGCCGCTTGAAGGACACTGACTGGCTGCTATTAGCTTACACTGGAAAACTTTTTTCTTTGTAAAAGCACGCTAAAGAGACACCAGATATGATTGGCAACTGTCAAAGCACGCTGGCACAGGTCTGCAGAGCACACGCTGAAGTAGGCCTGACACCCAGACGCTTGCAGACAACTAACTGATCTTCTATTACAGTGAAAAAAAATGATTTCTTTAAAATCTAAAGCTTAAGCTATTGTTAAAACAGATATGAGTGGTGGCACTGACTGTGCAAATGGGCAAGGCATCCAACCTGACACAGAAGCTGGCAGGCAGGCAACTGCTCTTCTATTACAGTGAAAAAAAATGATTTCTTTAAAATCTAAAGCTTAAGCTATTGTTAAAACAGATATGAGTGGTGGCACTGGGCAAGTAGGCACAGTATCCAATGTGAACCTCACACAGAAGCTGGCAGGCAAGCAACTGCTCTTCTATTACAATGAAAACAAATTATTTATTTAAAATCTAAAGCTTAACCAATTGTTAAAACAGATATGAGTGGTGGCACTGACTGTGCAAATGGGCAAGGCATCCAACCTGGCACAGAAGCTGGCAGGCAGGCAACTGCTCTTCTATTACAGTGAAAACAAATTATTTATTTTAAATCTAAAGCTTAACCAATTGTTAAAACAGATATGAGTGGTGGCACTGGGCAAGTAGGCACAGTATCCAATGTGAACCTCACACAGAAGCTGGCAGGCAGGCAACTGCTCTTCTATTACAGTGGAAACAAAATTTTGGTTGTAAAAGCACGCTATAGAGACACCAGATATGAGTGGCAACTGTCAAAGTACGCTGGCAGGGTTGTGCAGGGCACACGCTGAAGGAAGGACTGACAGAGCCGCTTGAAGGACACTGACTAGCTGCTATTAGCTTACACTAGAAACCTTTTTTCTTTGTAAAAGCACGCTATAGAGACACCAGATATGATTGGCCATGTGCACTTGAACAGTTCTGCAGAGCACACACTGTAGGCCTGACACACCCGCTTGAAGACAAGTAACTGCTATTCAATCTATAACAGTGAAAAACAAATTTTGGTTTTAAAAGCACGCTATAGAGACACCAGATATGATTGGCAATGTGCACTGGAACAGTTCTGGAGAGCACACGCTGAAGGAAGGACTGACAGAGCCGCTTGAAGGACACTGACTGGCTGCTATTAGCTTACACTAGAAACCTTTTTTCTTTGTAAAAGCACGCTAAAGAGACACCAAATATGATTGGCAACTGTCAAAGCACGCTGAAACAGGTCTACAGAGCACACGCTGAAGTAGGCCTGACACCCAGACGCTTGCAGACAACTAACTGCTCTTCTATTACAGTGAAAAAAATGTATTTCTTTTAAATCTAAAGCTTAAGCTATTGTAAAAACAGATATGAGTGGTGGCACTGGGCAAGAGGGCACAGTATCCACTGTGAACCTCACACAGAAGCTGGCAGGCAGGCAACTGCTCTTCTATTACAGTGGAAACAAAATTTTGGTTGTAAAAGCACGCTATAGAGACACCAGATATGAGTGGCAACTGTCAAAGTACGCTGGCAGGGTTGTGCAGGGCACACGCTGAAGGAAGGCCTGACAGAGCCGCTTGAAGAACACTGACTGGCTGCTATTAGCTTACACTGGAAACCTTTTTTCTTTGTAAAAGCACGCTAAAGAGACACCAGATATGATTGGCAACTGTCAAAGCACGCTGGCACAGGTCTGCAGAGCACACGCTGAAGTAGGCCTGACACCCAGACGCTTGCAGACAACTAACTGATCTTCTATTACAGTGAAAAAAAATGATTTCTTTAAAATCTAAAGCTTAAGCTATTGTTAAAACAGATATGAGTGGTGGCACTGACTGTGCAAATGGGCAAGGCATCCAACCTGACACAGAAGCTGGCAGGCAGGCAACTGCTCTTCTATTACAGTGAAAAAAAATGATTTCTTTAAAATCTAAAGCTTAAGCTATTGTTAAAACAGATATGAGTGGTGGCACTGGGCAAGTAGGCACAGTATCCAATGTGAACCTCACACAGAAGCTGGCAGGCAGGCAACTGCTCTTCTATTACAATGAAAACAAATTATTTATTTAAAATCTAAAGCTTAACCAATTGTTAAAACAGATATGAGTGGTGGCACTGACTGTGCAAATGGGCAAGGCATCCAACCTGACACAGAAGCTGGCAGGCAGGCAACTGCTCTTCTATTACAGTGAAAACAAATTATTTATTTTAAATCTAAAGCTTAACCAATTGTTAAAACAGATATGAGTGGTGGCACTGGGCAAGTAGGCACAGTATCCAATGTGAACCTCACACAGAAGCTGGCAGGCAGGCAGGCAACTGCTCTTCTATTACAGTGGAAACAAAATTTTGGTTGTAAAAGCACGCTATAGAGACACCAGATATGAGTGGCAACTGTCAAAGTACGCTGGCAGGGTTGTGCAGGGCACACGCTGAAGGAAGGCCTGACAGAGCCGCTTGAAGGACACTGACTGGCTGCTATTAGCTTACACTGGAAAACTTTTTTCTTTGTAAAAGCACGCTAAAGAGACACCAGATATGATTGGCAACTGTCAAAGCACGCTGGCACAGGTCTGCAGAGCACATGCTGAAGTAGGCCTGACACCCAGACGCTTGCAGACTACTAACTGATCTTCTATTACAGTGAAAAAAATGATTTCTTTAAAATCTAAAGCTTAAGCTATTGTTAAAACAGATATGAGTGGTGGCACTGACTGTGCAAATGGGCAAGGCATCCAACCTGACACATAAGCTGGCAGGCAGGCAACTGCTCTTCTATTACAGTGAAAAAAAATGATTTCTTTAAAATCTAATGCTTAAGCTATTGTTAAAACAGATATGAGTGGTGGCACTGGGCAAGTAGGCACAGTATCCAATGTGAACCTCACACAGAAGCTGGCAGGCAGGCAACTGCTCTTCTATTACAATGAAAACAAATTATTTATTTAAAATCTAAAGCTTAACCAATTGTTAAAACAGATATGAGTGGTGGCACTGACTGTGCAAATGGGCGAGGCATCCAACCTGACACAGAAGCTGGCAGGCAGGCAACTGCTCTTCTATTACAGTGAAAACAAATTATTTATTTTAAATCTAAAGCTTAACCAATTGTTAAAACAGATATGAGTGGTGGCACTGGGCAAGTAGGCACAGTATCCAATGTGAACCTCACACAGAAGCTGGCAGGCAGGCAACTGCTCTTCTATTACAGTGAAAACAAATTATTTATTTTAAATCTAAAGCTTAACCAATTGTTAAAACAGATATGAGTGGTGGCACTGGGCAAGTGGGCACAGTATCCAATGTGAACCTCACACAGAAGCTGGCAGGCAGGCAACTGCTCTTCTATTACAGTGAAAAAAATATATTTATTTTAAATGTAAAGCTTAACCTATTGTTAAAACAGATATGAGTGGTGGCACTGGGCAAGTGGGCACAGTATCCACTGTGAGCCTGACACAGAAGCTGGCAGGCAGGCAACTGCAATTAGATTATACAGGTATAAAAAGCAGACTGATGTTCTAGCCCTAAAAAGGGCTTTTTGGGGTGCTGTCCTTACAGCAGAGATCAGATGAGTCCTTCAGGATTGTAGTGGACATTGAATACCCTAGCCTAGCTATCAATTTCCCTATCTAATCAGCAGCAGCTAAACTTTCCCTCCTCTCACTAAGCATGCAGCTTCAGAATGAATCAAAAATGGATGCTGGGAGGGAGGTTGGAGGGTGTGGAAGGGAGGGAGTGCTGCTGATTGGCTGGAATGTGTCTGCTGACCGAGAGGCACAGGGTCAAAGTTTGCCCAATGATGACGAATAGGGGGCGGATCGAACTGCGCATGTGTCCGCCCGCCGCGGCGAACGCGAACAAGCTAAGTTCGCCGGGAACTGTTCGCCGGCGGACAGTTCGGTACATCACTAGGCAAGAGTTTTTGGATTTTTCTTTTTTCATAAGAAATAATGAATGTTGTGGAAAGTGATATAAAAGTATAAATTTGATATGTTTAGATAACCTGAACCGGATACTAATTTCTGCAAAATTAAAAAAAATAATGAAATATAAAAATCAAAAAATAAACAATAAAATATTTATCAACTTGAAACAATGATTTATGGTGGACGATATAATGTTGAAACAAATAAAGTTAAGTAACAGAGCCTTCAAGCAAACATAGGACACCTTATTGTCTACATTGGCCTTGTCTGTTCAGCCCTGATGTAAACATCTATATAACATCACATACTGTAGCAATGATTTGTTATTGACTGATTTTTCCTTATCTGTGTGTACTCAATAATCTCTGGCCTACTATACAATTCCTTCAGTGTGTGAAGCAGAGGTCAGGAGGTGTGATTGAGTTAAAACTGGCATTCTTAGACAAAGGAGCACAAAATATAAATTAACAAGCCAAATACACCCACACTCGCCGGACACACACGGACTTCTCCTAACTAAATGCTGGCACCTTTTTTAAACTAACATTTGCAACCTTTGTACCTTACAGTACAATTAGTGGGTGAGACAGGGTGAAACATCTGACAATATAAATCAGGGGTGGTGATATGAGACATGCTTGTTTAACCTCTATCTTGGACTTCTAAGTTGAAGTAGGTTAAAAAAGCAGACACCTTTCTGACAGGCTAATATAATATAACATACAAATAGTTTCAATAGGAAATACTATTTTAGGTTCTCTTTTGAGCCATGGTTTATATTGCTTTACTTATAAACTGAGGAATATGTTCTGTTTTACTTTAGAAAACTGTGACATTTATTTTTCAATAGTGTAGTAAATTTCAATCCAGAAAGAAACTCAACTTTCAATTTTTGCTTTTTCAATCAGCATTTAGTTAAAAAAAAAACACTTTGTCCAAATAATCATAAATAATCAAAACAATGGAAAGGCAAGAAAAAGACTAACACTAGCAGATCAAGCTGGTGCTTCTTGTGCGTCCATTCTGTACTTTGTCAATATATTATTTCTACGATATTCCTTGATTTGTTTTATGACTATTTGGTCAAAGATTTTTGTTGTTTTATTGTTAACTTGGTTACAATAAATTACTACGACTGGTATTCACAAAGTGCCAGCATATTCCACAGCAATGTACAATTGAAGAAAATATACAGTATAGTATGTGAACGGAAATCTAGCATTTACTGCAGTTTCATACACAGAACTAAGCTACATAGCTAGTGAGCTTACAATCTAAAGTTTATGGTGGGAACTTCAGACAAAGGGGATCAGGGGAGATTTGAAGGTAATGGACAGGAAGACTTAGTGCATCTGTACAGACAGCTAATATGTAATTGGGGAAGATGCCAAACACCTGGAACAGTGCTGTAAAGGAAGCAAAGGTGGGAGGGAGGGTGGGAAGTGCTTAGTAAATATGGAGGTTATTGCTTGCAGAGGATTTGATGTGTATGAGCCATCTAAATGGCATATAATAGGGATAAATGCTAATTTTAAAGGAACACTAAAGCTTTATAAATACAAACATGTTTTCCTAACACTGTAGTATTTGTCTCACTATTTAAATGTTCAGCCACCCCTACAAGGGTTAAAAAAAAAATTAACTTACCGTATATCCCTCAGTGTGATGGTCTCGTCGCTGCTGAATCTTGATGATCTCAGCCAATCCAGTGCTTCCCTATATTGGGAGACTAGTTCACATGTGAGGCAAAACGCAAAGTTGTAAAGCATCATCTGATTGAATAACTCAGTTATTCAGCAGACTGACTCAGTTATTCAGCAGACTGACTCAGTTATTCAGCAGAAGTGCCTCTAGTGGTTGGTCCGATAATGACCTCGATTTAACATAATTGGATATGCTTTTCAAATGATTTAACATCTTTATTTAATTTTTTTTTAATATTTTAATATCTTTTGATATATTAATATATATTGATATGTATGATATATTTTTTGCTATTTTAATATTTAGAAAAATTTATTTTAAAAAAAAAGTATGCAAAAATGCTAAATCATTTGTAAAGTTTATCCAAAAATATTGAATCAAGACCAACGTTAGATGTGTTGTTGAAAAGTAATATAACACTACAATATTATTTAAAATAATATATTAAAAAAAATACAATATTACTTGCCCATGTAGTCACCCAGAATCCACCACTGTATCAAAGGGCATTCTGCTTTGATCAGTTCTGGTCATTTTTATGTTGATTAGATTATATAGAACTCTTTTATATTATCTGTGTTTTTTTTTTTTAATCTGCTTCTGCTTAAATGCAGCTTTCAATGGGGTCATTTTCACATACTCATCTTCTTCAGTCTCGTTTACTGCAACTCACTCTTCGTCAGCCTAACATATACCCACGTTGTCCCAATGATGAATGCTGTAGCATGGTTTATTTTTCTTACGTAACCCTTCTCTCACACTAATGCTTTATATCAATCCTTACACTGGCTTCCTTTATTATTTTTAGGAGTAGGTTAAGTATCCTGTTTCATACCCACAAGGCTCCTCACACCTGTACCCTGTGCTATGTATAATGTCTAACAAGCAAGTACAACTAATCTTGGTCACTCATGGGCATTTGATAACAATCTGATTTGTTGTTTTTTTATCTCTCTATGGTCTCCCCATCATTTTAGGACACCTTACCATTCACTATCACACCTCTCTAAGACCCCATAGCTTACAGGTTAACATCTCTCCCAACACTATTCTGTTGGCCTTGAGGAAAGTGCAAACAAAGGGCCTTTTTTCATGCATGAAAGTCACATGTTTCTGTATGGTTGGTCTACCCTAGTGATTCATAGAACATATGGGTTTGGCATGGAGACCATCGAAGACGTTAGATGTGACTTAATTTACCTCTGCAAATTCCATTAGTAGGATTTGCACAGTATGGTATTTACTACAATGATTATTGCCACATGCAATGAATGTCTTCAGCACTTATCATTTCACCCCACAGCCAATGTTAAACAACTCCAGGGTCACCAAACATAATTATCACACAAAGGAAAGCAGACAGGTAGAGAGGATAAGAAACATATCACCAGAGCTTAGAGTGGCTGAGGAAATCTTCAGGATTATAGAGGAATGGAATACTAGATAACTAGACAAGGTTAGGATTAAAGAGGTACGGATAAACTGTAACAATAGCCAATGTCAAAACTAGAAAACTTAATGGAGAATAACAATGTAACACGCTAATCGGGAACTGAGAACAGAAACCACGACAGGGCAATGAAAATCTGTTTACAATGCCTTTAAATATAGTTACGTGCACACTGATTGGTCCACTTCACTCCTGACATGGTCATTATAGGACCTGAAGTGATTTACATATATTAATGGACACACCCTACAAGTGGGCATTGTCCACCATGCTGCCAGGAAGCAGCCCGCACAAGTGATATCCGAATGACGCTTGTGGCATGCAGAGGAAAAACAGAGCACCATGCCAGTTAAGTAGGTTTTATGACACTATTATTCCACTTACCAGCCATACCAGTTTTCATGTAGTTCCAGTTACTCTCCACCAACCGTATATGACACATAATTTACATGAACTGTTGAGGTAGAGTACGCCAAAATTAGAACCACAAAGCTTAGGAAATAACATTCCAACCAGGAAGGAGCTCCCAGTCCCTCCTAGGGGACAATAGAGAGGAGTCTAGTGTTCCATTCTGGTTATCGGGTGGTTTAGATGGTTCCTGTATGTTTTCCTGTTGAATATCAATAATCTTCACACTGCCACCTACAGTTTCAGGACACACTGGCTCTTTTCATGTTCTTCAGTGTTTCTAATGACACCCATTCATTTTTATATTTTTTATACTATTAGTCATAAACATATTTTATTTTAAATGCTGGCCTATCTAGCCAGTTAAACAACTTATTCATTTAGGAGTATATTTTTCTATCTTGAGATTTACCCAACATTTAATAGGTTTCGAGACAATTCCGTTGCATTATGACTGTTGGCAAATAGCAGAATCCCTTTACTTTACATTACAATATTTTTTTGGAATCACAAGACACTTCATTTCCCCTAATCAAGTGTTACAGTTTGAAAACAATAACCAAAATTACGCAGAAATTTAATTTAGTAAATGTAACTTCATCATTTTGGTATTTCACCTAAATTTTGCAGTTTAAAAGTTCAGAGTTGGTAACTAACACACAAAGTCTTAATTTATGCATTTCTTACAATGCTGCAATGATACTGTACAAAGGACTAAGTATATAAATATATGATATATGTCACGATTCCGGGAACCCAAAACGCTAACACACACACACACACACAGAAAAGGTGCAGTACCGGACCTTAGAGTGGCCGGGCTAAGCACACAAAGAATAGTCAGGAGACAAGCTGAGTAAGGGGAACCAGAAGACAGAATAACGAGAAACAAGCCGAGGTCAACGGGTAGGAGAAAGTCACAAAGTCAGATTAACAAGCCAGAGAGTACGTAACCAGAAACACAAGTTCAGTAGCAATACTAGCAAGCAAAGACCACAACAGGGCAGGGAGAAACAGGAAAGGTAAGTATTTAAACCATAAGGTTAATTCTGATTGGATGATTTCCAATCAGAATTAACAATCACACGTGGGAGATATCTAAACCTCCCACTGTGATTGAGGCACTGTGCCTTTAACGCCGGGTCAGGTGACTGACCCCGGCGTGTAGTATATTGGGCGGTCTCCCAGCGTGCAGAGTCATGCATGCTGCCGCTGGGGGACATGGAGGAGGACGCAGGTGGCATCTGAGGCTGGAAGGATGCCGCTCGCCGAGCCCACGAGGAGGAGGGGGCCGCGGACGGCTGGAGGGTGAGTACCGCGAGCGGAGAGCAGCCTCCCCTCGCAGCCACCCGCGGGATCCCGACATTACCCCCCCTCGAAGACCACCCGGAGGGCGGGAAGCAGAAGGCTTCAAAGGAAACCGGGCATGAAAGGAGCGGACCAAAGAGGGAGCACGCAGATCAAAGCTCGAAACCCAAGACCGCTCCTCAGGACCGTACCCCTTCCAATCCACCAGATATTGCAGCCGACCCCTAGAAACCTAGAGTCGAGAAGGGCAGCCACTTCGTACACGTCACTAGGGACAGCGCGAGAGGAAACGGGCCGCCCGAGGGGATGAGAGAACCGGTTACACAGCAAGGGCTTCAAAAGCGAGACATGCAACGTGAATACGCATGGAAGGAGGCAAGTCAAGGGAGTAGGAAACGGGGTTAACCCTACCTAACACCTTGTAGGGACCAAGAAATCTGGGAGCAAATTTCATCGAGGGAACCTTGAGACGGAGGTTCCTGGAGGACAACCATACCCTATCACCCGGAACATAAGAAGGGGCCGCAACCCTACGGCGATGAGCAAACTTCTTCTGAGCAGCTGCTGAACGAGACAGCGCAACATGGACCTGATCCCACATCTTCCGCAAAGAGGTGAGGTGCTGGTCCAAGGCGGGCATTCCCTTGTCGGAGAACGCACCAGGAAGGACAGAAGGCCGAAACCCATAAGCAACCTCAAAAGGACTTAAGCCAGTAGACGAATGAGACACCGTATTCCTGGCAAATTCAACTCACGGAAGGAGGCGAGACCAGTCATCCTGGTGCGCATTAGTGAAGCAGCGCAAATACAATTCCACAGACTGATTAGCACGTTTGGCCGCACCATTAGATTGCGGGTGATAGGAGGAAGTGAACGACAAGGAGACCCCCATCTCAGCACAAAAGCCGCTCCAAAACCGAGAGACAAATTGAGGGCCCCTGTCAGATACGATATCCTGAGGTACCCCATGCAAGCGGAACACTTCTTTGGCAAACACCTGAGCTAGCTGAACCGCAGAAGGCAGTTTCTTAAGCGGAATAAAGTGCGCCATTTTAGAGAACCTATCCGTCACAGTCAATATCACTGTCTGACCATCAGAAGGAGGAAGGTCTACAATGAAATCCATGGATAAGTGTGTCCATGGTTTCTTGGGTATAAATAGAGGCATCAGTAGACCCTGGGGTCTCACATTAGGGGACTTACACTGCGTACAGACCCGACAAACCTGTACAAAACCCACTACGTCTTGCTTAAGTGAAGGCCACCAGAACTGTTGAAGGAGGCCCTTATAGGTTTTGGTAACCCCCGGATGACCAGCAGTTTTGGCGGTGTGAAATAAAGTTAACAACTTTTTTATGTCATTTGCTTTAACATATAGTTTACCAACCGGCGTCTCAGGGGGTGCCTGGGTTTGGTATGTCTTAATACTATCAAGGAAAGGAGACGAAACAACCAAACGGGTAGCAGCTATTATCTGAGACGCAGGTACAATAGGTTCAGAAGTCAGGTTAACAAATTCTACCGGTTCATGCTGTCGAGAGATAGCGTCAGCTTTGGCATTACGGCAACCAGGTCTATAGGTAATAACGTATTGGAAGCGTGAAAGAAATAGAGACCATCTAGCCTGCCGGGCAGACAAACTTCTAGCATCAGCTATATAGTAGAGGTTCTTATGATCTGTTATAACCATAGTTTTGTGTCTAGAACCCTCTAATAAGTACCTCCATTCCTTAAAAGCTAACACAATAGCTAATAGTTCCCTGTTCCCAACATCGTAATTATTTTCTGGATCAGACAACCTTTTAGAAAAGTAACAACAGGGATGGAGGGGTTTGTCATACGACAACCTCTGTGACAGTACTGCTCCCACACCCGACTCAGAAGCGTCTACTTCCATAACAAAGGGAAGAGAAGGATTAGGGTGGTGCAGCACTGGAGCAGAGGCAAATGCCTTCTTGAGAGTTTCGAAGGCCTTAAGGGCTTCAGGAGTCCAAACCCTAGGGTGTAGACCTTTTTTAGTCAACTTCGTTATAGGAGAGATGAGTGGTGAAAAGTTTTTTTTATAAATTTCCTATAATAGTTGGCAAATCCTATAAAACGCTGGATAGCCTTCAGTCCTTGGGGAAGTAGCCAGGACAGTATGGCTTCCAATTTAGCAGGATCCATACTGAAACCCTGTTCAGTAATTATATATCCTAGGAATTGCACAGAGGTCTGATCGAATAAACATTTTTCTAACTTGCAGTAGAGTCCGTTCTGTAATAACTTTTTGAGCACCATCCTAACATGATTAAGGTGTGACTTCAAATCAGGAGAATACACAAGTATGTCGTCAAGGTACACCACGGCACAGACATGCAATAGATCCCTAAGGACATCATTTATGAGGTCCTGAAACACAGCAGGAGCATTACACAGTCCAAAAGGCATGACCAGATATTCGTAATGCCCACTGCGCGTATTGAACGTTGTCTTCCACTCGTCATTCTCCTTTATACGGACAAGGTTATAAGCCCCCCTGAGGTCTAATTTAGTGAAGAACTTAGAACTTTTAACACAATCAAACAACTCAGTGATGAGGGGGATAGGGTAGGCGTTTTTAATCGTTATATTGTTCAGACCCCTGTAGTCTATACATGGCCTCAAATCGCCCTCCTTCTTTGCCACAAAGAAGAAACCAGCACCAGCAGGGGAGGAGGATCTTCTAATAAAACCTTTACTTAGGGATTCCCGTATGTACTCCTCCATGATCTGGTTTTCTTTCTCAGAAAGAGGGTAGACCTTGCCCCTAGGAGGCATAGTACCCGGTAACAGGTTTATGGCACAGTCATACTCACGATGTGGAGGTAGCTTATCTGCCTCCCTTTTTTCAAAAACCAAGGCAAGGTCTGCATATACAGAAGGGACAGAAACCGAAAGTGGTTTAGCCGTGGGCACGTTGAGTAAACAAACAGGACGTACATGAGCCATACAGTCTCGTTGACAAGATTCCCCCCAGGAGAGTATATCTAAACAACCCCAATCAAGTACAGGGTTGTGTTTAACTAACCAGGGAAAACCCAGAACGATGGAGGCAGTAGGAGAGTCAATTATTTGGAAGGTTAACCTTTCCTTGTGCAAGGCACCCACAGACATAACTATTTCCTGGGTTTCATGGGTCACCAGAGGTTTCTCGAGTGGTCTACCATCTATGGCCTCAACGGCCAATGGTGTGGCCTTTCGGATCAAAGTCAGGGCTGCGGTTTTGGCAAAGTTCTCATCCATAAGGTTGTCTGCCGCACCTGAATCGATCAAGGCTTTGGTTGTTATAGTGGTTTTATTGACCAAAAGAGAAACCGTAATAAACAGTCTGGAGATGGACACATGAGGGGACAAAGTCATAACACCCGAGGCCGACCCCTCTCTAGGCCTTAGGTGCTGCAGTTTCCCTGTACTTTAGGGCAGGCATTACAGTGGTGCCCCCTCTTCCCACAATAAAGGCATAACCCCTCCCTTCTACGGTACGCTCTTTCGGCCTCAGTTAACCCCGTAGCACCCAATTGCATGGGTTCAGGGGATGGTTGCCTAGGAGCGGGTAACGCTAGTAGTGCAGTACTGGGTAGAGCAGGTAACACCCGTGTATCCAGCCGTCTTTGACTACGCCTCTCTCTAATACGGTTATCAATAAGAATCATATAGTCTATAACATCATCTAGAAGAACAGGCAATTCCCTGGATGCTATTTCATCCAGTATATAAGCGGCCAAACCCTCCTGAAAGGCTGTTACGAGGGCGTCATTATTCCAAACCACTTCAGCTGCTAGAGTGCGGAATTCAATAGTGTAATCCGCTACAGATCTGTTACCCTGTCGGACCCTAAGCAGAGCTTTGCCAGCAGAAGCAACACTACCGTGTTGATCAAACGTGCGTTTGAAAGCTGTCAGAAAATCTGCAAAGGACATAGGAGACGTATTCTCCTACATGGGGTTGGCCCATGCTAAAGCTCTTCCGGACAAGTGGTTTATCAAAAAGGCAGTTTTAGATCTTTCAGTGGGATAGGAACATGGATTCATCACCAAATGGATGTCGATTTGGTTGAGGAAACCACGACACAATGCTGGGTCACCGCTGTAGCGCTGTGGCGGCGTCATATGAACTACATGAGCAGGAATGGGTACTGGAGTGGGAATGGGTTCGGGCACAGCAGCAGCAGCCTCCTGAACGGCAGGCTGCAAGTGTGCAGTACGAGCCAGTATGGTTTGCAAAGCTTGAGCAAACTGATCCATACGGTGGTCCAAGCCATCCATTCTAGCCACCTGATTAACTAGGAGCTGTGGTATGTCAGCAGGTTCCATTATGGCCCTGTTGTAATGTCATGATTCCGGGAACCCAACACGCTAACACACACACACACACACACAGAAAAGGTGCAGTACCGGACCTTAGAGTGGCAGGGCTAAGCACACAAAGAATAGTCAGGAGACAAGCCGAGTAAGGGGAACCAGAAGACAGAATAATGAGAAACAAGCCAAGGTCAAAGGGTAGGAGAAAGTCACAAAGTCAGATTAACAAGCCAGAGAGTACGTAACCAGAAACACAAGTTCAGTAGCAATACTAGCAAGCAAAGACCACAACAGGGCAGGGAGGAACAGGAAAGGTAAGTATTTAAACCATAAGGTTAATTCTGATTGGATGATTTCCAATCAGAATTAACAATCACACGTGGGAGATATCTAAACCTCCCACTGTGATTGAGGCACTGTGCCTTTAACGCCGGGTCAGGTGACTGACCCCGGCGTGTAATATATTGGGCGGTCTCCCAGCGTGCAGCGTCATTCATGCTGCCGCTGGGGGACGTGGAGGAGGACGCGGGCGGCATCCGAGGCTGGAAGGATGGCGCTTGCCGAGCCCACGAGGAGGAGGGAACCGCGGACGGCTGGAGGGTGAGTACCGCGAGCGGAGTGCAGCCTCCCCTCGCTGCCGCCCGCGGGATCCCGACAATATATCTATTACTAGAAAGAAAAGTGTGCATAGCATGCTGTCATAGAGACAGAGTTCGAAACATGATCAGCAAATAGAAAAATAATTATTGTTGTAGTCAAAAATCCATTCAAATACAAGACTGTTTCAAGGATTTGATATCCTTTATAAAATTCACTGTAGACTGCTGCTTGATCTGGTAATTTAATTTATTGTGTACCAGACCTTATTCAGGGCTGGAGCTCTGTTCAGTTAGTAACAGTGCATTATCTGTGCATGGAGCAGGGCTGTGTGTCACATTTAGCCTTCGAGAGAGACATTGCTTAAAGAACTTGGGCTTATAAAATAGCTATGAATGCTCCCCTCTCCACGCCATACACACAAACACACTGAATTGCGTCTACTCAGCATTTTAAATTGCTAAGAACCATTAAAATATAATGTCACATTTCTGAGTAAGTAATATTTATTTCATATTTTAAGTGCAAAAGGGCTAAAGCACCCAGTCTACTTCAAATAGTTGAAGTGGTCTGGGTGCCTACAGTGTCCCTGTAAAGTAAAACTACAACCATTGAGCTAAATTACAATTGGGCACCTTTCTGGAGTAACTCACCGGGTTATTCATTAAAGGGAGAACTCCCAGTGAATTCAAAGAAAATTTAAAGGAGCACTATTGTGCCAGGAAAACAAATTTGTTTTCCTGGCACTATAGGGTCAGTAGGTCCCCACCCTCAGGGCCCCCCTCCCGCTGGGCTGAAGGAGTTAAAACCCCTTCAGCCACTTACATTTCTCCAGTGCCGGGCTCCCTCTGTGCTGGGGATCTCTCAACCCCCTGCCGACGTCAGATCCGAATGCGCATGTGGGGCAAGAGCCGCGCGCACATTCAAACAGCCTATATGAAAGCATTACTCAATGCTTTCCTATGGACGGTCAGTGTCTTCTCACTGTGATTTTCACAGTGAGAATCGCGGAAGCGCCTCTAGTGGCTGTCAGTGAGACAGCCACTAGAGGCTGGATTAACCCTCAGTGAAACATAGCAGTTTCTCATTGAACTGAAGTGGTCTGGGTGCCTACAGCGGTCCTTTAACCCCTTAAGGACCAAACCTCTGGAATAAAAGGGAATCATGACGTGTCACACACGTCGTGTGTCCTTAAGGGGTTAAGGTTCCAATAGCTGAAATGAGAAATTCTACAAGTCACTTATGCTTCCAGTTTGGATACTTTGGTCTTAAATGTAAAATTTACTTTGAACTCTTACGTAGGAGAATGACCCTGTTAGAGTAATTTTATTCGACTATTCTTAGTCTGTGTTTTGCGTTTGTACACTAGATGGCAGTAGTTGAATAGGCATCTGGAGGAGAATGACTCGATTTGCCGAAATATCAGCTGCTATTCCATTATGGAGGGAAATTGAACCAGAAATTGTAACAGAAGCTGTAACTTCAATTTATATTGTGCAGATCCTCATTGGAAAATTGATTACCATTGCACCATGTAGTAATGTTTAAATTCTCTGACACTTCATTTACTATAGATCTCTTATTTTTATTTTATTATTGACAAACATATTTTATTTTAAATTGCTGGCATCACATCCAGGCAGTAAGACAAATTATTTACTTTGCTAACCCCAGATTTACTTAACTGTGCCCCCAACATTTAACAAGTTCAGCGACAAGTGCAGTGTAGTCAAAATCCCACCAACAAAAGTGCCATTTATTGTCATTAATCTTGCAATATCAGATGATTTAGCTCAGTATTGTCAAATAAATGAGAAAATCATGAGATTGGACTGGTTTCAAATAAATGTTTTCTGACATTGGCAGCATTACTGGTAGTAACGTGTAAAACAAACACTGATCAGCCACAACATTAAAACCACTGACAGGTGAAGTGAATAACATTGATTATATTGTTACAATGGCACTTGTCAAGAGGGGGGATATATTAGGCAGCAAGTGAATAGTCAGTTATTGGGTTTCATGTGCTGAAAGCAGGGAAAATGAGCAAGTGAAAGTATCTGTGACTTTGACAAGAGCCAATAGTGATTGCTAGATGACCGAGTCAGAGCATCTTCAAAAATAGCAAGTATTGTGGGGTGTTTCCGGTATGCAGTGTGATTACTACCTACCAAAATGGCTCATGCAAGAACAACCTGTGAACCAGCGTCACGGTCATGGGCACCCAAAGCTCACTGAATTACGCGGGGAGCGAAGGCTAGCCCGTCTGGTCCGATCACACAGAAGAGCTACTGTAGCACAAATTGATGAAAACCTTATTGCTGGCCATGATAGAAAGGTGTCAGAACACACAGTGCTTTGCAGTTTGCTGTGTATGAAGCTCCGTAGCCACAGACCAGTCAGAGTGCCCATGATGACCCCTGTACACAGCCGGAAGTACCTTCAATGGGGACGTGAGCTTCAGAACTAGAACAACGATAGAACAACGCTTCAGACTAGGTTTTTTTGCCTTCTTTTGGATCAACAGCAAAATACATATGTGAGGAAGGCTGAACTTGATGGACGCAAGTCTCTTTTCAGTTATGTAACTATGAAACTATGTAAGAAAGTTGCCTGATCTGTTTAATCACATTTTCTTTTAGATCAGGCAGATGGCAGGGTGTTTGTGTAATTTACCTGGGGAAGGGATGGCAGCAGGATGCACTGTGGGAAAAAGGCAGGCAAGAGGAGACAGTGTCATTCTCTGGGAAATGTTCTCTAGGGAAACCTTATGTCCTGGCATTCATGTGGATGCTACTTTGACACGTACTTCCTACCTAGACATTGTTACAAACAGCATACAGCTCTTCTTGATAATGATGTTCCCTGATTGCAATGGTCTCTTTCAGCAGGATAATGGACCCTGCCACACTACAGAAATTGTTCAGGAATGGTTTGAAGAATGTGACAAAGAGTTCAAGGTGTTGCCTTGGCCTCCAAATTCAACTGATCTCAATCTGATTGAGCAACTGTGGGATATGCTGGAACAACAAATCTAATCCATGGAGGCCCAACCTTGCATCTTGTAGGACTTAAAGGGATACAATAGTCACAAACACAACTTTAGCTTAATAAAACAGTTTTGGTGTATAGGTCATGCCCTGCAGTCTCACTACTCTACTATCTGCCATTTAGGCAGTCCCCACATATGATTTACACATCTTTTCTTAACACTTCCTATAAAGAGTTGTCTAATGTTTACACTTCCTTTCTTCCAAATTCTGTTTAATTTAGAATTTCTTATCTCCCGCTCTGTTAATAGCTAGCTAAATCTTGCAGGAGCCTCCTGTGTTTGATTAAAGTTGTATTTACAGAGTAGGAGATAAAAACTACAAAGAAAGTTACATCTGATTGAAAATGAAACCATTTTGTTTTCACGCAGGCTGTGCCTGTCACCGTCAGGGGAGGTGTAGCTAGTGCAGCATCAACAGAAACAAAAATTATTTAACTCCTAAATGGCAGAGAATTGTGCAGTGAAACAGGCATAATCTGTACACAAAAACGGCCCTATTAAGCTAATGTTGTTTTGGTGATTAGAATGTCCCTTTAACCCCTTAAGGACACAGCTTCAGAAGCTTGACTTACGCTTAATGACACAAGCAATTTTTGCATTTTCTTGCTGTTTGCGTTCAACTGCAATTTGCATCTCTCTCATTTATTGCACCGGCACATATTATATACTGTTTTTTAAAGGACAGAAAGGGCTTTAATTTGATATAACATATATATATATATATATATAAATGCTTACTTATTATAAAAAAAATACAGAAAAATGCAAAAAAAATATTGTTTTTTTTTTACAGTTTTTGCAATCATAATGTGTGCCTAATTAGTGCAGGTTAAGGAAAGTAATTAAAAATAAATTCATTTATTTGTTCTGATTTACAGAATATATAATGTGTCTGGGATTTTCAGTTTTTTTGGTAGTTACAGGTCACAAAGCACAAGGAGTAAAATAAAATTTTAATGTGGAGCGATTTTAGAATTTGGTATGTTTGTCTTGTAAGCCTAATGGCCATAAAAGAAAACAAAATTGCCACACAAAAGTATATATTTATATAAAGTAGACACCACAGGCTATTTACCTAAGGTTGTTTTGACACTTTCTACGTAGCCATTTTACCGCCAACCTCTGCTAAATATTGGAGTAAAATTGTGTTTTTTGGGGGTTTTCGCACACAAACGTATAACAAAGAACTTCTCATGTGTATTTTGTAAAGTTGGTGTGTGCTATTCCTGTACAAAGTTTTATTATGTGTTCAGTTACTTCTGCTGAGTACAACGGTACCCCCATCAGGCCCGGACTGGCCATCGGGCAAACCGGGCAAATGCCCGGTGGGCCGCGATGGCCACGGGCCGGGGAGATCCAGCCGGTCTATGCAGGGCCAGCGCTATCCGAGCGCCGGCCCCGCTGTGTTGCATGAAGGGCCGGTGGGGAGATCAAAGATCTCACATGCAATCAAACGCGGCCGCCGGCGGGGGAGAGAGGGAGGGAGCCAGCTTGCCTGGAGAGAGGACCCGGCAGAGCTCTAACTTGCAGCTCCGCCGGGTTTCTCTTGCGAGATCCGTCCGTTGCCATGGCAACCGACCGGGTCTCGCGAGAGTGAACTCTAGCCCCAAAGGGCTAGAGTTCACTTACCACGAGGACCACCAGGGATGGATGTCAGCAGCCCCCCCTCCCCTCCAGGCTATAGGTAGGAAATTAAGAGGGGTATAATGTCTGTTGTTTTTTTTTAAACTTTTATTATAAAAAAAACACATCAGTATTGGCATTTACCTGCCTCCCCCAACACATTAGTAATACTAATGATTTAACTACTGGAGGGGGTTAAAATATATGTTTATTATTATCATTGTATGAGGGTGATGTGTGTTAGGGTATTATTTAGGGTACATCACCCTCATACAGCATCCTAACACACATCACCCTCATACAGCATCCTAACACACATCACCCTCATACAGCATCCTAACACACATCACCCTCATACAGCATCCTAACACACATCAACCTCATACTGCATCCTAACACACATCACCCTCATACAGCATCCTAACACACATCACCCTCATACATCACCCTCATACAGCATCCTAACACACACCACCCTCATACAGCACCCTAACACACACAGCGTCCTCACACATCACCCTCATACAGCACCCTAACACACACAGCGTCCTCACAAATCACGCTAACACACACAGCACGCTAACACACACAGCGCCCTAACACACCCAGCGCCCTAACACACACACCACCCTAACACACACACCACCCTAACACCCAACACACAGCACCCTCACTCACACACACAGAACCTTCACACAGCACCCTAAAACACATCACCCTCACACAGCACCCTAACACACACACACCACCCTCACACAGCATCCTAACACACACTGCACACCTCACACACACAGCAGCCCCAAACACGCTGCACCACTCACACACACACACACACACTACACACCAAACATATATGTATATATACTACAGAACCCCTCATACACATACTGCACCCCTAAACACATTAAATTCCAGACAAACCATAGATTCCTACCCAACTCTGGATATCTACAGATATACACACACTAAATCTCTATATACACTCTAAATCCTCTATACACGCACACACACACTCACTAGATCTCCTATACACACTCCTGAGTCCTTCAAACACACACTAGATCCCCTACACACAGACGCTGCACCACCTACACACACACTACATTTCTGACATACACACTCTGGATCCCCTATGCTCACACTAGATTCCATGTAAGCAAACACATAGTGTCTCCATAAATGGGATACAGTGAGTATCCCAATTATGGAAACCCCTGAGACAAGTTTCAAGCAAACAATGCAAGCATGTTATTAAATTTGCTTGCACTGTGCAGAACAAATACAGGGCCTTTTTCTCATGCCCTGGAAGAGCATTGAACCAACATGCTCACTTTGACATGGGGCGTGCTTGTCATTGGGGATGACAAAACACACCCTATCTGGCCCCGCCCCATTTACAGTGGGCCGCTGTGAACAAAAAATGCCCGGGCTGAATTTTTTTCCCAGTCCGGCCCTGACCCCCATTGTATGTCTTTGGCACTATTTTGTGAAGCTACAGTGCCATATAGGAGACCTGTCCTTTTCAGTATTCACAGTAGAATTTTGAGAGAGGGATTTAATGAGCCTATGCTTCCATTTGGGGCATTATAACAGTTTGACTGTTCAAAAACCCCCACAAAGGCCTACCATTTGTAAAAGTAGACACTCCGGGGTATCTCATAAGGTGCATATTGTGCCTTAACATGCCCCCATTTTTTTACCATTACATGCCAAAGTATGTGGTAAAAAATAATTTTGTGCATTTTTTACATACGGATTGCATTTTTGCTGGGCATTTTGTATATTTCATATGTGCCACTAAGTTCAAACCCCCCAAATTATGCTCAGCTAAATCTTCTGAGTAAAAGGACACCCCCATTGTATGTCTATGGCACTATTTCGTGAAGCTACAGTGCCATACAGGAGACCTGTCCTTTTCAGTATTCACAGTAGAATTTTGAGAGACGGATTTAATGAGCCTATGCTTCCATTTGGGGTATTATAACAGTTTGACGGTTCAAAAAAAACCCCACAAAGGCCTACCATTTGTAAAAGTAGACACTCCAGGGTATATCATAAGGTGCATATTGTGCCTTAGCATGCCCCCATTTTTTCACCAATATATGCCAAAGTATGTGGTAAAAAATAATTTTGTGCATTTTTTGACATACGGATTGCATTTTTGCTGGGCATTTTGTATATTTCATATGTGCCACTAAGTTCAAAACCTCCAAATTATGCTCAGCTAAGTCTTCTGAGTAAAAAGACATCCCCAATGAATGTCTTTGGCACTATTTTGTGAAGCTACAGTGGCATATTGGAGACCAAGCCATATCAGTTTTTACAGAACTTTGAATTTTGACGCTGGGCCTATGTGCAATTTCCAAGCATCTTCGCAGGTTTTAAATTCAAACTACCCCACAAAGGCCTACCATTTCTTAAAGTAGACACCCCAGGGTATTTCAAAAGGCATATTTTGAACCTTAGCGTGGGATAATTTTTCCGCTAGCTTGTACCAGGTGTAGTGGTCATAAGCGTTTTTTCTGCCTTTTTGACATACAAAGTGAGTTTGCACAGTATATTTTGCAAACCTTATGTGTACCACCACTCTATAATACTTTATATGTTGCTCAGCTATGTCGGCTGAGTACAAAAATCCCCCCGTATGTACCTTTGCCAGGTATATGTGGACATCGGAGGGGCACATTTGGGACACAGCCATTCCATTTTTTTCAAACTTTAAATTTTTACGCTGTGCCCATGTCCCATTTTAGAGTATTTTACCAGGCTATATAATCCAAATACCCCAATAAAGCCATACCATTTCTTAAAGAAGACATCCCAGGGTATTTCAAAAGGCATATTTTGAACCTTAGTGTGGGATCATTTTTCCGCTAGCTTGTACCAGGTGTAGTGGTAATGAGCGTTTTTTCTGCCTTTTTGACACACAAAGTGAGTTTGCACAGTATATTTTGCAAACCTTATGTGTACCACCACTCTATAATACTTTATATGTTGCTCAGCTATGTCGGCTGAGTACAAAAATCCCCCCGTATGTACCTTTGCCAGGTATATGTGGACATCGGAGGGGCACATTTGGGACACAGCCATTCCATTTTTTTTCAAACTTTACATTTTTACGCTGTGCCCATGTCCCATTTTAGAGTATTTTACCAGGCTATATCATCCAAATACCCCATAAAGCCATACCATTTCTTAAAGGAGACATCCCAGGGTATTTCAAAAGGCATATTTTGAACCTTAGCGTGGGATCATTTTTCCGCTAGCTTGTACCAGGTGTAGTGGTAATGAGCGTTATTAAATTAATTTTTAAACTTTTTAAAACTTTTTTTACTTTTTAAAACTATTTTTTAAACTTTTGTTTTGCTTATTAATTTTTTTAAAGTTTCCTAAACTTTCGTAAAACTTTTTTTTACAGATTTAACATTTTTCTAAGCTTTTTCTTTTACCGTTAACCCCTAACTAGCAGTAAGCAGCACTAACAGTAAATTCCCCATTTTCCCATAACTCCCACCCACCCCAGCTAGCAAAATATTTAATTATACAATATTTAAATTAGTTAATTAAATAAATTTAACCCCTGAGGGTTAACAAATAAATAAAAGTTAATCGTCAGGGGTTAAAAAAAAATTAGATCACAGTATAATACTGTGATCTGTATTTTGATCACTGTAGGCAGTGATAGACTGGCAGGGAAGGGGTTAATTTTTATTTGGACTGGGTAAAGGGTTTATTTTTTTTAATTTTTTACTTAAACGTTATTAAAGCTTTTTTTTTAACTTAATTTTTTAACTTTTTAAAGCTTATTTTAAAACTTTTTTAACGTTAACCCCTAGTTAGCCTAACACTAATTCCCCCAATTCCCCACTAACTTCCACCCTCCCCAGCTAGCTAAATTTATAATTTTAAAATATTTAAATTAATTAATAAAATAAATTTAACCCCTGAGGGTTAATTCTTTTTTTTTTTAACCCTCAGGGGTTAAATTTATTTTATTAATTAATTTAAATATTTTTAAATTATTTAAAAAAAAATCAGATCATATTAAAATGTAATCCCTGACAATTGATCACTGTAGTCAGTGATCAATTGGCAGGGAAGGGGTTAATTTTTTATTAATATGGGTAAAGGGGGGTGGGATTTTAATTGTACTTTATTTTTTTAACACCAGGGGGCAGGATCACTGAAGATCCGTCTCCCTGCACTTCACACTGAACCCGGAAGTGCAGGGAGGCGGAGGTGAGTATGCAGAGCACATGTGCCCGCTCAGACATGCTGTCAGAGCGGGCACATGTACTGGGGCAGCCCGATCCGGTGCTCCCGGTCTGCCTCTAATGCAGAGGCAGACCGGAGCACCATTAACCCCACGATCACCGCGATTGCGGCGATCTGGGGTTAATTTTACCGCGTGACGGACAAGGTCCGTCATCCGTCGTTAAGGGTATCCCCTGGATGACGGACCTCGTCCGTCACCCGTCCTGAAGGGGTTAAAGTATCTGCTGCTAATATTTTGGTGGCAGATACCACAGGACATGTTAAGAGACCTCATGGAGTCCATACCTCAATGGATCAGAGCTGTTTTGGCAGCACAAGGAGGTTCATTATTAGGTGGTTTTAATGTTGTGGCTGTTCAGTGTACAAGATCATAGAATCAAGAAGTGACAAGGAACTCAGCACAGGTTACAGTTTAAATGTAGTAGGATGGATATAATAGAATAAGATGTAAAGTATAAGGCATCAAGCAGAAACGATAGATCACCTGTCGTATAGTCCATAGTTCTACATATACACATTACTCACATTATTGATGTAATATAACAGCATTTGTAAAGGAAGAAGGCTTTCATAATGAAGAAAGGTTTTTGCTTTTTCTAACCCTCCTTTAGATGTAAGTATTTGTATTATACCTATTTCCTCTTGGATAGCTGTAGAATATCAGGGAAGAACAGTAGTTTCAGAATGCAATTTGCTAATTTATTGCAAAAGTATGAGATATGTCAACATTTTACAAATATTAGTTAAAAGCAGAACGTGATTCCATTTTATTGTTTTCTTTAGAACAGTACAAGATTGTAAAAGTTTGTTATGTTTTGTTTATTATTTCTACACCAGTTTCCTGAAACACTGAATATAAGGACCTGCTTGGTGTCAGGGTGAAGGGATTATTGTACTGGCTATTTAAGGTCTCCGGCAAGTTTTAGACAAAACAGACTCATTTTCATATAGATTTGCCCTGTCCTGAGCTCAACTAATAGAGACACAAAAGTGTGAATCAATATTTTTATAACAAAATAGACTTACTTGAAAAATATACTTGTACTATTTAAAGGTAAAATAAATACAAAATATATTATAAAAAAAAGAAAAAAATCTGCTAACAATCACAGCTGACAAACTAGTCATTGAGATCTGTAGAACTTCATAAAAGACTTTTTTTCTCCAGTAAATGAACACCTCCCAAATTATGTGCAAAACAGTACCTCCATCTAGCAAATTGTGTATATGTGGCTCTTTTTAATCATGTAGTGGTTACGGTTTCCTTTTTGGTATATTCACTACATTGAAGTAGAATGTCTGCAGTTGTTGTCCTGTCAAGTCAACAGAGCTCATGAGATATCAGAAACGAGGTGAGGCACAGATTCATTCAAGAGATAAGTTGATGTATTAAAACGCAATCCCTATAAACAGTTTAATATTCTTTGGCAGGCTGAGTTCAATGCGAGAAAATAAGTAGGATAATACACAGGTAAATCAGGATCAAGTTAGAGGCTATGGATACAGGTGAACAACCAATGTCAAGGCAAGAGTTTGACTGCAGAGTCAGGATTATATGTAAGTTATCACTGCAACCATCATAACCACTGTAGCATGGTTTGACTGCTTACATTGGGGGTGCAAGGGCACTCCTTGCACTAAACCACTACAGCAGAATTTCTTCCTTATATGTATATTTTTTTTTTGGTCTTTTACCTTGATTCCTGACACTTAATGAACACAAATTCACAGACAAAAAATGTCCAACACTCTTCCATAAAGTATACACAATATAAGTGTGGGGGCTGCCTATGTGCTATTATGTATGTGTTTGAGACTACTGAGTGTAGTGGTAGTTGTGCTTAAATATGTGGGGGCTGTATTTGGTTGATGGGAGTTGGGTTGATTTAAAAAAAAAAAAAAAAAGGTGGAGCTTACCAGCTAAACTGAGCGGACGCCATCTCTGCTAGCTCCAACACAGCCTGTTTAAACTCACAAAATATCTCCGTAACCTGCGCCCATCCAGTTCCAAAAACTGCACCCACCTACTCCTGAGAGCCCACGGAGCAATTTCATGCCTTTCTTTGCTTTTGTTCATATCGAAATAACAAGCTTTACTAATTAGCACTCCACTTAGCTACCAGGTAGGGCGACAACCTTAACCGCATAACCAAAAGCCAGTTCTGATGCAGCGCTTGGCAGCATTACCAAAATCACTTACACCAGGCCGCACAAGACGAGATGGAGCTCGCCTGCTCCTCCCTATGGCCCCACAGTAACCACCACGAATGCCAATCCTCTCACTCCTGCTGAGAGACGTATCTCTCTACCCACTAACCCGACTCAGTCGGAACGGCACACTAGCCATGAAGCACAAACAAGATAATGGCACCGTCAATTCCCACACATTTCTGTGAGCCACACAACTTGCCTCAACCATCTACACCCACACACACCGAAAAAAACTACCAAGCATGTCAAATTTTAGCCTGTAGTAACCCGGGAGTATAATTGATACCCACGTACAATAAATGTCTCCAGCTCCCCCCGGGTCTGTAACCGCGCCTGTTTTTATATAACGTTGAAAAGTGCTATGACTCACCTGAAATTATTAATATGTCTGACAAATGTAAGTTTTGCTTTTTATAACTCAACCATATGTTTCAACCTGGATTTTCCCAGGTTTTTTTAAAAAGTGTATATTAAACTAACAAGTGTATATAATGAACTATTGACTCAGAACTGATTGTCATAATTTGTTTGTTTTTCAGCACATACTTACTCTTTGATTAATCTAGTCAAAGATGCAGAATAAACTCTGCACAAATAGTTTGAATTCTAATTGCTCAAAATTCATGTCTATTAATACCTTGCAGACCTCAGCTGTATATTACATCCTGCCCATATTAAAATTTCACGTAAAAATATGCCTTCTCTGGAGATTATATCAGTTTCAGGTTCCTCAAAATTCGTAAAAAAAATAATAAAAATTAAATGTGTGCAACTTATTGATGTAGTATTGGTAATTGTCGTCATGTCTACATTAATCCTGTCTTTAGCGTTACATAATACATCATTTGAGCAGCTCTCCCCAAGGTTTAATAAGAAGAGGTCATTGGGTGGCCAAGTTAAATCATAATTCAACTTCAGGGTCAAACTTTCAAATTACAAATACAATAAACTTTCTGTAGCACGGATGCCTTCTCTCCCACATAAACAGTCTAGTATACATATGCTGATACAACAGATGAAGGATTGTCAACCTTTGGTACTCCAGCTCTTGAGGACTAACACTCTGACACTCTCCAACACTGTTCGGACAAACATTATAAGAGTCGCAATCCACATCTACCAGGGTGGAACAGTCCGTACATTCAGTGATTATATTCTCTAAAGCAAATGGCTGTCTCTAGACATAATGTGTTCTTTAACACATTGTGTTCTTTAACATTGTGGCACATAATGTTCATGTCAGTCACATTTGTAAATAGTCCTTTAAAAACCTGGCAGAATTTATGGTCTATTCAGATTTGTGAAGTGATTATATAAATGCAAGAACTGAGACTCACTATCCAGATCAGGACAGAATTCAACATGCTTAGTATAGATCAGAAACTAAGGGTGAATAAAAAAAAAGACAGGGTCTTGGATCCTTCAAGGTTCAATGGGTAGTGGACCCTGCCATTGGCCATCTGGAAAATGAACAATATATCAACCAACTTAGGACTGAAAAACACTTCACAATGGTGTTTATCCCCATACACATTGGTTAACACTTTAAGAATGAAACAGTATAAACAAACTGAAAATGTATAATTTACCCTATTGCTTCAAAATTGTTCTGTTTAGTTACAAACCTTGACTATATCTCTTGAAAAACAGTTGACAGCCATAAAATATACGTTGAAACTGAAACGTACTACTAATTATCAAATAAGGGACAATGTAGATGTAGAGCTTTATATCTTCCAAATTGGCAAGCAAAATCATTTTGATCAACCACAACATTAAATTCGGGAAAGAACAATGAAAGATCAAATCACCATTGCAAACCGGGGCCATTAATACTTCCCCAACTTGGGAACACTTGAAGAGGCTTGGAGATCGATGATGATGAATAGAAGTTATGATGAGAAACCAGCTGCCAAGCAAAGTGCACTACTTACATTTCCAGATTCTCTTGAATATCCACAACTAAATCCCTCATTTGGCAAATATTGGCAACTATCAGTGCCAAGGGGCCAACATGGTGAAAGGGCCCAGCTGAGGAAGGTAACAAATGACCTGGCTGGGAGATCAAGAGACCTCCATAACAGTTTGGCATTGTTTGTCAGATCCAAAAGTGGGAATATGTCCTTTAAATAGGAGCTATCCATGCAAAGTCTGATTTTTTCAGTATTAGCTTGAAGAATAGAGATATTAGAATAAAAGAAACCAAATGAGAGAGTTGGATGATAAGTGAGAAAATACTGCAATGAGAGAAATTGGATTATAGGGATGTAGGATACACAGAGTTAAGGAAAAATTAAGAAGAAAGAGGGAAGAGGTGTGATAAGAGGGTGAGAGGTTTTGGAAGCCCTAAGCTGACAGACTGTTTAGGGCCTTGTGGAGTATTAACCCACCGCTGTCAACATTGGATATGCCCTGACTACATGGAATTCTCAAATTATTTAAGATACATGTATTTCTCTTGTCTTTTTCTCTGCTTTTTGTGTCATTACAAAAATACTGGTACAGCAATCATTGCCAACATACTTAAATATATTTCAGCTCATTGAACAGAATAGTTCATTGTGAAAGAAAAAGCTTCTACAAAAGTATCTAACCTAAACAACAGGGGAAGAGTAAAAATAATTAACAATAAATAAGATTGATATCGGTATACTGTAGAAATAGAATGACCACAAGATGAATATCTGCACGTGTCTACGTTATTAAGCAGGCACACAGACCACGATTAAAAAAAGACTAAGTACAAAGTTAGGTCCCTGTGTCAGTAAACTGGCTGCAATACTGGGCAAAGAGCAGCTGTCGGCTTTTTCTAAGTAAGAATGAAACAGCCCTGATTGAAATGTCTTCTTGGCTGCTTTGCCTGTCGCCTTGGGGTATGTACAGCGAGACCACAGTGTAGGTTGGCAGGTATTCCTGAAACACAATAAACACACGCTGACTATGAAGAATACATCTAATTAATAACAGTGCCAAAGGTAACCCCAAATAAAATACACAAAACACGCAAGGGATTCCAGTGTCCACTTAGATTTTATTTTGAATGTTTTCTTATTAAATGTGACAGGAACAAAAAAATATATATATTTTCAGGATCAAATTTCAAGATGGGAAAAAGCACTGAAAATAAGAAGATAACATATCCCAGTCTAGTGATCGGGTATCAATTCTTGCTTTGCTGGAGGCTAATACCGTGTCCCCTGCTTTTATAGGAGCTGCTTACATTCCTGGAAGAAGGAAAGAGAAAAAAACCTAAAATATCGGCTATAAAATGTAACAAGAAAACAAGGACCTTTGGGGTTGATTTTAGTAGCCCAATATAGATGAGATGTATGGAGAGCAGGCGTTGAGAGTTAGCTAAGGGTTACATGAGCTGGGCCTCACAAAAAATAAAAAAAAACAGCTGAGGCTATTAAGCTGTCCAGTGCCTGGTATACAATGTATTCAAAGCACCAGGTAACAACATACCTTCATTATATCAAGGTTTACAATGTAAACTAGTTACAGATAAATAATGCAAACAGCTTGTTCACATGATCTGATAAATAGCTTCTCATGTTGCAGCAGGGGAATGATCGAATTGCATCGCTGTGTTAGTGGAATTCAGTGGTATTTTCTATCACCCTACGATTGGGTAAAGATTAACCCATTGATGTCAAGGACATTTTTATATTTCTGTATAATGACAATTTTGGTATATGTTTTAACCATAGTGTACAGCTGACTAATGTAGGGCATTAATGAGTATTTATACAATGTATTAAATGGCACAAATAATTAATTGGATAACATAAAAACTTATAACTGTAATGTGTTTTTTGCATGGACATCGTCTTTATCAAGCAGTAGGACATCAGGATGCGTCTGAAATGGATCTTTTTACCCAAGGAAAATACTGCTGTTTGGGTAAAGGTCAAATTAAAAAGTAGGTTCTAAGCACCATAATCAGCACACCCCAGTCTCGCTCCTCTGCAGCTGCCAAAAGATTCCAAGATCCAGACCAAGTCAGTTATTTTGTTCATCCATTTTGCTCTGTCCTTGGCTCTTCTGGGTAATATCTATCCCTCTGCCAAATAGACTGGTAGGCATAATCCCTTCTGCCAACTCTTTCTGTCAGGTTTAAACCAACCTGCCTTGATGTCCCCTGATAACGTCTTTAAAAATACACCTTTGGCTACAGAGTCAAGTGATGTTGCCCTCTACCAACAATTATGTATACTGAGGGACAAGAAAACATAAACTTCTTTATCTAAGACTGGGCTTGGTCTTCCAGAGTAATCCTTTCAACTTGTGGTGTCACACTCCGTGAGTTTAAAAGATCTCCTTGCACGGCCCTACGTAGTGTTATTTAAACTGAAATGATGACTAGCTCTTAGTCCTAATGCCAGTATTGCCTACTTGAAGCATAGTTCTCAATAGGATAGAATACAGTACAGGCGCTGTTTAATCAGTCTACGACTGTATCCACAGAATATATATGGAATATCCAGTTTTCCCGACCTCCAAATTTGTGATGGAAACCAGGATACTATATCGATTGAAATCAATGCCTTTCACTGATGCTGACTCATTTTGGCTAGCTAATCTGTATGAAGATCTTGGACTTATTAGCACCCAATGTAAGGGGTCAGTAATTAGACACTCTGTAAAATGCACAAAAGTGCTAGTAGAAATTCCCGAATTTAGGCCAATCTAGTTGAGTAAGTACATGTTGGCAAAAGTTGAGAATATAGCTGGGATGATACATATTTTCCAGTTTGAAAACTTTTTTTTGAGTGAGTTCTAGTTTAAATTCAACACAATTAATTTTGTACAGCCCACTCTGTTACTGTATTTTTATTTTTTTTGTTAGTTTCTATCTGCCCTCTAGGAAAATCAACTTAAAAAAAAGCTAAAGACTAGTGTATTCCAAATATAGAAACAAGAATGCTGTATTTAGTATTGTTCAGTCACACATAAAGATGTAATAAAATACTAGTTCTATTCTGTGTCTTGGTGATTGACAGTAGATGAACAAGACTGACAGAAGGGAGGTAACGGGGTCACATTGCTTTCACGTGTAATACATGCATGTTATTATTATCTATCACTCACTGTAAAGATATGTCCAATATGTTGGCACTTTATAAATAAACCACCATTACAATACACATTATTTATATTCAAAGTAGCATTCTTTAAAAGAATACCTACGAGGTGCATTTAAACATTCCATTTTCTCATTCAGCACAGAGCATTCCCTTATCTCCTTACATGTTTTAAATTATTTTATTTTCAATCCAATATTACAACCCCTTTCATTTTTATTACCTTTGGTTTAAAAAAAAAATACAATTTCTCAGAAACAGGAGACTCATACAACATAAAAAAGGACAAAACCGGGTGCCTGAACTGAATGGACGCACATTTGTGAGGCTCCTGCCGTTCTGGTGCCCCGGAGCTAAAATAATCGGACTACAGAGCAAAGTATAGCACCTACAGACTCAATATGTCTCAGAGACAAAAGAACAAAACGATTAAAGCAGACCGGGCGTCCTTCTTCTTGGCACGGACTGCCGGACAGAAAACGCGGGAAGGCCGCAACCAGTACAAAGATGGCGGAGAGGCCCGCTCTCGGGAGGGATCTCTCTCACCCTCAGCCTCCCTGGGTTCCCTCATAGAGGAACAACCCTTAACTACTTCAGCAATGCGATCCATGCTTACCGACCTGGCTGACACGATGCAGGACAACATGAAGAAGCAGCTGCAGAGTCTAGCGGCGGATCTCCGCAAAGACATCTCCGACATAGGCCAACGCACGGCCCACGTGGAAAACAAATTAGATGAATGCGCTGAGGCACATAACCGGCTGGCGGCCAAAGTGCGGGAACAAGAAACAACCCTCCAAATATACAAAATCAAACTGGCAGATCTAGAGGACAGATCGAGGAGGAACAATATTCGGATCCGAGGTATACCGGAAACGGTATTGGCCGCAGGCCTCACGGATTACCTCCAAGACATGTTCCAACTGCTCCTACCAGCCATCCGCCCGGACCAACTGCTCGTGGATAGAGCGCACCGTCTCCGACGGCCACAACACCTGCCACTCTCAACGGAGAGGGATGTCATTGCACGAATTCACTTTTTCCACGTCAAAGAGCAGCTGATGAAGACGAGCAGAAACGCTGATTTGCCTGACCCATATGGACATATCAAACTCTTTGCAGATCTCTCTGCGGAAACTTTGCAATTTCGGAAACACTTGGCTCCGGTCACTACCACCCTGCGAGAACACAAAGTAGTATACAGATGGGGATACCCTGCAAAGCTTTTGGTCCATCACAACGGATCCATGCATGCGATTTCTACACTGGAATCGGGTCTCTCTAAGCTCACGGACTGGGGTTTTCCAACACCAGAGCGCTTACAGCAGAAACCAGCAAAAAACCCCAGGATCTCCCCAGACTGGACACTGACATGAAGGCTTTGAAGGACACCTGTCCCTAAACGGAGACATGATATAATTGCCCTCTCATATCAGCCTGAGTTATATTGCAGCCACAGAGATCAGGTCGTAACACAAGCTAAATGTTTTGAATTATGTACAGTTATAATGTTAAATGTTAAATGTATTCAGTTATGTAATAGGTTAGCACTTCCGCCCTAGAGTGAATCTGTTAGGTCTCCACTAGTACTTGTACCAAGCAGTTAGAGAACTATCTGACCGTAGACCACCTTCCCTCAGGAAAGACTTGCCCTCTCCTCCTCAGAATCCAATGGAGAGCTGGGAAGGACCATAGAGGCTAGCGAGTAATAGCCTCAGTTGATTAGAGGTATATATGTCAGAGCTGGGCCTGTCCTGCCGATACATTGAGGCTGCCAGGGGCGACAAAACATGTAGGCACCCTACGCTGTTGGGGTCGCGGCAGCTCAGGCACAGTAAGGGCTAAATCACTGAAAAGGGGACCACATACATCAGAGGCCCCTACAGGGACGAATCACAATATAGGTCACCCGTGTTAACGCGATGTCGGGGACCCGGCACCGCACACCCTCATATGTCTTCCCATCTGCAAGAGAACATGGGTCATAGACACCTCTCACATCCCACACCATAGAGAAGAGGATGAACACGGCAGACCCCCCCCCCTTACTTACTGACGGCTATACACAGGGAACAGATGACCCAGCCCAAACAAAGGGACAACACCTTTCACTTGATAGGGCTGGAAACGCCAATGAGTTATTTCTTAAATATTACATGTATTCTCCTTTTAGCCCAACCTGTTCTCATTACCTCCTGAGACTCTCCAGACATACAAAAAGCACAAAGTTACAATGCTCCTACCTCCATCAGAGCCACGAGTGAGCTGCACGCCTAAGGCTAAGCTCGACCTCCCGCCCCCCAGGCTCTGCGATCGAGAGTTCCTCGACGCAATGTGGCTCCGAGTAAAGGAGCTAGTTAGGGCATGTTGCCCATCAGTTTACCCTATCCCCGTACCTATCCCCCTATCTGGACTCTTCCATCCCCAGTGGGTCCCCCCCTTCCCCATGAAATGTCATCCAGACACTCTATCTTCAGCTACCCCACAGAACCCGAATCACTTACCACATCTTACCACGACGCATAAAACCATACTTAGCCGACTTGTTACCGATACACGCAAACGAAATGCAGCGCACCCACCCCCCACCGTACCACTATGAGACTTGTCTCTCACAATGTCAAGGGGTTGAACACCCCAGGTAAACGCAGACTACTGCTTAGAGATCTAATCAAAAACAGGGCAGATATTGCCTGTATCCAGGAAACGCACTTTCGGAACGACCGTACTCCGGCCATATTCATGAAAACTTACCCCGTCCAATTTCACTCTCAAGCAAACACTAAAACAAGAGGAGTATCAATTCTGGTTCACAGAGACGTAGCCTTTACTCCAATAGCACACAGTATAGACCCAAGAGGCAGAAATATAATACTAGTGGGACAATTCAACGATGTCCATCTCACATTAGTTGCAACTTATTTCCCCAATGAAAACCCTACGCAATTCCTCCAAATGGTCCTACATAAAATAGATAAGATTAAAAAAGGAAATGTAATACTATGCGGAGATTTCAACTGCATTCAATCACCTATGCTCGACACGACTGCTACCCTAACAGGAAGCAGCAAAAAGAGATTAGACACCACGAGTAAGGCATTCACCAAACTAATAGATCGCTATGACCTCTACGATGCCTGGAGATCACTGCACCCGGAGGACAGAGATTATTCATTCTACTCGAGGGCACATAACACCTATACCCGCATAGACGCATTCCTCATAGATAGACAACTCCTAGCCAATCTGTCTAACTGTAGCATGGGGAATATAACATGGTCGGACCATGGCCCAGTGTCCCTTGACCTCCTTGACGCCTTCCAGTTTAAAGGAAGAGGCTCCTGGAAATTAAATGACACACTGCTGACAGACACCACATTTGTCAAAGAAATAAGAGAAGCACTGCAAGCTTACTTTGAAACAAATAGTGGATCGGAAATATCAGATAACACAGTTTGGTCAGCGCACAAAGCGCTGTTTATCAGGAGATCCTCTTTTCTGAAGCGACACCACCAAACTAACATCCTAGATTGCCACAAACAAATAGCAATAACCTCCAAACAGAACAAACTACAGCCCTCACCACAATTAGCTACACAACTTCAAACACTATATACCCGCTTAACACAGCTCAACGCAGAAAAAAACAAAAACATGCTTCACAAATTAAAAGCCAATGTTTACCATAATAGCGGCAAAGCCAGTAAATACTTAGCCAATCGACTACGAACAAAATACACCAACTCAAAAATCGCACATATTATAGGCGAAGACGGCAACAAAAAAATCACCCCCACAGCTATCAGCCAGGAATTTGCGGAGTTTTACTCCAAACTCTACAACCTGAACACCTCTGGCACGGTACAGCTGGCCAATGTAGACGAAATAGACAGTTACCTTCAGATAGCCAAACTCCCTCAAATAGACTCGACACAAGCAGCCGACCTACTAAAACCTATTACATTACAGGAGGTGCTAAACGTGATAAAGGGATTACCAAAGGGTAAAGCGCCCGGGGAAGATGGCTTCTCTAACGCATATTATAAGCTATATGCTCAAGAACTAGCCCCCCATCTCCTAAAGGTGTATCACTCTGCCTCAGAAACGGGGAAACTACCACATGAAATGTTGTTGGCCACCATAGTAACCTTGCCCAAACCGGACAAACCACCAGACAAATGCAAAAATTACCGGCCCATATCACTATTAAACACGGACGCAAAAATATATGCAAAGGTCCTAGCGAATAGATTCAGCGACCTCTTGCCTACACTCATAAGTGACGACCAAACGGGATTTGTAAAGGGTAGGCAAGGGCTAGATAACACCCGCAAATTGACACTGCTGTTAGAAAGTCTTCGTAAGGCCAAGGGCAGCGGGCTGCTCCTTGCATTAGAAGCCGAAAAGGCGTTTGATCGTCTTAGTTGGCCTTTTCTAGATTGCACACTGCGGGCATATGGGTTTCCACCACCAGTTGTGCGACAAGTGTTCGCACTGTACTCTACCCCATCAGCACAAGTCCTTCAAGCTGGATTTCAATCGCACCCCTTTAACATCACCAACGGTACGAGAAAGGGCTGCCCCCTGTCACCCCTACTGTACGTTCTGGCCCTGGAACCCCTGCTACGCAATATCAGAATGCACCCTCTCATACATGGCATTACTGTGAAAGGTACAGAATATAAAATCAGTGCTTTCGCAGATGATATATTATTATATATCTCGAAACCCGTGGAGTCCCTCCCTAACCTTATGCAGACCATCAAACATTATGGCCGGCTGTCATATTATTCGTTGAACGAGTCAAAAACCCAAGCAATGGGGATAGGACTTCATGCCTCCCAGTTGTTGACCCTGAGCAAGACATACCCATTTGAGTGGAGGTCAGACAATATAAAATATTTAGGACTTCTCTTTACCAAAAACCCCTCAGACCTCACCACTAGGAACTATATTAGGGTCTGGAATGACTGTAAAGTAATCTTAAAGGCATGGGGGACCTTATTCCTTACATGGACCGAAAGAATAGTGGCGCTGAAGATGTCAGTGCTCCCACGGCTGCAATATGTCTTTCGGACCCTCCCACTAAAGCTCCCCCAATCCTACTTCAAAACAATCCAGAAAGACATGAATAAGTTTTTTGGGGGGAATGGGAGACCCCGGGTGGCACTGAAACTCCTTAAGGCACCGCTAAAGGAGGGGGGACTGGCAGTTCCAGACGTTCGCTCCTACTACCAAGCAGCAATACTAGCATCCGCACTACCACACCTTATAGACCAACCACCGCCACAGTGGGTAACACTAGAGGCACGGCTGTTAGAACCATATATACTCTCACATGTTCTGTGGATCCCCAAAACACTTCGGCCAACCATACCGGACATTCCAAACCAACTGTCATTACTACTGCATACATGGGATACTAATAGAGCCAAACTGTGCAACAACCCTCAAATATCTAAAGCCATGCCCACGTGGGCTTTAACATACTGTATCCCGACCTTCAATGCTAGACCATGGCACGATAAGGGCCTACACAACCTCACCCACTTCTACACGGGAAATAAGCTCACAGATTTTGCCACACTGCACTTAGTTCATGGGATCCCACAGACCTCCCACTTCTCTTATAGACAACTCCAATCCTTCCTACGCAAATACGAACCTCATGACCCTACACTACAAGAAATAGGGACGCAGAACCCCACAACATGGGAACAAATGTGCCTGGATAAACGCCTACCTAAATCATGCAGGCCGCTATCCATGTGTTACAGACTTCTCCTAGATTACTCCCCACTCTCTGATGCCACACCTGCGAAACAGTGGGCGCTAGACCTCAACGAAGTGATCTCCCAACAAACATGGAATGACATCATTGTCTCCCCCAAAAAACTGGTCAAGTCGGCCACTCTATTAGAACAACATACAAAAATGATATATAGGTGGCACTTAGTACCCGCGAGGTTACACAAACTTTACCCGAATAGCTCCCCACAATGTTGGAGATGTGCCTCTCACGAAGGCACTGTACTACACACATGGTGGCATTGCCTGCTGATCCAACCGTTCTGGAAAGAACTACACAGAACGCTATTAGAAATTACACACACAGAACTGAAGTACGAACCACGCATGTACTTGCTGCTTTCCACACCCCCAGGAATACCTCCACACATTCGGAAACTCACATATCATCTGCTGCTCACAGCACAACGAGTGGTAGCAAGGAACTGGAAATCTAGCCGAATCCCAGCAATAGAAATGGTTCTCTCGGAAATAGATAACCAGAGAATATATGAACAATGGTTCACCAACATATGCCCCCCTACAGTCACAAACAAGGCAGCCTGGGAAACCTGGGAGACATGGAGACAGACACACCGCAAAAAGGAATAGCATACACGCAAGTGCAGGGAGGGTAGATAGAGATAGAGGCCTGACCTGGAATACTAGGGACAACCCGGAGAGAATCAAGAAAGGTCATAGATATTCATAGAGCACAATATCAAAAGAGAATGATTGATGTCTACCCTGTATGTATTTATTTATGTGGTTCGGAACAACTGGATGACACCCTTCCCCCCCCCCTTTTTTTATCTTCTGTACCCCTCCCAACATTACCCCCTATAATATGTTGAAAACAATAAAAATTGTCAAATTTAAAAAAAAAAAGGACAAAACCTCCATTTTGTGTATAGATAACTTTTAAGGATTCATTTTAAAAATGAATTATATACATTTACAATATCAAAGTAAGATACATGTGAGAATAACTAGTGCTAATACGAAAAAAAAAAAAAAAACATTTTATTGCAGCACCCTTGGACTGAGTTCATGACCATCGTAAAATTCCAGATTACAGACAAGGAGATCATAGGAGATCATAAGAGAAAAACGTATATGCTGTGTATATTTATATACAGCTTACCCATTAAGCAACCTAGGCAGCTGTCAAGGGTCGAGCTCTTTGGCCCATTGGGCCCCTGTCTTGGCCTGGAGCTCTAGCTCTGAGTGAGCCCTCCGTGAGTTTAAAAGATCTCCTTGCACGGCCCTGCGCTCCCTCACTTAACAAAGGGTAATATTGTGATCGTACCAATACCAAGTACAGACCAGTTTATGGGTGACTTCTTGATAATTCAAAGAACAGGAAACACAAGGCCATTCTTAAAGTGATTTGCAGCCATTATTGGCTTCCTTACCGGACCACGAGGGATCCAGCTCACACTCCACTGAACCCGAGAAGGCAAGCAGAAGTGGGTATAAGAACAGGAATCAATACACACTCTCACAATTCAGCCACCACACATTCAACTCTCAACTAGCAGCACACACAGACATACTCAGTCTCAAACCCATACTTCTTCCACCCTCTGCCAAATACTCCCACACATGCACAACGCTCAGCCACACACACATCACTCACAGAAACAGAGCCAAAGACTCTAGGAGGGGGCCTCAATCTGACACCAATTCTTGGACCTTGAGCAACATTAATCAGGCTATGTTCATATATATAATTATGTATTTTTGCATGAAGTGATACCACCTATTATAAATGGTACTACTCATGAGATGACCAATCAACATTTGGTTTATCAACCCCCTCCCATGGAGCCGCATTTACATCTCTTATTCATACAATTTATTGCACTATATCTACATAGTTAGAAAAAAACATTCATATTCTAAAAAGCACTCCAAATTATTGCAAATATCACGTCTATTAATGAAGCCACAGGTTACATTCAAACGGTTTCTCACACAATGTGTTTCACCCAGTTCTTTGGAGTTTTTCGAGGGTATTATTTCACAATGCAATTACACCTAAGGCTCTTCTTCTTACACCAATAATCAGGTGTAAGCAATCTTCAGCACTCCAGATGTTGTGGACACCATCTCCTATAAGGCTCTTATGGCCATAATGCTGGGAGATGTAGTCCACAACATCTGGAGTGCTGAAGTTTGAACAAGTCCACTGCACAGAAGATAAGAGAAAGACAAAATAAAGGGGTCCACAGTGGAATCAGTGTGTAACCAGAAGGGTGGAATGGATGACTGAAAACAATTCAACTGGCCAAATGAAGAATGGGGAATCTTATGCATATTACCTGTTTTCATCAATTAACACTGAATTTTCATTAAAATATTGAACAGTGCAACGTCAGCACAACCTGGTAATAATGGAAAACGCGCCAGATCTAGAATCATCCTCAATACATTTTTTATTTTCTTTTAAAATGCAAAAATTATACCATCTATAGTTCTGGGAATTATACGCAAATGTTAGGTATTGTCCATTCATTTCGTTTAACTATGACATTGTCCTAATTACCATTATAAATATGGAAATCTTAATCTGAAACAGAATATCCTTTAACCCCTTAAGGACCAAACTTCTGGAATAAAAGGGAGTTATGACATGTGATGTGTCCTTAAGGGGTTAATCTTAATACTTCATGTGATAATGCCTTTCATGGTGAGAATTTATGTCAGAATGTTTTTTTTTTTTTTAAATAGCTACATATGAATGGAACTAAATGCTATGACCATGGTGGCACAGTCTTATTCTTTGGTTGACGTCACTCGGCAGGTAATTAGTATCCTTCAGGTCAAGATCAGCAGGCTTGTCGCAAGTGAGGAATAGCATACAGAAGGACAGAGTGGACATCAAAGTGAAAAAAGAAAAGGGGGGAAATTATCTGAAAAGGTGTTATTGTGTCAATCACGGGAAATACCACTGGAAAGCTATAGGAAACTGATCTGAATGGATAAATAAGGGCCCACAGAACGGAACATACAAGTTGCTAAGGGATATTGAGACATGGCTGGTTTCAGGTTTCTGCATTGCATATGGATGCACAACAAACAGAGCTGTGTCTAAATGATTACATTGTAGGGAAGCCAGTCTACTGGCTCTCTGGCTTTTATTCAACTACAACTCCTATAATCCACGATAAGCCTACAGCTGAAAGATATCAGATTTAATGTCTGCCACGAGGCATATTGATTATGTTGGAGACACCCAGACATAGGTCACTGAGCCCGGCAGATTCCTCTGGCTTAATTAGCTTTTCGAAACAAATCTCCTGTCTGAAGGTCACTGTTGCCTTTTCTCTACCTAATTTGGTTTTGTAGTCGATCGAGGATTGGTTTTACAACTACACAATTTTTCTGCTATATTTTAGCTTGATCATTAGCTGCAGTGGAGTTGTAGCTTTCAATATGCTGAGACAAAAAATGGAGGGACTCGGCATTGCTTGGAAATATTAATAACTATATGTACAGTATATATTGCTGGAATACATTCAATGAAAATATTTTTTTTTTTACATGCACAGAAAATGACAGTGGCAAACTTCAGGTATAAATGGTTATAGTTGTTATAGTAACAAACAGTGATATGGTAACAAAGTAAGATTAAATGAGGTGGAGTATCATTGAAGCTTCAGTCAGTACCTGGAAGTTACAGTATTGCTGTAGGTGTGTGAAGTGGGGCCTGAGAAACAGGGATGGAGATGAGACACAGTTGTAAAGAGGTATTTACAGCTATTAGGGGCAGAGGATGGAGAGAGGGGGAATGGGTATTGCAAACATTTGTTGCATACCATTGAAAAGTTTACCGACCAAATTCTATCACTCAAAATATTAATAACTATGTGTACATGAAATATTGGTGGAACAGATTAAATGAAAACAATTAAAAATTACACACACAGAGAAAATCACAATGGCAAACTACAGGTATAAATAGTGACAATGCTACATTAACAAATAATGATATGGTAACAAAGTAAGGATAAATGAGGTGGAGTATCTTCCAAGTTTGGGTACCTGGTAGTTGTAGGGAGATAAAAAAAAAAAATAGAGAGATTCAGTATTGCTTAGACATGTGCAATTCGTTTCGGTCCGGATGTGAATTTGGTCGAATTTCGGGCAATTCGGACATTTGGGTACTTCCGAATGTCTGAATAGATGAATTGCCGAATTGCCGAATTGCTGAAGTTCCGAAGTTCCGAAATTACCGAATTTCCGAAGTGTTGAATTTCCGAAGTGCCGAAGTTCCGAAGTTGCCAAAGTTCCGAAGTGTCGAAGTGCTGAAGTTCCAAAGCACAGTATTGCCTAAGTACTAATATACTTACCCAGTGGAAGAAGAAGAATGTTACACTGTATACAATTTTAAATAAAAAAGTATACAAACATAGCCAGGATTCAGCTGTCAGCATTTGCAACACTTACAACAATCAAGTAACACACATTCATATAAATGTAAGTTACTTAGCCAGTCAATGTAATGACAGGAATGAATAAGTTGATAACTCCCTAATTCCCACGGTATTAGGGAGCTATCTACTAAAAGACTGAAAGACCTGAATTGGTCTTTCAGCTAAATTTACTAATACTAAGTAAAGATTACTTAGTATTAATAAATTATGCCCCTACTCGCTATACCGCGAGTAGGGGTATGTCTATGAAACAGCCTATGGCTGCTCACTTTAAAAAAAAAAAAACATCCCCCCTCCCAAGCCCCCACCCGTGCCGCGCGAGTGGGGGTTTCTAACCTGAAGGGGGAACCTATTGCCCCCCCGGCCCCCACCCCTGAACGACGGGTGGGGGCCCTAAAGTAAAATAATGGGGGGGTGACCTATTGTCCTCCCACCCCGGCCCCCACCCCTGAGCGGCGGGTGGGGTCCCTAAATCAGAATAAGGTGGGGTCCTATTGTCCTCCCCCCCGGCCCCCACCCCTGAGCAGTGGGTTGGGGCCCTAAATCAGAATAAGGGGGGACCTAATGTCCTCCCCCCTGCCCCCCACCCCAGAGCAGCGGGTCGGGGCCCTAAATTAGAATAAGTGGGGGGACCTAAAGTCCTCCCCCGTGGCCCCCACCCCTGAGTGGCGGGTTGGTGCCCTAAATACTAATAAGGGGGGACCTAATATCCTCCCCCCTGGCCCCCACCCCTGAGTGGTGGGTGGGGGCCCTAAATTAGAATAAGGAGGGGGACCTAATGTCCTCCCCCCTGGCCACCATCCCTGAGCGGTGGGTGGGGGCCCTAAATACTAATAATGGGGGGACCTAATGTCCTCCCCCCTGGCCCCCACCCCTGAGCGGTGGGTGGGGGCACTAAGGGGGACACATCTATTGTCCTGCCCCCTGGCCCCCACCCCTGAGCGGCGGGTGGGGGCCCTAAATCAGAATAAGGGGGGACCTAATGTCCTCCCCCTGGCCCCCATCCCTGAGCGGCGGGTCGGGGGCCTAAATTAGAATAGGGGGGACCTAATGTCCTCTCCCCTGGCCCCCACCCCTGAGCAGCGGGTTGGGGCCCTAAATACTAATAAGGGGGGGACCTAATGTCCTCCCCCTGGCCCCCACCCCTGAGCGGTGGGTGAGGGCCCTAAATTAGAATAAGGAGGGGGACCTAATGTCCTCCCCCCTGGCCCCCACCCATGAGCGGTGGGTGGGGGCCCT